>NW_027362771.1:528003209-528661647 GCF_046119375.1 Phyllobates terribilis | reverse complement strand
AACATACAAAGATGTTTCTTTGCGCCTTGAATTTCATGACTACAGAGTTGGGCAATGGGCTGATCTACAATGCGTTTTCACAAATAACGTGCATAAGCAAAGCCACTGAAGGTCATCATTAAGCGAAGCTTGTACAGCTTTCCCACAGACTGAAAGAGGGGTATTAAGACTTCCAAGAAAGCCAAGACTTCCCTGTCCTCACTAAGAGGATGACTGTTCATGTTCTCCTCCTCCTCCTTGAGATAAGATGAGGCTGGGCTGTGTAGCATCACCCTGTATAGTACCCTGCTCTGCCTGCAGGGCCTTGTCTTTGTGAGCTGTGAGCGTTTCAGTAAACAGAGAAGCGGGATGGTGACGCTAATTATGGCGTCATCGCCACTCACCATCTTGGTGGAGTCCTCAAAGTTTTGGAGACAGCACAGATGTCAAACATCCATCCCCACTCATCAGCTGTTATGTGCGGAGGCTGACCTGAATTCCAACGAGCATGTTGAAGGTGGTACTCAACAACTGCCCTCTGCTGCTCACAAATCCTTCCCAACATCTGCAACGTTGATTTCCAACGTATGGTCACATCGCACACCAGTCGGTGAGCTGGAAGCTGCAAACGCTGCTGAAGCACTGCCAGGGTGGGGAAAGCTGTAGCTGACTTTCTAAAATGGACACACCTGCGGCATTTTCATGAGCAGCTCTGGGAGATCTGGGTAATCTTTGAGAAACCGCTGAATCACTAAGTTGAGCACATTTAGTGCTCGCTCATCACTAATGGGTACCCCTGTCTGGAGAACAATATCATCACCAAAGAATTAAAAGATGAAATGTAGCCTGCTTTATATACCACAGTACTAAGAAAACCAATTTCGATTATATCATGTGTACTCCTGTGACAATATCTGTACCAAAGAATTAATTTCACTAGATATAGAAGTAGTATAATGGGGACCGACAACTCTTCCACTACAGCCAATCCAGCAGATGAAGACCCAACCAGGAGTGTTCACATTTCAAACAATTAGGGCCTGACACCACCATTTCCTTGGCCAACAGTTTGGAAATGGTGGCGTTCAATCTCTTCTTTGTCATGTGTAGGAGGAAACAATCTTTTGCTGGCTGCAGTGTTGAGAGAGGGCGGAGTATGGTGGACCGGACAAACAGCTGGACCGTGAGTGAGATGCAGACGGAGATGTTACGATGGATAAGGTTGTGGTGTGCTCGTTCTCTGAGATCGGTCAAAAACAGCAGGCATGTCCACTTCCATTACAGGAGATGGGCTCTCACTCAGCCTGACTGGAGCGGGTAAAGAATCAGAGATTCTGCGGTCGGAGACCTTCTTGACAATACTTGGCACAGTAACAAAAGAGGAGGAGCAATCAGCACATGCGTTTTATGGGGTGGCTGATGGTTGTTTATTGAAAATCAATTTTGAGTTTTAACATGTTTGTGTACCCCTGTGTGGAGATCAATATCTGCACCAAAAATTAATTTCACTAAAGTATAACTATTATAATAGAGACCAAAACCTCTTCCACTACAGGCAACCCAGCAGATGGAGACCCAACCAGGAGTGTTCACATTAAAAAATTAGGGCCTAACACCACCGAAGTGGCATCTATTTCAGTACTGTAGATTAGAAGTAGTATAATGGGGACAGACACCTCTTCCACTACAACCAACCCAGCAGATGGAGACTCAATCAGGAGTGCACCATCCTCTCCAGTCGTTCATGTGTCAGACTTGTACTCTGTTATGCTGGTGCACGAGCTGGTCTAAAAAATGTGTGAAAGGACTCACAGAAGTTGCTTCTGCCACTTACACTACTGCTGCTACTAATATTTTTGCGTTGATAAATTGACGTGCCAGAGGTTGGAAGTGTAGAGCTGCAATGCACTCTGTGTGCCTCATTGCTGCGCGGTGGCGCAGTGGTTAGCACTGCAGCCTTGCAGCGTTCAAATCCCACGAAGGACAACATCTGCAAGGAATTTGTATGTTCTCCCCGTGTTTGCGTGGGTTTCCTCCGGGTTCTCCGGTTTCCTCCCACACTCCAAAGACATACTGATAGGGAATCTAGATTGTGAGCCCCGACGGGGACAGTGTATCGTTACATGTATGTAAAATGCTGCGGAATATGTTAGCGCTATATAAAAATAAAGATTATTATTATTATTATTGCTGTCTTGGGAAAAACCTCTCTTAAGATTGTGTAAAAACGTGTTTCGATACTCCAGCATTCGCGGGCCCCTTTCCAGGGCGGGAAGCATGTGGCAAAATTTACTCTTATAACATGGATCTAACAGAATTGCAAGCCAGTAGTCAGCACTATTTAGAATCATAACTATATGGGGATCATGTTGCAGATAGTGCAGCAAGAAGGCATTCATATGTTGGGCTCGTCCATGAGGTTCAAGCTCATGCTGTGTTGGTGGCTGGGTAATTCTGAAGCTTGTTTCCTCTGTCCTCTCCCACCAAACACGAACAGAGAAGGGATGATTATCCTCTTCATGTTCAGACTGTTGCTCGCCCCCATCACCTCTTCCTCTTCCATTTGTTCCTCGCCTCTTGCACCTTCACTAACAATTTGTCTGGTATCACCAACCCCCCTCAATCGCAGTGAACCACCCTCCCTTGTCACCCTGAGATGTCCCCCAGTGTATGACGTTAGTAACAGAAGAAAGTATTTTAGTGTGGATGAGGCCTCTATAACATAGCAGATATGCTCTAAACTATTTCAAACTGAGATGTCTTCTGCTGTATAACGTTAGGAACAGAAGAAAGTATTTTTTTACTGTGGATGAGGCCTGTATAACATCGAATATATGCTCCAAGATATTTCAAACTCAGATCTAGCTTGCTGTATCACGTTAGTCACAGCAAAAAAAAATTCTTTTTTTTTACTCTGCATACAGCTTGTTATGCACACACCCGGACTGACTGGCGTGTGCGTGTTTATGTAGTGATTCCACTGTGCCATGAACCGGAGAGTGCCTGGAGGGGCGTAACTAAGTATCTGCCCGATCCGACCAAGGTCGCACGACGGCATACGACGCCAGTGCACCAGGGAGGAACCGAGCAGAGGAACCAGGGTCTACTCCAGGTCAGACTCCGGACACGGCTGTTGACCCACACCGGGGAATACAGGAACAGGCAGACTAGAGCACAGGCTGGGTAGGGTCCAGTACAGACTGGGAGACAAATTCGAAACCGCAGACGCGGTAGACAGAGCTGAGCAAAGCGAAAACCGCAGACGCGGCAGACAGAGCTGAGCAAAGCGAAAACCGCAGACGCGGCGGACAGAGCTGAGCAAAGCGAAAACCGCAGACGCGGCGGACAGAGCTGAGCAAAGCGAAAACCGCAGACGCGGCGGACAGAGCTGAGCAAAGCGAAAACCGCAGACGCGGCGGACAGAGCTGAGCAAAGCGAAAACCGCAGACGCGGCGGACAGAGCTGAGCAAAGCGAAAACCGCAGACGCGGCGGACAGAGCTGAGCAAAGCGAAAACCGCAGACGCGGCGGACAGAGCTGAGCAAAGCGAAAACCGCAGACGCGGCGGACAGAGCTGAGCAAAGCGAAAACCGCAGACGCGGCGGACAGAGCTGAGCAAAGCGAAAACCGCAGACGCGGCGGACAGAGCTGAGCAAAGCGAAAACCGCAGACGCGGCGGACAGAGCTGAGCAAAGCGAAAACCGCAGACGCGGCGGACAGAGCTGAGCAAAGCGAAAACCGCAGACGCGGCGGACAGAGCTGAGCAAAGCGAAAACCGCAGACGCGGCGGACAGAGCTGAGCAAAGCGAAAACCGCAGACGCGGCGGACAGAGCTGAGCAAAGCGAAAACCGCAGACGGGGTGGGAACAGGGCTCTGTTCACACGGAACAGACTAGAAGGAAAAGGCAGAACCAGATACCCACAGGGTACTTGCAGAGAAGTAGCGAGTGGACCACAAACTCACAAACGGAAGTACAGTGACAACGAGCAGGAGTTAGGTACGAGTTCAGACTCTGCAGAAAAAGGAAGGGAACGGACATAGAGGCAAAACAGGTAAAGGATAGGAGAGAGTTCAGACTGGAACTGAGTGTACGGAGGAGACCGACACAGCAGCGGGATACAGGAGCGGGTCTGGGAATACGGCCCCCAGAGAGGCAGGACGAACAGGCAAGGAGCGTGTTCAGACTGGCCTGGAAATACAGCCTCCAGGAAGGCGGAACGAACAGGCAAGGAACGAGTACAGACTGCAGGTTAAGGTACACAGATAGGACACAGTACAGACACGGAAACTGATGCCGCAAGGCAGGAGAGATAGACAGGACTCAGTTCAGACACGGGAACTGATACCGCAAGGCAGGAGACAAAGACAGGACTCAGTTCAGACACGGGAACTGATACCGCAAGGCAGGAGACATAGACAGGACTCAGTTCAGACACGGGAACTGATACCGCAAGGCAGGAGACAAAGAACGGGACCTGGCACCTTCAGAGTGCAAGCACACACTGAAAGAAACACTATGCTCAGGCAGGGATAGATGGGAGCAGCTGAGCTATATACCAGGTGACAGACAGCAATAGGCTGAGGACGCACAAGGGGTGTGACCCACAGCAGGTACAAAAAGCAGGAAGTGATCGGGCGCCACCCTTAAGCAGCAGAAACAGACAGACAGCAAGGAGGGAAGCCAGAAAGACATTCTGGACTGGAGATCAAGTGCGCGCTCTTGCACAGTGGGAGATGGACCACCATGCAAGGACGCCGCCAGGTATGTTACACAGCTGAATTTTACCACCACAAAAGGACTAGGTGGACTCTGGCTAGCAACTGAAAAAAATATATATTTTTTTTACTGTGCATACAACTGAATTTCACCCCTAAAAACTGATAAGGTGGGCTACTATAGCTTACGCTATCACATTAGCAAATTAAAAAAATATATTTTTGTGCTCTGCACTCAGCTTTGTATAACAGCTGAATTTCAACCCCACAAAATGAACAGGTGTGCTAGTCTCTACTAAAGCCATAAACATTAAATAAAATGTAACACTAAAGCCATCTTCACACAACATAAAGACTGCGTTTTTTTATGCAGGTGTCCGCACCATACAACAAAATAACAATCTTATTATTGTGTGTTTGCGTTTTGTTTGAGTTTCTTTTGAGTTTTCCCCCTTAAAATGTGTTTTGGTGAAGCTGTGAATCTACATTTTTAATAACAGAAAAACTTTGATTTTTGAGCTTAAAAATGTGGTTTTTTTTGCCTGTTTTTTTTTTTATTTTTTACAGGCTCCACATAGGCTTATATATATATATATACAGTGCCTACAAGTAGTATTCAACCCCCTGCAGATTTAGCTGGTTGACACATGCGGAATTAACTTGGCATTGTGACATTTGTACTGTAGATCAGCCTGGAAGTGGGAAATGCACTGCAGCAAATTTTGTTTTTGTTTGTTTTTTTTGTTTTTTTTAAAACGTTAAAAGTTAATTCAGAGTGTCATTTATTATTCAACCCCTCAAACCACAAGAATTCTGTTTGGTCCCCCTAAAGTATTAAGAAGTAGTTCAGGCACCAAGAATAATGAGCTTCACATGTGTGGATTAAAGATCTCTTTTGCCAGCCTTTTCTGACTATTTAAGACCCTCCCCAAACTTGTGAACAGCACTCAGACATGGTTAACATGGGAAAGACAAAGGAGCATTCCAAGGCCATCAGAGACAAGATCGTGGAGGGTCACAAGGCTGGCAAGGGGTACAAAACCCTTTCCAAGGAGTTGGGCCTACCTGTCTCCACTGTTGGGAGCATCATCCGTAAGTGGAAGGCTTATGGAACTACTGTTAGCCTTCCACGGCCTGGACAGCCTTTGAAAGTGTCCTCCCGTGCCGAGGCCAGGCTTGTCCGAAGAGTCAAGGCTAACCCAAGGACAACAAGGAAGGAGCTCCGGGAAGATCTCATGGCAGTGGGGACATTGGTTTCAGTCAATACCATAAGTAACGTACTCCACCGCAATGGTCTCCGTTCCAGACGAGCCCGTAAGGTACCTTTACTTTCAAAGCGTCATGTCAAGGCTCGTCTACAGTTTGCTCATGATCACTTGGAGGACTCTGAGACAGACTGGTTCAAGGTTCTATGGTCTGATGAGACCAAGATCGAGATCTTTGGTGCCAACCACACACGTGACGTTTGGAGACTGGATGGCACTGCATACGACCCCAAGAATACCATCCCTACAGTCAAGCATGGTGGTGGCAGCATCATGCTGTGGGGCTGTTTCTCTGCCAAGGGGCCTGGCCATCTGGTCCGCATCCATGGGAAGATGGATAGCACGGCCTACCTGGAGATTTTGGCCAAGAACCTCCGCTCCTCCATCAAGGATCTTAAGATGGGTCGTAATTTCATCTTCCAACAAGACAACGACCCAAAGCACACAGCCAAGAAAACCAAGGCCTGGTTCAAGAGGGAAAAAGTCAAGGTGTTGGAGTGGCCTAGTCAGTCTCCTGACCTTAACCCAATTGAAAACTTGTGGAAGGAGCTCAAGAATAAAGTCCACATGAGACACCCAAAGAACCTAGATAACTTGGAGAAGATCTGCATGGAGGAGTGGGCCAAGATAACTCCACAGACCTGTGCCGGCCTGATCAGGTCTTATAAAAGACGATTATTAGCTGTAATTGCAAACAAGGGTTATTCCACAAAATATTAAACATAGGGGTTGTATAATAATTGACCCACACTTTTATGTTTAAAATTTAATAAAATTCAACTGAGCAACATAACTTTTTGGTTTGTAAGATTTATGCTTCTGTTCATAAAACCTACTCTCGTTTGCAGTTTGAAGGCTCTAACTTATTTGCATCTTATCAAACCAGCTAAATCTGCAGGGGGTTGAATACTACTTGTAGGCAGTGTATATATATATATATATATATATATTAAAAAAAAAATGTATGAAATCCGCATAGTTCAGCAGCGTCTTTAGCTGCACTGCAGGCGTAGACTTCATTAAATCACATCCACTGTGCTTGGACATTTAGGCCGTGTTCAGATGTAGCGAAAATGCTGTGTTTTTTTTCAGCTGCTTTTTTTGGAACAGTCATTTTGCAGCATTTAAATGGCCAAGAAAAGTGGATGCGATTTTATGAAAACCGCTCTGTGGTCTAAAGACGCTGCTGATCTGTACGGTTATGTTTTTTTTTAACGTCTAGAGGTTTCTATGTGGAGCCTAAAAAGAGAGAAAACGCATGTAAAAAGACTGCAGTTACTTTAAGTGCAGAATCAAAGCTATTCTGTATTATAAAAAAAATGAACAATGCGGCTTCACATCTGCACCAAAAAACATCAAATAAGGGGGAAAAGGCATAAAAAAATGCAGCAAGTATGCAATAATCAGAGATGATTGTTATTGTGTAGTTGGGTGTGGACATCTACAGAAAACAAAAAAATACAGTATTTATTCAACATGTGAACACGGCCTTGCAGACACAAAAAAGCCAGATGTCAAATAGTGAAGCTACATAAAGATGAGAAAGTTGAACGGACAGAAAATAAATCCATAGATCCCAACTGAAATAAGCACGATGCACAGATGACATCATGCCAGCCCTGGCTATTCAAAAGTCACGCCGGATGAGGTAGGGTTAGTAGTGTTGCATGAGTGTGCTCGGTTAACCCTTTCACAGAGCACGCTCTGGTGCTGCTCGAGTATTTTCGGCATCTATGCTCGAGCCGCCGCGGCTGCATTTGTCGCGGCTGTTAGACAGCTGTGACACATGCAGGGATTGTATGTTTGTTAGACAATCCATGCAGGTGTCACAGCTGTCTAACAGCCCCAGTGGCTCGAGCATAGATCCCGAGCACGCCGTAAATACTCAGGCAGCACCCAAGCATGCTCGGTGAAAGGGTAAACCAAGCACGCTCATGCAACACTATAGGTAAGAGATTCGTGGCCTCCTGTCCAGCGTCTCATGAATTGATCCGCTCAGCTCTAGTTCAAACTAGCTATGGAATCCGTTCTACGCCTGGGTGGCGAGCATCTTTATTGGTATATGGTCTCCCATGCTGGTATGTGCTGCCCTACCATCCTATCCTGGTATGCGTGGGGTCCCTCACCCCCCAATCCTGGTATGCGTGGTGTCCCTCACCACCCCCAATCCTGGTATGCGTAGGGTCCCTCACCCCCAATCCTGGTATGCGTGGCGCCCCTCACCCCGCAATCCTGGTATGCGTGGCGCCCCTCACCCCGCAATCCTGGTATGCGTGGTGCACCTCATCCCTATCACACTGCACACATACCAAAAAATAAACACTTATACTCACCTTTCTTCCCTGTGCTCCAGCGCTGCTGTGTTCTGTTCTGCCGGAGTACGCGTGTACCCATACCGCGCTGTCCGGCGCCATTTTGCTGAAGACGCACTGCAAATGTGTCTTCAGTAAAATGGCGTCGGATAGCTCTGCGCATGCACCAATTCCGACGCCTCACTCCTGCCCCGGTCTCTGGCAAAGAGAGGCGCCAAAGCAATGCTCCTCCCGGTCAGGTAAGTATGGCACTGGAGATAGCGGTATACGTTCAGTGTCTACGCATACCGTGATCTCCGGCGCCATACACTCCTCTTACCTGTAACGGCTCCATGCGTTCTTCTCTCTGGAGCCAGACTGCGCAGGCTTGTCGCGCTTGTGCAGTTTATAGAGGCTTCAGAGACACGCATCTCCCGTTATATTATAGATAACTGACTTACTGCAGCATGCGGCTTGGGGCACGGCCTGCACTATCTAGTACCGTCCTCCCTTGTGGCCTGGGGCACGGCCGGCACTATCTAGTACCGTCCTCACGGTGGTCTGAGGCACGGTAGGCACAATCTAGTAACGTCCAGTCCTATGGATGTCGCTGGTCTTCATCCAACACTGTCCTCCTTCTCTGCTTCATGTGGATTACACGTCCAACGTCAGCCACACAGCATCTGCCATCACGCTCCTCTGCAGGCACACTTCTCTACTCTGTGCGGGGAAAGGGGAGAGAGAAGTACGCCAGCGCAGGAGCGCGATGTAAGACACTGTCTGGATGATGTAGGACACGTCATCCACTTGAAGAAAGGAGGACCGCAATCTCAGGAGGCGCCGGATTAACACTAGAGAAACCCATTGGAGGGGACTGCCCTGTAGGTGAGTCTAATATAAGGGGTTTTTTTACGTTATGCAAATCGGCTTGGGGACTTATATACAGCATTCTAGAATAGTGTATATAAAGGCCATACAGGTGGTGGTCATACTTTATATGGGGAAAACCAGGTGACAGGTTCCCTTTAAGCAGGTTTTCATCTATGCAGCTTGTATAAGTGAACTTCATTGTTTCAAAAGTGGGTTACCTGTCTAAGCCATGTTATTATAGTACCTTTTACATGGTTTACACAGATGCATCATGGGCTTTTCCTGCCCTATGAGTAAAATGAAAGGCTAAAATACAATGTGGAAACTTAATCAGAGAAATGTTTTATTTACATTCAGAACAAGTTTAAAAGAAACAAAATAACCATTACCACAGAAATCTCAAGCTTTTAATTGTAGAAATATTGTATAAATAACATTAACATTATGTATAGAAATGATTCTAATTTTATAAAAGTGCATTTATGGGAGGATTGTGGGTAAGGTCTTTGGCTTTGCCCCGACCCCTCGGCCTGCCTCCGGTGTCTCTGATGCCTCAGCATCCTGGTACTGAGATCATGATGCCTGCTTTGGATAGCAAATCAATAGCCTTGAAAAAACAAGGGAAAGGGGTCTTTGGGGAAATTGGTCTCGAAAACAAGGCAGCGTGGAAAATTCTATTTTGTGGCTTTTGTCAACAATGTCTCAGACCCAAGTGTTGTTGACTACTGAGAGCCACTCATCCTGGAACCAAAGGAGACGGCCGCCCACCCCGAGAAACATCCCAGGTGAGAACACCGCGTCATACCGACGAGAATCGGCTAGATCTGGGCCTGGCAGACCGGTGCTAGTGGGTTCGTTGATGCCAGGAGGGGGCTAGCCTAAAGGAAGGTCTCTTCTTTTCCTGGCGGGTCGGAGAGTTGTCCTTTTGGTTGCTGTTCTACACTGAAAATTTCCGAAAGGACCAAAACTGGACTGGGCGTCTCTTGGGAGGAGAGCATTTGGCCCTCTGTTGCAGAAGCAAAATATTCTTACCCCCCATGGCATTAGAGATCATCTTGTCTAGCTCTTCGAAAAGGCGGGAGCCCTGGAAGGTGAGGCTGGTGGACTTTTGGAAACTGAATCCACGTTCCATGATTTCAGCTATGGGGCCATGTGGATGGTGATGTTGCCGGCTGCCAGGGCTGAATAGGCGGCTGCAGGAGAAAGGTAGCGTCAGGAAAAACACGTGCAGGGTTCTTGCGCACCAGAATGCAAAGTGTGCTCTGATAGGTGGAGGGCAGAAAGCGCTGGAGAGCCGGCGTGCGTGATTGTTTAGGCTGCTAGGGGTGTGGCCCGGGCACCGGGGAAAGTCTAGACTGAAGTCTGGATTCTTTAAGAGAGGGGGCCGCAGGAGCCTCTGGAAAACGTGGAGGTGGCGATTCGAGCACCCTCACTGCCTGGTAGGATATATCTGTACTGAAGAACCTGAATCCTTCTTCGCAGACAGATGATGAAGCTGGGCATGAGATAACCTGGACAAAGACCTTCGGGCAGCTGGCAGGTAACGGATCAGTCTTCCCTCCCTGCACTTTCTGGATCTGGGGGGCTAGCGGGCAGGGGATTAGTGCCAAGGACCATCTGCTGGGGAATCCCAAAAACTCTTGTTGTGTTAGGGTCCTGCCTCATAGACCACAGAAGATACAGTAGTGAAACAATTCTACTGTCGCCCTCACAAACCGTATCTGAAAGAAAAAGGGGAATCATTAATAAAAAAAAATAAAAAAAACACAAATCTAAGGCTACATACACATTGCGTTCTGTGTCCCGTCGGAGTATACGTCCGAAATCCCCAGGAAAAGGGGTCTGAAGTATGCGCCGACGGGGGCCATAGACTGCAATGGTGACGGCAGAGCGAACGTGCACTTTTTCCGACAGCGTACGCCTACAGGAGGCGGACTCTCAGACACAGTAGCCTATGTCTGAGTGTCCGCCTCCTGTGGGCATGCACTCCGGAAAGCACACGTTCGCTTTGCCTTCATCATTGCAGTCTATGGTCACCGTCAGCGCATACGTCCCAACCCCGTTTTGCCGGGGATTTCAGAAGTATGCCCCGACAGGGAGACAGAACGCAATGTGAAAGCACCCTAAAGTAGAGATGGGACTGGGTCCAGACCCGTGTCTGCCTCCTACTGACACCAAGGTAAAACGGATTAGCTTCATGCCAGTTGAAGATGCACCCTTCTGGGGAAGAGAGACATTTTTTTTGCATAGTGTCAGCAGCATAACCCCCCCAAATCCCACCAGACCCCCCCCCAAGCATAAACCCACACCAGCCACCTCCCCAAGCATAAACTCTACCCCAAAGCCCAGCAGATGGCCCCCTACAAACATTATTCCCATCGTGCACCATCACCCCCCCAGAGACCCCACAGGCGTGCACCATCACCCCCCCCCCCCAGAGACCCCACAGGCGTGCACCATCACCCCCCCACCCCCAGAGACCACACAGGCGTGCACCATCACCCCCCCCCAAAGAGCCCCCACCAGCATGCCCGCACCAGCGCCCCCGCAGCATGCCCGCACCAGCGCCGCCACCAGCATCCCCTCAGAGCCGCCACCAGCATCCCCCCAGAGCCACCAGCTGCCCCCAGCATCCCCCCAGAGCCACCATCAGCCCCCAGCATCCCCCCAGAGCCACCACCAGCCCGCAGTATACCCCCACAGAGCCCGCAGCATGCCCCCACAGAGCCCGCACAAACCCGCAGCATCCCCCCAGAGCCCCCACAGACCACCCAGAGCATGCAGCATGCCCCCAGCATCACCACAAGCCTGCAGAATCCCCCCAGAGCCACCACCAGCCTGCAGCATCCCCCCCAGAGCCGCCACCAGCATCCCCCCAGAGCCGCGACCAGCATCCCCCCAGAGCCGCCACCAGCAGCCCCCCAGAGCCACCACCAGCAGCCCCCCAGAGCCACCACCAGCAGCCCCCCAGAGCCACCACCAGCATCCCCCCAGAGCCACCAGCAGCATACTCCCACAGAGCCCGCAGCATCCCCCCAGAGCCCCCACAGACCACCCAAAGAAAGCACGCAGCATGCCCCCAGCGTCCCCACAAGCCTGCAGCATCCCCCCAGAGCCCCCAGCATCCCCCCAGAGCCACCACCAGCCCGCAGCATCCCCCCAGAGCCCCCAGCATCCCCCCAGAGCCACCACAAGCCCACAGCATCCCCCCGGAGCCCCCAGCATCCCCCCAGAGCCACCACCAGCCCACAGCATCCCCCCAGCATCCCCCCAGAGCCACCACCAGCCCCCTAGCATCCCCCCAGAGCCCCCAGCATCCCCCCAGAGCCACCACCAGCCCAAAGCATCCCCCAGAGCCCCCAGCATCCCCCCAGAGCCCGCAGCATCCCCCCAGAGCCACCACCAGCCCGCAGCATCCCCCCAGAGCCCCCAGCATCCCCCTAGAGCCACCACCAGCCCGCAGCATCCCCCCAGAGATCCCACAGACCACCCAAAGCACGCAGCATGCCCACAAGCCTAGAGAATCCCCCCAGAGCCATCACCATCCCCCAGAGCCACTACCAGCCCGCAGCATCCCCCCAGAGCCACCACCAGCCCACAGCATCCCCCCAGAGCCACCACCAGCCCGCAGCATCCCCCCAGAGCCACCACCATCCCCCCAGAGCCACCACCAGCCCGCAGCATCCCCCCAGAGCCACCACCAAACCCCCAAAGCCACCACCAGCCTGCAGCATCCCCCCAGAGCCACCACCATCCCCCCAGAGCCACCACCAGCCCGCAGCATCCCCCCAGAGCCACCACCAAACCCCCAAAGCCACCACCAGCCTGCAGCATCCCCCCAGAGCCACCACCATCCCCCCAGAGCCACCACCAGCCCGCAGCATCCCCCCAGAGCCACCACCAGCCCTCAGCATCCCCCCAGAGCCACCACCAGCCCTCAGCATCCCCCAGATCCCGCAGCATGCCCCCACAGAGCCACCAGCAGCCCACAGCATCCTCCCAGAGCCACCACCAGCCCGCAGCATCCTCCCAGAGCCCCCAGCATCCTCCCCAGAGCCACCACCAGCCCGCAGCATCCCCCCCAAAGCACCCAGCATCCCCCCAGAGCCACCACCAGCCCGCAACATCCCCCCAGAGTCCCCAGCATCCCCCCCAGAGCCACCACCAGCCCGCAGCATCCCCCCAGAGCCACCACCAGCCCGTAGCATGCCCCCACAGACCACCCAGAGCACACAGCATGCCCCCAGTGTCCCCACAAGCCCGCAGAATCCCCCCAGAGCCACCACCATCCCCCTAGAGCCACCACCAGGCCGCAGCATGCCCTCAACGTCCCCACAAGCCCGCAGAATCTCCACAGAGCGCACAGCACCGACCTCCTCCTGCAGTTTCACCGGCTGCTGTGTCATTCTCTGCAAGAGAGTATGGCGTCTTGTGCTAAACTAGAACACGCCCATAATCCACCGTCAGGACACGCCCCCGGAAATGACATCATACCTGGAATGAGCCCATACATTCTAGCGTTTACCGGCATAATATTTAAAGTACTGGAGACTGGAGTCACTAACAACAGTGTGACACTTCTATTATTTCAGCGTCAGACAGGACAGGGGGTGGATGTGCGGCAGGAGAGGAGGCAGCAGCTAAGGGTAATAAATGGAGGTATATATATAAAATAGAGTATAATCAGCTGCACTGAGTGTCACACGGCCCTACCTGACATGGCCGAGCATTTAACCCCATAAGCAGTGGGCTATGTTATTACAATAATAATGTTATTTTTTTTCTTTTTAATTTCTGCGCTTTCGTCTTTCCCTCCTTCCTTTTTTTTTGGAACCAGTGATACTCCATTTTATACGGTTTACTAAAAAATGTGCAATAAAAAAACAAAAACACACGAGCATAGAGCATCGGATGCGATATGCTAATGACACTCGGCTCCTGTTCTGCTCCGAGTGTGATCCGAGTGTCAGTGCTTTGTGCTCCGATTCTCTCACATGACAGAATTGCAACACAGCTGTGGAGGAGACGGAGAAAGTAATTTCTCCATCTCCTTCATTGCCAGTGTCCGTGGGAATTGCACTACACTCAGGTGACATTTGAGTGCACTGCCCCATAGTGTTACACTGCCCCATAGTGTTACACTGCTCAAGTACAATCCTATTTTTTTATCGTATTGCACTTGTCCGATTTATTCGTTCGTGTGTCAGCGAGCCCTTGTAGTTTTTAGAGATCGTACTTTTGTGGACACGTTGATACCAAATGTGATTTTATTTTTTTGAACACTTCTTTATTGTTCACTACGGTAAAGGTGGGAATGATTCCAATTTTTATCTGATGATCACCGTTTGAGCATCCCAGTAGACAATGGGATTCTCAAATGAAGCATCATCAAAAGGAAGCAGAAAAAGAAAAAAGCTGTTAGATAGTGTAGTTAAAGCTCCACTCCTGCAGTTTTTTATTTTGAAGCTGGAGTGGCGCTTTAAACCTCACTCCCCTGCCAGTGAATGGGTCTGCCCACATGACAGTGTGTTTCCACAGACCGTGTGTCCGTGGGCAAAACACGCTGACATGTCAGTTTTTTACACGCTGCACGGGCCACAAAACATCCTGTACTGATGACACATGGTTGACATCCGTGTGTCATCAGTGTGACACGTACCGGTGCCTGGGAATCAGTGTACAGTTAGCGCTGTTCCCAAGCGCCAGGTGCTGAACACTGCCCTCATCATTGTCCCCTGCCGGCGCTGCGATCAGCACCAGCAAGGGACAATGATGAGTAGTATTCTACTCCAGCTGTGTCCTGGTGTAAGAATAAAATAAAAAAATTATTATACTCACCTGTCCGAAATTGTCCCCCACTGTAACCCATCTGACCTTTCAAGCCGAGGAGCCGGAGAGAATGACTCACTCCAGCGAGCGAGCCCCGAACCTCCGCTGCGCTCAGTGAGTGACAGGACACCGCTCACTGAGCACAGCATCAGTGCTGCAGAAGTCATTCTCCCTGGCTCCTCGGCGTGAACGGTCAGATGGGTTACAGTGTGGGACATCTTTGGACAGGTGAGTATAATGATTTTTTTTATTTTATTCTTATTTTTACACCAGGACACGGCAGGAGCAGAATACTACTCATCACTCATTGTCCCTTGCGTGTGCTGATTTCAGCACCGGCAGGGGACAATGATGAGGGCAGCGTTCAGCACCCAACACTTGGGAACAGTGCTAACTGATGCGGCACGGCTGCCACACAAGTACACACGGATATCTCCGGTCCTGTTTTTTCCAGTACTGGAAATATCAGGACATGTGAAACTGGCCTAACACTGCGTGTGTGGTGCACAGATCATAGTTAGTCTGTAAGAGCCTGTTAGGGTATGTGCACACGATCAGCAATCGCTGTGGATTGGACGCAGTGCAAACCGCAGCGGCCAGATGTTAGAGCATAGTGGATGGGATTTCAAGAAATCCCATCCACTATGCGTCTCCGTGCATCTGCGGATTACCCGTGGACACGACATGTGGCGCGTCTTCACAGACCGCAGCATGTCAATTTCTCTTGCGGAGACTAGCGACTCCGCAAGAGAAATTAGATCACTGTAATGTTTAGGATGCAGTGAATCCGCATGGTTCAATGAACACACCTGCATGCAGCGCTTGGGACGCAGCATAAAGTATACTGCTTTCAAAGCGCTGCCAATACCGACCGTGTGCACATACCCTAATGCGTCTCCAAGCACTTATTCTTAAGAATCAGAATCTTCTCCAGCGCTAGCAGATGTCACAGCACTGACTGATGCAGAAAGTGTAGCGTCGGCGTCCCTGCCTCCTGTTAGGCAGGGACGCTGTTCCCCTCACCTCTCTGCTCCGTGCCCGGCGGCTTCCTCCCGCTCTGCTTGCAGCGCGCGCTCTCCCCCGGTCACTGTGCTTAGGGCGCGCGCGCGCTCCCCCTCTCTTAAAGGGGCCGCGCGCGCCGCCCTAAGGTGTCCCAGGCCAATGGCCGGAGGATCCCTCCATATATAAGGCACCTCTTCCAAAATGGAGGTGCCCGAGCAATGTTGTTGCACTGTTCACTACTCTGCTTCAGCCCTCAGGTCCCGTTTCCAGTTACCTGCCAGTTACCTGCCAGTTTCCTGCCAGTTTGCTGTCTGATTCCTGCCTGTTATCCGCTTACCTGCTTGCTAGCCTGAGGTCCGACGGTCTGCCTTCCGACACCAGTCAGTCTGTCTATGGACGACCTTGCCCGCTCACCTGGGAGCGCTCATCTGCTACCTGCCTGTTAGCCTACCTGGAGGCTCCGTCGTCACGTGCTGTGACCACCTGCCAGTCCAGAGACTCTTGCCCGCTCACCTGGGAGCGCTCATCTACTTGCCTACCTGGAGGCTCCGCCGTCACGTGCTGTGACCACCTGCCTGTCCAGAGACTCTCGCCTGCTCACCTGCGAGCACACATCTGCTACTCGCCTGCTAGCCTACCTGGAGGCTCCGCCGTCACGTGCTGTGACCACCTGCCTGTCCAGAGACTCTCGCCTGCTCACCTGGGAGCACACATCTGCTACTCGCCTGCTAGCCCACCTGGAGGCTCCGCCGTCACGTGCTGTGACCACCTGCCTGTCCAGAGACTCTCGCCTGCTCACCTGGGAGCACACATCTGCTACTTGCCTGCTAGCCTACCGGGAGGCTCAGCCGTCACAGGTCGTACCTGCCCGTTACCCAGAGACTGTCCCGGTCACTTGCCGTGACCACCTGCCCGTTATCCAGAGACTGTCCCGGTCACTTGCTGTGACCTCCTGCCCGTTTACCCAGAGACTGCCCCGGTCACTTGCCGTGACCACCTGCCCGTTACCCAGAGACTGTCCCGGTCACTTGCCGTGACCACCTGCCCGTTATCCAGAGACTGTCCCGGTCACTTGCCGTGACCACCAGCCCGTTACCCAGAGACTGTCCCGGTCACTTGCCGTGACCTCCTGCCCATTTTCCCAGAGACTGCCACGGTCACTTGCTGTGACTACCTGCCCATCTACCCTGGGCGCCACCCGCTTCCTTACAAGGATCGCCCCCTTGTATAGTTGCTCAGAGGTTCCGCCTCCCAGACCCGTTACAGAAAGGACATTTACAAGCAATATCAGATACTAGACAGTAACACAGATCAGCAATAACCAGGAGTGAGCAGTCTGTACAGGAGCTGACACTCTGAGGACAGGGCAAAAAGCAATCTGTACTGCTTCAATAGATGCCTATACAGGTGTGTAATGAGGTTCTGGCTTTACAGTCAAAGGACTGGAGTTATAACAGTGAGAAAATTAGTATTATTTGCAAGAAGAGCCGTTTTTGAGCCGCCTCTTTTTTGGTGAGCGGAGCCGAGTGAGCCAGATCACCAAAAAGAGCCAGACTGCCCATCACTACACTCTAGGAGCCAGCGGCTAATTGACATGCAGACCTGGGTGTTTAAATACTTCCTGTTTGCTATAGGAAGGTGTTGGTGATAGTCACATGACCCCTTGTGAAGGCTTGGAGCTGTTGCAGTCTGCTTACTTCCTCTTTGGTGCTAAGAGGCCATGTGTGTGTTAGCACCACACCGGATCCCCGCTCTGATAGGCATGTCACTTCACTCACCCAAGCTGCGGCCGGTGCTTCCCTCCCCGTGCTCTGCCTGCTTCCAGCAGGGCTTCCAGCCGTGACCTTAGGGCGCATGTGCACGCTCCTGCCCTCTTAAAGGGCCAGCGCATGCACTTGCTATTACGTCCCCAGCCAATGGCTGTGGGACATTACATATATATTGCTTCCTTCCCACTGGGGAGGTGCCTGAGCAACCTTCCTGTTCTGCAGTCTATGTTGTTAAGGTTGCGTACCAGTCCTCACTGTAAACTCTGCCTGCTGCACTCTGGTGCAAACTCAGCCGGCTGCACTCTAGTGCAAACTCTGCCTGCTGCCCTCTGGTGATAACTCTGCTTGCTGCACTCTGGTGAAACTCAGCCTGCTGCACTCTAGTGTAAATTCAGCCTGCTGCACTCTAGTGTAAACTCAGCCTGCTGCACTCTAGTGTAAACTCAGCCTGCTGCACTCTAGTGTAAACTCAGCCTGCTGCACTCTAGTGTAAACTCAGCCTGCTGCACTGTAGTGTAAACTCTGCCTGCTGCACTCTGGTGCAAACTCTGCCTGCTGCACTCTGGTGCAAACTCAGCCTGCTGCACTTTGGTGCAAACTCAGCCTGCTGGACTCTGATGCAAACTCCGCCTGCTGCACTCTGGTGCAAACTCAGCCTGCTGCACTCTGGTGCAAACTCAGCCTGCTGCACTTCGGTGCGAACTCCACCTGCTGCACAATAACATCTTTCGATGGGAGAACTCTTCGGGAGACGGTTCGTCTGATCACTGAACCACTCGAGGTCTGTATCGGGATGCTTCATTCTGAGAAGATTGCCTTCTATGTCCTTACCCACATGTCTCATGCCTTTTTCTTAGGCCTACCATGGCTACGACAACACGAGCCTGTGTTGAATTGGAGGACTGGAGAAGTGCTTCGCTGGGGACATTCCCGTCATGAGAATTGTCTGGCCCCCGAACATCCGTCTAAGGTTCCGCCTTCTCCAGCGTCGCTGCCCAGTTTTCCGTCCACCTCTTGGTCCTTTACCGATGTATTAGACAAAAAGGAAGCAGAGACTTTGCCGCCTCACAGGCCGTATGACTGCCCTATCGACTTGATTCCTGGATCTACACCCTCTAGAGGCCAAATTTATCCTGTCCCCAGTTGAGACTCAAGCTATGTCGTAATACATTCAAGAGAATTTGGCCAGGGGGTTCATTCAGAAGTCCTCCCCCGCCGGGGCTGGGTTTTTCTTTGTCAAGAAGAAAGACGGATCACTCCGACCCCGTATAGACTATCGGGGTCTCAACCAGATCACGGTGAAGAATAAATGCTCTATCCCACTAATCCATGCGTTGTTTGATCGATTAAGGGGTGCCAGGATCTTCACTCAATTAGATTTAAGATGCGCCTACAATCTAATCCGCATTCGCCGGGGAGACGAGTGGAACACCAGGGACGAGCATTATGAATATCGAGTGATGCCCTTCGGTCTCAGTAACGCACCAGCAGTTTTTCATGAGTTTGTCAATTACATGTTCCGGGACCTGCTTTATTCCTGCGTTGTTGTGTATCTGGACGATATTTTGGTATTTTCCCCAGATGTGGCTTCCCACAGACGAGCAGTTTGGCAAATTCTTCAGCATCTTAGGGAAAATCGACTCTATGCCAAGTATGAGAAATGCGTTTTTGAACAGCCCGCCCTTCCCTTATTGGGCTACGTTATCTGAGATACCGGACTCAGGATGGATCCTGAGAAAGTCTCTTCCATCCTTAAAAGGCCGCTGCCAGTTGGAGTCAAAGCAATTCAGAGATTCCTTGGCTTTGCTAACTATTATCGACAATTTATTTCTCACTTCTCCACTCTTACCGCTCCCATCTCTGCCATGACCCGAAAAGGAGCCGATCCAAAGAACTGGTCCTCTGAGGCTGAGGAGGCCTTCCGCTCTCTGAAACAGTCCTTCTCCACCGCTGCTGTTCTGCATCATCCAGATTTGAACAAACAGTTCTTCCTAGAGGTGGACGCATCCACGTTAGGGGCTGGGGCTGTACTTACTCAAAAGTCTTCCTCGGGTCGCCGAGTGTCCTGCGGTTTCTTCTCTAAGGCCTTCTTCGCTCCAGAGTGTAACTACTCCATCGGTGACCGGGAGTTACTCGCCATTAAGATGGCTTTGGAAGAGTGGCGATACCTGCTAGAGAGCGCAGTCTACCCGGTGGTCAGCTAGTCGGACCATAAGAATTTGGCGTATCTTCAGTCCGCCCAGAGACTTAATCCACGCCAGGCCAGGTGGTCTTTGTTTTTTGCCCTCTTTAACTTTTTGTTACATTTCAGGTCCAGTGACAAGAATATCAGAGCTGACGCACTGTCTCGCTCATTTCTGTCTGGTGACCAAGAGGAGGATCCTCAATTTATCATCGAACTGTCCAAGATGGTTACTGTCGCTCCAATCAGCCTGTTGCGAATTCCCTCAGGAAAAACCCTTGTGGCTGAATCCAAGAGGGAGCGAGTTTTGTCATGGGGCCACTCATCCAAGGTGGCTGGTCACGTGGGACAAAGAAAAATGATATAATTGATTTCTCACCGCTACGGGTGGCCATCCATGAGGAGGGAGATCCATGCCTATGTGGCTGCTTGTCCGATTTGTGCTCGCAATAAAGTCCCTACTGGTTCTCTCCTGCCGTTACCCGTGCCCTGTGGTCCATGGCAGCACATAGCAATGGACTTCACTACGGATTTGCCAAAATCTGAGGGCTGCACCGTCATCTGGGTAGTTGAAGATCGCTTCTCCAAAATGGCACATTTTACTCCGTTGTCTGCTCTTCCGCCTGCTCCCAAACTGACTGACAGCTTCATCAAACATTTTCCGTATGCACAGATTTCCTCGTCACATTGTGTCCGATCGAGGTTCGCAGTTCACTTCCAGATTCTCGTGAGCTCTCTGTAAGCATCTGCATATAGTCTTGGATTTCTCATCGGCCTATCACCCTCAGTCCAATGGGCAAGTGGAGCATGTCAACCAGGTCCTGGGCAACTATCTGCGACACTTCGTCAATGCCCACCAGAATGATTGGGTGAAATTACTTCCCTGGGCTGAGTTCTCGTACAACAATCACGTTGGTGAAGCCTCGGGAGAGTCTCCTTTCTACGTTGTTTTCAGTCGGCAACCCGAGGTTCCCCTCCCGGTGATGGTTCCTTCTGATGTTCCTGCAGCAGATGTCCTCTCCAAGGATTTTGTAAAGTTTTGGGAGGTCACCAAAGCCACTCTAGAAGCATCCTCCGCTCGTATGAAGAGACATGTGGACAAAAGGCGCCTGGACCCTCCTTGCTTCTGCCCTGGCGACAAGGTATGGCTCTGCCAGGTACGTCCGGCTGAAGGTTCCCTCTTACAAGTTGGGTCCTCGTTTTATTGGTCCTTTCAAAGTGCTGAAGCCGATCAACGAGGTCTCCTATAAACTGAAGTTGCCTCCTTCATTACAGATTCCGAATGCTTTCCACATATCTCTGCTGAAGCCGGTCATCCTGAGCCCCTTCTTCAAGGATCCTAGTACCATGCCCACGCCCACTGCCTCGGATGATGTTTTTGAGGTGGAGAGCATCTTGGCCATGAAGAAGGTGAGAGGCAAGACTTTATTCCTTGTTGACTGGAAGGGATTTGGTCCTGAAAAAGGTCCTGGGAGCCTACAAGAACATTCACACTCTGATTCTCCTCCGGAACTTCCTCAATGACCTGAAGAGAAGGGGGCGTATTGTTAGCACCACATTGGATCCCCGCTCTGACAGGCAGGGTCTCCGGCGTGTCACTTCACTCACCCGAGCTGCGGCCGGTGCTTCCCTCCCCCATTCTCTGCCTGCTTTCAGCAGGGCTTCTAGTCTTGACCTTAGGGCACACGTGCGCTCCTGCCCTCTTAAAGGGACAACGCGTGCACTTGCTATTACGTCCCCATCCTATGGCTGTGGGACATTACATATATATTGATTCCTCTCCACTGGGGAGGTGCCTGAGCAACCTTCCTGTTCTGCAGTCTATGTTGTTTAGGTTGCGTACCAGTCCTCGCTGCAAACTCTGCCTGCTGCACTCTGGTGCAAACTCTGCCTGCTGCACTCTGGTGCAAACTCAGCCTTCTGCACTCCGGTGCGAACTCCGCCTGCTGCACTTCGCTGCAAACCCAGCCCATTGCACTCCAGTGCAAACCCAGCCTGCTGCTCCATCCAGTCTGTGCTACTGGGTCCAGCTGCTGCACGTCAGTTGGTCTGTCCTGGAGTGGAACCTGACATTCATCGGGAGCCAAGTCTAACCTCATCATCAGAGTCTCTAGTGAACAGTCCGGTGCTCACTTAGTCACGCCCCTCCAGGCTCTCCATGGGCCGTGGCACAGTGGTTCCACAAAACATGTCCGTGACAGTGTGTAATCTCTGTGTTGTCCCCTGGTAAATGGCGTCCATGCACTTTCTTTTTTAAAAAATTGTCTTCGGCTGAGAGAAATTATGACATGGATAATAGGGAACTTTTGGTTGTCAAAGTGGCATTTGAAGAATGGCGACATTGGTTGGAGGGGGCTGTCCATCCTATTACTGTTATTACTGACCATAAGAACCTGTCATATCTCCAATGAGCTAAACGTCTCAACTCTAGGCAAGCCAGATGGTCCTTGTTTTTTAGTAGATTCAATTTTATTGTCAATTTTCGTCCAGGGGTCAAAAATGTCAAGGCTGGTGCTTTGTCCGGAGCTTGCCTGGTGGTGGTGACCATGAGAACCCTGCCCCGATATTACAGAAGGGTTAGTCATTTCATCATTGTATCCTGAAATGGAGGGTGAGGTGTTGGAGGCTCAGGGGGACGCATGCCCTTCAGGAAGGTTATTTGTACCATCTAATTTGCGTCGGGCACTAAGGTTTCGCATACCCATCCGTCTGGTACTCTTCTTCCGCTACCTATCCCTAGTCAGCCATGGACACACTTCTCCATGGATTTTATTACTGACCTACCGGTTTCTGCAGGCAAGACAGTGGTTTTGGTGGTTGTAGATAGGTTCAGTAAAATGGTTCATTTCGTTGCATTACCTGGGCTTCCAAATGTCAAGACACTTGCTCAGGTGTTTATAAATAAGATCATGAAACTTCACGGGTTCCCTCAGATGTGGAGTCAGATTGTAGGACTCAGTTTGTTTCCAAGTTCTGGAACGCATTCTCTTCTTGACTGGGGGGTGCAGCTGTCCTTTTCCTCTGCCTTCCACCCTCACTCGAATGGACAGACCAAGCGTGTCAATCAGAATTTGGAGACCTACCTCAGGTGTTTCGTCTCTGAAAATCAGGAGGATTGGGCATCCTACTTACCGCTGGCAGAATTTGCCATTAATAATCATTGACAAGAATCCACTGGCAGGTCACCGTTCTTTGGTGCATACGGTTACCACCCACAGTTTGGTACCTTTAGTGGGGGAGGAGCTTCGGGAGTTCCTGAGGAGGAACAGTTTGCTTCGTCGCTCTCCTTGGTATGGCGGGGGTTCTGAGTAATTTAAAGATCATGGGAGACAGGTATAAACATATGGCTGACAGAAAATGCTCGTCAGGTCCGGACCTGAATGTGAATGACTTTGTGTGGTTGTTTACCAGGAATATCAAGTTGAAAGTCCCTTCTTGGAAGCTGAGACTTGAGTTTATTGGTCCCTATAAAATAACCGCCGTCATTAACCAAGCAGCATTTCGTCTTGAGCTTCCTCAGGCCCTTAAGGTCCGCAATGTTTTTCACAGGTCCTTACTCAAGAAATATATGGAACCTCTTGAGCCCTCACCCCTACAACCACCACCAATAATGGTTGATGGTAATCTGGAGTTTCAGATTTCGAGGATTGTAGATTCTCATCTCCAACGTCGTTCTCTACAATACTTAGTGCACTGTAAGGGTTATGGTCAATAAGAGAGGATGTGGGTTTCAGCATCAGAGCTGAACACTCCCAGGTTGGTTCATTCATTTCACACCTCTTATCCAGAGAAACTTGGTCCTGAGTGTCCGGAGGCCACTCGTAGAGAAGGGGGTACTGTCACAGGTGTATCAGATGTGACAGACAGTCGTCCTGTAGTTGACTGCAGGAGATCTCTTCATTTGGCATTGCAGACGCCTTCTTAGATCTGTCTCACCCTAGGACCCAGTGGCTACCTCGCTCTGTCTAATTGACACCCAGGCCTGGGTGTTTAAATACTTGCTGTTTGCTATAGGGAGGTGGCGGTGATATTCACATGACTCGTTGTGAAGGCTTTGAGCTGTTGCAGTCTGTTTACTTCCTCTTTGGTGCTAAGAGGCCATGTATGTAATCTCTCTGAAGTTGGCTCAAGCTAAGTTACTTCCCCCAGGTCTGTCTCCCCTTGCTGTCTTTAGTTGTTGGTGGGGACTGACTAGTGCTCATCCCCCCCTTCCCTAGCCAGGGCCTAGCTCTAGGGAGATACAGGGTTTTAGGTTCCTGATGGGCGATTGGTGAAAAACCAATATAGGGATGGTAGGGAAGACAGGGTGATATCAGATCAGCCTAGGAGGTCTCCATCCCCTCTTTCCTTAGTGTCTGGGCTCCCTTCCCCTCATCTCTTCATGTTGCACTTTCTCTTTCCTACACTGTGTGTGATACCTAGGTTTCAGGATTCTTCTTTACTGTCAAAAGTAGGACTCAGTATTAAACCTCCCTACTGGTTTGCAATTGCAGTGTGTAAGTTTTAAAAATATGCTGTTATAAAGGTAACATAACTGTAGAAAAAGACATAGACAGCACATCCAAACCTCATCCAAACATTAATCTACTGTGGATAAATAAAAATTTATAAAATTGAACACCAGGTTCTTACAATTGAAAAATTAATTTTGGCACGAGTAATGATCCAAGACAATATGTTGCAGTAAGTGATGCTTTATTTCTCAAGATACGACAATGTATACAGATAAATGAAACCGACATTTCGACCTGTACGGTGTTCTTCAAGGGTATCTTTCTGGTGAGCTTTTGGCTATTGGAGTAATGCGGGCATAATCTCGCCTTAGCTTGCCCACATTCCTCCAACAGCTCACCATAGAAATAACTTTGAAGAAGACCATACAGGTCAAAATGTCGGTTTCGTGCATCTGTATTCATGTATTGTTCAAGAACAATAAATGGGCCCTTTTCCATGAAATTATGTGTCTATGACAGAAGTTGATTGCCATTTTGGAGGTGAAAATGGGCCCCTGTGAGGCTGCACAGGTTGCACCTATAGTCTGTTGACTCCTGCCAACATGTGGTCTCAAACATCAGACTCTGTTGGCCCCATACCTTGACGAAGACCCGGAACATCAAAACTTAGCATCGGGAATTCGATTCTGATTATTTCATTAGTCCAGAGGGGGAAGTTCTTTAGTAGCAGGACTATATCCCCATGATTCTTTTTGTCCTATTTGTGTTCAACATTTCCTCCATGTGATCTTTAGGCTATGTTCACACATCATGTTTTTTTCAGCATTTTTGATGCAGTTTTTTCAGCTGCCTTTTGCAGTACCAGCAAAGTCTATGAGAAACCAGAATTCTCTGTTCATACATCATGTTTTTTTTTTGTTCAGGATTTTGTGCCGTGCATGTTTTTCTGGAAAATAGAGCATGTCGGGCTGTGTGCCCACGATGCCTTTTTTAAGTGTTTCCGCAGCGGCAATTCCACTGCAGAAACGCTTGGTAGAAGGTCTGCCATGTTCCCCAATGGTAATCTGCATGTGCTGTGCACATGCTGCGGAAATTTCCACGGCGGATTATCATTGCGGAAAAATACGCAGCATGTCCATTAATTTTGCGGACACGCAGCGTAATTGCCGCCATTGACTTGCATTGAAGCGCATGGATTATGCATCACTGCATCTGTACATGCGGAATCCAAGCGTTTCAATGTGCGGATGGTACCCGGGTCTGGAGGACAGGAGACTCTCCTCCGGACCCGGGTACCATAGAACCTGTAAAAAAAAGAATACAATAAAAAATAAATATTATATTTACCTTCTGATGGCCCCCGGTCTCCTTGTCTTCACTTGCTGGCAGATCGCGGTGGACTGAAGGACCTGCGCTGACGTCGTTTAGTCATGTGACGGCAGGTCCTTCAGTGTAGTGTACCGTGAGCTGCCGGCAGCCAGGACAGAGCGAAGCCAGACTGCGGGGGCCATCAGAAGGTAAGTATAGATTTATTTTTTTATTTTTAAACATTCTTTAAGGTCACAGTATATAAATCCATGCCAGTTGCATGGATTTATATAGTGTGACCAAGTTGTCAAGCACTTTTCCAAGTGATGCTAAAATTGTTGGAAAGCGCTTGTCAACCAGCATGCGGAAATGCATGTGAAGAACGCTTCACATCCGCATGTCCCTGGCAGGAAAAATGCATGTACAATCCGCATGTACAATCTGCATGTACAATCCGCATGCGTTTTTTCTGCCAGGGAGATGCAGAAACTCTCAGGAAAAAATCCAGAGCATTTCTGCATCGTGGGCACATAGCCTCACTCTTTCAGCATTTTTTATGTGTTTTTTAGGAAGTAATGGGTGGTGAAAAAATAGCTGAAAAAACACATAAAAAATGCACCAAAATTTGTTTCTCCATTTTTTCAGCGTTTTTTATGCCAAAATAGAATGGGGTTCTTTTTTTTCACAGAACTTTATGTACATGCATAAAAAGAGACAGAAAGACAGTGAAAAAGAAAAACGCTGAAAAAATGCACCAAAAAAGCATCAAAACTCCTGAACAAAATGCCCTTGAAGATCAAGTTTTGCTGCAGAAAACTGACGCCAAAAAAACATGATGTGTGAACATAGCCTTAGTTTGTTTTTATTTGTATTGTGATGTAGCCATCCCTTTAATGGTTCAGTGTGTTTTGAATGACCATGTACCTTCCCCTTTAACTGACTGGTCACATGACCGTGACATCACACAGGTCCTTATGCACACAGAGGGTCTGGACACATGACTGTGACATCAGTCAAGGTCCTATCTGTGGGTGTGTGTGTGTGCTGCAGTATATATAAACCCTGTGTGTTCTTGTGGGGGTGTGTTCCGTTGTGTAGGAGTTCCTGGGTGTTGGGAGCTCCTGTGTGGGCACCGTGTGAGAGGCACGAGGCTGTTCCCTGTGTGTGTGGGGGGAAACACCGCTCGTGTGAGGCCTGGTGAGGCCTGGTGGACTCCTGGGAGGTGAAGCCTGGATCCCTGTGTGAGAGTGTGGGGGATGCCAGTAAGCCTCGGAGTGCCACACAAGCGTCCTGGAGGGTGAAGCCTGGGTATGATATGTGTAATATGCCAGTAAGCCTTAGAGGTAGTGACGGCTGGAAGACCACGTGTGGTAAGCCGTAGAGCCACAGTGGTGGCGTATGAAAAGGACGATAAGAGCTGAAGTCGGCAAAGGTAATACTCTTGTGTTATGGACATTTATATGGACATTGTTTTAGTATTACCTTGCGGAAGGCTGTAATTAGAGCCAAGTGGGCCGGTCTGCCACTTGTGCTCGTGGACTTTATCAGTGTATCGGCGGGCCACGGAGTTGGACCCGGAAAGAAGCTGTTTATGAAGTGTAATAAATTGCTGAGCATTGTTTAAAAAAATGGAAAGCTTATCATATGTGAGTTGATTGACGCAGCGAAGCGAGTATCCGACAGGATAATGACAAGCGCTGCCTTACAGTATTTTAACTTACATTTTTTGTTGGTGTAGTGTAGGTACTTGCAAGACTAGCAAGACCCTTGATGCAGGTTCCGAGCTTACGTATTTTGGCATAACTATTAATGTTGAGCGAGCACTAAAATGTTCGGGTCCTTGAAGCTCGGGTCGAGCTCACCATGATACTCAGGTGCTCGACCCGAGCAACGAGCCCAATGTTAGTCTATGGGAGACCCGAGCATTTTTGCGGCGGCACCCCCCGGCAGTCTGTAGAAAGCCTAAAAAGTGCCCAAAACGATAGTGACAGTGCTCAAATGACATGGGGACAGCATGGGGATCGCCCCAGGAAGCATTTCTGACCCCCAGGTCACTGCTGTCAACAACGTGGTCAGAGGTATTAAGCCACTTTTACGGGCTCACAATAAAACTGTTTTCCTGTGAAATATGTTAAGGAACATCCTTTCCATGGTAAAGACTTCTGTATAAGGTAAAATAAATAACCAAAAACAAAAATACTCCTCCACACCTTGGGCTATGTTCACAAGTAGCATTTTTTATGCGTTTTTGCACTTTTGTATTGCTTTCAACCGTGACAAATGCATTCACCGGGAAATGTCATTTTAACATTTTACAACCTTATCTGACCATGTGCTGTGTGACACATGCATACAGTGCTGAAAAGACATGGGAACAGCATGGGGAAGACCCCTGGAAGCATCTCTGACACCCAGGTCACTGCCTAAAAGTGTGCCCATCAGAAGTGATCCTTGCCGCATCAGAAGATGCAGACTTGCAACTATCCCCATGCAAGTCCTTGTCCCAGGGCAGTGTTCAATTGTACCTCCCCCATTCCTTTCAATGCAAGCGCAAGTATTCAGCCTGCCACCCACCCCCAGGTTGCAATACCATACTGCTTGCTTGCTTGCACTTGAAATTGGGCCTTTTAGGCATGTGGAGGCGTATTCTGGCCACCACGTCATGGCTGCGTCGGCGGCCTGGTATCCATACTCAGTCCCCAGCCACCCGGTGGTCGGGTGTCCACGCTCGGTCCCCAGCCGCCAGGGGGCGGCCAGGTGCCCACACACGGTCCCCAGCAGCCTGAGGGCTGCCGGGTGTCCATAAACGGTCCCCAGCCGCCCCTATTTGAAGTACAGCCTAACCACAAACACGTGGACAAGTGAATGTGGCCAGGGATGGTCCATCTCACTGACGCCTTCACACTGGGTTAATATTGTGGAAGCCGGGACACAGTTGGACACTGGGATGCAACACGTCCTCCAGACATAGAGGATTGCGGGTCCTGGGTCAATCAGGCTTCAACACAAAGTTCAGAAGGTAGACCGCAGCAGTGGTCGGCCTCCTACACAACGAGTAAATTATTCATGATCATGAGGCCGTCCATCTCGTTAGCTTTCTGTTCCTTGGTGTTTTGATCTGCTACAGGGACTAAGGAAAGACAGGAGATCTGTCCCTACAATAGAACTAAACTAGATCCCTACGATGTAACGGGGAACCTGATCCTGCGATCAGACCCGCTGAAGTCCTCGGCTAGTCTGTACGAAGACCTATAGATGTGAGGGAGGGATCCCTACAAGAACTAGGGACTGGGATAAGTTGGACACCTCCTAGCAGAAATAGTAGCAGTCAAAGACAAACACTCAACAAAAAGCATAGAGGTCAGAAGACCTAGCAAAACTAACAGAGAACGGCAACAGAGCACCAAGCTAGCTCAAGAGTAGTAAATACAAAGAAGTCCAGCAAAGCCAGGAGGGCGGAGCCGGATTAAATAGGCAAAAATGGTCATGTGACCAGCAAACTAAAAAAAACCTAACACCTAACAGGAGAGTTCTAACAGTACCCCCTCTTCTAAGAGGATCCTCCGGATCCCCTAGGCCCAGGCTTATCAGGAAACCTCCTGTGAAACGCTCTGACAAGTCTGGAAGCAGAAACATCATCCGCCCTCACCCATGAGTTATCCTCAGGTCCGAAACCCTTCCAAGCGACGAGATACTGCAAACTCCCTCTATACCGTCTAGAATTTAGGATGCGGGAAATTTCATATTCCCCGTCCACCACCACCGGAGGAACAGTGGCAGAGGCGTCACCATCCGACACATCAGCTTTTTTCAACAGAGAAACATGAAACACCGGGTTAATCTTCCAGGACGTAGGAACCTCCAACCTAACAGCAGATTGGTTAACTATCTGAAGCACCT
This sequence comes from Phyllobates terribilis, assembly GCF_046119375.1. Lineage (NCBI taxonomy): Eukaryota > Metazoa > Chordata > Amphibia > Anura > Dendrobatidae > Phyllobates > Phyllobates terribilis. Next base: position 528,632,082 of record NW_027362771.1, on the reverse strand, counting down.
TAAAGGGCCCTACGAACTTGGGACCAATTTTTTAGAAGGAATTCTCAATCGCAGATTCTTAGAGGACAACCAAACCATGTCACCAACAGCAAACAAAACCTCTTGCCGTTTCCTATCAAAGTACCTCTTAGATTTTTTGTTAGCCTCCTGAAGATTACCACGCACATCCGTCCAAACTCTCTCCAAATCACCGGAAAAACTCTCCTCCTCAGGCACAGCCGATACTAATTTGGAGAATGACCCAAAAGACGGATGTCTCCCAGAACAACAAAAAAAAGGCGAACACCCAGCAGAAGAGGATGTATGGTTGTTAAGAGCAAATTCAGCAAGTGGCAGAAACTCAGACCACCCCTCTTGATTGTCTGCCACAAAACAACGCAAGAACTGCTCAACATCCTGGTTCTTCCTTTCTGTCTGGCCATTAGACTCAGGATGATATCCGGATGAAAACGACAAATGAACTCCCAACCTGTCACAAAAGGCACGCCAAAAACGAGCCACGAACTGAGGTCCCCTATCAGAAACAATGTCAGTAGGAACACCATGTAGTCTGACAATTTCCTTGACAAAGGCCTTAGCGAGTGTCTTAGCGCAAGGCAGTTTGATGAAGGGAACCAAGTGACACATCTTGCTAAAACGGTCCACGACCACCCAGATGACCGTGAAACCTTCAGAGGGGGGAAGGTCAGTAATAAAGTCCATAGCCAGATGTGTCCAAGGTGCACTAGGAACCTCCAGAGGGCAAAGCAACCCTGCAGCAGGAGCATGCGAAGACTTGGATCTAGCACACACAGTACATTGGCGCACCCACTTAATGACTTCCTTCTGCCATCCAGGCCACCAAAAACTGCGACCCACAAGTCTCTTGGTCTCAGAAATTCCTGGATGACCTGCCAGCCGAGACTCATGACACTCAACAAACAAATCTCTCCTAAAGGTCCTAGGCACAAACAACCTCCCATGGGGAGTGTTAGATGGGGCATTCTCCTGAGCTTTAAGAATCTCATCCTCCAAAACGGAGTCCAAAGCAGCAATCACAACACCTTCTTGTAAAATGCTCTCCTCTTCCTCCTCAACACCGACCATGGGAGAAAAGCTGCGAGACAAAGCATCCGCTTTAACATTCTTGGTACCCGGGATGTAAGTAATGGAAAAATTAAACCGCGAGAAAAAAAGTGCCCACCTAGCCTGACGGGCATTCAAGCGCTTGGCAGCATCAAGATAGATCAGATTTTTATGATCAGTGAAAACCTGAATGGGAAATTCAGCACCTTCCAAGAGGTGACGCCAGTGTTCAAATGCGAGTTTAATCGCCAGCAATTCCCGATTACCAATATCGTAATTAAGTTCAGTCTCAGAAAAATTTTTTGAAAAAAAGGCACAGGGATGTACTCCATCCTTGTTTTCCTGAGACAACACCGCACCGACCCCCACCGAAGAAGCATCAACCTCAACCAAAAACGGCTTAGTCACATCAGGCTGCATAAGGATAGGAGCAGAGGTGAACCTCTCCTTTAGAAACACAAAAGCTTCAATGGCCTCAGAAGTCCACTGAACCGCATTAGCACCTTTCCTGGTGAGATCGGTCAGCGGTTTGACAATAATAGAAAATTTTTTTATGAATTTTCTGTAATAATTGGCGAAACCCAAAAACCTCTGTATCGATTTCAAACCAATAGGCCTAGGCCATTCCTGCACAGCTTGAACTTTAACCGGGTCCATCTCAAAACCTTCACTGGAGATAATGTAGCCCAAAAAACTAATTCTCTGTAGAGCGAACTCACATTTCTCCAGCTTAGCAAGAAGCGAATTGTCCATTAATAACTGTAATACCTCACGTACGCTCCGCCAATGAGACTCCAGATCAGGCGAATAAATCAGAATGTCATCCAAATACACAACCACATTTTTGCCGATTAAAGGTCTAAGGATGTCATTAATAAGTTTCTGAAAAAATGCTGGAGCATTGGTAAGACCAAAAGGCATCACCAGATTCTCAAAATGACCCACAGGAGTGTTAAAAGCAGTCTTCCATTCATCACCCTCCTTCATGCGCAACAAATTGTATGCCCCCCGGAGATCAATTTTAGAGAACCACTTGGCCCCCACTAACTGGTTAAATAAATCAGGAATCAATGGCAGTGGGTAAGGATTGCGTACAGTAATTTTATTAATCTCACGAAAGTCCAGACAAGGACGTAAACCGCCATCTTTTTTTTTTACAAAAAAAAATCCAACAGCCACAGGAGACTTGGAAGGCCTAATGTGACCGGCGGCCAAGCTTGTCTGTATGTATTCCTCCAAAGCCTTTCTCTCAGGAATAGTAAGATTAAATAAACGACTTTTAGGAAGAGTCGCTCCAGGGACAAATTCAATGGTGCAATCATAGTCTCTATGGGGAGGCAAAATTTGTGACTCCTCCTCAGAAAAAACTCTCCAAAAATCCTGAATAGGTACAGGTAATTCCCCTTTTTCCACCGCAGCAATACGCCCGTTACAACACTTGTCATAACACCTAGGGCTCCAGGACTTAATTTCATTGGTAGACCAATCCAGTACAGGATTGTGCAATTTTAACCAGGGTAACCCCAATATTACTGGAGAAGGCAAATTATCCAATACCACCAAATCCAAATTCTCTTGATGAATACCATTAATAGTGAGGGGAAATTCACAAACCTTATGAGTAACACTCTTCAAGGGAGAGCCATCAACAGAAACCACAGCAATAGGGGATGACAAAGTTTTAGGTTCTAATCTAAGTTTTTCCAAGAATCCCCCATCAATCACATTCAGAGTAGAACCACAATCCACAAATACCCGAAATTCAATTAATTCATCCTGAGCAGCAGTAGTGGCATATAGGAATACACCCTTAGAATTTAAACAGGCTATACGTGCATGACTGACCATTTTTTTTTTCTTTCTTCATACGAAGCACACAGTTCTTAATAAAATGACCAGAATTTCCGCAATAGAAGCACAAGCCTTCAGAAAGCCTGCGGTCTTTTTCCTGAGAGCGGGGTGCCATCGCCCCAAACTCCATCAGCTCTCCATTGTCAGCACAGACCCTCTCAGGACTCGGAGCTGACATAGCAGAGGATTTGCTCTCATTAACCCTTGCACGCAGTCTCCTGTCCACCCGTATAGCTAATTGCATTGCCTCCTGCAAGTTTCCAGGTGTGGGATAAGCAATCAGTAAATCCTTAACCCTTTCACCTAGCCCTGCAAGAAACAAGCTTTTCAAAGCTGAATCGTTCCACCCCACTTGGGCAGACCACCGACGGAAGTGAGAACAATATTTTTCCACATTACCTGATCCCTGCCTCAGATGTCTCAATTCAGACTCAGCAGATGAGACACGATCAGGATCATCGTACAACAAACCCAAAGCAGAAAAAAAAACTATCCACTGATCTAAAGCACGGATCACTAGGTTGGAGGGAGAAGGCCCATCCCTGAGGATCTTTGCGCAAAAGTGACATTATGAACCATATGCGCTGTGATTCATCACCAGAGGATCCGGGTCTCAAACGAAAATACAATAAACAAGCATTTTTAAAAGAAAAAAAGTCTTGTTGTTCACCAAAAAATAGATCAGGCAGACGTACCTTAGGTTCCACAAAATGTGCTCCAGAACAGCTACTCACGTGTTGTTGGAGCTTGACCACCTCCAGAGAGAGTTCCTGCAAGCGTTGAGCCAAATCTTGAACCGAGACCATGATGGAAAACTGGAGGTCTTTCCTTAGAGAAAATTTTTTTTTTTTTCTTTTTGGGCTGGACTTACTGTTATGATCTGCTACAGGGACTAAGGAAAGACAGGAGATCTGTCCCTACAATAGAACTAAACTAGTTCCCTACGATGTAACGGGGAACCTGATCCTGCGATCAGACCCGCTAAAGTCCTCTGCTAGTCTGTACGAAGACCTATAGATGTGAGGGAGGGATCCCTACAAGAACTAGGGACTGGGATAAGTTGGACACCTCCTAGCAGAAATAGTAGCAGTCAAAGACAAACACACAACAAAAAGCATAGAGGTCAGAAGACCTAGCAAAACTAACAGAGAACGGCAACAGAGCACCAAGCTAGCTCAAGAGTAGTAAATACAAAGAAGTCCAGCAAAGCCAGGAGGGCGGAGCCGGATTAAATAGGCAAAAATAGTCATGTGACCAGCAAACTAAAAAAAAACTAACAGGAGAGTTCTAACACTTGGAATGCAAGCGCATGTATGTAGTAGCGGCTAGGCCTGAGGTGGTCAGCGTTTTGGCGCATATCCTACCTCCTCCGAGGATTGCTGGATGTTTTCCTGCTACTATCCCAGTTCTATGACTTCCGTTAAAACAAAGCTTCAGGTGATGAATGATGGATAAGGTGGTGGTGAAGCGCCCAGGGGATGGGGACGACTTGGTACCCGGGCCATTGCCTGGTTTTGGGGGTGTCGCGGTGGTCGGCTCCCGGGCCTGTACCTGGGGTCACTCTTGAAAAAGGGGATTGGAACTTGGATAGAAAATAAAAATAAAGTAAATAGTTCGTGACGCCACCTGTGGTACCTGGTAAGGATTACCAGCCCTGCTTTAGACCTCCGGGGGGTCATGGTATGGCAGCTGAGGTGTTTCTGCTCCCCACAGGTGGAGCGGGCCCCCGGGGCAGGGATGGTGTGAAGGGATGCAGGAGAGAGGGGACCCAGCCGAGTCAGAGGAAGAACAGACACACACACAGGGGTTCGCTTCAGTACCTTTACTGATGATGGTAGTCAGGTACGGTCCGGGGTACTTGTAGGTGGTGTGCACTTCTGGACTTACTCCCCAGTGAGCAGGTGTAAGGCCTCCTTGCCTATATCCTCCTGTCTCTCTCCCTGGAGCTTCTGACCTGCCTGGAACAGGGTCTAGCTTCCTTTATGTTTCTCTCACCCGTATGCTTGGCGGCTAGGGCTTTCCCACTGGTTACCACTCTCGCTGGACGCTGGGGCCTTTGTGGTACCTAGTCCTCTGAATGTGCGGTATTCACGGGTGGACTGAGGGATATGAAATCCTCCTCAGTATGCCGGATTCCCTACTGGGCATGGAGGTCCCAATAGGCTCGGGCCCGGTGCTCGGCTTGCATCAGGGGACAAACCCTCTGTGGTTCCTCTGTCCCTCATGGCACTTCTCTTCTCCTTGCCTTCTAGCCCACTCTAGGCTCTCACTGGCCAGACTAGCCCGCAGCTTGGGCCTATCCTGGCTTTCAACCACACAGACTTCAGCTTGTCTGGTGCTGCAGCATCGTGTCACACTCACTGCTTCCCACTGACTGACTTGCTGAACTCCACCCCCCAGTTTATATATACCTGACAGGGCTCCATCTAGTGCACTTGGGTGGAGGTGTCTGCATGTATTGAGGACACTGGGGAGAATCTGTCTGTGCAACACCCAGGAGTTATGTGACAGCCTGCAGCCTGCAGTGGTAAAGGAGAAAGAGCAGGAGGAACAGGGACCACTCACATCAATATCAGGCCAGTCAACCACACATGTCTTGTAGGATATGTTTCTGTACCAAAAGGAGCGGTTCAGCTACACAGTTATGGGGCATACAGTGAGTGCAATGCCTACCAAAAATTTAGAGGCACTCCAATGCCCCTTGGAAGTGACATGGAGGTCAGAGGGCCTTAACTAAAGCGTTTTTTCCATTTAAAGCAACTGGGTCTCCTGTACACTGTTGGCCTAAGCAGTGAATGGACGTCTTTCAAAAAATTATGAGGAATTGCAATGCCCCTTGAAACAGACGTGGATTACAGCGTACTAAAAACCTTCTACCCATTATTGGGGAGTGGGTCTCCCTTAGTATTCGCCTATGCATTGAAAAGCAAAATCTGACTAAAATTAGGAGGAAATGCAATGCCGGTTGGAAGAGTTGTGGAGGTTAGAGGTAATTAAAAACAACATTTCAATGCCCCTTGGAAGAGCTGTGGAGTTCAGAGTGGTTTAACAAGACGGTTTTAATGCCCCTCGGAAAAGACGTGGAGGTAACAGGAGCTTAATAAGACAGTTTTAATGCCCCTTGGAAGAGACGTGGAGGTCACAGTAGTTTAACAGGACGGTTTTCATGCCCCTTGGAAGAGTGGTGGAGGTCGCAGTAGCTTAACAAGACTTTTTTTTGCCCCTTGGAAGAGTGGTGGAGGTCGCAGTAGCTTAACAAGACGGTTTTAATGCCCCTTTGAAGAGTGGTGGAGGTCCCAGTGGAATAAAAAGACAATATCAATGCCCCTTGGAAGAGTGGTGGAGGTCGCAGTAGCTTAACAAGACGGTTTTAATACCCCTTGGAAGAGACGTGGAGGTCACAGTAGTTTACCAAGACGGTTTTAATGCCCCTTGGAAGAGTGGTGGAGGTCGCAGTAGCTTAAGAAGACGGTTTTAATGCCCCTTGGAAGAGTGGTGGAGGTCGCAGTAGCTTAACAAGATGGTTTTACTGCCCCTTGGAAGAGTGGTGGAGGTCGCAGTAGCTTAACAAGACGGTTTTAATGCCCCTTGGAAGAGTGGTGGAGGTCGCAGTAGCTTAACAAGACGGTTTTAATGCCCCTTGGAAGAGTGGTGGAGGTCGCAGTAGCTTAACAAGACGGTTTTAATGCCCCTTGGAAGAGTGGTGGAGGTTGCAGTAGCTTAACAAGACGGTTTTAATGCCCCTTGGAAGACACGTGGAGGTCACAGTAGCTTAACAAGACAGTTTTAATGCCCCTTGGAAGAGACGTGGAGGTCACAGTAGTTTAACAGGACGGTTTTCATGCCCCTTGGAAGAGTGGTGGAGGTCGCAGTAGCTTAACAAGACGTTTTTTTTGCCCCTTGGAAGAGTGGTGGAGGTCGCAGTAGCTTAACAAGACGGTTTTAATGCCCCTTTGAAGAGTGGTGGAGGTCCCAGTGGAATAAAAAGACAATATCAATGCCCCTTGGAAGAGTGGTGGAGGTCGCAGTAGCTTAACAAGACGGTTTTAATGCCCCTTGGAAGAGACGTGGAGGTCACAGTAGTTTACCAAGACGGTTTTAATGCCCCTTGGAAGAGTGGTGGAGGTCGCAGTAGCTTAAGAAGACGGTTTTAATGCCCCTTGGAAGAGTGGTGGAGGTCGCAGTAGCTTAACAAGACGGTTTTAATGCCCCTTGGAAGAGTGGTGCAGGTCGCAGTAGCTTAACAAGACGGTTTTAATGCCCATTGGAAGAGTGGTGGAGGTCGCAGTGGAATAAAAATACAATATCAATGCCCCTTGGAAGAGTGGTGGAGGTCGCAATAGCTTAACAAGACGGTTTTAATGCCCCTTGGAAGAAACGTGGAGGTCACAGTAGCTTAACAAGACAGTTTTAATGTCCCTTGGAAGAGACGTGGAGGTCACAGTGGAATAAAAAGACAATGTCAATGCCCCTTGGAAGAGTGGTGGAGGTCGCAGTAGCTTAACAAAACAGTTTTAATGCCCCTTGAAAGAGACGTGGAGGTCACAGTAGCTTAACAAGACTGTTTTAATGCCCCTTGGAAGAGACGTGGAGGTCACAGTAGCTTAACAAGACGGTTTTAATGCCCCTTACAAGAGCCATGCAGTACAGAATAATAAAAACATTATTTCCATTATTGGGGAGTGGGTCTCCCATAGTCTTTGCCTAAGCGTATATGACTGGCCGTGGGGCATTCGGAACCGGGCTTCAGTGTGATGATGGGTAGTAGTGGCAACCCGATCCAGTGGCTCAGGGTCGTCAGACCAAATGCTGTGGCAGTGTATTTGTAGGTTTTGAATGTCCGACTATGCCACCTCTATGCTCTTTCTGACTATCCCCCTCTTCGTGGTGTAATAGCCCACGTCCCTGAGCTGGCCGTGTACTTCTCGCCTGTATGGCTTGCAACTCGGGCCTTGTGTACCTTTTGCTTTCTCCTCGCTGTACTGGTCCCTCTGTGTGGCGGAGCCTCCAGACTTCTTAGGCCAAAGGACCTGAAATCCCTCGCGGGTTGGTTCTCTGCTGCTGGGCTTACAACCCTGACAGCCTCGGACCCCAATGTCCGGTTTGATTGGTTCTCTGCCAGGACCGGCTATCGTCGCCTCTGTCCCTGGCTTGCAGTTTCTCCTCTGCCTCACGGACTCCTCAGCTACAGCTGAACTGTCCCTCCTTCTCTTGGACTAATCTCAGTCCTGAGCTAGGTCGTCCAGTTCTCTCTCACCCTGCCCCCAGTTCCAGCTTTTATAGGGGCAGCCGGCTCCCCCTACTGGCCTGGGACAGGAGGTGCTGTATGCTAATTGTCCCTAACCAGGGAACCTCCCTCCTGCTCTCAGACACAGCCTTTAATATTTGTGGCATCCAGGCCTGGGGTGACACATTCCCCCCTTGTAAAATTTAGTACTCCGGACTAAACACAATTTTAGGGAACACAAATACAGTGTATAAACAATAACATAACATATATACAAGTACATTTTGTCATTAAGGTCACGGCGCTTCCGTGACCGGGTGTCCATATCACCCAACAAGGTGAAGTTTTGAACGGTTCGGGGACTTATCTCCATAAACCCCAAGTTCCTGGCCTTGGGCGTGGCGACAAGGCTGAGCTACCTACTTTGGGCCACAAGGGAGCCACGCCGGACAGGTTTTTCTTCTGTGGCCATCTTCGCAAGAGGGCACCATGTGCAACTATCTACAAGACAGTTCGGGCCATTGAGTGTCCATGACCTGTCAGTCCATTGTACTAGGAAAAACTGGAAAAACAGTATTAATACTCAGGTAACAAACATAAAACATTAAATATATACTTTACATTTAGATTTTCCAGCGAGCTGGTATTTGACCCCTAGTGATCCGGGTTGACCTGCGTAACCCACTGTCTGGTGGTGGTCTAACCTGGCTTTCCCCACTAGCATTTAGGGTACAGCTACTAGCTGGGTTTACAGGCAGTGCAGGCAGCTGTCTGCGGGTCCTTTGGCTTACCGCAGACATGGCAGGCTCACTGTCAGCAGAGGGTTGACTCTCCTGGGCTGCTGGCATGGGTTCTTCTGCCTCCGGGGCTGCTTGTTCCTCTTGTTCTTCCTGCTGTGCTGTAGGCTCCTGCTGGGTAGGCTGAAGGAAGTGTAGGATGGGTACCACTATCGCGTTGTTTATCCGAGTCCAGGACCGGGGGAACTCTCCAAGAACTGTGCTGATCATTTATTCCTTGTCCTCTGTGGGTTCAAGGTCATCTTGATCTTCTCCTGCACTCTGTAGTTGCTCGGGGCACCGTTTTAGGTGGTCTCTGGAGACCGTGCTAGTGGTTTCTCCTCCATCCTTGGTAATTACACATACCTTCGGGTTGTTGTGGTCGGACTGCAGTACTGTGTACGGTTCGCTCTCCCACTGGTCATCTAGCTTGTGAAGCCTTCTCTTCCACTTCAGGACTTGCTCTCCAGGTTCCAGGGGACCAGCAGGGGCGTGTTGGTTGAAGAGCCTCTCTTGCTTTTCTCTCGCTTGAGCCAGACTCCTCTCCACACTCTCCTGTACCTTCTTGTACTGTAGCCGCCGTTCCGTATCCCAGTCCGCGTCTGGGGAGGTGTCCTCGGGTGTCAGGACTCCCATCTCCAGGTCCATAGGCAGCTTACCTGGTCTTGCTCGCATCAGGTAAGCCGGGGTGCAATTTGTAGCATTCACCGGGATATGATTGTATAAGTCTATCAGGTCCGGCAGTTTTTCCGGCCACAGGCTGCGTTCCTCCAGGGGCAACGATTTGAGGAGATCAATGACGATATTGTTCATTTTCTCACACAGCCCGTTGGTTTGCGGGTGGTAAGGCGTTGTCCGAATCTTCTTACAGCCGTAGAGGTTGCAGAACTCCTGGAAGATTTCAGCTTCAAACGCTGGACCTTGATCTGTCAAGACCTGTTCCGGATACCCGTGTGGACGGCAGAAGTGTTGTTGGAAGGCTCTGGCCGCTTTTTGGACTGTCAAGTCTTTAACTGGAACCACCACCAGGAACCGGGAATAGTGGTCCACTATTGTCAGAGCATAGACGTAGCCCGACCGGCTTGGAGCCAATTTCACATGGTCCAGAGCTACCAGCTCAAGAGGCTGCCTGGTGACGATGGGCCTCAAGGGTGTCTTCTGGCTGGTACAGTCCTTCCTTCTGAGGTTACATGGGCCGCAGTCCCTGCACCACTTCTCTATGGCCCCTCTCATACCGATCCAGTAGAACCGCTCTCTCAGTAGGAACTCCAGTTTCTTCCACCCGAAGTGTCCCGCTCTATCATGGTAGGCCTCCAGGACCATTGCTGCATCTCGTCTTGGGACCACTACCTGCCAGGTCAGCTCGTGCGTCCGGTGGTTGACAAGCCTTCTGCACAGCTTACCCTTGTAGAGGAATAGCCTGCTTTTCTCCTTCCATAACTGCTTGGCTTCCTCTGGAGCGTCTGGGCCAGGGCTAACGTCTGCCTGGGTTAACAGGTCTTTCACCAGGCGAATTGCAGGGTCACTATCTTGCGTTTCAGCCCAGCCGTGGTGGGGTAAGGGGTTGAACATGATGGTGGTTAGGTCTTTGTCTCTTACCCGGTGAGAATACTGAGTGGCCCCATACCGGTGGAACGCAGGGAGCTCTACTTCCTCCAGCTCTTCCGAGTACTCTTCTCCTTCGGGTAGGTGGGGCATTCTTGATAGGCCGTCTGCGTTGGCGTTCGTTCTGCCTGCCCGGTATTTGATTGTGAAGTCATAATTTGATAGCTGGGCCATCCACCGCTGTTCTAGGGCACCTAGTCTTGCATTGTCCAGGTGTGTCAACGGGTTGTTGTCCGTGTACACAGTGAACTTTGCGGAGGCCAGGTAATGTTTAAACCGTTCTGTGACGGCCCACACCACTGCCAAGAATTTAGGCTTGAAGGAGCTGTAATTCTCTGGGTTTCTTTCAGTGGGCCTCAGCTTCCGGCTGGCGTACGCGATCACCCTTTCTCTGCCCTGTTGGTTCTGTGACAGTATGGCTCCCAGCCCCACATTACTGGCGTCTGTGTGGAGGATAAAAGGCTGGCCATAATCGGGGTAGGCCAGGATCTCATCCCCCGTGAGGGCCATCTTTAGCTGGCAGAAGGACTCCTCTTCCGGCTTGTCCCACTTGAAGGGTGGCTTTTGACTTCTGGATTTAGATTGCCCTATCAGGAGGTCCTGCATAGGGGCTGCCATCTTAGTGAACCCGGGGATGAACCTTCGGTAGTAGCCTACCAACCCGAGGAATTGCCTCACTTCTTTGATGTCAGAGGGGCTTGGCCAGCTCTTGATTACTGTAACCTTGTCGGGGTCGGGGGCTACTCCCTCTGCACTCACCACGTGTCCTAGGTACTTTACCTTCGGTTTCAACAGGTGACACTTTGAGGGTTTCACTTTCAGGCCATAGCTTGCCAGGGCTTCGAACACCTCTGCCAGGTGTTTTAGATGGTCCTCGTAGGTCTTCGAGTATACAATCACGTCGTCCAGGTAAAGTAGGACCGTCTCAAAGTTTCGGTGCCCTAGACAGCATTCCATCAGCCTCTGGAAGGTCCCGGGTGTGTTGCAGAGCCCGAATGGCATACAGTTGAATTCACTTAATCCCATCGGGGTGGTGAAGGCGGTCTTCTCCTTGTCAGCCTCTGCCACAGGAACCTGCCAGTACCCGCTAGTAAGGTCCAAAGTAGAGAAGAAATTAGCTGATTTTAGGGCTGCTAAAGACTCCTCTATTCTAGACAACGGGTAGGCGTCTTTATGGGTGATACGATTGACTTGTCTATAGTCCACGCACATTCTCATGGTACCGTTTTTCTTTTCTACCAGAACCAAGGGGGCTGCCCAAGGGCTACAGCTGTCTCTAATGACCCCGGCTTCTTTCATTTCTCTCAGCATGCCCTTTGCGTTCTGATAGTGTGCGGATGGTACAGGCCTGTATCTCTCCTTTATTGGTGGTTGGCTCCCTGTGGGGATGTGGTGTTCTACCCCTTTTACTCTGCCGAAGTCTAGCGGGTGCTTACTAAAGATTCTCTCGTACTCCTGAACCACCCGGTAGACTCCTTGTTTTTGGTGCAAGGGAGTGGAGTCAGCACCCACGTGGAGTTTCTGGCACCAGTCCTCTTTGGGTTTCTGGGAGCCATTACCCTCCGCCTGGGGAGATGGAGGCAAGGGTTCCACGGCCCTGACAGCATTGTGTTCAACAGTATACGATTTGGCTAGTGTAGCGTACCGGGGCAAGTGTACTTCCCTTTCCCCAATGTTTAAGATCCGGACGGGCACCCTTCCATGGCGGACATCAACCACCCCCCGGGCTGTCAAAATGGTGGGCCTTCTGTCTGAGTACACGGGTTCTTCCATGGCTTGGAAGTCTCTCCCTCTTAACCCGATTGCAGTCCGACACCAGATCATCATTTCGCTTTTGGGAGGAGTGGCGATGGGGAACGGGTCGCTCATCCTTACGCTACCGATCTCACCACCAGACAGTTCTACCTGTTGCTGTCTCATCAGGGCTCTTATCTCCTTCTGGAGGACCCTCTGTTGGCTGGAGCTCGCATTCATCGCCACCTGCTGCAAAATTACAATTACTTCTGAAAGACAATTTTCAATCACGTTAGTACCCAAGGTTATTTTAGGGTGACTTTCTCGACGGTCAATGTCCTCAATGACCACTCCCTGTGCCGGCAGCTCAACTTTACCAATCTTAATGGTCATCTCTCTGAACCCCACCTGCGGCACGGGCTGGCCATTGCTGGCGATGATGCACAAGTCATTGTCTGGATAGCGGGTTATGTCAGTGTCACTCCAATACTGCTTAAAAAGTACATAGGGGATGGTAGTTACTTGTGACCCAGTATCCAGCAGTGCACTCATGGGGATACCGTCCAGAACTACAGGTAAAACTGGGCGTCCCCCCACGGACTTATCACGCCAATTAGACGGGCCTGGTGACCTTATGCCTGGGGGTTGGCCCTCTGCCCCAGGTCGGACCCGTTTAAAGTACAGTACCTGGCTACGTGTCCCGACTGGCTGCAACGGCGGCAAATCGGCTGTCCATCCTCCATGTAACGGTCGGTGGGCCTCCCTCTGAACGACGGGATCCTCCTCTGTCGACGCCACGGGACATCCTCCGGACTGGAAGACAGCTTGATTGGTCCTGACTGGTCCATCTGTAACGACTGTATGTTCCTAGTCAATGCAGCAACACTCCTTGTTAGTTCTTGGACCTAATGGTGCAGGTTTGCAGGCGGGGATGGGTTTAGGGCCTGCGCATCAGCCCCCACAAGGTCTGCGGGGTAGGGCACCGCCCCCTGGTGGTAAGTGATGGCAGGGCGCCGGGAAGCTACAGCACCACCTGGTGCGGGTTCTCGGAGCACCCGGATTGCCCTATCTTTGAACTGTGCAAAAGTCAAATCGGGGTTCTGTAGGGCCATGAGGCGCAGCTGAGTTCTGTGGGCGCTGGACAGCAGACCTTCTATGAACTGGTCAGTCAACAGTTTATCGGTGTCCTGCACGCTGCCAGGGTCAGCTTGTTTGATTGCTCCCAGAGCTTCTTGCAGGTTCAAGGCATAGTCTCTGATACTATCTTGGGCTCGCTGCTTACAGCCATAGAACCGCATTTTGATTTCTGCTGAGGTACGGGTATCAAAGGTGTCCCGTAGACGGGTCAGAACCCCCCTTACAGTCCTTTTCTCCTCAGCTGTCCAAGACTTTACCTCCCTCTGGGCCGCACCAGTTAACTGCCCTATCAGTATGCTTACTTTCTGTTCTTCTGTCAGGGGATAAACTTTGAACAGGCTATACAGCCTTTCTTTAAAGTCGCCCAAGGTATGCGACTCGCCGGCATACTGTGGCAGCCAGGCCGCTCCGGGGATATGAGGCATGGAAAACGGCATCACAGCTGCAGCGGCTACGCTGGTGGTAGAGGGTCCCTCCGCGTCCGACATCTTCCTCCCCCCTAGTTAACCGTGGCCTACCTTCGGCGATCCTCTTCTGTAGGCCGTGGCTCCGCTCGCGATGCTCTGGGCGAGGACCTTGCGTCACACGGTGATGACGTCGGCGTCTGCTGGATCTCCTTCCAGGACCTTGCGCAGCGTCTCAGCGTAGGGCGGGGCTTCAGGTCTCGCGCGGTTTTGACGTCCACGCCCCTCTTCTTCCTGCGCGGCGTCCCGAAGATGGCGCCTGATGGCGGGAAACGGCTCAGATTGGCGGGAAATGGCCCCGAATGGCGGGAAACTTCACTCAGGTAAGTATAAAGACTTTTTCAGGCTCGCAATACCCGTTTGTAGCGGGTTGGTCACAATCCTGCCAACTACGCCAAAAAGCTGACTCGCCCCCTGGGCCGTGGGGTACCCAGAACCAGGCCTTCTAGTGTACGGTGCTGATGGGGGTAGTAGTGGCAACCCGATCCCGTGGCTCAGGGTGGTCAGACCAAATGTTGAGGCAGTCTATTTATAGATTTGTGAATGTCCGACTACGCCACCCGTGGATTGCGCTCAGAGATAACCACCGCTGTGAGGCAGACCACTGAGGCTGGTGTTGGTGTGCAGCACAGGGGTAGGACAACTCCCCACGGGAAGAGTGTAGCCTCAGGGCAGTGTAGGTGAATGTTGGGGGTGATAGTGCAGGCCGCAATAGTAAGAGTTCAGAGTCCGCTTCAAACAGTCCAGGGTCTTTATTGTAGGTGTTATTAATGACCCAACAGTAGTACCGGTTAGGAATGGGCCTAGGTGTCTGAGAGCATTCAGGCGAGCCCCACTGGTCAGGGTGAGTGTGTAGGCCTACCGTTCTCTCTATGCTCTTTCTGACTATCCCCCTCTTCGTGGTGTAATAGCCCACGTCCCTGAGCTGGCCGTGTACTTCTCGGCTGTATGGCTTGCGACTCGGGCCTTGTGTACCTTTTGCTTTCTCCTCGCTGTACTGGTCCCTCTGTGTGGTGGAGCCTCCAGGCTTCTTAGGCCAAGGGACCTGAAATCCCTCGCGGGTTGGTTCTCTGCTGCTGGGCTTACAACCCTGACAGCCTCGGACCCCAATGTCTGGTTTGATTGGTTCTCTGCCAGGACCGGCTCTCGTCACCTCTGTCCCTGGCTTGCAGTTTCTCCTCTGCCTCACGGACTCCTCAGCTACAGCTGAACTGTCCCTCCTTCTCTGGGACTAGTCTCAGTCCTGAGCTAGGTCGTCCAGTTCTCTCTAACCCTGCCCCCAGTTCCAGCTTTTATAGGGGCAGCCAGCTCCCCCTACTGGCCTGGGACAGGAGGTGCTGTATGCTAATTGTCCCTAACCAGGGAACCTCCCTCCTGCTCTCAGATACAGCCTTTAATATTTGTGGCATCCAGGCCTGGGGTGACACATATGCAGTCGAGACTCACGGCTACTAACACTTGACCGTGTTGAAGGCAGACCGGAGGTGGTGGTGCCCAGGTGACTGGAAGTATTATCTGCTATCCAATTAATAACCTGTTCACACTGATCAGTTCGCAATAGTGGTGCTGTTGTGTGCTTCCCTAGTAATTCGGTTAAGAACTGGGAGCGAGAAGATGTGGCTGTTCGTTGTGGCACATTTTCACCTTGGCCACGGCCCCATCCTCTGCACGCACCATCACCAGAACGTCCAGTTCCACGTCCCTTGCCACGCGCCTTGCCCATTGTAAATGAAGTAAAATAGCTTACACTCGCACTATCAATGGCAAAAGGGTAATAAAAAAAAGTTTTGAACCGTGGAACTGCAAAACCACCGTTATAATTTCCTGGTATATACCAGACTTGTTAAAATAGATATATTTATTTCTGAACAGTCAGCGACACACTCAAATTGTTTTTTTTTATGGAAAAAAGGCAAGCAGGTTGATAACACCCAGATTTGAACCGTGGAAGAGGAAAACCACAGTTCTAGTTCTCTGGCCTACACCAGATTCTTTTAAACAGATATATTTGTGTCTGAACACTCACAGACACACTCAATTATTTTTTTTTTTGGGGGGGGGGGGGGAATACCAAAAGGTTAATAAGACGGGTATTTGTACAGTCTGACTGAGGGGAAAAAAAAAAACAGGATTTAGATGAAAAAAAAAGGATTTTTCCTGCCCCTGAGACCTGGGGCTAAATCTAGAAATTTGACCAGCAGGAGCACACAGGATTGTAATAATGCAGTGTTTGTTGGTATAACCACTGCGTCTCCTATACAGCCTGCCTGCCTGCCTGATATCTGGGATGGATATTAGTCCTCAGAAGGACTGTTTGTTTGATTTTGCAGGCTTTAGAGACCCTACACTACCTATTTTGCAGTATAAATCTCTCCCTAGCTCTGCAGCACTGACCCTACACTGTCTGATCCGGAGCGACTGTGTCCAAGATGGCGGCGCCCGGTTTTAAATACTCGAGGTGACGCTGTGTGGCCAGCCAATCACTGTAATGCCCACAAACAACATGGCTGCGGCATTACAGTGACTGGCTGGCAATCCATGCAGGTTAATTGGCTCTGTAAAGAGCGCCAAACGTGCAGGGCAGAGACCCGAGCTCCTGCCCGAGTAACCCGGAAATGCTCGGTGCTCGCCGAACATCCCGAGTAGTGAGATGCTCGGGCGATTACCGAGCAGTATCGAGCATGCTCGCTCAAAACTAATAACTATGTTGATTGCATAAGTACAGGGTGGTCCAAAAGTAGGTGGACAGAAAATAATAACATTTATTTTGATTTCTATATAAAATTATATTTACTAACACCAGCATAACATTGACAATTAAATTTTATTCTGAACAATAATACAAAAGCCCTTAAATTTTATCAGCGCCGGTGCTCAAACTGTTTTCCATTACAATTTGCACAGCTTTGAAGTCGCCTCTTACGCTTCCACAAACTTTTTTGCACAAGTCTCTTTGGGTATTAATTTCTTGAAATGCATCTCTTATGTATTTTTTCAAATCACTGACACTTTTTGGTTTTCGACTATAAACTTTGTCCCTGAGTACTCCCCAAAAGAAAAAATCCATTGGGGTCAAGTCTGGTGAACGTGTCGGCCAATCAAGCGGGCCTCTTCAGCCAATCCATTTATTAGGAAATGTTTCATCAAGATACTCGCGGACTACTCTTGAATAATGTGGAGTGACCCCATCTTGTTGGAAATAAAGGTCATTTGAATTAGGCTGTTGCTGTAACTGGGGAACAACTTGATTCATTAGAATTTCGAGATACTTATCTCCTGTGACTGTTCCATCAAAAAATATTGGTCCTAAAACACCAAAACTTGAAATACCACCCCAAACATTGACACCAGGCTCATTTAGTTGTTGCTCTAATGTTAAATGCATGTTCTCATTATACCAGTAAATACAATTATGTCTGTTAATGTGGCCGGATAATTTGAGAGAAGCTTCATCACTCCACATAATGTTATCTAAAATTACTGGATTCTGTTTGATAAATCTCCCCCTTCATAACCTTATTACACTTCTGTCCACCTACTTTTGGACCACCCAGTATATAACTTTGTCTGTGATCAAATAGACTATCCATTTTTTAACCTATGTGAAATGTTATATGAACTAATACCTTATAATGTAACTTATTATCTTGTCACACATTACGAGTTTGTTTATAGCATCATCATGTACATAGCAATGAATCTACAAGGATAATGAAGTTATAAGTTTAAGGTATTGATAAGTATAGGAAGGCAAGCATTTAAATGTAATTAGAAAAATGTGCATGTGTGTATTTATATACAGCCAACAACTTGCATAATGCTGCCCTTAACGTAACGGTATCTAATGTTACCCTTAAAGGGGTATTCCCATCTCCAAGATCCTATCCAAATTTGTAGTAGGTGTAATAATAACAACAATAATATTAGCAAATACCTCCAATTGGAAATGTAGTATAGTTCTTCTCATTTGCTATGTCACTTACCTCATGTGCAGGGCATTGCAGTAGCTTAGGTATCCATGGTTATGACTACTCATATAGTGACAGTTAGTTAGACAGCTCTTAGTGGGGGAAACTAGGGAGGCCATCATACATAGTGGGGGCTACTTAGTGGGCCATCATAAAGTTTGGGGGCTACCAGGGGGCCATGATACAGTGAGAGGTCCACTAAGGGGGCTCTCATGCAGAGAAGGGGTTAGTAAGGAGGCCATCACATATAGTGACGGCTACTCAAGGGGTTTATACAGAGTTAGGGCTACTGAAGGGCCCAGGTTACAGAGTGGGGGCTACTAAGTGAGCCATGATACAGCATGGGGGCCACTAAAGGTGGCATCATACAGAGTGTGGGCTACTAAGGGGGCCCTCATACAGCATGAGGGCTACTAAGGGTGCCATAATACAGTGTGGGGTCTACTATGGAGGCCATCATGCATAGTGGGGCTACTAAGGGGGGCTATCATACAGTGTGCAGACTACTGTGGAGGCCATCAAACAGTTTGGGAACTAAAGTGAAGACCAACATACAGAGTAGGAGCTAATGTGGGGCCATCGTACTAAAAGGGGGCATGATACAGTGTGAGTGCTGCTGTTCAGGCCCTCATACAGAGTGGAGGCTACTAAGGAGGCCATATTACCTAGTCGAGGTGAGGCTACTAAGAGTGCCTCATACAGATTGGAAACTATAGAGAAGGTCATGATACAGTGTGGAAGCTAGTAAGGAAGCCATGATACAGCGTGATGCCTACTAAGGGGGCCATAATACAGAGTGGGGGCTACTGAGCAGACTATTATATAGCATGGGAGGTACTGAGGGGGCCATCATACAGCATGGGGTCTACTAAGGGAGCCATGAAACATTATGGGGGCTACTAAGTGGGACCTCATATAGAGTGGGGGCTACTAAAGGGCCATCATACATAGTGGGGGCTACAAAGGGGGCCCTTTTACAGAGAGGGTGCTGCTAAGTGGGTCATCATACAGTGTGGAGACTACTGTGGAGGTTATCATACATTGTGGGGACTACTGTGAGGGCCATCATACAGTGAAGGGCCATTATATAGTGTGGGGGTTAATGTGAGGCATCATACTGCGTAGCGACATGATATACCGTGTGTGGCTACTGTGGAGGCCATCATACAGTATGCGGGCTATAGTAAGGCCATTGTACAGTGCAGGGGGCATCATACAATGTGGAGACCATCAAACAGAGTAGGAGATACAAAAGGGTCATTACTAGTGATGAGCGAGCATGCTCGCTACTGCTCGATGCTCGCCCGAGCGTCTCGCTGCTCGAGATGCTCGGCGCTCGCCGAGTATTTCCGGGTTGCTCGGGTGGGAACTCGGGTCCTCTCCATGCATGTTTGGCGCTCTTTAGAGAGCCAATGAACATGCAGGGATTGCCTGCCATGCACTGTAATGCCGTAGCCATGTTGGTTGTGGGCATTACAGTGATTGGCTGGCCGCATAGCATCATCAGGTCTATATCAGACCTGGCGCCGCCATGCTCATGACAGTCACTCCGGATCAGACAGTGTAAGGAGAACTGCTGCTGTGTCAGGGAGAGATTTGATCGAGTATTAGGTAGTGTAGGGAGAAAAACCGTACATTACACATATCCATCTTAACAAACAGTGCTTCTGAGGACTAACTAATCCATCTGCAGTGTATATAGGCAGGCAGGCAGTGTATATAACAGACTGCAGTGCATATAGCACGAGAGGCTCCATTCCAATTCTGCCTTCTGCTGCTGTTAGATATTTTTATACAAAGGCCCAGGTCTCAGGGGCCAGGAATACTTTTCTTTGGATCTTAATCCTCATTATTTGCTTAAAAAGCAATCCAGAGACCACCTTTTTTCTGCGCAATTTGCTTGTTGGCACTGCAGAATACAGCCAGGTCCTTTCCATATTAGAGCGCTAGAAATCCAGCTATTTAAAACTGTGTTTTCTCCGTCAAACGGATCACATATACCTTGTCAGAAAATACTGCCATTTCTGGCCTCCATTAAAAATTTCATTTAGTGTGTCAGTGAAGCAATTCACCGCAGTTTGCTGTTCAAACTACTTACCTACAGGCCAGGTATTTAAAACTCTGTTTTCTCCATCACACGGATCACGTATAAGTTCGCTCCAAACTCAGTCATTTGTAGTGAGCGTGGAAGATATTGTCCTCCATTTAAAATGGGCAAGGCACGTGGCAAGGGACGGGGAACTGGACGTGATGGTAATGGTGCATGCAGAGGCCGAGGACAAGGCCGTGGGCAAGCCAAAATTGTGCCACAACAAACACCCACATCTTCTCACCTGACCTTCCTGTCCCAATTTCTAGGGGACCGCAGCACACCACTATTGAACCCAGAGCAGTGTCAAAAGGTTGTTGGTTGGATAGCGGATAATGCTTCCAGTCACTTAGCCACCACCACCACCACCCTGTCTTCCACACGGTCAAGTCTCAGTAGCCGTGAGTCGGGACCGCATATTCCTCACCCTGATCCTCCTTCCTCCCACCATGCCGAGTACCCAGAGATAACTGATCCCACACTTGGACACTCTGAAGAGCTGTTCACTTTTCCATTTATAGATTCAGGTCTCTCGCCTGGTCCACTTGAAGCAGGGCAAGAGGAGATCGCGTGTAGCGATGCCAAAATATTTGAGCAGCCACGGTCACATGAAGGCGATGGAGGGAAAGTGTCACAAGAGGTGGACGATGATGAGACACAATTGCCAGAAAGTCAGGAGGAGGACCAGGGTGCGGAAGTGGAAGACGAGGTGGTGGATGATATAGTAACTGACCCAACCTGGCAGGAGGACATGCCGAGCGAGGTCAGCAGGACACAGGGGGAGGGAGGCAGAGCACCCCAACAGGCAGGAAGAAGCAGTGTGGTGGTCGCAGACAGACGGCAGGCAACCGTTCCCCGTAACACCAATAAGAAGGAAGTTGCCAGTACAACTGTTAGGTCTTCCTGAGTCTGGTTATTTTTTAAAGACTCTGCCGATAACCCCAAAAAGGCCATTTGCACCACATGCCAGGCCAGCATCAGCAGGTGTGGCAAAACGACCAGCCTGACCACCACCAGCATGATCAGGCACATGGCAGCAAAGCACCCGACTTTGTGGGCCGAACCCCAGGGTCCAGGAACAGTGTCTGCGGGTGGCACCATTGCTTCTTCCGCTGTTGTGCATGCAAGCCAATCCCCTGTCCATGGTGCATGTGAAGATGCCTCCTGCCCTGCACCTGTCATTGCACACTCTCAAGTAGCAGCATCAGGAAGCACGTCCATGTCCTTGTCCCAGCGCAGCATTCAGTTGTCCATACCCCAGTCCTTTGAACGCAAGCGCAATTATGCAGCCAACGCCCCACAGGCCACACTACTAAATTCTCACATTTCACGACTGCTTGCGCTCGAAATGTTGCCTTTTAGGCTCGTGGAGACGGAAGCATTCCGAACCTGATGGCGGCTGCCGTCCCTCGGTACTCGGTCCCCAGCCTAAATCTCCCGGTGTGCCGTCCCCGCATTACACAAGCATTTGTCCCAAAACATTAGCCATGCACTCAACAGCGCAGTTATCGGTAAAGTCCACCTAAACACGGACATGTTGACAAGTGCTTGTATGCAGAGACGGTACATCTCGCTGACAGTACACTGGGTTAACATAGTGGAAGCCGGGACCCAGTCGGACCTTGGGACGGAACACGTCCCCCCCGACGCCAAGGATTGCGGGCCCTAGGTCAATCAGGGTTGCCCCCACGGTCTACAGCTCCTGCACCTCATCCTCCTCAGCCTCCTCCTCTTCAGCCTCCATCTCAGAAATGACCACATCAGTCACAAGCGGGAAGCACTGCAGCACGGCCTCGGCCAAGCGGCAACAGGCTGTGCTGAAGCTAATATGCTTAGGTGAAAAACCACACAATGCTGAAGAGTTGAGGACCGCTCTGAAAGAGCAGGCAGATCTGTGGCTCACACTGCATAACCTACAGTCAGGCATGGTCGTGTGTGACAATGGCCGGAACTTGGTGGCGGCTCTGAGGCGAGGCGAGCTCACACACGTACCATGCCTGGCCTCGTGGTTCAGAGGTTTCTCAAATCCTACCCGGACCTGCCAGATCTGCTTGTTAAAGTATGCCGCCTGTGTGCCCATTTTAGAAAGTCAGCTACAGCTTCCGCCGCCCTTGCAGTGTTTCAGCAGCGTTTGCAGCTTCCGGCTCACAGACTGGTGTGTGATGTCTCCATGCGTTGTAATTCTACACTGCAGATGTTGGGAAGGATTTGTGAGCAGAAGAGGGCAGCTGTTGAGTACCAGCATCAACAAGGCCCTCGGTATTCAGTTCAGACTCCACACATAAGACCTCAGGAGTGGACATGGATGTCAGACATATGTACCATCCTCCAAAACTTTGAGGACTCCACCAAGATGGTGAGCGGCGATGACGCCATAATTAGCATCACCATCCCGCTTCTCTGTCTTCTAAAACGCTCTCTGCTCACAATCAAAGAGGATGCATTGCAGGCAGAGCACGATGAGATGGAGCAAGGAACCATACAGGGTGATTACACACAGCCAAGCCTCATCTCATCCCAATGTGGATTGGGTGACAATGAGGAAGAGGAAGGACAGGAGCTGGTTTCATGCACTATAGACGGTACTACCTGCACAGCTGTCATACCGTCTGTTCAGCGTGAATGGCCAGAGGACAGAGAAGAGAAGGAGGAGGAGAGCATGGTCAGTCATCCTCTTGGTGAGGACACGAAAGTCTTGCCTGTTAGTAGCCTGGCACGCATGGCTGAGTTTATGTTATGCTGCCTTTCCCATGACCCTCGCGTTCTCAAAATTTTGGGTGACAATAATTACTGGTTGGTGACACTTCTAGACCCACGCTACAAGGAGAACTTTAATCTCTTATTCCTGAGGCGGACAGGTGTACAAAAATGGGGCAGTACCAGAAGGTCCTTGTTGCGGAACTATTAAAAAAATTCCCATCTGAAAACGCTGGCGGCAAAGGAGTAAAGGCGAGAGAGACACAACTTCAATCCAGCAGATATCTGCAATATTTGCAATATCTGCAATATCTTGCAGATATCTGCAATATCTGCAATATTTGCAGATGATACTAAACTTTGTAAAGTAGTTAATACAGATGAGGATAGGGCACAGCTACAGGAGGATTTAGATAAATTGGGGCGTTGGGCCAAAAAATGGCAAATGGGGTTCAATGCCGATAAATGTAAGGTCATGCACATGGGAAAGGAAAACAGCAGTCACCCATACATATTAAATGGGAAACCGTTGGGGAAAGCTGACATGGAGAAGGACCTGGGCATCTTGGTTAATAGCAAATTAAATTGGAGTGCCCAGTGTCAGGCAGCAGCTGCGAAGGCAAATAGAGTCATGGCATGCATCAGAAGAGGAATAGGGGCATATGATGAGAACATTGTTCTTCGTCTGTATAAAGCGCTGGTAAGGCCACACAGAGAATATTGTGCACAGTTCTGGGCTCCGGTGCTCAGAAAAGACATATTGGAGCTAGAGAGGGTACAAAGGAGGGCGACTAAGGTAATAAAGGGAATGGAGGGACTAGAATACCCAGAGAGGTTGTCAAAATTAGGCCTATTTACGTTGGAAAAGAGAAGGCTTAGGGGAGACATCATAAACATGTATAAATACATCAGGGGGCAGTACAGAGATCTCTCCCATGACCTGTTTATACCAAGGATGGTGACAAAGACGAGGGGGCACACTATGCGTCTGGAGGAAAGGAGGTTCCTGCACCAGCATAGAAGGGGATTCTTTACGGTCAGAGCCGTGAGACTCTGGAACTCTCTGGGAGAGGAAGTGGTGATGTCCAACTCACTTAATGAGTTCAAGAGAGGCCTGGACGCCTTTCTTGAGAACAATAAAATTACATCTTATGCTTAGTTAATTAATCCAGGGATTTAATCTGACTACCAGATTGGTGTCGGGAAGTGAATTTTTCCTCAATGATGTAAATTGGCCTATACCGCATGTTTTTTTTTTTGCCTTCCCCTGGATCAACGCTGCGGAATAGCTGCAGTGCACAAGAAATAGGCTGAACTGGATGGACTCTTGTCTTTTTTTGGCCTTATAAACTATGTAACTATGAGGCAGGGGAACACTGTCAAAGTTCTGGGAGAGTTTTCTCAGACCCTCCCATTGCACAGGCCCTGAGGCACGGGGTACTCTCACAAGGAGTGGAAAGTTTGGGAAGATGCTGAGGGAGTACCTTGCCGACCGTACCAACGTCCTACGTGATTCCGCTGTGCCTTTTAATTATTGGGTATCCAAGCTGGATACGTGGAATGAACTGGCTCTCTATGCCTTGGAGGTCCTGGCCTGCCCTGCCGCCAGCGTTTTATCAGAGCAGGTTTTTAGTGCCGCTGGTGGAATTATAACTGATAAGCGCATCCTGCTGTCAACTGAAAATGCTGACAGGCTGACTCTTATAGAAATGAACAAGGGCTGGATTGGGCCAGACTTCTCAATACCACCGAATGATAGCAGCGTAACATAAACTCAAATCCAGTGTCTTTTCTTGTGAGGTGTATTCCCATGCACCTTTTCACACCCACACATGGGTATACGCTTCCTGATTTTGGCTATTTTATCTTGTCCTCCTCCTTCTCCTCATCCTCCACCACCAAATCACCAGGGTGACCATGGTCAGTGATGCAACACCCACATAATTTTTTAAAGGGTGTTTATGATGCGCGTAAAAAATTTTTTTTATACGGTATGTTCATGTATACCCCCCAGGGGTAAATGTTTGTCAGCCCATACACTTAGTGCATGGGCATTACAAGTATAGGAGGCCCGCTCCTTTCTAATGGGAACATTTTTTTATGAGGCCCTCCTCCACGTCTCTTCCAAGGGTCATTGAAGTGCCTCCAAATTTTTGGCAGCCCTTGCATTCACTGCATAGGCCAACACTATGGGAGACTCTCTCCTTTCTAATGGGAATTTGTCGTTACTGTGGCCCTGCTCTATGTGTCTTTAAATTCTTAGCGGGGTTTTTCCTAAAATAGGTCAGCCGTTGGACTCACTGCATACCCTATAATTGTATAGCAGACCCTCTCCTTTCTAATGTGAACATGTCATACCTTGTTACTGTGACCCTGCTCTATGTGTCTTTAACCCCTTTACCCCCGAGGGTGGTTTGCACGTTAATGATAAGGCCAATTTTTACAATTCTGACCACTGTCACTTTATGAGGTAATTACTCTGAAACGCTTCAACGGTTCCCGCTGATTCTGAGATTGTTTTTTCGTGACATATTGTACTTCATGATAGTGGTAAAATTTCTTCAATATCACTTGCGTTTATTTGTGAAAAAATTGGAAATTTGGCTAAAATTTTGAAAATTTCACAATTTTCAAAATTTGAATTTTTATTCCGTTAAATCAGAGAGATATGTTACACAAAATAGTTAATAACTAACATTTCCCACATGTCTACTTTACGTCAGCACAATTTTGGAACCAAAATTTTTTTTTATTAGTGCGCTATAAGTGTTAAAAGTTGATCAGCGATTTCTCATTTTTCCAGCAAAATTTACAAAACCATTTTTTTAGGGCCCACATCACATTTGAAGTGACTTTGAGGGGGTTTTATGACAGAAAATACCCAAAAGTGACACCATTATAAAAACTGCACCCCTCAAGGTGCTCAAAACCACATTCAAGAAGTTTATTAACCCTTCACGTGCTTCACAGGAATTTTTGGAATGGGGAAGAAAAAAATGAACATTTAACTTTTTTCACAAAAATGTTACTTTAGACCCCAATTTTTTTTAGTTTTGCAGGGGTAACAGGAAAAAATGGACCCCAAAATTTTTTGTGCAATTTCCCCTGAGTACGCAGATACCCTATACGTGGGGAAAAAAATACTGGGCGCACAGCAGGGCTCAGAAGGGAAGGAGCGCCATTTGACTTTTTGAATGTAAAATTTGCTTGAATAATTAGCGGAAGCCATGTTGCATTTGGAGAGCCCCTGATGTGCCTAAACAGTGGAAACGCCCCACAAGTGACACCATTTTGGAAACTAGACCCCTCAGGGAACTTATTTAGATGTGTGGTGAGCATCTTGAACCCCCAAGTGCTTCACAGAAGTTTATAACATGGAGCTCTGAAAATAAAATTTTCACATTTTTCCCACAAAAATGTTTTTCAGCCCGCAGTTTTGCATTTTCATAAGGGTAACAGGAGAAATTGCACCATGCAACTTGTTGTGCAATCTCTCCTGAGTAAGCTGATAACCCATATGTGGGGGAAAACCACTGTTTGGGTGCAGGGCTCGGAAAGGAAAGAGCGCCATTTGACTTTTTGAATGTAAAATTTGCTTGAATAATTAGCGGATGTGCCCATGATGTGCCTAGACAGTGGAAAACCCCCACAAGTGACACCATTTTGGAAACTGGACCCCTGAGGTAACTTATCTAGATGTGTGGTGAGCACCCTTAACCCCCAGGTGCTTCACAGAAGTTTAGAACATGAAGCCGTGAAAATATAAAAATCGAACTTTTTCCACAAAAATGATCTTTTTGCCCCAATTTTCTTAGTTTCACAAGAGTAAGAGGAGAAAATGGAACCTAAAAACTGTTGTGCAATTTCTCCTGGGTACGCCAATACCCCATATGTGGGGGAAAATACACTGTTTGGGTGCACGTCAGGGTTCAGAAGGGAAGGAGCACTGTGTGACTTTTTGAACGCAAAATTGCCTGGAATCAAGAGCGGACGCCATGTCACATTTCGCGAGCCCCTGATGTGCCGAAATAGTGGAAACCCCCCACAAGTGACCCCATTTTGGAAACTAGACCCCTCAAGAATTTTATCAAGGGGTATAGTGTACATTTTGAACCCAAAGGAACAACAGAATTTGATAACATTAGGTCATTATATTGAATAAGTTGTCATTAGTCTTGAGCGCAAGTGCTCGCTACTTGAGTTTGCATCGGGTACTCGGGTATGCACCAAGTATCGCGGGTGCTCGAATGACATGCTCGAGTCCCCACCCTGCATGTTTCACGGTTGTTAGACACCCAAAAAAAAACATGCGGAGATCGCTCGTACATGGCAGGCGATCCCAGCAACGTTTTTTTTGGTCTCGAAGCATATGGGGCAGGGACTCAAGCATGTCACTCGAGCACCCGCGATACTCAGTGCATACCCGAGTACCTGATGCAAACTCAAGTAGCGAGCATTTGCGCTCAACACTGGTCGTCATATTGTCATCATTTTTCTTTACTTTTGAAAAAACCCCAAACCTAGCCCCAACCCTAATACAACCCCAACCCTAATACAACCCCAACCCTAACCCTAGCACAACCGTAACCCTAGAGTTTATTTTTTTACGCCGTTCCTCGTGCGGTATAAGTGATTAGACGACTTTATTGTTCGGGTCGGTGCGATTACAGCAATACCAGATTCATATCGGGTTTTTATGACTGACCGCTGTCACACACTAAAAGACTCTTTTTTTGCAAAGACTAGTTTTTGCATCATCATATTTTGAGAGCTATAATTTTTCCATATTTTGGCTGACAGAGTCATGTAAGGGCTTGTTTTTTGCGGGACAAGTTGACGTTTTTATTGGTACCATTTTCGGGCACGTGACATTTTTTGATCGCTTTCTATTCTGATTTTTGGGAGGCAGAATAAACAAAAAACAACAATTCAGGAATTGTTTTTTTGCGGGTTTTTTTTATGCCGTTCCGCGTGTGGTAAAATTGATAATGCAGCGTTATTCTTCGGGTCAGTGCATTTACAGTGGTACCGCATTTATATAGTTTTTTTTATGTTTTTCCGCTTTTACATAATAAAAACGATTTTCTAGAAAAAATAATTTTTTTGTATCGCTTTATTCTGAAAGCTATAACTTTTTTTTTTTTCCGACAATGGAGCTGTGTGGTGGCTTGTTTTTTGCGGGACAAGATGACGTTTTTAGTGGTACCATTTTTATTTACATTCGTCTTTTTGATCGCGTGTTATTCCATTTTTTGTTTGGCGGTATGATGATAAAGCATTGTTTTTTGCTTCGTTTTTAATATTTTTTTTTAACGTGTTCACTAAAGGGGTTAACTAGTGGGACAGTTTTATAGGTCAGGTCGTTCTGGATACGGCGATACCAAATATGTGTACTTTTATTGGTTTATTTTTTTTAATAATAAATAAATATTATGGGTTCAATATATTTTTATTTTTTGGGGATTTTTTTTTTTTTTTATATATATTTTTACAATTTTTTATTTTTTTTTCACTTTTCTACTTTTTTTTTTTACTTTTACACATTGTCCCACTATGGGACTTTCACTTTTTGCAGCCTTATTGGCAAAATGGCATAGAGAGCAGCAGCTGCCTTTGTCATGCAGCCTGTCAGCGCTGCACACAGGGGAGACATTAATTTGGTCACGCACTGCGCATGATCAAACTAACGTCCTGCCTCCTGGTGACCCGGATGTTGTCATGATGACATCGGGTCGTCATGGCAACATCCGGAAGTCGCCGCAGACATCGCTGGACGCCGGCAGGAGAGGTGAGTATACCGATCACCTCCCCCCTTGCCACCGCAATGCTACGATCGACTTCGATCGCAGCATTGCAGGGGTTAATGTGCCGGGAGAGGTGCGGGACCGCTCCCTGCACATAGCACCGGGTGTCAGCTGTGACAATCAGCTGACACCCGGCGGCGATCGCCCCACACCGCTTGTGTGCGGGCGCGATCGCTGCACGCGTAATAATACGTAGCTGGTCCATAAGTCCCAGGGCACAGCTACGTACTATTACTGACATGGTCAGAAAGGGGTTAAATTCTTAGTGGATTTTTTCCCAAATTTTGGCAGCCCTTGCAGTCACAGCATGGGCATTACCACTATAGGAGACCCGCTCCTTTATAATGGGAACATTTTTTTTACTGAGACCCTCCTCTATGTCTCTTCAAAGGGGTATTGGGTTGGTTCCAAATTTTTGGCAGCCCTTGCAGTCACTGGATTTGCAATAACAGTATAGGAGGCCCACTTGTTAATAATGGGAACAACAAAGCATAGCCGGCTGATGGCTCTCTAACAATAGCTAGGGCCGACTGCTGGCCTTTTAAGAATAGTAAGGGCCGTCTGATGTCCCTATAAAAATAGGCTTTATGGCTTTCAGAGTCCCTCCATCATAAATAAAAAAGGATGTGTCTGATGATGTGTCACACACCACATTGCCAGATAAGGTTGTAAAATGTTAAAATGACATTTCCCGGTGAATGCATTTGTCTTAAAAAATAACGTAAAAAAAAAACCAATAGGATCTTTCTTTAGTATAAAAAACAACGTCACCAATTTAACCTCATTGTAATCACATTGTTCAGCTCACGCACCTCCTCCTCCATCTCCGAAATGACCAAATCAGTCACAAGCTGACAGCACTGCAGCACTGCCTTGGCCAAGCGGCAACAGGCTGTGCTGAAGATAACATGCTTAATTGACAAACCGCCCAGCGCTGCAGAGTTGTTGAAAGCTGTAATACAGCAGCCTGATCTGTGGCTCTCACCGCTGAACATACAGCCAGGCATGGTCGTGTGTGACAATGGGAGGAACCTGGTGACGGAGAAATGACAGCCGGGGTAGATAGGTTTTCCCTCTATGCCAGTCCTTTCACCGAGCTAAAGAATATGGCTGTGGTGAAATACAACTCCCACTGAGAAGCTGTTTCAGATTGAAAAACATTGTGCCCACCAGAGGATTTGATTCTGAAGGCTAACCTTTCTCACCCGCTCAAGAGCCCCATAGCAGCTGCAAAGTTAGCGCTATCATGAAATCTCCTGAGGTAGAAGCCAAGGCACACCAGAGAATTCTCTGGTGGGACCGTCCAGCACTGCCGAGAAGCACTCCTGGCTAAGAAAAGTGTGTGGGAAGGTTCCCGGACACTCTATGGCTGCTTTTTTACTGAGGAGGAAACACACTCAAACACTGGGAGAACATACAAAGTCCTTGCAGATGTTGTCCTTGCTGGGATTTGAACCCAGGATCCCAGCGCTGCAAGTCTTCAGTGCTAACCACAGATCCTTTGTGCTGCTGTTCACCCTCTAATATCTAACAGACTGGAGAAACGTGCACCTACTGCCACTCTATCTTCAGCTCCTTTGTGAGAAAATGTATTTGGGCAGCCACTCAGTCTACCAAATAAAATTCCTGAGAAGGAAATTGGGGATGGCTTCGCTACTGGTCCTGGGGGCAGTGCTAATACCATGGCGTCGTACCATAGTTTGCTGGAAATATTCCAGGCTGGTAGGAGGCAACCAAATTCCCACAGAAAAGTAAAAGCAGTAATGTTCAGGCCACATTTCAAGTGCAAGCAGCTTTAGAGGACTTTCTGGGAGAAATGACACGCAGGGTAGATATGGTTTCCCTCTATTCCAGTCCTTTCACCGAGCTAAATACAACTCTCAGCAAAAAAAAAGTTGTGGACTGGCTCCGTACCGTCCCTGGCCACATTCACCTGTTCACGTGTTTGTGGTTAGGCGGTCCTTCCCAGTAAGTGCACTGGGGAGGGCACGGGTAATGTTGTGAGACCCGTGCTTGTGGAAAGCGGAGGCGATACCGGGAAATATAGTGGCGGCTGGGGACCGAGTATGGACACCCGGCCGCCGCCGTCATGAGGTTGTGAAAAGCTTCCGCCTCCATGAGATTAAAAAGCCATATTTCAAGTGCAAAGAGCTGCCCAGAAATCTGGCAGTTTAGTGTTGCGGCCTGTGGGTGGGTGGCTGGCTATATACTTTCACTTGCATTCCAAGCATAGGTGGATTATAATGATGGCAATCTGGGCTACTGCCCGGGACTCCCGGGCTCCGGGGGGTCCATGGCCAGATTGCCCTCATTATAATATGTGCGGCGCCGCAGCACATACCGGCAGTCAGAGGCGGGGGGGCCCCCGGACCGCTCCCCCAGCAGCGGCTCACGGCCGCTGCTTCTTCTTCGGCCAGGCCAGCACTGCACCTGTTAACTTCCCTGTGTGCTGGCCCGGCCGCGTCACAGCTAGGAGACACGGCTCTGTGCGCGGCCGTGTCTACTAGTGTGACGTCACGCAGTGCGCACTGCACTGCTGCACCGGAGAGGAACTGGAGGACTGGAGCCGAGCCGGGGGATGGTGAGTGTGTGTGAGAGTGTGTGTGTGTGTGTGAGATTGTGTGTGTGTGATTGAGTGAGTGTGTGTGTGTGTGCAGGCAGATATCATTGTGTGATGTCTGTTTATATGTATTTTTGTGTTTCAAATGTGTTTATGCGTGTATGTACAGTACAGACCAAAAGTTTGGACACACCTTCTCATTTAAAGATTTTTCTGTATTTTCATGACTTTGAAAATTGTACATTCACACTGAAGGCATCAAAACTATGAATTAACACATGTGGAATTATTTACTTAACAAAAAAGTGTGAAACAACTGAAAATATGTCTTATATTCTAGGTTCTTCAAAGTAGCCACCTTTTGCTTTGATGACTGCTTTGCACACTCTTGGCATTCTCTTGATGATCTTCAAAAGGTAGTCACCGGTAATGGTTTTCACTTCAAAGTAGTGCCCTGTCATGTTTAATAAGTGGGATTTCTTCCCTTATAAATGGGGTTGGGACCATCAGTTGTGTTGTGCAGAAGTCTGGTGGATAGACAACTGATAGTCCTACTGAATAGACTGTTAGAATTTGTATTATGGCAAGAAAAAAGAAGCTAAGCAAAGAAAAACGAGTGACCATCATTACTTTAAGAAATGAAGGTCAGTCAGTCCGAAAAACTGGGCAAATTTTGAAAGTGCAGTTGCAAAATCCATCAATTGCTACAAAGAAACTGGCTCACATGAGGACCGCCCCAGGAAAGGAAGACCAAGAGTCACCTCTGCTTCTGAGGATAAGTTAATCCGAGTCACCAGCCTCAGAAATCGCAGGTTAACAGCAGCTCAGATTAGAGACCAGGTCAATGCCACCCAGAGTTCTAGCAGCAGACACATCTCTACAACAACTGTTAAGAGGAGACTTTGCGCAGCAGGCCTTCATGGTAAAATAGCTGCTAGGAAACCACTGCTAAGGACAGGCAACAAGCAGAAGAGACTTGTTTGGACTAAAGAACACAAGGAATGGACATTAGACCAGTGGAAATCTGTGCTTTGGTCTGATGAGTCCAAATTTGAGATCTTTGGTTCCAACCACCGTGTCCTTGTACGACGCAGAAAAGGTGAACGGATGGACTCTACATGCCTGGTTCCCACACTGAAGCATGGAGGAGGAGGTGTGATAGTGTGGGGGTGCTTTGCTGGTGACACTGTTAGGGATTTATTCAAAATTGAAGGCATACTGAACCAGCATGGCTACCACAGCATCTTGCAGCGGCATGCTATTCCATCCAGTTTGCATTTAGTTTGACCATCATTTATTTTTCAACAGGACAATGACCCCAAACACACCTCCAGGCTGTGTAAGGGCTTTTTGACCAAGGAGAGTGATGGGGTGCTACGCCAGATGACCTGGCCTCCACAGTCACCAGACCTGAACCCAATCGAGATGGTTTGGGGTGAGCTGGACCGCAGAGTGAAGGCAAAAGGGCCAACAAGTGCTAAGCATCTCTGGGAACTCCTTCAAGATGGTTGGAAGACCATTTCCAGTGACTACCTCTTGAAGCTCATCAAGAGAATGCCAAGAGTGTGCAAAGCAGTCATCAAAGCAAAAGGTGGCTACTTTGAAGAACCTAGAATATAAGACATATTTTCAGTTGTTTCATACTTTTTTGTTAAGTATATAATTGCACATGTGTTAATTCATAGCTTTGATGCCTTCAGTGTGAATGTACAATTTTCATAGTCATGAAAATACAGCAAAATCTTTAAATGAGAAGGTGTGTCCAAACTTTTGGTCTGTACTGTATATATCTGTATATGTTTGTGTGTGTGCTTGACTGCGTGCGGCCTCCTGCTGTGTATAGATGGCGCTGTGCGGCCTCCTTCTGTGTATAGATGGCTACGTGCGGCCTCCCGCTGTGTATAGATGGCTACGTGCAGCCTCCCGAACTGTATAGATGGCTACGTGCAGCCTCCTACTGTGTATAGATGGCTACGTGCGGCCTCCCGCTGTGTATAGATGGCTATGTGCAGCCTCCTGCTGTGTATAGATGGCTACGTGCAGCCTCCTGCTGTGTATAGATGGCTACGTGCAGCCTCCTGCTGTGTATAGATGGCTACGTGCAGCCTCCTGCTGTGTATAGATGGCTACGTGCAGCCTCCTGCTGTGTATAGATGGCTACGTGCGGCGTCCTGCTGTGCATAGATGGCTACGTGCGGCCTCCTGCTGTGTATAAATGGCTACATGTGCTCAATATTAAGTCATACAATTAATGTTAGGCTATGTGCCCACGATGCAGAAATGCTCCGGATTTTTTTTGAGCGTTTCTGCTCTCCCTGGCAGAAAAAACGCATGCGTATTGTACATGCATTTTTCCTGCCAGGGACAAGCGGATGTGAAGCGTTCTTCACATGCATTTCCGCATTCGGGTTGTCAAGCGCTTTCCAAGCGATTTTAGCATCACTTGGAAAAGTACTTGACAACTTGGTCACACTATATAAATCCATGCAACAGGCATATATAGTGTGATTGTAAAAGAATGGTAAAAAATAAAAAATAAATATATACTTACCTTCTGATGGCCTGCTGACGTCAGCGGTCGCATGACCCGTCACATGACTAAATGACGTCACCACAGGTCCTTTAGTCTACCGCAAGCTGCCGGCAAGCCAGGACGCATCTGATAAAGACACCGGGGGCCGTCAGACGGTAAGTATAATATTTATTTATTTTTTTTACAGGTTCTACGGTACTCGGGTCCGGAGGAGAGTCTCCTCTTCTCCAGACTCGGGTACCATCCGCACATTGAAACGCATGGATTCCGCATGTACAGATGCAGTGATGCGGATTCCATGCGTTCCAATGCAAGTTAATGGCGGTGAAAACGCCGCGCTTCTGCAAAATAATTGGTAGTGCTGCGGATTTTTCCGCAATGATAATCCGCAGCGGAAATTTCCGCAGCATGTGCACAGCACATGCGGATTATCATTGGGGAACATGGCAGACGTTCTACCAAGCGTTTTTTAAGCGTTTCTCCGGTGGAATTGCCGCTGCGGAAAGCGCTTAAAAAACGCATAGTGGGCACACAGCCTAAAAAAATTATTATAATTAATATATTAATATTGTGCCAAATTAATTTCACGTGAACTATCACATGATCTATCACAGGGGATCATGTGACATGTGATACATCAGGTGTGTGTGTGGGGAGGGGGGGGCCGCGCCTTCTAAACTGCTCGGTGCCCTTGCTACTCTTAATCCACCCCCGATTCCAAGTAATAGAAAACTAAGCAGATGGTGGCCTCTATCATCATCATGGCCTCACCTCGGCACTATGAAAACGTGACACCCCAGGGGTCTGGTTGCCACAGTGATAGAGATATTACGTCTGAGAGCAGGTGGGAGGTCCTTTGGTCAGGGATCCTGTGCATGCCACACCTCCTGCCCAGTCTTGGGAGGGGAAGAACTTCCCCTATATAAACCCGGGGCTGAAGCAGGGTTAGCAGTCAAGGAGAGTAGAGACAAGAAACAGTCACAGGAAGAAACAGCAGAAGCTCAGTGGGAGCAATACTACTACAAGTCAGGGGCTGGCAGCTGCAGAGCTCGCCCTGACTGAGAAGATTTCTTACCGGACCCGGAGTCCGAGGCTGTGGGGACTAACTCCTACCCAGCAGCAGAATCCGTCAGGCAGGGGATTTCAGGTCCTCTGGCCAAGAAGCCCGAAGGCACGGTCACACGCGTGGGACCAGCACCGCCATCGTGGAGCGGAAGCCATTAGAAGGCCCCGAGTCACCGGCCATACGGGTGAGCACCACACGGTACACTCAGGGACGTGGGCTACTTATACCCGCTTCTAGCAAGGTAGCCAGAAGAGTACAGTCAGTTTGGGAGTCCTACAACTCCACCTGGCCAGGGGAGATCCCATCTGCTCAAGGACTGACCAGGCCCCAATCGCTAGCCAGTACTCCGGGAGGGTCTATCATTGTCACCAGTAAAGACCCTGAACTACACAGTACCGTCTCCGAGTGGTTCCTGCTACCCCCATCATCCACATCTGCTGCCCTGAGGCCATACCCCTCCCGTTGGGGGTTATACCATCTACGCTGCACCATCCATCCACCGGCCTCAGCGGACTGTCCTGCAGCGGCAGCTCCATAGCTGCATTCAACGGGTGGCGTAGTCGTACAACATCTACCGCCGATACAGCGCCACTTAGTCTGACTCCCTGGGCACGGACCGGGTCACCGCCACGAGACTACAACCCTCAACAGATCCGGCTCCGGGTAAGCTCCCGCATGCGCAACGCTGCGCGACACAGGCCCAGGGGTGCGTCAACTTTTGGCGTAGTCGGCAGGATCTCGTGCCCGCAACCACCGGGTACTGCGTGCCTGAAAAAGACTGTTCAAACTTACCAGTGGTGAAGATTCCCGCCATCCAGCGCCATCTTCTACCTTCTTCCCGCCATCCGCGAAGTTTTCCCGCCATCCGGCGCCATCTTCAGCCTTCTTCCCGCCATACGTGGAGTTTTCCCGCCATTGGACGCCATCTTGAGGACGCCGCGCGGGAAGAAGAGGGGCGTGGACTCCGAAAGCGTGCGAGAACTGAAGCCCCGCCTCACGTCCGGACGTTGCGTAAGGTCCTGGAAGGAGCCCAGCAGACGCCGACGTCACAGGAGCGCGACGGAAGGTCCTCAACCCTGACGATCCACTGAGGAGCCGCGGCCTATGGAACAGGATCATCGCAAGGTAGGCCACGGTCCACTAGGGGGGAGAAGGATGTCGGATACGGAGGAGAGCTTCACTGCCTCAACCCCCGCCAGCGCTACCGCTGCTGCAGTTATGCCCTTCACCATGCCCTATATCCCGGGAGCAGCTTGGCTACCCCAGTACTCAGGGGAGTCACATACCCTGCATGACTTTAGAGAAAAGCTGGATAGCCTCTTCCAGGTGTACCCCCTCACAGAAGAGCAAAAAGTGAGCATCCTGGTGGCCCAACTAACCGGGGCAGCCAAAAGGGAAGTAAAATCCTGGCCACCTGGGAGGAAGACTGTCGCAGGGATACTAACCCAGCTGAAGGACACCTTTGATACCCGCACCTCAGCCGAGATTAAGCTTAGATTCTACGGGTGCAAGCAGCGAGCGCATGAGAGTATAAGGGACTATGCACTAAACCTACAAGAGGCCCTGAGGGCCATTAAGCAGACCGACCCTGATGGAGTGGGAAACGAGGACAGGCTGTTGACCGAACAGTTTATAGAGGGACTATATTGTAATACCCACCGAACCCAGTTGCGGGCAATGGCCTTGCAGGATCCCCATCTGGGATTTGCACAGTTCAAGGACAGAGCCATCCGGGTGCTCCGAGAACCGGCACCAGGTGGCGTTGTGACCCACAGGCGCCCCACTACCACTTACCACCAGGAGGCGGCGCCCTTGTCGGCAGGGCCTGTGGGAGCTGATGCGCAGGCTTTGGACAATGACCCGGCTCCAGACCTACACCATCAGGTCCAAGAGCTAGCTAAGAGCGTTGCTGCGCTAACACGAACTGTGCAGTCTTTACAGGTTTCCACTCCAGGGAAGATCCAGCTGGCATCCGGACCGGAGGACATCCCGTGGCGTCGACCAAGGAGGACCCCACCGGCCAGAGGAAGACCCAGTGACCGATACAGCGAGGACGGACGACCCATCTGCCGCCGCTGCAATCAACCCGGACATATGGCAAGGTACTGTTCTTTAAACGGACACAACCTGGGGTAGAGGGCCAACCCCCAGGAAAAAGATCACCAGGCCCATCGAACTGGCGCGACAGATATGTGGGAGGACGTCCAGTCTTGCCTGTGGTACTGGATGGCATTCCCATGAGTGCCCTACTGGACACCGGGTCACAGGTCACCACCATCCCGTACGTGCTCTTTAAGCAATACTGGAATGACTCGGATATTACCCGCTACCCTGACGACGACTTGAGTATCATCGCCAGCAATGGCCAGCCCGTGCCACAGATCGGATTTAAAGAAGTGACCATCAAAATCGGTAGAGTCGAACTGGCAGCACAGGGACTGATCATTGTAGATATTGACAAACATGAGAGTCACCCAAAAATAACTCTAGGAACTAATGTAATTGAAAATTGTCTTGCAGAGGTGATTTTCCTTCTACAGCAGGTTGCCGAGAACGCCAGTTCCGGCGAGCAGCGGGTGCTCCAGAAAGAGATCCGGGCACTGATGCGACGGCAACAGGTGGAACTCTCCGGCGGTGAGATTGGTAGCGTAAGAATGTGTGACCCTTTTCCTATTGCCATGCCCCCAAAAAGTGAAATGATGATTTGGTGCCGGGCAGCTATTGGTCTGAGAGGTAGAGATTACCAGGCAATGGTAGAACCAGTTTACTCAGACAGTAGGCCCACCATCTTGACAGCACGGGGGGTGGTTAATGTACGCCATGGGAGGGTGCCCGTTCGCATAATCAATATCGGGAAGAGGGAAGTGTACCTGCCCCGGTATGCCACGCTAGCCAAATTATATACCATTAACCAAAATGCTATACAATCTGTGGAACCCTTGCCTCCATCTCACCCGGAGGAAGGTAACGGCTCTAAGAAAACAAAGGAGGACTGGTGTCAGCAACTACATTTGGGTACTGACTCCACTCCCTCACATCAGAAACAGGGAGTCTATCGGGTGGTTCAAGAGTACGAGAGAGTGTTTAGTAAACACCCGTTAGACTTCGGGCGAGTCAAGGGGGTAGAACACCACATCCCCACGGGAGACCATCCTCCCATAAAAGAGAGGTATCGACCCGTACCCCCTGCACACTACCAACACGCCAAGGGGATGCTTAGAGACATGAAGGAGGCTGGGGTGATCAGGGATAGCTGTAGCCCCTGGGCAGCTCCACTAGTTTTAGTCAGAAAAAAAGACAACACCATGAGGATGTGTGTAGATTACCGGAAAATCAACCGTATCACACACAAGGATGCGTACCCCTTACCAAGGATAGAGGAGTCATTGGCTGCTTTAAGATCTGCTAACTTCTTCTCTACCTTGGATCTCACTAGCGGGTACTGGCAGGTTCCTGTAGCAGAGGCGGACCGGGAGAAGACCGCATTCACCACCCCGATGGGACTTAGCGAGTTCACCTGCATGCCGTTCGGACTCTGCAATGCACCAGGAACCTTCCAACGACTAATGGAGTGTTGTCTGGGCCACAGAAACTTCGAGACGGTCCTGTTGTACCTGGACGATGTCATCGTATATTCCAAGACGTATGAGGACCACCTGAAACACCTGGCGGAAGTGTTCGAAGCTCTGGCAAGTTACGGCCTAAAGGTGAAACCCTCCAAGTGTCACCTCCTGAAACCAAAGGTGCAGTACCTGGGACACGTGGTGAGCGCTGACGGAGTGGCTCCCGACCCTGATAAGATCACCGCAATTAAGGAATGGCCAAGCCCCTCCAGCGTAAAAGAAGTGCGGCAGTTCCTCGGGTTGGTAGGCTACTACCGAAGGTTTATTCCCGGTTTCACCAAAAAGGCAGCACCTATGCAGGACCTCCTGATAGGCCAGTCCCGGAAGGCCAAGAACCAGAAGCCGCCCTTCAAATGGGAGGAGCTGGAAGAAGAGTCCTTCCGCCAGCTGAAGATGGCCCTCACGGGGGACGAAATCCTGGCGTACCCGGATTATAGCCAGCCCTTTATCCTCTACACTGACGCCAGTAACATCGGGCTAGGAGCCGTACTGTCCCAGATCCAGCAGGGGAAGGAACGAGTAATCGCCTACGCCAGCCGAAAACTGCGACCCACCGAAAGGAACCCCGAGAATTACAGCTCATTTAAGTTAGAGTTCCTGGCCGTAGTATGGGCAGTCACCGAGCGCTTTAAGCATTACCTCGCTTCTTCCCGGTTCACCGTGTACACGGATAACAACCCGTTGACACACCTGGACACGGCAAGACTCGGTGCCCTGGAGCAGAGGTGGATGGCCCGTCTGTCCAACTACGAGTTCACAATCAAATACCGGGCAGGACGCTCCAATACCAACGCGGACGCCCTGTCCAGGATGCCCAACCTGCCGGACGGAGGAGAAGATCCGGAGGGACTGGAAGAAGTTGAACTCCCTGCGTTCCACCGTCATGGGACTATCCAGTATTCCCACCGGGTAAGGAGTAAGCAGGCTGCTACGTTGAACCCCTTACCCCACTACAACTGGGCGGAAACGCAAGACAGCGACCCTGCCGTCCGACTGGTGAAGGAGATGCTGACTCGGCCGGAGGCTCGCCTTGAACCAGACGCTCCGGAGGAAGCCAAACAACTATGGGCAGAGAAGAGTCGACTGTTCCTTTACAAAGGGAAGTTGTGCCGCAGAATGGTTAACTCCCGGACGCATGAATTACTCTGGCAAGTAGTGGTGCCACGAAGAGACGCAGCCATGGTGATGGAGGCATACCACGACGGAGCTGGACACTTCGGGTGGAAGAAGCTGGAGTTCCTGCTGCGTGAGCGGTTCCACAGGGTAGGCATGAGGGGAACCATCGAGAAGTGGTGCAGAGACTGTGGCCCGTGCAACCTGAGAAGGAAGGACCGTGCCAGCCAGAAGACTCCCCTGCAGTCCATCGTCACCCGGCAACCGTTGGAACTGGTAGCCTTGGATCATGTAAAACTGACCCCAAGCAGAAGTGGCTACGTCTACGCGTTAACCATCGTGGATCATTACTCCCGGTTTCTGGTTGTCGTCCCCGTCAAGGACTTAACGGCTCAAACAGCAGCTAGAGCCTTCCAGCAGCACTTTTGCCGTCCACACGGGTACCCGGACCAAGTGCTGACGGACCAGGGACCTGCCTTTGAAGCGGAGGTCTTCCAGGAATTCTGCAATCTGTATGGCTGCCGGAAGATAAGGACGACACCCTACCATCCGCAAACTAATGGACTTTGTGAGAAAATGAACCAGGTGGTAATGGATCTTCTAAAAACGTTGCCCCTGGAAGAACGCAGTCTGTGGCCTGAGAAGTTGCCCGATCTGGTGGACCTATACAACCACATCCCAGTAGGTTCCACCAACTGTACCCCGGCTTACCTAATGAGGGCAAGACCTGGTAAGTTACCTGTTGACCTGGAAATGGGAGTCCTGACACCCGAGGACACTTCACCAGAAGCAGACTGGGACACAGAGAGGCAGCAGCAGTACCGGAGAGTACAGGAGAGCGTGGAGCGAAGTCTCTGTCAGGCTAGGGAAAGACAAGAGAAAACTTACAACCAGTATGCTCCCGCTGTTCCCCTGGTACCCGGAGAGCAGGTCTTGAAGAGGAAGAGACGGCTCCACAAGTTGGACGACCAGTGGGAAAAGGACCCGTACACCGTACTGCCCTCAAGCCACGAGAACCCGAAGGTTTGTACCATCAGTAAAGACGGAGGGGAAACCACAGCTATTGTATCCCGGGACCACCTGAAGAAGTGTCCCGAACAACTGAGGAACCCTGAAGAGGAACAAGAAGACCATCGACCCGTAGAGGAAAGGGAAGATATGGTTAGTACTGTGCTCGGGGACTTCCCTCGGTCTTGGACTCAAGTCAATGGTGCAGTTGTGGTACCCGTACTCACCTTCCTCCAAACAGCATCCCAAGCACCTACGGAGCAACAGGTAGAGCTGGAAGAACAGCCGGTCCAGGAGGCAGAAGACTCCACACAAGCAGAACAGGAGGATCAACCCTCTGCTTATAGTGAGCCTGCCGTACCCCTAGTGAGACAAAGAGCCGGTAGACAGCTGCCCAGTTTACCCTTGACAGCTCCTACACCCTGTAGTTCAGGGCCAGACAGTCAGCTCCGTAGGTCCACTAGGGCCACTAGAGGCCAGTTACCCGCACGCTGGAGGATTTGAAGTGTATAAATTGTTTTATTTATGTTTATCTGTGTATTGTTGCTTGTGTATAATTTTGTGTTTCCAGTTATTTTTAGGAGTCCTTGGTGGATTTACCGGGAATCCTTGTACATAGTTGGAGCGTAACCCAGGATGGACTAGAGACTGTTAAGGACTCGGGGTAGGACAGACCCCTACCTGGTTACGTCTCCCTGTTTTGGTGAAATGGACACCTTGCTTTCTTCAAAGACTGCACCCGGTTGCGGACACGCCGCAACCATCTTATGTGTTTTTCTTATTGTATTGTTATTGTAATACCTTGTTATGTTTTTCTAAAAAATATGTTTAGTCCCGGAGTACTAAATTTCACTAGGGGGGAATGTGACACCCCAGGGGTCTGGTTGCCACAGTGATAGAGATATTACGTCTGAGAGCAGGT
The DNA here is from genome assembly GCF_046119375.1 of Phyllobates terribilis. Lineage (NCBI taxonomy): Eukaryota > Metazoa > Chordata > Amphibia > Anura > Dendrobatidae > Phyllobates > Phyllobates terribilis. The sequence goes on along the minus strand of NW_027362771.1, from coordinate 528,590,840 downwards.
GGGAGGTCCTTTGGTCAGGGATCCTGTGCATGCCACACCTCCTGCCCAGTCTTGGGAGGGGAAGAACTTCCCCTATATAAACCCGGGGCTGAAGCAGGGTTAGCAGTCAAGGAGAGTAGAGACAAGAAACAGTCACAGGAAGAAACAGCAGAAGCTCAGTGGGAGCAATACTACTACAAGTCAGGGGCTGGCAGCTGCAGAGCTCGCCCTGACTGAGAAGATTTCTTACCGGACCCGGAGTCCGAGGCTGTGGGGACTAACTCCTACCCAGCAGCAGAATCCGTCAGGCAGGGGATTTCAGGTCCTCTGGCCAAGAAGCCCGAAGGCACGGTCACACGCGTGGGACCAGCACCGCCATCGTGGAGCGGAAGCCATTAGAAGGCCCCGAGTCACCGGCCATACGGGTGAGCACCACACGGTACACTCAGGGACGTGGGCTACTTATACCCGCTTCTAGCAAGGTAGCCAGAAGAGTACAGTCAGTTTGGGAGGCCTACAACTCCACCTGGCCAGGGGAGATCCCATCTGCTCAAGGACTGACCAGGCCCCAATCGCTAGCCAGTACTCCGGGAGGGTCTATCATTGTCACCAGTAAAGACCCTGAACTACACAGTACCGTCTCCGAGTGGTTCCTGCTACCCCCATCATCCACATCTGCTGCCCTGAGGCCATACCCCTCCCGTTGGGGGTTATACCATCTACGCTGCACCATCCATCCACCAGCCTCAGCGGACTGTCCTGCAGCGGCAGCTCCATAGCTGCATTCAACGGGTGGCGTAGTCGTACAACATCTACCGCCGATACAGCGCCACTTAGTCTGACTCCCTGGGCACGGACCGGGTCACCGCCACGAGACTACAACCCTCAACAGATCCGGCTCCGGGTAAGCTCCCGCATGCGCAACGCTGCGCGACACAGGCCCAGGGGTGCGTCAAACTCTCCTGAAGGAGAAGCCAGGGCCCGCCGGAGGAGTCTCCGGTTCTCTGGTGGGCCCGTCCAACCCTGCCAAAAAGCAGCCCTGGCTAAGAAAAGTGTGGGGGAAGGTTCCCGGACACTCTATGGCTGCTTTTTTAATGTGGATCGGCCATGCTTATGCATGTTATTTCTCAAAACGCATTACAGATCAGGCCATTGTCCAACTCTGTATTCAAGAAATAAAATGCGCAAAGAAAGATGTGTGTGTGTCAAAGCACCACCAACAAGTGCGAGTTGATGTTGGACAGGCTGCCATGCTTCTGCAATAAGCTCAATTACAGGACTTCCTGGGAGAAATGACACGCAGGGTAGATACGGTTTCCCTCTGTGCCAGTCCTTTCACCAAGCTAAATACAACTCTTTAGCAAAAAAAGTTGTGGACTGGCTCCGTACCGTCCCTGGCCACATTCACCTGTCCACGTGTTTGTGGTTAGGCGGTCCTTCCCAGTAAGTGCACTGGGGAGGGCACGGGTAATGTTGTGGGACCCGTGCTTGTGGAAGGTGTAGGCGATACCGGGAAATATAGTGGCAGCTGGGGACCGAGTATGGACACCCGGCCGCCGCCGGCATGAGGTTGTGAAAAGCTTCCACCTCCACGAGCTTAAAAGGCCATATTTCAAGTGCAAAGAGCTGCCCAGAAATCTGGCAGTTTAGTGTTGCGGCCCGTGGGTGGCTGCATACTTGCATTTGCATTCCAAGTAACCGAAAACTAAGCAGATGGTGGCCTCTATCTTCATCATGGCCTCACCTCGGCACTATGAACTCTCCTGAAAGAGAAGTCAGGGCTCGCCGGAGGGTTCTCTGGTGAGCCCGTCCAACCCTGCCGAAAAGCAGCCCTGGCTAAGAAAAGTGTGAGGGAAGGTTCTTGGACACTCTATGGCTGCTTTTTTAATGTGGATCGGCCATGCTTATGCGGGTAATATTGTGGGACCCGTGCTTGTGGAAGGCGGAGGCGATACCGGGAAATATAGAGGCGGCTGGGGACCGAGTATGGACACCCGGACGCCGCCGGCATGAGGCTATGAAAAGCTTCCGCCTCCACGAGCCTAAAAGGCCACATTTCAAGTGCAAGCAGCTGTCAAAAATTTGGCAGTATAGTATTGCAGCCTGTGAGTGGGTGGCTGCCTGCATACTTGCGCTTGCATTCCAAGGAATAGGGTAGGGACAACTGAACGCTGCAGTGGGACAAGGACATGAACGGTGATTGTTGCAAGTCTGCAACGACAGGTACATGGCGGGAGGCATCTTCGCATGCGCCAAGGATCACTTATGATGGGCACACTTTTAGGAGTGACCTGGGAGTTAGCGATGCTTCCAGGGGTCTTCCCCATGCTGTTCTCATGTCTTTTCAGCGCTGTATGCATGTGTCTGATGATGTGTCACACACCACATGGCCAGATAAGGTTGTAAAATGAATGCATTTGTCTTGGTTGAAAGCAATTCAAAAGTGCAAAAATGCATCAAAAGCACTACGTGTGAACATAGCCCAAGGTGTGGAGGAGTATTTTTGTTTTTGGTTATTTATTTTGCCTTATATACAAGTCATTACCCTGGAAAGGATGTTCCTTAACATATTTCCCAGGAAAATCCATTTTGGTTTCTTTTTTGTATGTTTTATTGTGAGACCGTAAAAATGGCGTAATACCTCTGACAACGTTGTTGACAGCAGTGACCTGGGAGTCAGAAATTCTTCCTGGGGTCTTCCCCATGCTGTTCCCATGTCATTTGAGCACCGTTCCCATCGATTTGGGCAATTTTTAGGCCCTCTGGAGACCGCCGGGGGGAGTCACCCGAAAAATGCTCGAGTTTCCCATAGACTTACATTGGGTCCGTTGCTCGGGTCGAGCACCCGAGTATTCCAATGTGCTCAACCCGAGCAACGAGCACCCGAGCATTTTAGTGCTCGCTCATCACTAGTCATTACATAGTGATGGGGCTACTAAGGACCATTATACAGTGTGGAGGCCTTTATATATTGTGGGGGCTACTAAGAGGTCATTATACAGTATGGAGGCTAGTGTGGGGCTATCATACAGTGTGGGAACTACTGAACCTACAGTTTGGGGGGCATTATACTGAGCAGAGACATAGATAGGGTTTCAGCTCAGTGGGTGAGTGAAATAACTGAGTGTGCATCTAACCAGATAACCATGATTATAACTACGGTGGGGCACCCTAATTGTGGCCACAAGAGAACCTCAGCAGATGACCGCACTGTTACTTGAAATAAACCTCTACACAAAGACTAACACTGATGTTACCTCCATATCATGACCATATAGTGGTAAATACCAGTCCTGCAGACCATATAAGACAGGGGTCCTCAAACTTTTTAAACAGGGGGCCAGTTCACGGTCCCTCAGACCATTGGAGGGCCGGAATATAGTTTTTTTTAAAAACTATGAACAAATTCCTATGCACACTGCACATATCTTATTTTGTAGTAAAAAAAACAATACAGGAACAAATACAATATTTAAAATTAAGAACAAGTAAAGTTAAATCAACCGGTATTTCAATAGGTAGGTAACTGTACCCAATAGGCAGCATAGGTCCTCAATAGGCAGGTAAATGTCCCCAATAGGCAGCATAGGTCCTCAATAGGCAGGTAAATATCCCCAATAGGCAGGTAAATGTCCCCAATAGGCAAGTAAATGTACCCAATAGGCAGCATAGGTCCCCAATAGGCAGGTAAATGTACCCAATAGGCAGCATAGGTCCCCAATAGGCAGGTAAATGTCCCCAATAGGCAGCATAGGTCCCCAATAGGCAGGTAAATGTACCCAATAGGCAGCATAGGTCCCCAATAGGCAGGTAAATGTACATAATAGGCAGCATAGGTCCCCAATAGGCAGGTAAATGTTCCCAATAGGCAGCATAGGTCTCCAATAGGCAGGTAAATGTCCCCAATAGGCAGGTAAATGTCCCCAATAGGCTGTTTCCCCCTTATAATGCCCTATGCAGGCTGTTCCCCCCTTATTATGCCCCATGCAGGATTTCCCTTTCTCCCACCATATAATGCCACGTGCAAGATATCACTCCCCTGTCTTTATAATGCCCCATTCAGGATGTCACCCCCCCATATAATGCCCCATTCAGGATGTCACCCCCTCCCCATATAATGACACATGCAGGATATCACTCCCGTCTTTATAATGCCCCATTCAGGATGTCACCCCCCCATATAATGCCCCATTCAGGATGTCACCCCCCCCCCATATAATGACACATGCAGGATATCACTCCCCTGTCTTTATAATGCCCCATTCAGGATGTCACCCCCCCATATAATGCCCCATTCAGGATGTCACCCCCCAATATAATGCCCCATTCAGGATGTCACCCCCCCCCATATAATGACACATGCAGGATATCACTCCCCTGTCTTTATAATGCCCCATGCAGCACGTCACCCCCCATGTAATGCCCCATGCTGGATGTCACCCCCCATATAATGCCCCATTCAGGATGTCACCCCCCCCCATATAATGCCCCATTCAGGATGTCACCCCCCCCCCACATAATGCCCCATTCAGGATGTCACCCCCCCATATAATGCCCCATTCAGGATGTCACCCCCCCCACACATAATGCCCCATTCAGGATGTCACCCCCCCATATAATGCCCCATGCTGGATGTCACCCCCCATATAATGCCCCATGCAGCATGTCACCCCCCCCATATAATGCCCCATTCAGGATGTCACCCCCCCCCCACATATAATGCCCCATTCAGGATGTCACCCTCCCCCCCCCCACATAATGCCCCATTCAGGATGTCACCCCCCCCCCCATATAATGCCACATGCAGGATGTCACCCCTAATATTATGCCTCCATACATTAAAAAAAAAAAATCCAATACTCACCTCCCTCCTTGCCTGCTGCCGCTGCTCTACTCTGGTCCGGACTCCAGCGTCTCCGGCGTTGTCCCTCTCTGCGCTGCCTGTGACGACTCAGGGGAGGGCGCGGTGGAAAGACGTCACCGCACCCTCTGACCTGAGACGTCACAGGGAGCGCAGACCAGGAAGACAGCGGATCTGCGAAGGCACGGGGAGAGGTAAGTATCGGGCTGCCGGGGCTCTGAGAAAGCGGGGGGAAGGGCGGGCGCTGACACCGTTCTCCTCTGCCCACAGCTCGGCGGGCCAGATAAAAGTCCGGGCCGTAGTTTGAGGACCCCTGATATAAGAGATCACAGTACAGTTATAGATGGTGACTTACAAGTGTGCATTCTTTCAGATGGAGTAGTTCACTTTTCGTTTCTGTTCCTTCTTGCTCAGACAAATATGACAACTTCTTCCAGCCACGACTTGTTTGCAGAGATTACAACAAAGACACATTTGACTTTTCACATTTACAGCACTGTCTCCAAACTCCTCATCCTACTGACACCAATACAGAGCTGCTGCTGCACCTGCTGTGTACTACAAAAACAGTGTTCCTCTTACTGTCCCATAAAATAATGCCCACCACTGTGCCTCTTACAAAGTAAAATGCCTCATTTGTGCACTCTATATGGTAAAATGACCCCTTGAAAATATCAATTCCCTGTGCAAGTGCCCTAGAAAACTGTCTATATTTTTCCCCGAGAAAGTAATAATGCCCCGTGTGCACCTTTAACAGTCACAATACACTGTGTGACCCTCTAACAATAATGCTTCTCAAGTGCCCACTTAACATTTAATTATGTCCATTAAGTCCCCCATGTAGAGTTCCCCCATACACAGTATGATAGACTCACAGCTCCAAGAAAAGAGTTTGTTGGGTTACATGAGAAACCCTTTGTGGACTATGGCAAACCTGTAATAGAATTTGCATTGGATTCAAGGAACTTCAAATTACACATTTTATGTAGAGCTCCGCCACTACTATTCTTTATCATTCACATTGATCAGCCTTAAAACAGATAGATTAAATGAATAACATTGATTATCTTGTGACAGTGACATCCATCAAGAGATGAGACATTTTAGGCAGCAAGTGAACAGTCAGTTATGAAAGACTAGATGGTGGCCCGATTCTAACGCATCGGGTATTCTAGAATATGTATGCGGCCGACCGGGCGCAATTAGCAGAGCGGTGTTTAAATTTGGCGCCAAGAGCGCTGATTGGTCGCGGCTGCCAACCGCGACCAATCAGCAAAGCGGTGTTTAAATTTGGCGGCAATATCGGTGATTGTTCGCAGGCAGCGGCCGCGACCAATCAGCGTACCGTGTTAGTGAGGACTGGAGAGCGTGTTTAAATTTGGCGCAAAAAACGCTGATTAGTCGCGACCACGACCAATCAGCAAAGCGGTGTTTAAATTTGGCGCCAATATCGTTGATTGGTCACGACCGGCGGTCGCGACTAATCAGCAGAGCGGGGGTTAAATTTGGCCCCAATAATGCTGATTGGTCGCGGCCTGAGAACGCGACCAATCAGCAGAGCGGTGTTTAAATTTGGCGCCAATATCGCTGATTGGTCGCGGCCGGCGGTCGCGAGCAATCAGCAGAGCGGTGTTTAAATTTGGCGACAATATCGGTGATTGGTCGCAGCCGGCCACCGTGACCAATCAGCAAAGCGGTGTTTAAATTTGGCGCCAATATCGGTGATTGGTTGCGGCCGGCGGTCGCGACCAATCAGCAGAGCGGTGTTTAAATTTGGCACCAATAATGCTGATTGGTCGCGGACGGCGACCGCGACCAATCAGCAGAGCGGTGTTTAAATTTGGCGCCAAAATCGCTGATTGGACGTGGCTGGCGACCGCGACCAATCAGAATAGCGGTATTTAAATTTGGCGCCAAAATCGCTGATTGGTCGCGGCCGGAGACCGCGACCAATCAGCGAATCTTATTAGTGAGGACCGGGGAGCGGAGCTGCCTCTGCGGGTACTTCCGCTGCAAGCACCTGGGAGATGAGCGGCTGCTCGCAGCAGAAGTATCCCGACCGGCGGCGTCGCTCCCCCGTCCTCCCTTCACACTTGCCGTCGGGAGATCAGCGGGCCAAGCCGCTGATCTCCCGACGGTAGCCCCATGGAGGTCAGTACTTGTGCTGCCAACAGCGGGGAGATGAGCGGCTAGCGCCGGTCATCTCCCTGCTGCATCGCCGCTGACCTCCGCCCCGCAGATGAGCTGCTAACGGCCGCCATCTTTTTCTGAAATCCCGCGTCGCTGATTGGCCACGGCCGGACCAATCAGCGACGTGGGATTTCCTGGACAGACAGACAGACGGGATAAGACAATTATATATATAGATTATATGTTGGAAGCAGAAAAAATTAGCAACCAGTGCCAAATTGTGATGGCTAGATGACCGGGCCAAAGCATCTACAAAACAGCAAGTACTGTGGGAGTCTTTCTGGTATAAAGTGGTTAGTGCCTACTAAAAGTGGTCCAATGAAGAGGACACAAACTGTGAACTGATGTCTAGGTCATGAGTGCTCAAAGCTGATAGATGACCGATGATAGCACAGATTACCTCATCTGGTTCAATCCACTTTAGCACAAATTGTTGAAAAAGCCTCTGCTGGTTGTAAACAGTATTGTTACAAAAAATTGAAAAAAAAGACCCATATTCATATCAATCTAATCAAATTCTTGGGGGTTCCAAAGACATATGATATTTCAACTATTACCACCAAATAAGATAATCATATAAAGCCAAGTCAATCAAATTAATCTTAATCTTTATTACAAAAAATTACTATACACAAATATACCAATCCATAAAAAAAAACATGAAACCCATTAAAAAGAGCAAATAGGGCAATGTGGATACAAAGTTAATAAGGCACAATAATATTCCATAGGTCAAGAACAAGAAGGCATGTATAATCATAAATGTCAGTCACTACATGAAAAATCATAGACAAAATGTATATACAGAAATTCAATATATTAAATAAATGTAGCTGACATAAGACAAACTCATACAGGTACAGTGCTGGCCAAAAGTATTGACACCCCTGCAATTCTGTCAGATAATACTCAGTTTCTTCCTGAAAATGATTGCAATCACAAATTCTTTGGTCTTATTATCTTCATTTAATTTGCTTGCAAGAAAAAAACACAAAAGAGAATGAAGCAAAAATCAAATCATTGATCATTTCACACAAAACTCCAAAAATGGGCCAGACAAAAGTATTGGCACCCTCAGCCTAATACTTGGTTGCACAACCTTTAGCCAAAATAACTGCGAACAACCGCTTCCGGTAACCATCAATGAGTTTCTTACAATGCTCTGCTGGAATTGTAGACCATTCTTCTTTGGCAAACTGCTCCAGGTCCCTGATATTTGAAGGGTGCCTTCTCCAAACTGCCATTTTGAGATCTCTCCACAGGTGTTCTATGGGATTCAGGTCTGGACTCATTGCGGGCCACCTTAGAAGTCTCCAGTGCTTTCTCTCAAACCATTTTATAGTGCTTTTGGAAGTGTGTTTTGGGTCATTGTCCTGCTGGAAGACCCATGACCTCTGAGGGAGACACAGCTTTCTCACACTGGGCCCTACATTACGCTGCAAAATTTGTTGGTAGTCTTCAGACTTCATAATGCCATGCACACGGTCAAGCAGTCCAGTGCCAGAGGCAGCAAAGCAACCCCAAAACATCAGGGAACCTCCGCCATGTTTGACTGTAGGGACCGTGTTCTTTTCCTTGAATGCCTCTTTTTTTTTCCTGTACACTCTATGTTGATGCTTTTTCCCAAAAAGCTCTACTTTTGTCTCATCTGACCAGAGAACATTCTTCCAAAACGTTTTAGGCTTTCTCAGGTAAGTTTTGGCAAACTCCAGCCTGGCTTTTTTATGTCTCGGGGTGAGAAGTGGGGTCTTCCTGGGTATCCTACCATACAGTCCCTTTTCATTCAGACGCCGACGGATAGTACGGGTTGACACTGTTGTACCCTCGGACTGCAGGGCAGCTTGAACTTGTTTGGATGTTAGTCGAGGTTCTTTATCCACCATCCGCACAATCTTGCGTTGAAATCTCTCGTCAATTTTTCTTTTCCGTCCACATCTAGGGAGGTTAGCCACAGTGCTATTGGGCTTTAAACTTCTTGATGACACTGCGCACGGAAGACACAGGAACATTCAGGTCTTTGGAGATGGACTTGTAGCCTTGAGATTGCTCATGCTTCCTCACAATTTGGTTTCTCAAGTCCTCAGACAGTTCTTTGGTCTTCTTTCTTTTCTCCATGCTCAATGTGGTACACACAAGGACACAGGACAGAGGTTGAGTCAACTTTAATCCATGTTAACTGGCTGCAAGTGTGATTTAGTTATTGCCAACAACCTGTTAGGTGCCACAGGTAAGTTACAGGTGCTGTTAATTACACAAATTAGAGAAGCATCACATGATTTTTCAAAGGGGGGCCAATACTTTTGTCCACCCCCTTTTTTAGGTTTGGTGTGGAATTATATCCAATTTGGCTTTAGGACAATTCTTTTTGTGTTTTTTTCATTGAAGACAAATTAAATGAAGAGAATAATACCAAAGAATTTGTGCTTGCAATCATTTTCAGGAAGAAACTGAGTATTATCTGACAGAATTGCAGGGGTGCCAATACTTTTGGCCAGCACTGTATATATAAATTGCTTTAGTCAAATATACGGTAAGCAACCATGCATAATTAGCCCCCTTACACGGTAACAATGGTCAGGAGTAAACCACACCAACCATATGCCATTATATATCAAATCATACTGCCCAGTACCCCAACGCGCGTTTCACGCGCAACTTTGCATACAGCTTTATCTTATTTGCTGGTAATAGTTGAAATATGGTTGTAAACAGAATCAGAAGATGCAGAGCATCACAATTTGCTGTTTATGGGACAGAGTTATATAAATGTGTAGTTCGTATCAAAGAAATACCTCATAGGGTCACTATTACTGGGGTTTTACAAACTCATGGTAATGTGCACATCAACTCTTTCCATCCAAAACAGGATTCTGGCCTCAACCAGCTTTATATTATATGCTTCTCGTGCAGAATAAGTAAAGACATTAACAGTAGAAGAAAATCCCTAGGCCGTATGACCACCCAATACTGAATATATCAAAGCTTTCCTGACTATAATGATGAATGAAGGACTGCTCTATAGCACCACAAAACACATATTTGTTGATAATAATCATCACGTTTCTTGTTGAGCGTTATGGAGGTGCAGTAAGGTGGATAACTTTGTTGACTAGTTATGGTTTTAAATGTTAATCTTAAAGATTTTGGCTGTTTTTATAAAACATTTGATTATTCCCCCACCTCCCCCCCGTTATATAAAGAAGTTCCTTTTTCCCTACTCCTCTTTATTAGGAAGAGCAGAAAACAGTTACAAATAGTGACCTTCGCTGTAGATGATCTGGCGAACACTTGTTACCCGATTCTCCCACAGAACGCAGCTAATTGTTGTGGATAGCATTCTTATCCTTACCCTCATCATTATCAACCACACTGAAGAACACCTTTAAAATAGCAACTATTACACACAACTTATATATAGCTTATTATAAATACATTTATTAAAAGTGTTTAAACCACGAGAGAAAAAAAACACAGAACTAATGAACGACGACCATGTGTGGAGTCATCTGCAGTGTAACTATCCTGGCTGCAATCACACCTGGGTCCTAAGTCCTCCTGCAACAAGAAAATAGCAGTATTATAAATGACACGAGGTGGCTACATATAATATATTTTGTACGATAACTTGAGACCTTCAGGTTAGAGGACACATACAGTGGCTTGGGAAAGTATTCACCACCTTGGCATTTTTTTGTGTTTTGCTACCTCACAACCTGGAATTTCACAGTTTTTTTGAGGGTTTGCATCAGTTCATGTAAAGAACATGCCTGCAACTGTGAAAATTTGGTTTTGTTTCTATTATGAAGTAAACAAAAGATAGGACAAAATAACTGAAAACTTAAATGTGCAAAAGTATTCACCCCCCTAAGTCCGTACTTTGTAGAGCCTCCTTTTGCCGCAATTACATCTGTAAGTCACTTTGGATAAGTCTCTATGAGTTTTCCATATCTTGCCACTGGGAATTCAGGGTTACCTTCGGTCTCTGTGCAGCCTTTCTGAGTAATGCCCTCCATGACCGGAATGAGAGTTTTAGTGGGTGGCCCTCACTTGGCAGGTTTGTTGTGCTACCATGTTCTTTCCATTTGATGATAATGGATGTGATGGTGCTCCAAGGGATCATCAGAGATTGGGATACTTTTTTATAACCCAACCCTGACTTGTACTCCTCAACAATGTTGTCCCTGACTTGTTTGGAGATCTCCTTGGTCTTCATGGTGTTGTTTGGTTAGTGGTGCCTCTTGCTTAATGGTGTTGCAGCCTCTGTGGCCTTTCAGAAAAGGCATGTATATACTGAGGCCGCTGACAAAGCCACCGTGTGTGGCAACACGCGTTGGGCATCTTCTTTGAGCCCATCTGCACCATCCTAGCGCTGGGTATATTTTTTTATAGGTCCTTCTCTATCTGGGATACGCTAGCACTACCTCTCTGTACTCAAATGGATATACAGGTGTATAGGTAGTCGGCATTGGGTATGTGTTGAGCCATGTTTATACACTGAGCAGGCTCCATGATTGATTGTTATTTAATCACTAAAATTGGTGCCTATGATATAACTATTGTTTATATCTTTCAATATCTTTTCTCTCAGTACCCTAGCATCACATCCTCTATGTGTTGCATTCAAATTATTAGTACTGTACTAAGAAATGAGGAATCTTTGTTCAGCACACATACAGTCCTCTTGTGGTATTGATCATCAGAGATGGTTATGGTATAGCCTGTTTATATATTTACTTGCCCCTATTGTATGTTCTATGATTCTTAACTGCAGGACGGTTTGTCAAGCAGATGAGCTCTCACTCAGTGGGTGCGTCCACTCAGTTTTTACTTATGTTTTAATATATTTGGGCTTTTTCAGTATACTGACAGACCATGTGACACTTAGATTGCACACTAAGCAGGTGATTTATGAAGGTAATTGCTTGCACCAAAAAGTTTTGGTGGCTTCAAAGCAAAAGGTGTGAATAGATATGCATGTAATGCCAATTTTTAGCTATTTGATACCATAAATTTAATTTATGCCTATATTTTTCTCACTTTGCTTCACCAACTTAGCCTATTTAGTGCTGATGCATCACATACAGATCGGAATACAAAAATATTTAAACATAGATTGTAATGTAACAAAATAGATAAAAAGCCAAGAAGGGGGGAGAATACTTTCGCAAGCCACTGTATACAACAAAGTAACCAATAATGCCATCAATCAGTTATTTCAATATTAAATGAAGGGTGACTTGTGATTTTCAATGTGTAGCTGCAGTACCTGCTGGGTTCACACTACCTAGTCCGTATTATGTTGAAATAATTGGAATCTGCCATTAAGAAGTGGCTCATTAAATCACCGGGGAATTGGTTAGAAGAAGCTGATGAATGTGGGTAACTGTTCTGTCATTAAAAAAAGAAACATATTTGATATCTTCACACCCGTAAAAAAAAAAGTCATATACATCAAAATATATAATTCAATAATCCCATTGGTAAACGCCATAATGAGAATACAAATGGAGCAGTGTTTCAGTCTCTGCAATGCCACGCAAAATACATAAAGAAGCGATCAAAACATGGTGTTGACCCAAAAATTGTATCAATAAAAACATAAGCTCAATGCACAAAAAACAAGCCCGCTCACACAGCTCCATCGAAAAATAAAAACGTTACAGGTCCCAGAAAATGGCATCACAATTTTATGTTTTACAAATCTATGATTTTTTTTTCACCATAAGTTTGACATTGTGGTAATCCTACTGACCTTGAGAGTCGTGTTTACAAGTCATTTTTATCATACAATAAATGCCGTAAAAACAAAACCCATAAAATAATTGCAGAATTGCAGTTTTTTTGCACTTTTATCGCACTTGAATTTTGTTTCCTAGTTTCCTATTTTTCCAGCACGTTGAATGGTCAAATTAATGATACTATTCAAAGCAACACCTCATTCTGCAAAAATACAAGCCTTCAGACGACTAGGATGATGGAAAAATAAAAAAGTTATGTTTCTTGGAAGAAGGGGAGGAAAAACAAAAGGGCAAAACCAGAAAATCGTCCAGACGGGGAGATGTTAAACACACCGCAAGGAGCATTGAAAACAATGAGGTGATTAGCCAAAGAAGAGTTAGAAGCAATGGAGAAGGAAATCATCCACTTTAGGTGGGTACCAATAATAGTGGAGAGTGGGTCTCTGAGTTTTGGCACTATCTCCTTCATTACTATGTCTTCAGAGTATATTCAACTTTGCAGATACCAGATACATTTTTATAGTTGTAGTCTCCACACTGCCTCAGTTCACAGGGCTTATTTACGGGGGTACTAGACTTTTAGACCACATTCACACGTTCAGTATTTGGTCAGTATTTTACCTCAGTATTTGTAGCCCAAACCAGGAGTGGGTGATAAATCCACAAGTGGTGATGTGTTTCTATTATACTTTTTCTCTGATTGTTCAACTCTTGGTTGTGTCTTACAAATACAGATGTAAAATACTGACCAAATACCGAAAATGTGAACATGGCTTTAGTCTGACAATATTAGGAGCTTCCCACTTTTCTGTCATCTGCTTGTGTCAGGAACAAATCAAAGCTAGATGCCCGCTATAATCATCAGCGTACAATGAGTTAATCTAAATGGGGGGATCAAGTGTATAGCAGTGTGTAAAGTTACCACTGAGTAATGTGAAAGTCAATTTTAATTTGAAAAGTAAGAATCACATAACATGAAGGTGCATAACATTGTTCTGTGTTGGTTCAAAGTAGCCACCTTTTGCTTTGATGACTGCTTTGCACACTCTTGGCATTCTCTTGATGAGCTTCAAGAGGTAGTCACCAGAAATGGTTTTCACTTCACAGGTGTGCCCTGTCAGGTTTTATAAGTGGGATTTCTTGCCTTATAATGGGGTTGGGACCATCAGTTGTGTTGTGCAGAAGTCTGGTGGATACACAGCTGATAGTCCTACTGAATAGACTGTTAGAATTTGTATTATGGCAAGAAAAAAGCAGCTAAGTAAAGAAAAACGAGTGTTCATCATTACTTTAAGAAGTGAAGGTCAGTAAGTCGGAAAAATTGGGCAAACTTTGAAAGTGTCCCCAAGTACAGTTGCAAAAACCATCAAGCGCTACAAAGAAACTGGCTCACATTAGGACCGCCCCAGGAAAGGAAGACCAAGAGTCACCTCTGCTTCTGAGGATAAGTTTATCTGAGTCACCAGCCTCAGAAATCGCAGGTTAACAGCAGCTCAGATTAGAGACCAGGTCAATGCCACACAGAGTTCTAGCAGCAGACACATCTCTTCAACAACTGTTAAGAGGAGACTTTGTGCAGCAGGCCTTCATGGTAAAATAGCTGCTAGGAAACCACTGCTAAGGACAGGCAACAAGCAGAAGAGACTTGTTTGGGCTAAAGAACACAAGGAATGGATATTAGACCAGTGGAAATCTGTGCTTTGGTCTGATGAGTCCAAATTTGAGATCTTTGGTTCCAACCACCGTGTCTTTGTGTGACGCAGAAAAGGTGAACGGATGGACTCTACATGCCTGGTTCCCACAGTGAAGCATGGAGGAGGAGGTGTGGTGGTGTGGGGGTGCTTTGCTGTTGAGTTGACACTGTTGGGGATTTATTCAAAATTGAAGGCATACTGAACCAGCATGGCTACCACAGCATCTTGCAGCGGCATGCTATTCCATCCGGTTTGCGTGTAGTTGGACCATCATTTATTTTTCAACAGTACAATGACCCCAAACACACCTCCAGGCTGTGTGTAACATACCTGGCGGCGTCCTTGCATGGTGGTCCATCTCCCACTGTGCAAGAGCGCGCACTTGATCTCCAGTCCAGAATGTCTCTCTGGCTTCCCTCCATGCTGTCTGTTTGTGTCTGTTTCTGCTGCTTAAGGGCGGCGCCCGATCACTTCCTGCTTTTTGTACCTGCTGTGGGTCACACCCCTTGTGCGTCCTCAGCCTATTGCTGTCTGTCACCTGGTATATAGCTCAGCTGCTCCCATCTATCCCTGCCTGAGCATAGTGTTTCATTCAGTGTGTGCCTTCACTCTGAAGATGCCAGGTCCCGTTCTTTGTCTCCTGTCTTGCGGTATCAGTTCCCGTGTCTGAACTGAGTCCTGTCTATGTCTCCTGCCTTGCGGTATCAGTTCCCGTGTCTGAACTGAGTCCTGTCTGTGTACTCTTGCCTGCTGCCTTTCCTGGAGGCTGTATTTCCAGGCCTGTCTGAACACGCTCCTAGCCTGTTCCTCCCGCCTTCTAGGGGCCGATTACCTAGATCCGTTCCTGTATCTTGTCTGTCCTGTCTGAACACGCTCCTAGCCTGTTCCTCCCGCCTTCTAGGGGCCGATTACCTAGATCCGTTCCTGTATCTTGTCTGTCCTGTCTGAACACGCTCCTTGCCTGTTTGTCCCGCCTCTCTGGGGGCCGATTACCCAGACCTGCTCCTGTATCTTGTCTGTTCTGTCTGAACACGCTCCTTGCCTGTTCGTCCCGCCTCTCTGGGGGCCGTATTCCCAGACCCGCTCCTGTGTCCCGCTCCTGTGTCGGTCTCGTCCGTACACTCAGTTCCAGTCTGTACTCTCTCCTATCTTTCATCTGTCTTTTCTCTATGTCCGTTCCTTTCCTTTTTCTGCAGAGTCTGAACTCGTACCTAACTCCTGCCTGTTGTCTCTGTACTCCCGTTTGTGAGTTTGTGGTCCACTCGCTACTTCACTGCAAGTACCCTGTGGGTGTCTGGCTCTGCCTTTCCCTTCCTGTCTGTTCCGTGTGAACAGAGCCCTGTCCCCCCTACTCAGCCTTGCCTGCTCTGACTCCTTTGCTCACTGCTCCGGCGGTTCTAGCCTGCTCTGACTCCTTTGCTCACCGCTCCGGCGGTTCTAGCCTGCTCTGACTCCTTTGCTCACCGCTCCGGCGGTTCTAGTCTGCTCTGACTCCTTTGCTTACCGCTCCGGCGGTTCTAGCCTGCTCTGACTCCTTTGCTCGCTGCTCCGGCAGCCTTGCTCCGCTCTGACCCTTTTGCTCGCTGCTCCGGCAGTCTCGCTCCACTCTTGCTCACCGCTCCAGGCGGCCTCGTCCTGCTTTACTCTTGCTCACTGCTCCAGCAGTCTCGCTCAGCTTTGATCCTTTGTTCACCGCTCCTGGCGGCCTTGTCCTGCTCTACTCTTGCTCACCGCTCCAGGCGGCCTTGTCCTGCCCTGTTCTCGCTCACCTCTCTGGGCGGCCTCACTCTGCTGTGTTTGTCCGCCACATCTGTGGCTCTGTTCCTGACTCCCAGTGTGTACTGGGTCCTATCCCGCCAGTGTCCCTACCTGCGAGTGCCTCCCTGTCTGCACTCTAGCTGTGTTTGCCTGTACCCCTCTGCCTGTATTGTTCCTGAGTCCCAGTGTGTACTGGGTCCTATCCCGCCTGTGTTCCTACCTGCTAGTGCCTCCCTGTCTGCACTCTAGCTGTGCTTGCCTGTACCCCCCTGCCTGCTTACCCGCCTGCCTGCATACCAGTCGTGCCTGCCTATACCCACCAGTCTGTGTGCCAGCCTACCAGTCTGTTCCTGTATTCCCCTGTGTGGGTCAACAGCCGTGTCCGGGGTCTGTCCTGGAGTAGCACCTGGTCCCTTTGCTCGGTTCCTCCTTGGTGCACTGGCGTCGTATGCCGTCGTGCGACCCTGGTCGGATCGGGTGAATACCTAGTTAAGCCCCTCCAGGCATTCACTCTCCGGCACGGTCCAGTGGAATCACTACAATCACACGCACACGCCGCTCAGCCCGGGCGTGTGCATAACACTGTGTAAGGGCTATTTGACCAAGAAGGAGAGTGATGGGGTGCTACGCCAGATGACCTGGCCTCCACAGTCACCAGATCTGAACCCAATCGAGATGGTTTGGGGTGAGCTGGACCGCAGAGTGAATGCAAAAGAGCCAACAAGTGCTAAGCATCTCTGGGAACTCCTTCAAGATTGTTGGAAGACCATTTCCGGTGACTACCTCTTGAAGCTCATGAAGAGAATGCCAAGAGTGTGCAAAGCAGTCATCAAAGCAAAAGGTGGCTACTTTGAAGAACCTAGAATATAAGACATATTTTCAGTTGTTTCACACTTTTTTGTTAAGTATATAATTCCACATGTGTTAATTCATAGTTTTGATGCTTCAGGGTGAATGTACAATTTTCATAATCATGAAAATACAGAAAAATCTTTAAATGAGAAGGTGTGTCCAAACTTTTGGGTTGTACTGTATATAGGAGTTAATAGCCTATTTATTATACATTTAAAGCAATAATAAAACTGTAGTGAGATCCCCTGCAGGAAGATAGTATATGACATGAATTTGATGTAGGAAATTTGGAGTTGCACCTACAGTACAGACCAAAAGTTTGGACACACCTTCTCATTTAAAGATTTTTCTGTATTTTCATGACTTTGAAAATTGTACATTCACACTGAAGGCATCAAAACTATGAATTAACACATGTGGAGTTATATACTTAACAAAAAAGTGTGAAACAACTGAAAATATGTCTTATATTCTAGGTTCTTCAAAGTAGCCACCATTTGCTTTGATGACTGCTTTGCACACTCTTGGCATTCTCTTGATGAGCTTCAAGAGGTAGTCACCGGAAATGGTTTTCACTTCATAGGTGTGCCCTGTCAGGTTTAATAAGTGGGATTTCTTGCCTTATAAATGGGGTTGGGACCATCAGTTGTGTTGTGCAGAAGTCAGGTGGATACACAGCTAATATTCCTACTGAATAGGCTGTTAGAATTTGTATTATGGCAAGAAAAAAGCAGCTAAGTAAAGAAAAACAAGTGGCCATCATTACTTTAAGAAATGAAGGTGAGTCAGTCCGAAAAATTGGGCAAACTTTGAAAGTGTCCCCATGTGCAGTTGCAAAAACCATCACGCGCTACAAAGAAACTGGCTCACATGAGGTCCGCCCCAGGAAAGGAAGACCAAGAGTCACCTCTGTTTCTGAGGATAAGTTTATCCGAGTCACCAGCCTCAGAAATCGCAGGTTAACAGCAGCTCAGATTAGAGACCAGGTCAATGCCACATAGAGTTCTAGCAGCAGACACATCTCTTCAACAACTTTTAAGAGGAGACTTTGTGCAGAAGGCCTTCATGGTAAAATAGCTGCTAGGAAACCACTGCTAAGGACAGGCAACAAGCAGAAGAGACTTGTTTGGGCTAAAGAACACAAGGAATGGACATTAGACCAGTGGAAATCAGTGCTTTGGTCTGATGAGTCCAAATTTGAGATCTTTGGTTCCAACCACCGTGTCTTTGTGCGACGCAGAAAAGGTGAACGGATGGACTCTACATGCCTGGTTCCCACCGTGAAGCATGGAGGAGGAGGTGTGATGGTGTGGGGGTGCTTTGCTGGTGACACTTGGGGATTTATTCAAAATTGAAGGCATACTGAACCAGCATGGCTACCACAGCATCTTGCAGCGGCATGCTATTCCATCCGGTTTGCGTTTAGTTGGACCATCATTTATTTTTCAACAGGACAATGACCCCAAACACACCTCCAGTCTGTGTAAGGGCTATTTGACCAAGAAGGAGAGTGACGGGGTGCTACGCCAGATGACCTGGCCTCCAGAGTCACCAGACCTGAACCCAATCGAGATGGTTTGGAGTGAGCTGGACCGCAGAGTGAAGGCAAAATGGCCAACAAGTGCTAAGCATCTCTGGGAACTCCTTCAAGATTGTTTGAAGACCATTTCCGATGACTACCTCTTGAAACTCATCAAGAAAATGCCAAGAGTGTGCAAAGCAGTCATCAAAGCAAAAGGTGGCTACTTTGAAGAACCTAGAATATAAGACATATTTTCAGTTGTTTCACACTTTTTTGTTAAGTATATAATTCCACATGTGTTAATTCATAGTTTTGATGTCTTCAGTGTGAATTTACAATTTTCATAGTCATGAAAATACAGAAAAATCTTTAAATGAGAAGGTGTGTCCAAACTTTTGGCCTGTACTGTATATAAAGATACACTAAGAATTTAAAGGGAATCTGGCAGTAGGATCAACCCTCCTAAGCTGTCTATTTGGGAATGCAGATGATAGAAAGTCAAATAAAATGATACCTTTACATCTGCAATCCAGTGTTTATTCCC
Source organism: Phyllobates terribilis (assembly GCF_046119375.1). NCBI lineage: Eukaryota > Metazoa > Chordata > Amphibia > Anura > Dendrobatidae > Phyllobates > Phyllobates terribilis. Next base: position 528,571,702 of record NW_027362771.1, on the reverse strand, counting down.
AAGAAATCCACATTTATCTAAGTATGTAAATGAGCTGTTAGGGAGATCTATGTACGGCCCATAGATCTTCCTGAGGATCTGTCTCCATAGCAAATTTTAAATGAATGGGTGCCATTGTGAGACATGTAATGACTGACCGTGTGCTCTCCTGATCTACATGTCTCACACTGGTAATGCCACTTTCATTTAAAATAATCTCTGGAGGCAGATTCTCAGGGAGATCTATGTCTGGCCCCTAGATCTTAACAGCTCATTTACATATAAGAAAAATGTGGATTTCTCGGGAATAAAACATCGGATCACAGATATCAAGGTATCATTTTATTCAGCTTGCTATAACCAGCATGCCCATATAGATGACATAGGAGGGTTGATCCTTCAGACAGATTCCCTTTAACCAAAGTAGAAAGTTACCATACAAGATATAAAAAGGTGGGGGATTCACATTTCATATAATAAAAAGCAGATTTACTGTTGTGTTTGTGCTTAGAGAAAGATGCACCAAAATAATTTCCGCTGAAATTTTTGTCCTCATTTGAGAAACTCACGTCCTAGCACTGAATAATAACAAATTGTCCAGAAACCAGTAACTAGCAGATTGACACCAGTATTGAGAAGATCGGTAAAAGTGATGTCCACCGCCATGAACACAAATGCAGAACAGAAGATGATGGAACGCGGCCATCTGTAACACCAAAGCCATCTGTAACACCAAAGCCATCTGTGACACCAAAGCCATCTGTAAAAGAAAGAAAGAGAAAATGACATCACCGCGGTACGGTAGATCCTTGGTGGTCATACTAGCAGCGCTTCTCTATAGGGTTTTCTCTGACATCTATATAAATATATATAAATTTCAATAGTTAACAATATGGAACATTTGGGGTAATTCAGTAGTGAAAATAAATAAAACCCCATACTATGACTTGTTTATCGATAAAAAAGGACTACCGAAGTATGTATATACCAAAGATTAGACAACAGAAGAGAGACTTCGAAACATGTCCCAATTAGAAAACATGTAAACTTTTATTTAGCAAAATATAGAATTAGGAGGAGACACATATGGATCACACACAATTATATAAAAAAAACAATAGAAAAAGAGTTTGGAGACAAGAATGGCGTTATATTCATTATTATATAGAGGTAAATCAAATGTAAATACAATGGAGGCACGAATAAAGTAGATCATAGGGGACAATGTGCACGTCTATACTGGGATATCAATTAGATTCTAAGGCTCATTGAATATCATGTCCCATGTATGACTGCTCAGTGTTAATACTCCAAGGCAACAGTGAGTATTACAGGAATTTCCATATCTTAAACATTTAATTGCCTTAAATTAATCCCCACAATAGTACTCTATATATAGAGGTGTCATGATTGCATCACATGTGCCCATAGTGATACATGATTGCAGAGGATACCTAAGCTCGTATGTATTCCCAGTCACTGTAGAAAATAATGAGGGAATTGTGCACCATAAATATGCATAATGTGATCAAAAGGGATCACTTACTTACAGCAACTGGGAGAACCACGCCGCTTGCTCCTGCTCTGCCCTACGCGCGTTTCGGCTAGGATTGCCTTCGTCAGGGGGTGGGGAATGGGAGAGGTGCAAGGGATTAAAAGGAAACAGCAACCAATGAAATGTGAGGGTGTGTAAGTGAACAACCAATAGGCACGGAGTGGGCGTGGTGTGACGCATGTCCATCACCGCCCCACCGCCGCATCCACGGCAACCGCGTCATGTGATCCCCGGCAACCCAGCCACGTGAGGTGACACGTGACTGTGCATCCGAGGACCACATACAGATACGGCCAGCGAAGAAGCGGCGGCAGGCAGCGGGGACATGCGTGCCGCCCACTCCGCACCAAATGGACACCAGGGGGTAATCGATCATAACGGAGGTGGGATAATCATGTCAAAAAGTATAATCAAACTGATATCATACAATGTGAAGCACATAATCATAGCTGGCTTTCCTTTTGGGCCAATCTTTGACTAACATTGCCACCCCTGATATTGCTAATAATCATGTCTATGCCAAGGACCTTAAATTTGGATGCGTCACAGCCATGATACAATTTGAAATGTTTTGGTATTGTTTTAAGTACAGTAATATCAGTCTCCAAGGCAGCAGCTTCTATGCCCAGTACGTGTTCCCGTACTCTTATTTTTAAAAATCTGGTGGTCAATCCAATATAGATTTTTGGGCATGGACATGTAGCATAGTAAACTACTGCCTTAGAGACACAGGTGATTGATTTAGTGATGGAGTAGATTTTGGTTCCTTCTGAGTTGGTAAAAGAATCGGTGGATTGATCGCCCCCCATATCCAGATTGTACAGATGAGGCTGATGAAATAGATCCCTCACTATTGGATGCCACAGATGAGATAGATAAAGTTCTATTCAATCTTACATGGGAGAAAGGTCTCTTCCATCTATAGACTGTCTTTGTCTGCAAATCCTTCAGATCTCTGCTGAATTTTACTAGCCTCATCTGTACAATCTGGATATGGGGGGCGATCAAGACATACAGTCATATGAAAAAGTTTGGGCACCCCTATTATTCTTAAGCTTAATGTTTTCTAAAAATTGGCGTTTTTGCAACAGCTATTTCAGTTTGATATATGTAATAACTGTTGGACACAGTAATGTTTCTGCCTTGAAATGAGGTTTATTGTACTAACAGAAAATGTGCAATCTGCATTCAAACAAAATTTGACAGGTGCATAAGTATGGGCACCCTTATCATTTTCTTGTTTTAAATACTCCTACCTACTTTTTACTGACTTACTAAAGCACTTTTTTTGGTTTTGTAACCTCATTGAGCTTTGAACTTCATAGCCAGGTGTATGCAATCATGAGAAAAGCTACTTAAAGTGGCCACTTACAAGTTGTTCTCCTGTTTGAAGCTCCACTGAAGAGTGCCATCATGGGCTCCTCAAAACAACTGTCAAATGATCTGAAAACAAAGATTATTCAACATAGTTGTTCAGGGGAAGGATACAAAAAGCTGTCTCAGAGATTTAACCTGTCAGTTTCCACTGTGAGGAACATAGTAAGGAAATGGAAGAACACAGGGACAGTTCTTGTTAAGGCCAGAAGTGGCAGGCCAAGAAAAACTTCAGAAAGGCAGAGAAGAAGAATGGTGAGATCAGTCAAGGACAATCCTCAGACCACCTCCAGAGAGCTGCAGCATCAACTTGCTGCAGATGGTGTCACTGTGCATCGGTCAACTATACAACGCACTTTGCACAAGGAGAAGCTGTATGGGAGAGTGATGCGAAAGAAGCCGTTTCTGCAAGCACGCCACAAACAGAGTCGGCTGAGGTATGCAAAAGCACATTTGGAGAAGCCAATTTCTTTTTGGAAGAAGGTCCTATGGACTGATGAAACCAAGATTGAGTTGTTTGGTCATACAAAAAGGCGTTATGCATGGTGGCAAAGAAACACAGCATTCCAAGAAAAACACTTGCTACCCACAGTAAAATTTGGTGGAGGTTCCATCATGCTTTGGGGCTGTGTGGCCAATGCCGGCACCGGGAATCTTGTTAAAGTTGAGGGACGCATGGATTCCACTCAGTATCAGCAGATTCTTGACAATAATTTTCAAGAATCAGTGATAAAGTTGAAGTTGCGCAGGGGATGGATCTTTCAGCAAGACAATGATCCAAAACACCGCTCCAAATCTACTCAGGCATTCATGCAGAGGAACAATTACAATGTTCTGGAATGGCCATCTCAGTCCCCAGACCTGAATATCATTGAACATCTGTGGGATCATTTGAAGAGGGCTGTCCATGCTCGGCGACCATCAAACTTAACTGAACTGGAATTGTTTTGTAAAGAGGAATGGTCAAAAATACCTTCATCCAGGATCCAGGAACTCATTAAAAGCTACAGGAAGCGACTAGAGGCTGTTATTTTTGCAAAAGGAGGATCTACTAAATATTAATGTCACTTTTCTGGTGAGGTGCCCATACTTATGCACCTGTCAAATTTTGTTTGAATACAGATTGCACATTTTCTGTTAGTACAATAAACCTCATTTCAAGGCAGAAACATTACTGTGTCCAACAGTTATTACATATATCAAACTGAAATAGCTGTTGCAAAAACACCAATTTTTATAAAACATTAAGCTTAAGATTAATAGGGGTGCCCAAACTTTTTCATATGACTGTAACTACTCTACACGCCAACACCCCTACAAGAGGAGCCTTGATCATTCTCCATACACAGCCAAAAGGAATCCCAAGGTAATTAACCTTAGCACCCATTTCCTCTCTAATTCAGACCTCAGTGTGTTATCAAAAGGATTAACATTTGCACCATCTGCGACCTTTGATACCTTCACTGCTATCAAAGATTTGAACATTTTCGCACGTAAACTTCAGTTTAAAAATTATTTTCATGACAAAACTTTACATAATATATTTCCCACAGAAACAGAACTCAAAGCACTGAGGGACCTGGAAGATCTGGAGAAAGAGGGTGAAATGGGTGAAGGTAATATAATTCCCTCTTCAATTACACCGAAATCTAAGAAATTCCCACTCTTGTCTGCCTGCTCTAATATTGATTTATTCATACAGATAGTCTCTAAAGATTTAGAAAAAGTGCCAAAAAAATTCTCGCATGATAATCTCACCAGAAAAAAAGAGAATCCTTGAAGAAATTAAAGTCATTAAAGGATGTAGAGATTAAGCAGGCAGACAAGGGTGGCAATGTAGTGATTTGGCCTAAATCTAGTTATGAAAAATAACTAGATTTACAAAAAATTTTTACAAAAAATATGATACATTTTTACAGAGGGCAAAAGAGGATGGGACAATTTCACAAAAACTATGCTCTGCATTGAAAGTGTTGGAACCAACCATTCCAACACTTTATCTATTACCCAAAATTCATAAAGATAGTAAATATCCACCAGGGAGACCAATATTATCTGGGTGTGGCAACTATCTTGAAAATGCAGGAAAATTTATTGATACTAAATTACAACCACTTGTGGAATGTCTCCCATCGTTCATCAAAGACACTGGGGATTTCCTTAAGAAAATTGATGAACTGTACATAGGGCCGGATACACTATTGGTAACATGCGACGTGGAATCGTTGTACATGAATATACGTCATGCAGATGGAATTAAAGCAACCCGGTTCTTTTTACAGACATCTAATCACTCTGAGAGCATGATTTCTTTCATCCTAGAATTACTTGAATTTAGCCTTTCCCACAATTTTTTTGTGTTTAAAGGGTCATATTTCCTACAGCTCCAGGGAACAGCAATGGAGGCTCCTTTCGCCCCGTCTTATGCTAACCTGTTCCTGGGGCTGTGGGAAAGAGACCTTTTCCAGTCAGACCGGCTGACATCGATGGACCGCGTCCTTTTTTGGATGCGGTACATCGATGACATCTTTCTGATCTGGCAGGGCTCCTTGGAAACTCTACAGTCCTTTATGAGTGAATTAAATGAAAATAACTGCAATATCCATTTAACCTATCAAGCTAGCACCTCAAGTGTCGATTTTTTAGATGTGAAAGTTATGCGTGATGAGAGCGACACACTTCAAAGTACTATTTACCGCAAACCATCCGCGGTGAATTCGCTCCTACACGCATCATCGGCACACCCGAGACACATGATCAACGCAATTCCCATAGGACAATTCCTTAGATTAACAAGGCTCTGCTCCTCTGAAACCGAATTTATGACACAGTCACAAAATCTCATGACTAGATTTAAAGAAAGAGGCTACAGCCATCGGGCCTTAAAAAAAGCTTACCATCGAGCCAAGTATACTAAGCGTCATGACTCTTTATATACTATCAAACCAGCTAAAGATAGTAATATCATACGCTTTATTACCACATACAACTCAGGAGCATCAAGAGTCCGGGAGGCCCTCACTAAACCCTGGCCAATTTTATTGGCGGATCCTGTTTTGTCCAATTATTTACCGTCCAAACCACAAATTACCTTTAAAAAGGCCAAAAATCTTCGTGATCACTTGACAAGAAGTCACTATCAATACATTGCCCCCCCTAACTTTCTGAGTAAGTCCATGCCAACCCATGGTTGTTCACCATGTGGTAAATGCTTAGCATGTGCAAATGTTGAATCCACCGATTATTTTACCAACTCAGAAGGAACCAAAATCTACTCCATCACTAAATCAATCACCTGTGTCTCTAAGGCAGTAGTTTACTATGCTACATGTCCATGCCCAAAAATCTATATTGGATTGACCACCAGATTTTTAAAAATAAGAGTACGGGAACACGTACTGGGCATAGAAGCTGCTGCCTTGGAGACTGATATTACTGTACTTAAAACAATACCAAAACATTTCAAATTGTATCATGGCTGTGACGCATCCAAATTCAAGGTCCGTGGCATAGACATGATTATTAGCAATATCAGGGGTGGCAATGTTAGTCAAAGACTGGCCCAAAAGGAAAGCCGATGGATTTGGCTACTTAAGACCTTGCAACCATCAGGCTTAAATGAGAACATCAGCTATGTGCCATTTCTCTGATTGCCGTTTCACTATTTTTATTATGTTTTAAGTGGTGTTTTGGTTTTTTATTTACATGTATTTCTTTGTTCTAGTTTTCCGTGTGAATTATTCTTTTCCATTCATTGTGGACGCTAAGGGAACACGTGTCCTAATTGGAGTGTCGAGATCATCGTGTACTTTTCTGCCGATTGACCTATGTGTATGCGCGTTAATCCTCTTGACATTTTATGTCGTGTGATTTTTGTCATGTGGAAGATGTTTTTCATATTTTAAATTGATTTTTATTCAGTGTTATTTCACATGTCCTATCGCGTTTATGACTAATATATCAAATTTTTCAATACTTATTCTTGCTGATATAAAGGATAAATGATGTGAGTGTTTTGTGGCCAAAGACCTTAATTACTGCTATAAATTAAATTATTTAGTTATATATATATATATTGTTATTGCTATTATGCAAGGTCAATTATACCATATAGTTATATATATATCCTTTAAATGTATCCTTACATCACAGCAAATTAATAAGTTGATTCTAGTCTATGAGACATGAATATTGTCACACATAAAAATCATTGTTTATTTAATCATATTCCATCTCTTCTTCCAGCTATGATTATGTGCTTCACATTGTATGATATCAGTTTGATTATTCTTTTTGACATGATTATCCCACCTCCGTTATGATCGATTACCCCCTGGTGTCCATTTGGTGCGGAGTGGGCGGCACGCATGTCCCCGCTGCCTGCCGCCGCTTCTTCGCTGGCCGTATCTGTATGTGGTCCTCGGATGCACAGTCACGTGTCACCTCACGTGGCTGGGTTGCCGGGGATCACATGATGCGGTTGCCGTGGATGCGGCAGTGGGGCGGTGACGGACATGCGTCACACCACGCCCACTCCGTGCCTATTGGTTGTTCACTTACACGCCCTCACATTTCATTGGTTGCTGTTTCCTTTTAATCCCTTGCACCTCTCGCATTCCCCACCCCTTGACGAAGGCAATCCTAGCCGAAACGCGCGTAGGGCAGAGCAAGCGGCGTGGTTCTCCCAGTTGCTGTAAGTAAGTGATCCCTTTTGATCATGACGCGCCCCTGGGCCTGTGTCGCGCTGCGTTGCGCACGCGGGAGCTTACCCGGAGCCGGATCTGTTTAGGGTTGTAGTCTCGTGGCGGTGACCCGGTCCGTGCCCAGGGAGTCAAACTGGACGGCAGTCTGTTAGCGGTAGAAAATGGTTGATGACTACGCCACCCGTTGAATGCAGCCAGGGGGCTGCTGCTGCAGGGCAGACCGCTGAGGCCGGTGGAAGGATGGTGCAGCGTGATAGTATAACCCCCAACGGGAGGGGTATGGCCTCAGGGCAGCCGACGTGGATGATGGGGGTAGCAGGAACCACTCAGAGACGGTATGGTAGCGTTCAGGGTCTTTACTGGTAACAACGATAGACCCTCCCGGAGTACTTGCTAGCGAACGGGGCCTGGTCAGTCCTTGAGCAGATGGGATCTCCCCTGGCCAGGCGTAGTTGTAGGCCTCCCAAGCTGACTGTACTCTTCTGGCTACCTTGCTAGAAGCTGATGTAAGTAGCCCACGTCCCTGAGTGTACCGTGTGGTGCTCACCCGTATGGCCGGTGACTCGGGGCCTTCTAATGGCTTCCGCTCCACGATGGCGGTGCTGGTCCCACGCGTGTGACCGGGCCTTCGGGCTTCTGGGCCAGGGGACCTGAAATCCCCTGCCTGACGGATTCTGCTGCTGGGTAGAAGTTAGTCCCCACAGCCTCGGACTCCGGGTCCGGCAAAGAATCTTCTTAGTCAGGGCGAGCTCTTTAGCTGCCAGCCCCTGACTCCTTGTGACTCTGCTGCTTCCTATGCTGCTCTTGTCTCTACTCTTCCTGGACTCACTAACCCTGCCTCAGCCCCGGGTTTATACAGGGGAAGTTCTTCCCCTCCCAAGGCTGGGCAGGAGGTGTGGCATGCACAGGATCCCTGACCAAAGGACCTCCCACCTGCTCTCAGACGTAATATCTCTATCACTGTGACAACCAGACCCCTGGGGTGTCACACTCCCCCCTAGTGAAATTTAGTACTCCGGGACTAAACACTTTTTAGAAAAATATAACAAGGTATATCAAAGAACAATAAAATACAATAAGGAAACACAATAAGATGGTCACGGATGTCCGCAACCGGGTGCAGTCTTTGAAGAAAAGCAAAGGTGTCCATTTCACCAACACAGGGAGACGTAACCAGGTAGGGGTCTGTCCTACCCCGAGTCCTTAACAGTCTCTAGTCCATCCTGGGTTACGCTCCAACTATATACAAAGGATTCCCGGTAAATCCACCAAGGTTTCCTAAAAATAACTAGAAACACAAAATTATACACAAGCAACAATAAACAGGTAAACATTGTAAAACAACTTAAACATTTAGATCCTCCAACGTGCGGGTAACTGGCCTCTAGTGGCCCTAGTGGACCTACGGAGCTGACTGTCTGGCCCTGAACTACAGGGTGTAGGAGCTGTCAAGGGTAAACTGGGCAGCTGTCTACCGGCTCTTTGTCTCACTAGGGGTACGGCAGGCTCACTATAAGCAGAGGGTGGATTCTCCTGTTCCGCTTGGGTGGAGTCTTCTGCCTCCTGGACCGGCTGCTCTTCCAGCTCTACCCGTTGCTCCGTAGGTTCTTGGGATGATGGTTGGAGGAAGGTGAGTACGGGTACCACAACTGCACCATTGACTTGAGTCCAAGACCGAGGGAAGTCCCCGAGCACGGTACTAACCATATCTTCCCTTTCTTCCACGGGTCGATGGTCTTCCTGTTCCTCCTCAGGGTTCCTCAGTTGTTCGGGGCACTTCTTCAGGTGGTCCCGGGATACAATGGCTGTGGTTTCCCCTCCGTCTTTACTGATGGTACAGACCTTCGGGTTCTCGTGGCTTGAGGGCAGTACGGTGTACGGGTCCTTCTCCCACTGGTCGTCCAACTTGTGGAGCCGTCTCTTCCTCTTCAAGACCTGCTCTCCGGGTACCAGGGGAACAGCGGGAGCATACTGGTTGTAAGTCTTCTCTTGTCTTTCCCTAGCCTGACAGAGACTTCGCTCCACGCTCTCCTGTACTTTCCGGTACTGCTGCTGCCTCTCTGTGTCCCAGTCTGTTTCTGGTGAAGTGTCCTCGGGCGTCAGGACTCCCATTTCCAGGTCAACAGGTAACTTACCAGGTCTTGCCCTCATTAGGTAAGCCGGGGTACAGTTGGTGGAACCTACCGGGATGTGGTTGTATAGGTCCACCAGATCGGGCAACTTCTCAGGCCACAGACTGCGTTCTTCCAGGGGCAACGTTTTTAGAAGATCCATTACCACCTGGTTCATTTTCTCACAAAGTCCATTAGTTTGCGGATGGTAGGGTGTCGTCCTTATCTTCCGGCAGCCATACAGATTGCAGAATTCCTGGAAGACCTTCGCTTCAAAGGCAGGTCCCTGGTCCGTCAGCACTTGGTCCGGGTACCCGTGTGGACGGCAAAAGTGCTGCTGGAAGGCTCTAGCTGCTGTTCGAGCCGTTAAGTCCTTGACGGGGACGACAACCAGAAACCGGGAGTAATGATCCACGATGGTTAACGCGTAGACGTAGCCACTTCTGCTGGGGGTCAGTTTTACATGATCCAAGGCTACCAGTTCCAACGGTTGCCGGGTGACGATGGACTGCAGGGGAGTCTTCTGGCTGGCCCGGTCCTTCCTTCTCAGATTGCACGGGCCACAGTCTCTGCACCACTTCTCGATGGTTCCCCTCATGCCTACCCAGTGGAACCGCTCGCGCAGCAGGAACTCCAGCTTTTTCCACCCGAAGTGTCCAGCTCCGTCGTGGTATGCCTCCATCACCATGGCTGCGTCTCTTCGTGGCACCACTACTTGCCAGAGTAGTTCATGCGTCCTGGAGTTAACCATTCTGCGGCACAACTTCCCCTTGTAAAGGAACAGTCGACTCTTCTCTGCCCATAGTTGTTTGGCTTCCTCTGGAGCGTCTGATTCCAGGCTAGCCTCCGGGCGAGTCAGCATCTCCTTCACCAGTCGGACGGCAGGGTCGCTGTCTTGCGTTTCCGCCCAGTTGTAGTGAGGTAAGGGGTTCAACGTAGCAGCCTGCTTACTCCTTACCCGGTGGGAATACTGGATAGTCCCATGACGGTGGAACGCAGGGAGTTCAACTTCTTCCAGTCCCTCCGGATCTTCTTCTCCGTCCGGCAGGTTGGGCATCCTGGACAGGGCGTCCGCGTTGGTATTGGAGCGCCCTGCCCGGTATTTAATTGTGAACTCGTAGTTGGACAGACGGGCCATCCACCTCTGCTCCAGGGCACCGAGTCTTGCCGTGTCCAGGTGTGTCAGCGGGTTGTTATCCGTGTATACGGTGAACCGGGAAGAAGCGAGGTAATGCTTAAAGCGCTCGGTGACTGCCCATACCACGGCCAGGAACTCTAGCTTAAATGAGCTATAATTCTCGGGATTCCTTTCGGTGGGTCGCAGTTTTCGGCTGGCATAGGCGATTACTCGCTCTTTCCCCTGCTGAATCTGGGACAGTACGGCTCCTAGCCCGACGTTACTGGCGTCGGTGTAGAGGATGAAGGGCTGGCTATAGTCCGGATACGCCAAGATTTCATCCCCCGTGAGGGCCATCTTCAGCTGGCGGAAGGACTCTTCCTCTAGCTCTTCCCATTTGAAGGGCGGCTTCTGGTTCTTGGCCTTCCGGGACTGGCCTATCAGGAGGTCCTGCATAGGCGCCGCCTTTTTGGTGAAACCGGGAATAAACCTTCGGTAGTAGCCTACCAACCCTAGGAACTGCCGCACTTCTTTTACGCTGGAAGGGCTTGGCCATCCTTTGATTGCGGTGATCTTATCGGGGTCGGGAGCCACTCCGTCAGCGCTCACCACGTGTCCCAGGTATTGCACCTTTGGTTTCAGGAGGTGACACTTGGAGGGTTTCACCTTTAGGCCGTAACTCGCCAGAGCTTCGAACACCTCCGCCAGGTGTTTCAGGTGGTCCTCATAAGTTTTGGAGTATACGATGACATCGTCCAGGTACAACAGGACCGTCTCAAAGTTTCTGTGGCCCAGACAGCACTCCATTAATCGTTGGAAGGTTCCTGGGGCGTTGCAGAGTCCGAACGGCATGCAGGTGAACTCGCTAAGTCCCATCGGGGTGGTGAATGCGGTCTTCTCCCGGTCCGCCTCTGCTACAGGAACCTGCCAGTACCCGCTAGTGAGATCCAAGGTAGAGAAGAAGTTAGCAGATCTTAAAGCAGCCAATGACTCCTCTATCCTTGGTAAGGGGTACGCATCCTTGTGTGTGATACGGTTGATTTTCCGGTAATCTACACACATCCTCATGGTGTTGTCTTTCTTTTTGACTAAAACTAGTGGGGCTGCCCAGGGGCTACAGCTATCCCGGATTACCCCAGCCTCCTTCATGTCTCTAAGCATCCCCTTGGCGTGTTGGTAATGTGCAGGGGGTACGGGTCGATACCTCTCTTTTATGGGAGGATGATCTCCCGTGGGGATGCGGTGTTCTACCCCCTTGACTCGCCCGAAGTCTAACGGGTGTTTACTAAACACTCTCTCATACTCTTGAACCACCCGATAGACTCCTTGTTTCTGGTGTGAGGGAGTGGAGTCAGTACCCAGATGTAGTTGCTGACACCAGTCCTCCATGTCTTTCTTAGAGCCGTTACCTTCCTCCGGGTGAGATGGAGGCAAGGGTTCCACAGATTGTATAGAATTTTGATTAGTGGTATATAATTTGGCTAGCGTGGCATACCGGGGCAGGTACACTTCCCTCTCCCCGATATTTATTATGCGAACGGGCACCCTCCCATGGCGTACATTGACCACCCCCCGTGCTGTCAAAATGGTGGGCCTACTGTCTGAGTAAACTGGTTCTACCATTGCCTGGTAATCTCTACCTCTCAGACCAATAGCTGCCCGGCACCAAATCATCATTTCACTTTTTGGGGGCATGGCAATAGGAAAAGGGTCACACATTCTTACGCTACCAATCTCACCGCCGGAGAGTTCCACTTGTTGCCGTTGCATCAGTGCCCGGATCTCTTTCTGGAGCACCCGCTGCTCGCCGGAGCTGGCATTCTTGGCAACCTGCTGTAAAAGGAAAATCACCTCTGCAAGACAATTTTCAATTACATTAGTTCCTAGAGTTATTTTTGGGTGACTCTCATGTTTGTCAATATCTACAATGATCAGTCCCTGTGCGGCCAGTTCGACTCTACCAATTTTGATGGTCACCTCTTTAAATCCGATCTGTGGCACGGGCTGACCATTGCTGGCGATGATACTCAAGTCGTCGTCAGGGTAGCGGGTAATATCCGAGTCATTCCAGTACTGCTTGAAGAGCACGTACGGGATGGTGGTGACCTGTGACCCGGTGTCCAGTAGGGCACTCATGGGAATGCCATCCAGTACCACAGGCAAGACTGGACGTCCTCCCACATATCTGTCGCGCCAGTTCGATGGGCCTGGTGATCTTTTTCCTGGGGGTTGGCCCTCTACCCCAGGTTGTGCCCGTTTAAAGAACAGTACCTTTCCATATGTCCGGGTTGATTGCAGCGGCGGCAGATGGGTCGTCCGTCCTCGCTGTATCGGTCACTGGGTCTTCCTCTGGCCGGTGGGGTCCTCCTTGGTCGACGCCACGGGATGTCCTCCGGTCCGGATGCCAGCTGGATCTTCCCTGGAGTGGAAACCTGTAAAGACTGCACGGTTCGGGTTAGCGCAGCAACGCTTTTAGCTAGCTCTTGGACCTGATGGTGTAGGTCTGGAGCCGGGTCATTGTCCAAAGCCTGCGCATCAGCTCCCACAGGCCCTGCTGACAAGGGCGCCGCCTCCTGGTAGTAAGTGGTAGTGGGGCGTCTGTGGGTCACAACGCCACCTGGTGCCGGTTCTCGGAGCACCCGGATGGCTCTGTCCTTGAACTGTGCAAATTCTAGATGAGGGTCCTGTAAGGCCATTGCCCGCAACTGGGTGCGGTGGGCATTGCAATATAAACCCTCTATAAATTGTTCGGTCAACAGCCTGTCCTCGTTTCCCACTCCATTAGGGTCGGTCTGCTTAATGGCCCTCAGGGCCTCTTGTAGGTTGAGTGCATAGTCCCTTATACTCTCATGCGCTCGCTGCTTGCACCCGTAGAATCTAAGTTTAATCTCGGCTGAGGTGCGGGTATCAAAAGTGTCCTTCAGCCGGGTTAGTATCCCTGCGACAGTCTTCCTCCCAGGTGGCCAGGATTTTACTTCCCTTTTGGCTGCCCCAGTTAGTTGGGCCACCAGGATGCTCACTTTTTGCTCTTCTGTGAGGGGGTACACCTGGAAGAGGCTATCCAGCTTTTCTCTAAAGTCATGCAGGGTATGTGACTCCCCTGAGTACTGGGGTAGCCAAGCTGCTCCCGGGATATAGGGCATGGTGAAGGGCATAACTGCAACAGCGGTAGCGCTGGCGGGGGTTGAGGCAGTGGAGCTCTCCTCCGTATCCGACATCTTCCTCCCCCCTAGTGGACCGTGGCCTACCTTGCGATGATCCTGTTCCGTAGGCCGCGGCTCCGCAGTGGATCGTCAGGGTTGAGGACCTTCCGTCGCGCTCCTGTGACGTCGGCGTCTGCTGGGCTCCTTCCAGGACCTTACGCAACGTCCGGACGTGAGGCGGGGCTTCAGTTCTCGCGCGCTTTCGGAGTCCACGCCCCTCTTCTTCCCGCGCGGCGTCCTCAAGATGGCGTCCAATGGCGGGAAAACTCCACGGATGGCGGGAAGAAGGCTGAAGATGGCGCCGGATGGCGGGAAACTTCACCGATGGCGGGAAGAAGGCTGAAGATGGCGCCGGATGGCGGGAATCTTCACCGATGGCGGGAATCTTCACCACTGGTAAGTTTGAACAGTCTTTGCTTTTCAGGCACGCAGTACCCGGTGGTTGCGGGCACGTGATCCTGCCGACTACGCCAAAGTTGACGCGCCCCTGGGCCTGTGTCGCGCTGCGTTGCGCACGCGGGAGCTTACCCGGAGCCGGATCTGTTTAGGGTTGTAGTCTCGTGGCGGTGACCCGGTCCGTGCCCAGGGAGTCAAACTGGACGGCAGTCTGTTAGCGGTAGAAAATGGTTGATGACTACGCCACCCGTTGAATGCAGCCAGGGGGCTGCTGCTGCAGGGCAGACCGCTGAGGCCGGTGGAAGGATGGTGCAGCGTGATAGTATAACCCCCAACGGGAGGGGTATGGCCTCAGGGCAGCCGACGTGGATGATGGGGGTAGCAGGAACCACTCAGAGACGGTATGGTAGCGTTCAGGGTCTTTACTGGTAACAACGATAGACCCTCCCGGAGTACTTGCTAGCGAACGGGGCCTGGTCAGTCCTTGAGCAGATGGGATCTCCCCTGGCCAGGCGTAGTTGTAGGCCTCCCAAGCTGACTGTACTCTTCTGGCTACCTTGCTAGAAGCTGATGTAAGTAGCCCACGTCCCTGAGTGTACCGTGTGGTGCTCACCCGTATGGCCGGTGACTCGGGGCCTTCTAATGGCTTCCGCTCCACGATGGCGGTGCTGGTCCCACGCGTGTGACCGGGCCTTCGGGCTTCTGGGCCAGGGGACCTGAAATCCCCTGCCTGACGGATTCTGCTGCTGGGTAGAAGTTAGTCCCCACAGCCTCGGACTCCGGGTCCGGTAAAGAATCTTCTTAGTCAGGGCGAGCTCTTTAGCTGCCAGCCCCTGACTCCTTGTGACTCTGCTGCTTCCTATGCTGCTCTTGTCTCTACTCTTCCTGGACTCACTAACCCTGCCTCAGCCCCGGGTTTATACAGGGGAAGTTCTTCCCCTCCCAAGGCTGGGCAGGAGGTGTGGCATGCACAGGATCCCTGACCAAAGGACCTCCCACCTGCTCTCAGACGTAATATCTCTATCACTGTGACAACCAGACCCCTGGGGTGTCACAATCACATTATGCATATTTATGGTGCACAACACCCTCATTATTTTCTACAGTGACTGGGAATACATACGAGCTTAGGTATCCTCTGCAATCATGTATCACTATGGGCACATGTGATGCAATCATGACACCTCTATATATAGAGTACTATTGTGGGGATTAATTTAAGGCAATTAAATGTTTAAGATATGGAAATTCCTGTAATACTCACTGTTGCCTTGGAGTATTAACACTGAGCAGTCATACATGGGACATGATATTCAATGAGCCTTAGACTCTAATTGATATCCCAGTATAGACGTGCACATTGTCCCCTATGATCTACTTTATTCGTGCCTCCATTGTATTTACATTTGATTTACCTTTATATAATAATGAATATAACGCCATTCTTGTCTCCAAACTCTTTTTCTATTGTTTTTTTTATATTATTGTGTGTGATCCATATGTGTCTCCTCCTAATTCTATATTTTGCTAAATAAAAGTTTACATGTTTTCTAATTGATATATATAAATTTGAAGATCAGAACTTCTATGACTGTCTGAGTCCTAGAAAAAAAATATCCCTCCACTGCAATCATTTCTGAGAATCATGTTTCATAATCATAAGTGGATAATTCAGTTCTTCAACCTTTCCTCCATATTATAACATGAAAGCTGCGGTTGCGATTGTAACCTATATGGTAAACGTCAACTCAGGCAATATCATGACGTAGAAACTCAATTGTCATTTGCTGCTGCTCCTGGATTTCCCTACAGTCAATTTCCATATTTTAAAAATAAAGATATCTGCTTTACATTACTGCTATATGAGACTCTTTATTAGCGCCTTGAGGATGCTGGTCCCTTTGTCTATAAAAAATATGGTTGCAGCTCTTCCAATCTGTTTAAAAGAGTTTTTGTAAACCTTTTTGGATAATATAACCATTATTAGTGATGATCGAGTATGTTTCATTAACCCTTTCCAGCGAGCACCCAAGTGTGCTCGCCGAGTATTTCGGCATGCTCGGGATTTCTTTTATTGTCGCCGCAGCTGTAAGTGTCATCGCTATTAGACAGCTGTGCCACATGTAGAGATTGTCTGTCCGTCAGTCGATCTCTGCATGTGTTACAGCTGTCTAACAGCCGTGACACTTGCAGCTGCGGCGAAAATAAAAGAAACCCCGAACACGCCTAAATACTCGGCGAGCACGCTTGGGTGCTCGCCGGAAAGGGTTAATGAAGCATACTCGATCATCTCTAATCATTATATGACTTTACAACTATCTGATTTAATTTCGTTTATAAACCCAAAGGGACGGCAGTAACACAGATACTAACGCAAGAGGCTTGTGTTAGTTTTTTATTAGTGTCTAAGGGGTAATTTTTCTCCTTGAGGAGAGTGACATGCTAGGGTAACAAGACTTATAGGCGGTTTAATGCTCCTCTAGGAAACTAAATATGCAAATTGTTTCTTCAGAGAGTAAGAAGACTTGAACTCTAGTACCACCTTTTGGAAGTAGCGATCCTTAAGTCAATATCGACCCGTCAGATCTCATGTTTTGCACTGAGGAGGGGCAGCATACCGAAACACCTGTCTGCAAATTGAGATTCTGTTTTTTTGTGTTTTTTTCTTAAGTCATGTTGCAAGGCCCGTTAAAGGGTCAATATTGACTTTTAGGATCATTACTTCCAATGGGGCACACTAGAGTTCAAGTCCTCTTCCTCTCTGAAGAGACAATTTGCATAGTTCATTATTATAATTACTACCTTGTATGGGTCTTTTGCAACCACTTTTTGTATCTTTGTTTTTCTTTTTTTGTATTTGAAAAATGTAATTTTATTAATATAGATTAAAACCTTTATTTTTTTATGTTCAGAGTGGATGGTCAACCTTTCTGACTTGTCCATGATAGTAAATTTGTATTTAATCCTTACTAAAGACTCATCATGTAAACTTACTTCCCATTCCTCCTGTGACTTTACAGTCAGGGGGCGCCCATCCTTCTTCACAGTGGCACTCCAGATCATGATTACAAACCTATGGAAAAGAAAAGCTGGATTAGCTATAAAACAATAATACAGAATTTATCATACACGCCAAGGATTTGCAAATGGAAGTTAGGGAGACTACAGCTTTGATTCATCAAGACCAGCATTAGTCACGCTGGACTTGATAAAGCGGCGTCAGATGCGCCTTATTCATTGAGATGGACCCCATACCGACATATGACGTACAGATACATATGCCGCCTCCTTGATTTGCAAGTCCGCATCTTTCAACGCGGATGATGGCCGTGATGTTCAGCCATCATCTGCATCGAACATCCACGGATGGAGCAGAGCTTCGCCCGTGGTTGTTAAACTGTTAAATGCCAATATCAATGTCTAACAGCGGCATTTGCTGCATGCCGGCAGAGGGGTGTTTCATTCTCTGCGTCCATTGGCGCTGATGGATTGCCATGATTGCCGGGGGTCTGCTGAAAACCCCCATGCTTGTCATGACAATACTCCTGTGAAAGCCAGCCCATGGCTGGCATATGTAGGAGACAGTGAGTTTCGCTATACAAAGCTGTACTGTTGTACTGCTTGCTGTATATGGCACAAGCGATTGGGCAATCGCAGGTTCAAGTCCCTCAAGGAGACTAATAAAAACTGTAGAAAGTGAAAAACAAAATGTTTTTAAAAATATGAAAAAATAAAAATATAAAAATTCAAATACCCCCCCTTTTTTCCCCCATTAAAAATAAAGAAATAAAAAATACACATATGTGATATTGCTACGTCTATTCTATAAAGATATAAAATTAATTAACCTAATCGGTAAAAGATGTAATGAGACTAAAATCAAAACATCAGAAATATGTTTTTTCAGTGGCTGCAGTATAGCAAAAAAATTGAATAGGAGGCGATCAAAACATCGTACCTACCCCCAAATGGTATAAAAAAAAACGTTAGCTCACGGCACAAAAAACAAACTCTCATACAGATTTATCGGTGCTTCTCACTAAATTGGAATATCACCAAAAAGTTAATTTATTTCAGTTCTTCAATACAAAACGTGAAACTCATGTATTATATAGAGTCATTACACACAGAGTGATCTATTTCAAGTGTTTATTTCTGTAAATTAGAATACTTTATAACAACAGCTTGAAAAATGTTTTTAAAATCCAAAATGTTGTCCTATTGAAATGTATGTTCAGTAAATGCACTCAATACTTGGTCGGGGCTCCTGTTGCATCAATTACTGCATCAATGCGGCAATGTGTCATGGAGGCGATCAGCCTGTGGCACTGCTGAGGTGTTATGGAAGCCCAGGTTGCTTTGATAGCCGCCTTCAGCTCGTCTGCATTGTTGGGTCTGGTGTCTCTCATCTTCCTCTTGACAATACCCCATAGATTCTCTATAATAGATTCTCTATGGGGTTAAGGTCAGGCGAGTTTGCTGCCAATCAAGCACAGTGATACTGTTGTGTGTAAACCAGGTATTGGTACTTTTGGCAGTGTGGACAGGGGCCAAGTCCTGCTGGAGAATGACATTTCCATCTCCAAAAAGCTTGTCGGCAGAGGGAAGCATGAAATGCTCTAATATGTCCTGGTAGACGGCTGCGCTGACTTTGGTCTTGATAAAACACAGTGGACCTACACCAGCAGATGACATGGCTCCCCAAACCATCACTGATTGTGGACACTTCACACTAGACCTCCAGCAGCTTGGATTGTGGCCTCTCCACTCTTCCTCCAGACTCTGGGACCTTGATTTCCAAATGAAATGCAAAATTTACTTTCATCTGAAAACAACACCTTGGACCTCTGAGAACAGTCCCGGTCTTTTTCTCCTTGGTCCAGGTAAGACGCTTCTGGCGTTGTCTATTGGTCATGAGTGGCTTGACACAAGGAATGTGACACTTGTAGCCCATGTCCTGGATACCTCTGTGTGTGGTGGCTCTTGAAGCAATGACGTTTCTTAACAATCCTTTCAAGGCTGTGGTTATCCCGGTTGCTTGTGAACCTTTTTCTACCACACTTTTTCCTTCCACTCAACTTTCCATTAATATGCTTGGATACATCACTCTGTGAACAGCCAGCTTCTTTAGCAATGACCTTTTGTGGCTTACCCTCCTTGTGGAGTGTGTCAATAACTGCCTTCTGGACATCTCTCAAGTCAGCAGTCTTCCCCATGATTGTGGAGCCTACTGAAACAAACTAAGGGACCTTTTTAAACGCATCATAAGCCTTTGCAGGTGTTTTTTGTAAAGTATTCTAATTTACTGAGATAATGATTGTTTTCATTGGCTGTAAGCCATAATCATCAACATTAACAGAAATAAACACTTGAAATAGATCACTCTGTGTGTAATGACTCTATATAATATATGAGTTTCACTTTTTGTATTGAAGAACTGAAATAAATTAACTTTTTGATGATATTCTAATTTAGTGAGAAGCCCATGTGTCTACCAGCAATTGAAAACGTTGCAGGACTCAGAAAAGGCATAAGAGGAGACATTTTCTTTTACAAATGAAAAAAATAATTTCAACACTAAAATAGTAAAAAACTATGGATGCTTGATGCCACCATATTCATGTATTGAACACTGTAAATAAAAAATAAAAAACTAATTGTGGAATTGCAATTTTTTCACAATTTTGTGGCACTTGGATTTTTTTTTCCAGCTTTCCAATACATCACATTATAAAATGAATAGTGCCACTCAAAAGTACAACTTGTCCTGCAAAAAATAAACCCTCACACGACTATGTTAACGGAAAAATAAAAAAGTTATGACACTTGGATGAAGGAAAAGAAACAAAACCGCAAAAACAGAAAATAGCCATGTCAGGAAGGGGTTAAAGAGAACATGTCAGCAGGTGTTTTGCTATGGCATCCGAGAGCAGTATTCTGTAGGGAAAGAGACCCTGATTTCCAGTGATGTGTCACTTATTGGGCTGCTTGGTGCGGTTTTAATAGTATCTCTATTTTCTCTACTGCAGATCTAGAAGTGCTCAGAATGCTGAGCTCTGTATAACCCCGCCCACACCACTGATTGGTCGCTTGCTGACAATGTACACAGAGAGCTGCCAATCAGTGGTGGAGGCAGGGTTATACAGATTAGCAGGACTGCTTGACACAAGACACCTAGTCCTCTAATGATGATCTCCTGCTAATAAAACATTGATTGTATTGAAACTACAGCAAGCTGGTGAGCAAGTGACACATCCCTGGAGTCAGGGTCTTTGCCCCTATATCATGCTGCCCTCAGATTATATAGCAAAAACCTGTTTACAATTTACCTTTAATGAGTCAGAAGTCAGAAAACTCATGACTTTAGTCAGGAGTCAGGACACACAATCAAGTAAAATGTGCATTACTAATTCTTATCCAATTTCCCAAGTCATGCTGGACGTGGTTCTCCTTTATTGGAAGTCACTTACTAATGTACCAGAAAGCAACTCCCAGCATCATGTGAACAGTGGTAGTCTGGAGGGGGGCTTCTGGGAGAATCGGGAACCTCCTATATGTTTAGGGAGAGTAGTCTAGCATGGAATATATCATTTCTCAGTATTGTATAAGCATTATTGTACATAAGGAGATCCGGCCACCACATTTGGTCTTACCGCATGTCCTGTGCATTTTGCTTCACATCCTGCTGTCTTGTAGGCTTCCTCGATGTTGATACATTTCTTATCGATACAGACCTGAAAGACACAGTAATTCCCAATTACATATTCCTAGCAACCAATGACAAAGACATTGTGCAGATAATTCTTATATTAGCCCTTTTGTTAATGGGTTTTTCAACATTTTGTGCCTCTGTCTTTGGAGGACACAGGACCATGGGTTATAGCTGGCTGCCACTAGGGAACAGACATCAAGTTAAAGGGAATCCGACACATTTGCCACCCCATCTGAGAGCAGAATTATGTAGGGGCACGGACCCTGATTCCAGCCATGTATTGTTTACTGGGTTGCTTGCTGTAGGTTTGATAAAATCAGTGTTTTATCTGCTGCAGATCCAACAGTTTTCTGTGTGCTGAGCTCTGTATAGCCCCAGTGCCACAACTGATTGGCAGCTTTCTGTGTACACTGTGCATAGGCAGAAAGCTGCCAATTAATAAGAGGGTGGTCATGAATATGAAGGACTACATGGCTGGGCTGTAGGTGTACTAGCCCTCTAGTGGCAATCTCCTACTGATTTTTTTGGTGAAGGCAATGTCCACGAATAGTCTGGGTGGTGGGTGACGCTATGATGAGTTGCGCTCTGCTGTGCCTCTTTTCCTTCTAGAGGAAGAACTTAGAAGAACTTCTGCATTTGGTCTAGCTAGACTCAAGTGTCTGTTATTCTCTGTGCATGCACATACATTTGATAACTAATTTGGCAGCAGACAATTAAGAAGGATTTGTGTACCCATAGTGGTAAACGCTATAACTACACCATCACCTCTCCACCATCTCCGCTGCTAACTCTCCCTTGTACAATCCTTGGCGCATCTTCTTACAGCATCGTATGACCGCAATAGTCCTGGGAGGACCATGCACATGGTTGTCCTGGGACTGATCGTTACAGTGTGCTTTGTAAGGTCGCGGCACACTGACATCGTGATGTCGCCGCAACCTTACAATGTGAATGTTCAGAGACATCCCGAGCCTAGAGTGTGCAGCTAGGCCCGGGATGTCTCTAAGTATGTGCGTTCTAAGGTTGTGGCAACATCATGACATTACACTGTGTACTGCGACCTTCTGTCATACACTCTAGGCTGAAACTTACAGCGTCGACTAGGACGGGGATGACCTTACTCATTCCAAGCATAGTCGCAGCCGGAAGTCCCGGCCTAGCATGAAGATGCAGCAGCGGTCACACAGCTGTCTAACTCGGACGAGGATCGCATCGTAATGCTTGGACTGGCAGCAGCTCTCCTCACCCAAGTGTGACAACATATATTTCTATGCAGCTGTCACTCTTGGGTCGGGAGAGCATTGTGATGCGATCCCCGTCCAAGTTATACGGCCATCTGACTGTTCCCTTTGACTAAGCTACATAGGAGAACTGTGATTTCAGTATATATTACAATACTGGTTCAAGTGCCCTAGGGGTGACAAAAAATAAAGTCCAAAAAAAATTTCTATATATAATGTGTATATATATGCAATATACATCAAATTTGCAATAATAATTTGGAATAAGTGTCATAAATATGTAATTTGGATGGTATTGTGTCCCAAGGCTCTTTGGATCACTAAAATCAAACTCAAACACCTGTAATAATTAGTTTGCCAGGTGAACCCAACTAAAGGAAAACTACTTAAGAAGGACGTTCCACATTATTAAGCAGGCCACAGTTTTCAAGCAATATGGGAAAGAAAAACCATCTCTTTGCAGCTGAAAAGCATCAAATAGTGCATTGCCTTGGACAAGGTATGGAAACATTAGATATTTCACAAAAACGTAAGCATGATCATCGTATTGTGAAGAGATTTGTGGCTGATACAGATCACAGATGGGTTCGTGCAGATAAAGGCATAATGAGGAAGTTTTCTGCCAGACAAATTCATCAGATTAAGAGAGCAGCTGCTAAAATATCATTACAACGCAGCAAACGGGTATCTGAAGCTGCTGGTTTCTCTCAAGTCCCGCAAACCCCATGGTGTAGGATACTCAAAATGCTTGCAGTTTTGAATAAACCTACTATTCGGCCACACCATGCGCTAAGAACCTTCATTTTTCTCTCGTTTTTTTATATATTATGCAGTCATTGCAACTGGCACCTGCTCACACTAAAGTTGTGCTGGTCAATTTTTTGCTATAGTTTACTATTGGAGGCTTGACCACCTCCTTTCTGCACTCCTCCCATTAACCCGCATGTGATTTTAATCAGTTCTACTTGCCCTGAAGCTGTAGTCTCATAGCCCAGTAGATACATGTCAGTCCATTTTAACTTTAGGCTCATAGTCTAAGAGTGGCATATTCAGAAGGATAGGGCCCATCAGAAAGAGGTCACCTTGCCGTGGTTGATGGGCATACAGGAATTGATCCACTATAATTTCGCTTGGCATAATTTTGGGGCTTGTGCGTTTTTGATTTTTTGTATTCGCTTATTTTGCAATGAAGTGAGCAAAAAATAGCAATTCTGGCTTTGTCTTTTTTGATAAGTGATAAAGAGAGTGAGCTAGTTTTGCAGTTCAGGTTATTCAGATGTGGTGATACCAAATATAAACATATTTTGTTATTGTTTTTTTTTCTTCCTATAATAAAGGAACTGAAAGGGTAACAGGGTATTTTACTTTTCCTCTATGATTTTTATATTTTTGTAAAATATTCTTTTTAAATATACTAGTGTAAAACACACAAAATCTAGTCTGACGCAGTGATAGGAGGAGGATCAGATCATTTCTCTCCTGTGCCTGCAGCCTGACAACCGCCCCCCCCCCACACCACTCCGCTGCTCTCTCTCTCCTCCTTCAAATTGGGTGAAGTTAAAAGGGCAAATGGTGGGAACACTGTTTCTGTAGAAGTCAGCTAGCATAAGATATGTCCATTAATAGCCAGGACTAGTGAAGAGCGAGTATGTTCGGTTACCCCTTTCGGCGAGTATGCTCGGGCGAGCACCAAGTAGTTACAGCTGCTCGGTGATATGTTTGAATCACTCCCTTGTGCATGATTTGCGACTGACAGCTTTAATACATGTGAGGAATGCTTGTTTCTCTCGCATTCTTCACATGTATTAAAGCTGTCAAACAGTCGCAAATCATGCACAAGGGAGTGATTCAAACATATCACCGAGTACGCTGAAGATACTCGGTACTCGCCCGAGCATACTCGCCGAAAGGGTTAACCGAACATACTCGCTCATCACTAGCCAGGACTTATCTCATATCCCCTTGGTGGCCACCTCGGCAGTACAAGGGGTCAAAATCAGACTGGTGGGGGTCTGACTCCAGGCAGCTGATTTTAAGCTTTGGTGGAGGCCGGACATGAAAAATAAATGGAGCAAAGATGTACAGCTCTGTTCACTATGTTGATATTATTCCTGAATACTTTAGCTCAGCTACTATTTATTTCATTAGGAGCTGAGCTACAGCTTTGAGAACAGCCGCTACTCAGTGAGCTGTGGTATTCTGGCTGTGTGTACACTATGTGCATCCGACCGCCATCAGAGCTGAAAACAGCTAATCGGTGAGAGAGCTGCTTCCTGTGCAGGTAGATAAGCAGACGTGTACTCACATTTGTGGGGCTGCACTTTGTCCCTGCAGCCACTGTTCCACCATCAAACACAAGCGCTTTGCATGGCTTAGAGGTAATAAGGTATCCGGAGCCCCTGATGTTAGGAGAGTCTAAACCACCAATACAAAACATAAGTCCACACTTTACATCCCTGAAAGAAACAACAAAAGCTGCAATTTATTAATGATCTGCGCCTTTAATAAGTTTGTTGCAATTTAAACTTTTAACCTTTTGTTTTAGACAGGTACATGAAATGCCGGTGCAAATTCCACATAATCCCAGTCTGCTCTACAAAGGATGAGGAATCCATAGATAATACAGCACAGCCCGATTCTGATATCTGACCACTGAGCACCAAAAATCTTCTTTTACTGTGAATGTTTCATGTTCAAATTCAATCCAACATAAATGTGGTGTAAGGCATGGAAGACAGGTTTTTGGAGTATTTACCTAAATCTCCCCCATTTTGGGCTTCTTAAAATGTTATGCTCAGTTTAAGAGACGACTTAAAGATAAAGGTGTTGCATCCCAAAGAAGCTAAACATGGTGTGGGAAAGCCAGGTAGGACAGGGTTAAAACCTAAGACTAGAGGTGCTGATTATGTGCACCTGGATAACTATGACTAGAGCCAGGTCCTGATTTCATTTGGTGTTCGGTCAGCTAGGGAAGCTGAGCAGTCTGTGTGTTGGAAATGGTGAGTGACCAGCAAATGTAGGCTGCCTAGAAGGTGAACACTTCTCTGTGCTAGTGAAGGTTAAAGAGAAGCCAATGTAGATTTATAGACTGTGCCTTTGATAACTAATACTTATGCTGTGATGTGAGTATAACTGTGTTAATGTACTGTACTTACTCTGACAAGAGGACTGTTCGGTTTATTATACGATTTGGGCTGAAGAAAAGTTATGTTTTATATTGTTATGCTGGATAAAGCATTTTCATTTAAGGAGGCGCGCACACTCCGGAAGTATCCGCAGGCGAATCATATTATCAGATCATTTTACCACACAATAGATGCATAAAAAAATAAAACCCCAAAACAATGGCAAAACTGCTTTTATTCACTATTTTATCTCACTTGAATTTTTTTATCCAGTTTTTTAGGTTCAAATATATCGTAAAGTGAGTGGTGTAATTCAAAACTCGCAAAATGACAACCCCCTCATATAGCCTTGTTGACAGAAAATAAAGTTATGGCTCCTGGAAGACGGGGAGGAAAAATAAAAATTGCAAAAACGATCATTGGTTACGTACTTAAGGGTTTAATACTATAGTTTGACGGATCGATTGGCGCGACTCTGGTCCATTTGTTAGGTCAGTAGACCCTGGCCACTGGACAGGAGGCTCGCATATCTCTTACCTTCTGGGATCCCCAATGCAGTTTTTGTGCAGTTAGGCTGGAGCAACATCATCTGTTCATCACACCGCAATGATGAAGTTGCACCAGCCTAACTAATCAAAAGCCGAGCTGAGGGTCCCAGAGAGTAAGAGATCCGTGAGCCTCTCGTCCAGTGGCCAGAGACTACTGAGTTGGTCAATGGTCTGGAGTCCCGAGTATTGGTCCGCCCAACTTAGCCCCAATACCGTGTGTTGGCATCACATCACTTTTTTATATAGTAGATGAGACAAATCATGGGTGCGGCTTGTACAGCCGCACAGGGACCCAAAAAATAAGGGGGCCCACTACTACCGCCAAAGCAGCAAGGAGCTTCTGTCATACACAGAACTATTGGACTGTAAGGGGCCCATATACTGCTCTTGCACAGGGGCCCTTTTCTGTGTTCGCCAATGCTACTGACAACTATGATTTAGTTTAGCAAGTTTTGCTGGTCTGGGGCTGATCGGTGGCATGTTTACATGGGCCAATGATTGGGAACAATAATTCTTCTGAATGCTGGTTTGCCTGATCGGCCTTCATTTCATAGCAGAAAAACTGCTGACAAATCCCTAGTAACTTGTCCCAGCCATGCCGGTGTGAATAGCAGTAAATCTGCAATGAATCTAACCAAGTGCTAGGAGGTCATTACTGAATCATGACCATGTGGTATATTGCAATGCTTGTTATTTAGATTTACATATTTTTTTCATTCTATCATCTCACTTTTACTTTATTTCCAAACCAAACTGAAACAAATCTACTTTATCTGCCTCCAATGCGATATCATACTCACTCCTTCCCACATGGGATGTAGTTGTCCCCTTCTTTGCTGCAGTGTCCCCTTATAGTGCCTTTTGTGTTCGCTGTGAAGCAGTCATCATATCCAATGATGGCTCCTGAATAAAAAATAAGCTAAAAGGTAACAAAACCTGCTAATATAGTAGTATTATACTAAGTAAATGATGTTATTCTACATCCTGCTGCCATAACTTCTTATCCAGATCATAAAAGGGAATCTGTCACCAAGTTTTTGCTACCTCATCTTAGAGAAGCATAATATAGGGAAAGAGACCCTGATTCCAACGATGTATCACATAGATTACTGAGTGCAGCCGTTGTGACACAATCAGAGGTTTTAGATGTAGCATGTAGCAGAGCTCAGAAAGCTGCCCCTGCCCCCACCAGGCTCTGTATGTACATTGGGGAAACTAAGTATTTGATACACAGCCGATTTTGCAAGTTTTCCCACCTACAAAGAATGGAGAGGTCTGTAATTTTTATCGGAGATTCACTTCACCTGTGAGAGACAGAATCAAAAAAAAAAATCCAGAAAATCACATTGTATGATTTTTACATAATTAATTTGCATTTTATTGCATGAAATAAGTACTTTATAAAATAGAAAAACAAACTTAATATTTGGTGCAGAAACCTTTGTTTTCAGTTACAGAGGTCAGACATTTCCTGTAGTTCTTGACCAGGTTTGCACGCACTGCAGCAGGGATTTTGGCCCACTCCTCCATACAGATCTTCTCCAGATCTTTCAGGTTTCGGGGCTGTCGCTGGGCAACATTGAGTTTCAGCTTCATCCAAAGATTTTCTATTGGGTTCAGGTCTGGAGACTGGCTAGGCCACATCCATAAACTTGAAATGCTTCTTATGAAGCCACTCCTTTTTTTTAAAATCAGATATTTTTTATTAAAATATTTTTCAACATTACAAATAAACAACAGTGAGACATCACCAAACTGGTAGTGCCTCTCAAAACCCACCCATTCCCCTTCCCCCTACCCATTACAACCCCAAGAACCATATGACAAGAGCAAATTTTGTTATTACAGACCGTGTACTATCATATAGCTTATTTGACCGTTAAGGTATTGATAAATTGATCCAAGGATATATAGCATAGCATCCGACAATCAGCAATTAGTTATACAGAATATGGGAGACCACAACATTTCAATCTCAAGTGATATTTAAATTAGACATGACATAATGACAATGAAACATGCTCCATTTACCCCAGATTTTGTCAAATTTACGTATAGCCTTCCGTTTTTGTACACTCCCTCTTCTAATCTTAATAAAAGACGCATTCTATCCAAAAATTCCTGGAGCCTGAGAGGGGAGGGATCCAGCCAATGTGCGGCTATAAGCTTTCTGACCTGGTATAGGGTCCTCTTAATGGCTATTATTTCATCCTCTTCACATCCTATTATTTCCACATGGCCTAATACACATACTTTAGGATATAGGGGTAAATTACACTCAAACACAGTATTAATATATTGCACACACTCATTCCAAAATACAGCGACCCTCCTACACATCCACATCATATGCATAAGATCTGCTCCTTCCGCTCCACATTTCGGACACATACTGTCATTTCTTACCCCAATGCGCTGTAGAAATTTGGGGGTTCTATATACTCTATGTAATAAATACAACTGTGAGAGTCTATGTGCTTCACATGTAGATAATGTCGGAACACTCTCCACCACATTTTCCCACTCCTCTGAGGATATAGTACCAATGTCGCATTCCCACCTCTCCTTAACATTTAAGGGTCTGTCCCACTGAAATTGCTGCATAAGTATCCCGTAAATTCTGGATATCATTCCCTTCCCACCTCTATGGCATAGTAGCGTATTAAACAGTAGATGATGTTGGATTTTACTCTGCATATGTCGTGGCTGTACAAATCATGCGTGCCTCAATTGGAGATAAAAGTAGAAACTGGTTTGTGGGACACAATATTCGTCTTTTATCTGTTGGAACGATTTAAGTATTTCCCCCTCTAATATTTGCGCCACATTAGTTATTCCCAATTTTTCCCATATTCCAAATCCTTTCAATTTATGGATCTCTGGAAGGCCCGCATTATGCCACAACGGAGTAAACGGGGTAAAGCCTTTCATTCCCAACAACAGTTTAATTTTCTGCCACGTTTTCCCCATAAGTGTTAGGGTCGGGAGGTGTCGCCTAGCATCCCACCCCGAGATTCCGGTTTCTAAAAAGGAGATAATCGGCAGATTGTGTGAAAGTAGGCGTATCAGTTTGTCCAGGTTCCCCTGAACCAACCCAAGCTGTTGAATCTGAGAGGCCAGAAAATATATCCATGGATTAGGTGCGGCTCGTCCCCCCTGATCTTTGAGCCTTTGAAGTGTATTCAAACTAATTCTGGCCACCCCTTTTTTCCAGATCAGCTCCCGAAACAATGCCTGAAACTTATAAAATATTCTCATGGGGATCCAAACAGGTGAATTATGAAGGATATATAATAATTGGGGCATTAACACCATTTTAATTAGATTAGTTCGACCTACCACTGATAAGGGAAGTTTACTCCAAGTATCGGCCTTTTGTTGAAACCTGGCAAACAGTTCAAGTAAATTTAAAGGACTATAATCTCCGATAGATGCAGTCACTTTAACTCCGAGATATTTGAATTCCCGCACAACCTTCAAGCTGGTACTCCCTACCTTCGTATTCTGAGACAAACCATCAACCGGCATAAGGACTGATTTGTCCCAATTCATCCGCAAGCCAGAATAATCTCCAAACTCCGTTATTAGATTCATAGCCGCCATCAGAGATTACTCCGTGTCACCCAGAAACAACAGAAGGTCGTCGGCATATAAGGCCACCCGCTCCTCCAGTGTTTTGTAGCAGAACCCCTGTATTTCGCTGCTGGAACGAAGCTTAACAGCCAACGGCTCCACAGCCAGGGCAAATAGTAGGGGGGATAACGGGCAGCCTTGGCACGTGCCTCTGCCCATTTCAATGTTACCAGAAAGATTGCCATTAATTCTAATCCGAGCTACCGGATTGCTATATAGAAGTTGCACCCAGGCTCGAAATTCAGCACCAAATCCCATCTTTCTCAAAACAGCCCATAAGTACTTCCACTCGACACTATCAAAAGCCTTAGCGGCATCAAGCGATAGCACTGCCCTACCACCCACATTGTGTGGCTGCATTTGTAGGTTAAGGAAAAGCCGACGCAGATTAATTGCCGTCGACTTGGCTGGTATAAATCCAGTCTGGTCTTCTGCAATCAGATGCGTAATAACCGCCCCAAATCTGGTAGCCAGGATCTTAGCTAGAATTTTTACATCTACCGAGAGTAAGGATATTGGCCTATATGATTCGGGGTTTAGGGCATCCTTTCCAGGTTTAAGCAAAAGAACTAAGTTAGCCTCCCTCATTGAAGTCGGCAAGGTCCCCTTCTCCTTTGCTTCCCTAAAGACTTCCAGTAACCTGGGAAGCAAAACTCCCCCAGCCTCCTTATAAATTTCCACGGGGATCCCATCCGCACCAGGGGCCTTGTTATTTTGAAAATCTTTTAAAGCTTCCTGCATCTCCTCCAGTGTAATTGGTGCATCTAATTGTTCTCTTTGGCTATCTGTTAGGCATGGCATTTGCATATTATGAAGATATAGATCTATGTCCCTTTGCTCGTTAGTCTGTTTGGAGGCGTATAATTGTCTGTAAAACTGAAAAAATTCTTCCATTATAGCTTTTGAGTCAGTAATTACCGCACCCCTAGTATCCCTGATGGCTGCAATCATAGGAGCCCCAGTCTGGGCCTTGGCTATAGTGGCCAGCAAGTGTCCTGCACTTTCTCCCTCCACATAAAACTGTTGTTTAAGAAAGAATCGTTTATATTCTGCTTGTTTCAATATATGATCATTCAGTGTATCCTGTGCCCGTATCCAGTGTTCCCTATTTTCTATAATTGGGGACCCAACATACCTCTGTTCCAGTATGTCTACTTCTCTCCGCAACTCCTGGGTACGAGCCCTGTTTCTGGATTTAACCACGGAAATCTCCTTAATCGGGATCCCCCTTAAGAACGCCTTCATGGTTTCCCATACCATATTTAAAGGAGTAGATCCTATGTTGTCTTTAAAGAAATAATCTAATTTACCTGCTAAATCCAACTGTTCCCCAAACACGTCCAGCCAGTAGGGATTAAATTGCCACAATACTATTTGTAATGC
Source organism: Phyllobates terribilis (assembly GCF_046119375.1). NCBI lineage: Eukaryota > Metazoa > Chordata > Amphibia > Anura > Dendrobatidae > Phyllobates > Phyllobates terribilis. Next base: position 528,540,622 of record NW_027362771.1, on the reverse strand, counting down.
CAGAATCTACCCCCAAAACTACCAATAATGGGGAATGATCAGATAACATTCTTGTGCAGTATTCTACTTTAGTAACTAAAGGGACTAGATGACTATTTCCCAGAGCCAGGTCAATTCTGGACAGAGAAGAATAGGATGCTGAATAACATGAATACTGCTTAACATTTGGGAATCGAGCCCGCCACACATCTACCAAGCTAATTTCCTGTAGGACCCTTGCCAATGATGTCTCTTGAGCAGCCCCTCCCTTCACATTACCCCTATATTTATCAAGCTCAGCATGTAGGTACATATTAAAATCCCCGATGACTAACAGGGGTATGGTAGCAAATTCCGTTATCCATGGGAATATTTGGCGCAAAGTCTGTATAGAGAAAGGTGGAGGAATATATAGAGCAATTAGGCAAATTCTAAGCCCAGCCACTCTGCACACTAGGCACACATACCTACCCTCCCTGTCACAGATACTTTTTTCACATTCAAAGGGTAAATTCGGATGAATCAATATACTAACCCCCCTAGAGTAAGTACTATGTGTAGAATGATAGGCTGGCCCCCTCCAAAGCTTGCTCAGTGCTGTAGCGGCCTCCACATTGCAATGCGTCTCTTGCAGACAGATTATCGAGTCCCGATATTCATGGTTGGGATGGTGTTTTTAGGGTTGTACTCCTCTTTCTTCTTTCTCCAATCACGGCGAGTGGAGTTGATAACAAAAAGTTCTATTTTGGTCTCATCTGATGACATGACCTTCTCTCATGCCTCTTCTGGATCATCCAGATGGTCATTAGCAAACTTCAAACAGGTCTGGACATGTGCTGGCGTGAGCAGGGGGACCTTGCATGCCTTGCAGCATTTTAGTCCATGACAGCGTAGTGTGTTACTGTGGTCCCAGTTCTCTTCAGGTCATTAACCAGGTGCTCCCATGTGGTTCTGGGCTGATTTCTGACCTTTCTCAGAATTATCCTAAACCTACAAGGCAAGATCTTGCATGGAACCCCAGACCGGGAAAGATTGACAGTCATCTTGTGTTTCTTCCATTTTCTAATAATTGTGTCAACAGTTGTTGCCTTCTCACAAAGCTGCTTGTCTATTGTCCAGTAGCCCATCCCAGCCTTGTGCAGGTCCACAATTTTGTCCCTGGTGTCCTTAGACAACTCTTTGGTCTTGGCCATGGTGGAGAGGTTGGAGTGTGATTGACTGAGTGTGTGGACAGGTGTCTTTTATACCGGTAACGAGCTCAAACAGGTGCAATTAATACAGGTAATAAGTGCAGAGTAGGAGGGCTTCTTAGAGAAAAACTAACCCAGTCTGTGAGAGCCAGAATTGTTGCTGGTTGGTAGGTGATCAAATACTTATTTCATGCAATAAAATGCAATATAATTATTTAAAAATCATACAATGTGACTTTCTGGTTTTTATTTTTAGATTCTGTCTCTCATAGTTGAAGTGTACCTATGGAAATGTACCAAATACTTATTTTCCCTACTGTACATTGCCTGTTGACAGTGAACTGCTTATCAGAAGAGGGAGTGTGATTGGACCAAGTCTCAGGTGGGCACCAGTCCGGGCAGTGATCATCTCCTGGCGATAAAACACTCATTGTATGGAAACAACAGCACACAGCCTAATAAGTGACACATCCCTGAAATCTGTGTCTCAGCCTCTACCTCATGCTGTCCGAATTACATAGCAAAAATCTGCTGACAGATTCCCTTTAATTTAGTAAGGATTACATTTTGGCACTACAAATTAAATGGCTCACACTCTTACCAAGAATGTCCTAAGAATCTACAAACAAACAATACATAGCCCAAGATATTATATAAATATGTAGATCTTCATGAAGTAAATAAAATGACAAAAAAAGTTAAAAAAATCAGGGAAATCACACAAGATGGGAGACAAACACAGTAGGAGGAGACTGCATAGTGGTATGACATATCATTGGGGCAACTGGGACCAAAAAGGTTAAGAGGCTCATTTCCACCTCCAAACCATGTGGAATTGTGCATTATGATGAGCCATTGGACTGCAAAGGGCCCGTATACTGTTCTTGCACAAGGGCCCTTTTCTGTCTGTGTCCGCCACTGGAATGAATCTAACATCTGATTAGGCTGGAGGAGACATCATGGGTAACATTTCATTTTGATTCTGCAAATCCACTTTTGGATTTTCTTATGATATTAATGCCTTATGCATCTATTTGCCTTTACTGTTTGGTGGGTGCATGTTATATATCATTGTTCCAATGTGGATCCTATTATCACTTCATTAATAGCACTTTGCTGTCTCCTCCTGCTGTGTTTGTCCCCCTCTTGTGTGATTCCCCTGCTTTTTAACCATTTTTTGTAATTGTATTTACTTAATAAAGATATACATATTTATATCATATTTTAGGCTATATATTATTTTTTTTGTAGGGTCTTATTCTTCGTCATTTACGTAGCCAACTTATAACTGGATGCTCAAGACAGGTGCAGTTATTATTTAATTTGCTCAGTTTTTCCTTTTCTTACACTCAGGGAAGTGCTAGTACAGAGGTCCCCAACCTTTCTGACCTTGAGAGCCACATTCAGTTACGAAAGAGGGTCGCGAGCCACATTCAGCTCTGAGAGTCGTGAGCCACATTCAGCTATGAGGGTCGTGAGCCACATTCAGCTATGAGGGTCGTGAGCCACATTCAGCTATGAGGGTCGTGAGCCACATTCAGCTCTGAGGGTCGTGAGCTACATTCAGCTCTGAGGGTCGTGAGCCACATTCAGCTATGAGGGTCGTGAGCCACATTCAGCTATGAGGGTCGCGAGCCACATTCAGCTCTGAGGGTCGCGAGCCACATTCAGCTCTGAGGGTCGCGAGCCACATTCAGCTCTGAGGGTCGCGAGCCACATTCAGCTCTGAGGGTCGCGAGCCACATTCAGCTCTGAGGGTCGCGAGCCACATTCAGCTCTGAGGGTCGCGAGCCACATGCAGCTCTGAGGGTCGCGAGCCACATGCAGCTCTGAGGGTCGCGAGCCACATGCAGCTCTGAGGGTCGCGAGCCACATGCAGCTCTGAGGGTCGCGAGCCACATGCAGCTCTGAGGGTCGCGAGCCACATGCAGCTCTGAGGGTCGCGAGCCACATGCAGCTCTGAGGGTCGCGAGCCACATGCAGCTCTGAGGGTCGCGAGCCACATGCAGCTCTGAGGGTCGCGAGCCACATGCAGCTCTGAGGGTCGCGAGCCACATGCAGCTCTGAGGGTCGCGAGCCACATGCAGCTCTGAGGGTCGCGAGCCACATGCAGCTCTGAGGGTCGCGAGCCACATGCAGCTCTGAGGGTCGCGAGCCACATGCAGCTCTGAGGGTCGCGAGCCACATGCAGCTCTGAGGGTCGCGAGCCACATGCAGCTCTGAGGGTCGCGAGCCACATGCAGCTCTGAGGGTCGCGAGCCACATGCAGCTCTGAGGGTCGCGAGCCACATGCAGCTCTGAGGGTCGCGAGCCACATGCAGCTCTGAGGGTCGCGAGCCACATGCAGCTCTGAGGGTCGCGAGCCACATGCAGCTCTGAGGGTCGCGAGCCACATGCAGCTCTGAGGGTCGCGAGCCACATGCAGCTCTGAGGGTCGCGAGCCACATGCAGCTCTGAGGGTCGCGAGCCACATGCAGCTCTGAGGGTCGCGAGCCACATTCAGTTATGAAGGAGGATCACGAGCCACATTCAGCTCTGAGGGTCGCGAGCCACATTCAGCTCTGAGGGTCGCGAGCCACATTCAGCTCTGAGGGTCGCGAGCCACATTCAGCTCTGAGGGTCGCGAGCCACATGCAGCTCTGAGGGTCGCGAGCCACATGCAGCTCTGAGGGTCGCGAGCCACATGCAGCTCTGAGGGTCGCGAGCCACATGCAGCTCTGAGGGTCGCGAGCCACATGCAGCTCTGAGGGTCGCGAGCCACATGCAGCTCTGAGGGTCGCGAGCCACATGCAGCTCTGAGGGTCACGAGCCACATGCAGCTCTGAGGGTCGCGAGCCACATGCAGCTCTGAGGGTCGCGAGCCACATGCAGCTCTGAGGGTCGCGAGCCACATGCAGCTCTGAGGGTCGCGAGCCACATGCAGCTCTGAGGGTCGCGAGCCACATGCAGCTCTGAGGGTCGCGAGCCACATGCAGCTCTGAGGGTCGCGAGCCACATTCAGCTCTGAGGGTCGCGAGCCACATTCAGTTATGAAGGAAGATCACGAGCCACATTCAGCTTTGAGGGTCGCGAGCCACATTCAGTTATGAAGGAGGATCACGAGCCACATTCAGCTTTGAGGGTCGCGAGCCACATTCAGTTATGAAGGAAGATCACGAGCCACATTCAGCTTTGAGGGTCAGGAGCCACATTCAGTTATGAAGGAAGATCACGAGCCACATTCAGCTTTGAGGGTCGCAAGCCACATTCAGCTCTGAAAGAGGGTCGCGAGCCACATCTAGCTCCTGCCCCAATCACAGTAGTGACACCCAGTGCCTACTATTACCAGTATAATGACAGCCAAAGCTTTTCCACTGAAATCACGCCAAGGCAGTATGCCAAGCTCCAGGGTTTCCCATCTTACCCCCATTCAGATCTGCTCTTCAGGGCAGGGCTACGCACAAAAGTCACCATCTAGAGATCTACTTTTAATATCTGTTGGCTACACCTGTTGCTAATACTCCGATCTGGCAGACAGCCGCGAGTCATATATCACGGGCATTCATGTTACATGTGTCTCTTGAGCTACAGGTTGGGGTCCCCTCTCCTAGTAGTTTTACCCTAATCTAAGATATTGGCAGACTAAATGAATACCAGGTTTTCTCATACTTTACTCACCCGGACCCCACAAGGAAATACACTGGCTACTCAGAAGTGGGCATTTTCCCATGTAGCAGGCCCCATTTCCGTCCATACATGGGAAACCATTTACTTTAAAACTATCCTTTGGACATGCTGGAGACTTCCCATCACACATATCTGTAAGGTCACACTCATCTTTAGCAGGTCTACAAATAGATCCTGCCGCTTTAATCTGTGGGGTATAAAGGAATGATAGTTAAAAATACATTAAAAAAACTAAATATGTAATACTTTCAAATATTCAATTTCTTCTATACTGCTATTATACTGTATATCAGAATGGGATTAAAAGGGTAAAAAAATGAATAAATAAGCTTTGTCTATTTTCTTGTGCTGTAACAGATGCGATTATAATCACAACCTCACCTTTTCCCTTCTGCTTTTACTGCAATGGACACCAGGCAAAACTAATTCTCCCATAACAGAGGCTATCTTTCTGGCTCATAAAAAGGGGTCCTGAGCGTATGCCCCCAAGCACTGCTGTATAGCTACGCAAATTTGTCATAAAAGATTGTAGAAAAGTTGGCATTAGATCTGTAATTTATCTATAAACAAATCCAACTCATCATCAGTGACCACTATTATGTAATGGAACTTCATACTCTCAGGCTAAGTGCCCACGAAGCAGAAATGCTCCGGATTTTTTCCGCTTCTCCCTGGCAGAAACAACGCATGCAGATTTTACATGCGTTTTTCCTGCCAGGTAGAAGCGTTTGTGAAGCGTTTCTGCATGCATTTCCACATGCAGGTTGTAAAGCGCTTTTCCAAGTGATTTTAGCATCACTTGGAAAAGTGCTTGACAACTTGGTCACACTATATAAATCCATGCAACCGGCATGGATTTATATAGTGTGACCAAGTTACGATGCTGCAAATGCAGCATCAATAGTAAAAAAAAAAAAAGAATAAAATGGTGAAAAATAAAAATAAAACATTATACTCACCTTCCGATGGCCCCCGATCTCCTTCTCCGGTGTCTTCGACGGCTCACAGTGGTGTAAAAGGACCTTCCATGATGTAATTTAGTCATGTGACAGGTCACGCAACCGCTGACCTTTTACACCACCGCGAGCTGATGAAGACACCGACGCATCGTACAGGAGACCGGGGGCCATCAGAAGGTGAGTATAATGTTTTTTTTATTTTAATTCTTTTTAACTACAGGTACTATGGTACCCAGGTCTGGAGGAGAGTCTCCCCTTCTCCAGACCCGGGTACCATCCGCGCATTGAATCGCTTAATATCCGCATGTGTACATGTACTCATGCGGATATTATGCGATTCAATGCAAGTCAATGGCGGCAATTAGGCCGCGTTTCCGCAAAATTAATGGACGTGCTGTGGATTTTTCCACAATGATAATCCGCAGCGGAAATTTCCGAAACATGTGCACAGCACATGCGGATTATCATTGGGGCAGGTATTACCAAGCGTTTTTTAAGCATTTTCGCTGCGGAAATTCCTCGGCGAAAAAGCTTGAAAAACGCATAGTGGGCACGCAGCCTTATAGTTTTAAAGTTGAAATAAGACACAACTACATCAAGTTCAACCTATAATCTAACAGTTTAATCCAGAGGAAGTCAAATACGCCATGAGGCAGACACTAATGGCTCAATATATTGCCCCTTATTGGAGAAACAAAATTCCTTTGCAACTCCTCCTGCCTCCTATTACCTCCTCCTGCCTCCTATTACAGATCCTCTCTTCCTTTGACGTCAAAGACTTTGCCCTATCCTGGATCTCATCATACCTTTCCAACCGCACATTTAGCGTCTCCCACTCCAACACTTCCTCCTCATCCCGCCCTCTCTATGTTGTAGTCCCCCAAGGCTCTGTCCTTGGTCCTCTACTCTTCTCAATCTATACCCTTGACCTGGGACAGTTCATAAAATCCCATGGCTTCCAGTACCATCTGTACGCTGATGACACGTAGATCTACCTCTCTGGCCCAGATGTCACCTCTCTATTGTCCATAATTCCAGCATGTCTATCACCCATATCCTCCTTCTTCTGCTCTCAATTCCTCAAGCTCAATGTGGACAAATCTGAACTCATCATTTTCCCCCCATCTCGCGTATCTTCCCCATCTAATCTTTCTATCACAATAAATGACATCACACTTTCCCCTGTACTGGCAATCCGCTGCCTCGGAGTAACCCTTGACCCTGCCCTGTCCTTCAAACCCCACATCCAAGCTCTCACCACCTCCTGTCGCCTCCAGCTCAAAAATATTTCCAGAATCCGTCCTTTCCTCAACCCTAAATCTACAAAACTGCTTGTTCATGCCCTCATCATCTCCCGCCTCGACTACTGCAACATTCTCCTCTGTGGCCTACCTGCTAACACTCTCGCACCCCTCCAGTCCATCCTCAACTCTGCTGCATGACTAGTTAATCTCTCACCTTGCTACTCCTCTGCTACCCCCCTTTGCAAATCCCTTCACTGGCTCCCAATTGCCCAGCGTATCCAGTTCAAACTACTAACACTGACCTACAAAGCCATCCATAACCTCTCTCCTCCGTACATCTCTGAACTAATCTCCCGATATATTCCCTCATGTACTCTCCGGTCCTCCCAAGACCATCTCCTCTCCTCCACACTTATTCGTTCCTCACCAAATTGCCTCCAAGATTTCTCCTGAATATCCCCCATCCTCTGGAATTCTGTGCCTCAACACATCCGATTATCCACCACATTCGGATCCTTCAGACGGAACCTGAAAACCCATCTCTTCAAACAAGCTTACAAACTGCATTAACCATGCTACCTCCTCACCAACACCCGATCTGCTGCAACCCCCCACCTACTGTCTCCTTCCCCACCATCCTGTAGAATGTAAGCCCGGAAGGGCAGGGTCCTTTTCCCTCCGTACCAGTCTATCATTGCTAGTTTGTTTACTGTAAGTGATATCAGTATTTGGTATGTAACCCCTTCTAATGTACAGCACCATGGAATCAATGGTGCTATATGTATGTATGTATGTATGTATGTATGTATGTATGTATGTATGTATGTATGTATGTATGTATTCTGCAAATAGGGCAATCAGACTAGTTCCCTGGATCAACTCCCAACTCTAAAATCTAGTAGCCATAATCTATAATATTATATTTTTCAAGAAAGGCATGCAGGCCCTTTGTGGTCTTATTTAGTAAACAATCGGGCTCCGGTAGCACAACCATTGGGTTTCATAGACTTACTGCTCACAGTAAAGTATCTCCATCTGTGATCATGATTAAGCCTTCTTTGCTCAAAATTCCTTGCTATCATTGCAGGACTAGGTGTTAAAAAGTGTAAAAAGATTTTAAAAATCTAGGAGTAAAATATTAAAAAGATCTCTGTAGCGTCGGCGTCCCTGCCTCCTGCTAGGCAGAGACGCCGTTCCTCTCACCTCCCTGCTCCGTCCTCGGCGTCCTCTTCCCGCGCTGCTGGCAGCGCTCGCCACTTCCCGGGCACTGTGCTTAGGGCGCACGCGCTCCCTCTCTCTTAAAGGGGCCGCGCGCGCCGTCCTAAGGAGTCCCCGGCCAATTGCCAGTGGAGCTCCCATATATAAGGCACCTCCTCCAAAATGGAGGTGCCCGAGCAAAGTTGTTGCAAAGCCTTTCACCTCTGCTTCAGCCCTCAGGTCCCGTTGCCAGTCTGTTTTCCAGCTCTGTCTACCTGCTTGCATTCCCTGCGGTCCGACAGCCTGTCTACCAGCATCCGCCAGTCTGTCTATGGACCAGTCCGCCTGCGGATCAGGAAGCACCTGCCTGATACCTGCCGGATACCTGCCTGATACCTGCCTGAGACCACCTGCCAGCCAGCCTAGAGACTCTTACCCGCTCACCTGCTACCCGCCAGCTAGCCTACCTGGAGGCTCTGCCGTCACTTGCCGTGACCACCTACCAGCCAGCCGAGAGACTCTTACCCGCTCATCTGGGAGCGCTCACCTGCTACCCTCCAGCTAGCCTACCTGGAGGCTCTGCCGTCACTTGCCGTGACCACCTGCCAGCCAGCCGAGAGACTCTTACCCGCTCCCCTGGGAGCGCTCACCTGCTACCCGCCTGCTAGCCTACCTGGAGGCTCTGCCGTCACTTGCCGTGACCACCTGCCTGTCTAGAGACTCTTACCCTGCTGTCACTTGCCGTGACCACCTGCCTGTCTAGAGACTCCTACCCTGCTGTCACTTGCCGTGACCACCTGCCTGTCAAGAGACTGTTCCCGTCACTTGCCGTGACCTCCTGCCCTTCTTTCCAGAGACTGTCCCTGTCACTTGCCGTGACTACCTGCCCGCCTTCCCTGGGAGCCACCCGCTTCCTTACAAGGACTGCCCCTTTGTATAGTAGCTCAGAGGTTCCACCTCCCAGACCCGTTACAATCTCTGTACTGCCCAAACAAATAAAGTCATTAGAAAACTAAAGGTGTAATTTTTATATGGGCTATATTGCCTACAAAGCCATGTACTTAGTGTATACAGTCAGTTTGGACGCACAAAACTCCCTTTAAGCTTATATGACTGTAGTTTCGATGCTCCCATTTTGACCTTTTTTTGAAACTTGGCACCACATTTGTTATGTGCCAGTCCTACGGAACAGACTCAATAATTATTGAATTCATTCTTAAATATTGGATATGACGGTCTGTCTTTTACTGGTACTTAATTCCTGCAGAACTTGGAGGTGCTTATCATCAGGACCCGGTGACTTGTCTAGTTTATAATTTTTGAGGCTAAGCTGCATTTCTTTTTGGGTTGATAAGGTGATATTTGTTGAACAATGATGATATTTTGAAACCTGTCAAAAACTGAACTCCATGTGTTAACTCTCCCCACTAACCTTCCCAAACCCAATATTTCCATTTCCGTGTGTGGTTCTAGCATTACTCCCCAGCAGCACGCCCGCAGTCTTAGGGTTATATTTGACTCAAATCTTTCCTTCACTCCCCACTGTAACGGGTCTGGGAGGCGGAACCTCTGGTCTACTATACAAGGGAGCGGTCCTTGTAAGGGAGCGGGTGGCGACCAGGCAGGCAGTCACAGCAGGTGACCGGGACAGTCTCTGGGTGTACGGGCAGGAGGTCACGGCAAGTGATCAGGGCAGTCTCTGGAAGAACGGGCTGGAGGTCACGGCAAGTGACCGGGGCAGTCTCTGGAAGAACGGGCTGGAGGTCACGGCAAGTGACCGGGGCAGTCTCTTGGTAAAGGATAGGTACGACCTGTGATGGCTGAACCTCCAGGTAGGCTAGCAAGGCAGATGGAGGATGTGTGCTCCCAGGTGAGCAAGCGAGAGTCTCTGGAATAGCAGGTGGTCACAGCACGTGACGGCGGAGCCTCCAGGTAGGCAAGCAGGCAGGTAGCGGAGAAGCGCTCCCAGGTGAGCGGGCAAGAGTCTCTGGAATAGCTGGTGGTCCCAGCACGTGACAGCGGAACCCCCGGGCAGGCAAGCAGGCAGGTAGCGGAGAAGCGCTCCCAGGTGAGCGGGCAAGAGTCTGGAATAGCTGGTGGTCACAGCACGTGACAGCGGAGCCTCCGGGCAGGCAAGCAGGCAGGTAGCGGAGAAGCGCTCCCAGGTGAGCGGGCAAGCTGGTCCATAGACAGACTGACCGGAGTTGTAAGGCAGACCGTCGGACCTCAGGCAAGCAGGCAGGTAGCTGATGTGCGCTTCCAGGTGAGCGGGCAAGTTGGTCCTTAGACAGACTGACCGGAGTTGTAAGGCAGACCGTCGGACCTCAGGCAGGCAGGCAGGTAACAGGAAATCAGGCAGGATTAGGACAGCAAGCTGGCAGGAATCTGGCAGGTAACTGGCAGGTAACTGGCAACGGGACCTGAGGGCTGAAGCAGAGTAGAACGGTGCAACAACATTGCTCGGGCACCTCCATTTTGGAGGAGGTGCCTTATATATGGTAAAGTCCTCCGGCCATTGGCCGGGGACTCCTTAGGACGGCGCGCGCGGCCCCTTTAAGAGGGAGGGAGGGCGCGCGCGCGCCCTAAGCACAGTGGCCGGGAAGGAGCGCGCGCTGCCAGCAGAGCGGGAGAGGGACGCCGGGCACGGAGCAGAGCGGTGAGGGGAACAGCGTCCCTGCCTAGCAGAGGGCAGGGATGCCGGCACTACAGTACCCCCCCCCCTTTAGGCCCCCCCTTTTTTAGGCCAGATAGAAATTTAGCTAGGATGAGAGGGGCATGGATGTTCTCCCGGGGCTCCCACGTTCTCTCCTCAGGACCAAACCCCTTCCAATCTACCAGAAAAAAGGTCTTTCCTCTTACCCTTTTGGTGGCAAGAATGTTCTCTACCTCAAACTCGTCCTCAGCAGAAACCGGAGCAGGAGGCGTACCTGTAGACTTGGAAAAAGAGTTAAGCACCACGGGTTTGAGGAGAGATACACGGAAGGAGTTAGGGATCCGTAAGTTGGCCGGGAGTTTCAATTTATAGGCCACCGGGTTGATCTGACTGATGACCTCCAGAGGACCGATGAACCGAGGCCCTAACTTGTAAGAAGGTATCTTGAGTCGAACATATTTAGATGAGAGCCAGACTTTATCTCCTGGACAAAATTGTGGAGGATCCAGGCGTTTTTTGTCAGCGTGTCTTTTCATACGCTCGGATGACAGAAGGAGTGCGGACCGGGTACTCTCCCATATGGAGGAAAATTTGCTAACGAGAGATTCCGCAGCCGGGTTGTCCACAGAGGTGGAGACAGGAAAAGGAATCCGAGGATGCTGACCAAAGACTACAAAAAAACGGGGATTTGGAGGAGGATTCGCTCTCGTGATTATTATAAGAGAACTCGGCCCATGGTAGGAGATCCACCCAGTCAGAATGGTGGGCATTAACGAAGTGCCGGAGGTAACTGGTCAGGTTCTGATTGATCCGCTCCACTTGACCATTGGACTGTGGGTGGTAAGCGGAAGAGAAGTCCAGGGTGACGTCTAGTAGTTTACAAGTGGCTCTCCAGAAACGTGAGGTGAACTGTACCCCACGATCCGACACGATGTGGAGGGGCAGGCCATGAAGACGGAAGATGTGGCGGATAAAGTCTTTAGCCAGCTCGGGTGCAGACGGAAGGCCTGGCAGGGGAGTAAAGTGAGCCATCTTGGAAAAGCGGTCAGCGACCACCCAAATGACCGTACAACCGGCAGAGACGGGGAGATCAGTTATAAAGTCCATTGCTATATGCTGCCAGGGGGCAGCAGGTACAGGAAGCGGAAGGAGGCGTCCGGCTGGCAGATGTCTCGGGACTTTGTTGCGGGCGCAGGACACACAGGCAGAAACAAAGTCTATTATGTCCTTGTGCAGGGTAGGCCACCAATAGTGCCGGGCAATAAGCTGGAGGGTCTTTTTCTGACCGGCGTGGCCAGCTAGTTTAGACGAATGGCCCCAGTGTAGGATCTTCTCCCGATCAGGTACTGAAACAAACGTCTTACTGGGAGGGAGACGATTTAGACTCACGGGAGCCACCTGCATTACTCTGGCGGGATCGATGATATGTTTAGGTTCTTCCTCGAGATCGGACACCAGAAAGGATCGGGACAAGGCGTCTGCTTTGACGTTTTTGTCAGCCGGGCGAAAATGAAGGACAAAATCAAAGCGAGCAAAAAACAAGGACCACCGGGCTTGGCGCGGGTTAAGTCTCTGGGCATGCTGGAGGTAAGCCAAGTTCTTGTGGTCAGTGTAAATTATTACCGGATGAAGAGCCCCCTCGAGTAGGTAACGCCACTCCTCCAACGCCAGCTTGATGGCCAATAACTCTCGGTCTCCTATGGAATAGTTGCGCTCAGAAGAGGAGAAGAGTTTGGAGAAGAAGCCACAAGTTACCATTCTCCCGGAAGATGATTTTTGAGTAAGTACCGCTCCGGCTCCAGAGGAGGAGGCGTCAACTTCCAGGAAGAACTGCTTGTTGCCGTCCGGGCGATGCAGCACCGGGGCGGAAGAGAAGGCCTGTTTTAGGGAAAGAAAGGCCTCCTCTGCTTCGGGCGGCCACTCTTTGGGATTAGTACCCTTACGGGTGAGCGCGGAAATTGGGGCAGTCCGGGAAGAGAAGTGCGGGATGAAGAGGCGGTAATAGTTGGCGAAGCCCAGGAACCGTTGAATAGCCTTCAACCCCTCTGGTCGGGGCCATTTCTCGATGGCAGACAGTTTCTCAGGATCCATTTGTAGGCCGGTCTGAGAGATAATGTAGCCCAGAAACGGAAGCGAGGTCTGCTCAAAGAGGCACTTCTCATATTTAGCGTAGAGATGGTTCTGCCTGAGCCTGAGCAGGACCTGACGAACATCCCTCCGGTGAGTCTGGAGATCCGGAGAGAAGACCAAGATGTCGTCCAGGTACACCACTACGCAGGAGTAGAGAAGGTCCCGGAAGATGTCATTGACCAACTCTTGAAAGACGGCAGGAGCGTTACAGAGGCCAAAGGGCATTACCAGATATTCATAGTGGCCGTCCCGGGTGTTGAATGCCGTCTTCCATTCATCCCCCTGACGGATACGAACCAGGTTGTACGCCCCACGGAGGTCCAGTTTGGTGAAGATTCTAGCCCCCCTCAGACGATCAAATAACTCCGGAATGAGCGGAAGGGGGTACTTATTCTTCACCGTGATCTGGTTAAGGCCTCTATAGTCTATACAGGGACGGAGAGAGCCGTCCTTCTTTTTGACGAAAAAGAAGCCTGCTCCCGCCGGGGAGGTAGATTTCCGGATGAATCCCCTGGCCAGATTCTCCTCAATATATTCGGACATCGACCGGGTCTCAGCAGCGGATAATGGATAAATACGCCCACGGGGAGGAGAAGTACCAGGTAACAGGTCGATAGGGCAGTCGTATGGTCTATGAGGGGGTAGTGTCTCTGCCTCCTTTTTATTAAAGACATCAGCATAAGACCAATAAGGAATCGGAAGTCCAGGTAGATTAGCTGGGGTAGGAGAAGGACGGACGGGATGAACGGGAACCAGACAGGTCTTATGGCAGCCCTGTCCCCAGCGAAGGACTTCTCCGGTCTGCCAGTCAAGAACGGGTGCATGTTTCTGGAGCCAAGGTAGGCCTAGCAAGAGGGCGTGAGAGAGTCCAGGCAGAACATGGAAGGAGATACTTTCAGAATGCAGCATTCCCACCTGCAGAGTAATGGATTCGGTGATGAGTTGGATGGGGCGTGGTAAGAGCCCCCCATCCACGGCAGCAACAGACAAGGGTACAGCCAGAGGTTTGGTGGGGATGCGGTATTTCTCTACCAGGGACTGTGAAATAAGATTCCCGGCTGCTCCAGAGTCCAGTTGGGCTAGTTCGAAATAACGGTTCTCCCCGTAGACGATTGAAACTGACAACAGCAGGGATGGAGAGGATTTATTCTTGTCTAGGTGGACCTCTCTGAGCGAACCTAGACACAGGCGTTTCCCGACCTCTCCGGGCAGGCACGGATCCGGTGCTCCTTACTGCCACAGTAGAAGCAGGTCCCCTCGGCACGGCGTAAGTCCTGACGGGTCTTGACCATCTTGGTCTGGTCGACCTGCATAGGCTCAGGAGGGTGTACCTGGTTAGAGACAGAAGGAGTGACGGGTTTCTGAAAAGTAGGAGCTAGACGTGGTAACCTCCTCTCACGGGTGACCTCTCTGGCACGCTCCTGGAACCGTAGGTCAATCCGGGTGGCAAGAGTTATTAAGTCATCGAGAGTGGTAGGAATGTCCCGACCGGCAAGTTCATCTTTAATACGGCCGGACAGACCCTCCCAGAAGACGGAAACCAGAGCGTCGTTATCCCAGGCCAGCTCCGAGGCAAGGGTACGGAACCGTATGGCATATTGGCCCACGGTGAGACTTTCCTGACGGAGGCGTAGCAACGATGATGCGGATGAGGTCTTCCGTCTGGGTTCGTCGAAGACTTTCCGGAAAGCCGTGAGAAAAGCAGGCAAGTTGGACACCAGGGGGTCTCCTCTCTCCCATAGAGGATTTAGCCAGGCCAGGGCCTCCCCGGTGAGATGGGACATGATGAATGCAATTTTGGCTCGGTCGGAGTTAAACTGGTGGAACAATAGTTCAAAGTGCAGGATGCACTGATTTATGAAGCCCCGAGCCTGGGCTGAGTCGCCTCCGAAGCGAGGAGGTGCAGAAAGCCGAGGTCCGGGGTAGGATATCATGGTGTTAGTGGACAGCGGAGCTGCCGGATTGCGAGACATGGCACTGGCGGAGGTTGTTGGTGGAACAGTCAGAGTGTCCAGGCGAGTATTGACATTCCGCAGGTCACCCAGGATGGACTCTTGTTGGGACCTTTGACGGGACAGTTCATGACACAGGTCCGAGAGCGAGGGAGCTTGGGTGCCACCGGGTTCCATGGCCCGAGCAAACTGTAACGGGTCTGGGAGGCGGAACCTCTGGGCTACTATACAAGGGAGCGGTCCTTGTAAGGGAGCGGGTGGCGACCAGGCAGGCAGTCACAGCAGGTGACCGGGACAGTCTCTGGGTGTACGGGCAGGAGGTCACGGCAAGTGATCAGGGCAGTCTCTGGAAGAACGGGCTGGAGGTCACGGCAAGTGACCGGGGCAGTCTCTGGAAGAACGGGCTGGAGGTCACGGCAAGTGACCGGGGCAGTCTCTAGGTAAAGGGTAGGTACGACCTGTGATGGCTGAACCTCCAGGTAGGCTAGCAAGGCAGATGGAGGATGTGTGCTCCCAGGTGAGCAAGCGAGAGTCTCTGGAATAGCAGGTGGTCACAGCACGTGACGGCGGAGCCTCCAGGTAGGCAAGCAGGCAGGTAGCGGAGAAGCGCTCCCAGGTGAGCGGGCAAGAGTCTCTGGAATAGCTGGTGGTCCCAGCACGTGACAGCGGAACCCCCGGGCAGGCAAGCAGGCAGGTAGCGGAGAAGCGCTCCCAGGTGAGCGGGCAAGAGTCTGGAATAGCTGGTGGTCACAGCACGTGACAGCGGAGCCTCCGGGCAGGCAAGCAGGCAGGTAGCGGAGAAGCGCTCCCAGGTGAGCGGGCAAGCTGGTCCATAGACAGACTGACCGGAGTTGTAAGGCAGACCGTCGGACCTCAGGCAAGCAGGCAGGTAGCTGATGTGCGCTCCCAGGTGAGCGGGCAAGTTGGTCCTTAGACAGACTGACCGGAGTTGTAAGGCAGACCGTCGGACCTCAGGCAAGCAGGCAGGTAGCTGATGTGCGCTCCCAGGTGAGCGGGCAAGTTGGTCCTTAGACAGACTGACCGGAGTTGTAAGGCAGACCGTCGGACCTCAGGCAGGCAGGCAGGTAACAGGAAATCAGGCAGGATTAGGACAGCAAGCTGGCAGGAATCTGGCAGGTAACTGGCAGGTAACTGGCAACGGGACCTGAGGGCTGAAGCAGAGTAGAACGGTGCAACAACATTGCTCGGGCACCTCCATTTTGGAGGAGGTGCCTTATATATGGTAAAGTCCTCCGGCCATTGGCCGGGGACTCCTTAGGACGGCGCGCGCGGCCCCTTTAAGAGGGAGGGAGGGCGCGCGCGCGCGCCCTAAGCACAGTGGCCGGGAAGGAGCGCGCGCTGCCAGCAGAGCGGGAGAGGGACGCCGGGCACGGAGCAGAGCGGTGAGGGGAACAGCGTCCCTGCCTAGCAGAGGGCAGGGACGCCGGCACTACACCCACATACGATCACTCGCTCGCTCATGTCACCTACACCTCAAAAACATCTCAAGAATTTGACCTTTTCTTACCTTTGATTCTGCAAGAACTCTTACTGTTGTTGTTATTTAATTTCTTCTGGGCTACTGCAAATCTCTATTAATTGGTCTCCCTCTTACTATACCCTCCCCTATCAATCCATCCTGAGTTCAGCAGCTAAGATTATATTCATTTCCAGCCACTACACCAATGCCTCTACCCTGTGCCAGCCATTGCACTGGTTACCCATCCACTACAGAGTCCATTATAAAATGATCACTCTCACCCACAAAGGTCTCCACAGTTCTGCACCGCCCTACTTCTCCCTCGTCTCAGTCTACCACGCTACCCATGCCCTCAGTTCCGCTAATAACCTAAGACTAACATCCTCAATAATCTGAACCTCCCACTCCCGTCTCCAAGACTTCTCGTGAGCTGCACCAATTCTCTGGAATGCACTATCCAAGACAAGTCGATTAATTACCAATACCCACACTTTTAAGTGTGGCCTAAAAATGCACTTCTTTAGACTAACCTATCGCCTCACGTCACTTATGTAGCTATTCCAGTTTTGACTTTGCAAAATTTTCTTACAAATCTGATCCCTCATAGTATCTGTTTACAAAGCCTTCATACACTTAATAGTGTATCTTTACTGTATACATACTGTCTGGTGACTGGTTCATGCATGGTTACAGTAGTGTTGAAAATAACAGCAGTCCTAAATTACTAACTAGATTAATCACTGTTTTTGGTATAAATTATATTACTACATGTGAAACAATTTACCAGTTGGTGCAGTAGATTCTAAGAAAACCAACAGACTCCGCATTCATGATCCGCAGGTTTTTGAGTCTGTGTATTTGAATAATTAATTGAAAGGGGATGTGTTCAAAATAATAGCAGTGTGGAGTTCAATTAGTGAGGTCAATCATTCTGTGAAGAAACAGGTGTGAATCAGTTGGCCCTTATTTAAGGGTGAAGCCAGCAAATGTTGTACATGCATTTCTCCTTGAAAGCCTGACAAATAGGGGTCATTCGAGACATTGTTCAGACATTGTCAGAAGAACAGCGTACTTTGATTAAAAAGTTGATTGGAGAGGGTAAAACTTGTAAAGAAGTGCAGACAATGATAGGCTGTTCAGCTAAAATGATCTCCAATTCTTTAAAATGGAAAGCAAAACCAGAGAGACGTGGGAAAAAAACGGAAGACTACCATTCAAATGGATCGAAGAATAGCCAGAATGGTAAAGGCTCCGCCAATGATCAGCTCCAAGATTATCAAAGACCGTCTCAAGTTACCTGTGAGTTCTGTGACAGTTAGAAGATGCCTGTGTGAAGCTAATGTCTTAAGAAGAAGTCCCCGGAAAGTCTGACTGTTAAAAAAAAAAGACAAGTACTGAAGTATATACAATTTGCCAAAGAACACATCAACTGGCCTACAGAGAAATGGAGGAACATTTGGTGGACTGATGAAAGTAAAATTGTTCTTTTTGGGTCCAAGGGCCGAAGACAGTTCGTCAGACGACCCCCAAACTCTGAATTCAAGCCACAGTATACTCTGAAGACAGTGAAGCATGGTGGTGCAAGCATCATGATATGGGCATGTTTCTCTTACTATGGTGCCGGACCTATTTACCGCATACCAGGGATCATGGACCAGTTTGCATATATTAAAATACTTGAAGAGGTCATGTTGCCTTACGTTGAAGAGGATATGCCCTTGAAATGGGTGTTTCAACAAGACATTGACCCTAAACACACTAGTAAATGAGCAAAATCTTGGTTCCAGTCCAACAAAATTTAGGTTATGGAGTGGCCAGCCCAATTACCAGACCTTAATCCGATAGAACACTTGTGAGGTGACATCAAAAATGCAGTTTCTGAGGCAAAGCCAACAAATGCCAAAACATTGTGGGATGTAGTCAAAGCATCCTGGGCTGGAATAACAGTTGACAGGTGCCAGAAGTTGGTTGACTCTATGCAACATAAATGTGAAGCAGTTCTAAAAAACTGTGGGCATACAACTAAATATTAGGTTAGTGATTCACAGGAATGCTAAATCCTCAAAAAAAAAAAGAGTACATATTGTGAGTTTGTAAAGACAAATGCAGACACTGCTATTTTTTAGAACAGCCTAATGTTCATTTTTTGTTATTTTCTGTAAAGTAGTTAAAAATTATATACATTTCTCTTCATGTTTTGAATTAGAAAACAGTGTGCAATATCCCCAATGCAGAGATAAAAACTAGTATAAAGATTTTGTGCTTAACTCATGTTTTTGAACACACTGCTATTATTTTGAACACTACTGTATGTGAATACCCTATTTATTATACAGATGGCTGACAGTACAAGCACTTTGTACCATTTACCTTTTGTGTCTCCCCTATTTTCTTATAGATTGTAAGCTTGTGAGCACGACCCTCACTCCTCTTTATATGTGTTGAATTATGTGTTATTCTGTAACACAAGCACATTCATGCCAGCAAAACATGCATGTGTGTTCACGGGCTAATCTTTGAGAAAATGCCCAAACAAATTGATTAATTGGCTAGTTCCACCAAAATGGGCAGGTTCAGTTGATTTACTGTACACCTAATGTATATGGGGGCCTTAAAGCTAATTTGTACCTCCCAACCTTTAAAAGCAGATATGTAATGACTTCACACTACAGGATCTAGGAGAGAACTCTTGATCTGTACAGTGAGATAACGCCGATAATAATATTATATTATAGGGACTAAATGTTCCTATGTGGGATACAAGCAACATTACCATGTCAGGGTTTTGGGTCAATATTCAGTTCTAGGATTGCCATTTCCATAAGGTGGCGCTAGAGTTCAAGTCCTCTTGCTCTCTGAAGAGGCAATTTTGCATATTTAATTTCCTAGTGGAGCATTACATGACTTATAAGCTTCCTTACACTGGCATGCAAGGCATGTCACTCTCTACAAGGAGAAATGTTACCCCTTAGATCTCAGAGAGAAGCCTCTCATACAAGCAAATCAGATCTCATACATTTCACTGAGGAGGGGCAACATCATGAAACACAGTTTCCGCAAATTGAGATTCTGGTCTGGCGTTTATCCTAACTAATATGGCAAGGCTCGTTAAAGGTGTTAAAATTGACTTTTAGGATGGGACTAGAGTTCAAGTCCTCTTCCTCTCTGAAGAGGCAATTTGTATATTTAATTTCCCAGAGGAGCATTGAATGGCTAATAAGTCTCCATACACTGGAATGCCAGACATGTCACTCTCCACAATCTCCACAAGAAGAAACATTACCCCTTAGATCCCAATGGTTTGTGTGACTTTATACACTCACCTTACAATCTTGACAGCACAGATCAACATCGTCACACTGACATCCTGGCTTCAGTGTACAGGTCTGAGCATCACAGCAGTTACTTGTACATTCCTAGCCAAGACCAAACACAATGCTTTATTAAGTGCTTTTTGGCATAGTTCTCGTGTTTTGTGCACCCACTTACAAGAGGCAAAGAAAAGTAACCTCTGAGCTTAATCACTATTCAATCAACATCTATGCAAATATGGCAATATTTTTTGTGCATCAACTTCTTGTGGCTCTTAGGACCTCTGTGTTAGGAGGGCGGTTGCAGACAACTTTATTAAAATGGAACGCAACCGACCCCGGGGTCCGCGATGCAGCCTGGAGGACTGCTGCCGAACACTTTCCGGGTGGAAAGTAAAGTAACCAACTTAAATATTAAACCCTTCCGTGTTTCTCCACACAGGAATGGGTATAGCAGTACGCTCTATCTCCGTTAGGCAGAAAAAAGCTATCTGTAGTCCTGTTACAGCACAGGGACTACAGTGGCGGCGCTAGGATGCGTGTGTGACTACGCCAACAGGTACACATGCCCCCAGCCGGCGTGCTACCGGACTAAAGGGTTCAACTCCACGTGACGGACAGGCGTTAGCCGTGCACAGGACGTCTGCAGGCTGCTCGGGGTGATAGGCGACCCCTTTGGCTGAGCCAGGCTGCTAGACGAAGCTACCTGCCTCTATGGAGCTAACCTGCCTAAGCGACCTGTGCTAATTAGCCGAGCAAACTCTGGCATCGGCAGGTCACGGAGTGAACAGCTAGGGAGCACGTGGAACAGAGTTGTCCACACAACGGCATCACTTGCTCAAATGATCAGAGCGTGTCGCCATGTTTGTGGGCGGGCCTTTTAAAGACTAAGCCCTGCCCACCGACGCGCCATTGGTGACATTACCCGTGGACCAATCAGGCGGTGCCAGGTCACCGGGTCAGGTGGGTGCCAACCCACCAATCATGATCCGCCAGGTCACGGACATGCTCAGTACGGCAAATCCTGGACTTAGATTCCACACGCCCTGTCTCCCTCTGCAACCCAGGCTTAACATTGCTAGGCACAACTACCTGGGAGATAAACAGTGCTCGCGGACCAGCTAGGCGTTGAGGCTCATGGCGATACTGAGCAGCATCAGCCCCAGCTGGACTGAAATGGGAGACCACAGAAGGTCCTGGACCCATTTCAAATCCAGCACCAGACCGACGCCTAACATTATCCCCCCCTCCACTTGATGCTCATTTTCCTCCATGAGCCGGGGGGCAAGGATGTGGTCCAACGGGTCACAGAGAGGTTTCACGAAAAAGTGACCCCTCCGGTGTACAGGGTACCCTCTTTTAGGACGGGAAGCAGGATGGCAAGAAGTGACAACAGGTTCTCTAGGTGTGGGATCCTTCATGGGTGACAGGGAGAAAGGACCCGCCGGTCTCTGGCGAAAAGATTTATCTCTCGCACAGACGGGACACGCGAGAACAAAGTCCTTGATGTCCTGGCGCCACCGGGGCCACCAATAGGACCGTTGAAGGGACTTAGTGGTACGTTTGACCCCAGGTGAGCTCCAGTCTTAGGGGCATTAGCCCAGGAGAGCACCATACTCCGTAGATTAGGGGAAACAAACGTCCTCCCCGACGGAACCGGGTTGGAGGACACTGCAGCCACCCTCTCCTCCTGAGAGTTCTTTGCGACATAATCTGACAAGACCCGGGTCCTGGAAACAGACAAGGAATCTGTACCGGATGTCGCAATGATAGGAGGATCAGAGACTACCCTCCGGGTGACTTCGACCAAACACTGAGATGCACAATTCTCACTCCAGGAAGAAATTCTCCCCGTCTTCCAGTCAATGTGTGGAGTATGACAACGCAACCAGAGGAGACCCAGTAACACCTCGTCTAATCCACCGGGAATAATAAGAAATGAGATAACCTCCCGGTGGCCCTGAGGGAATGACATGGAGAAAGGGATCGACTGATGGGTAATTTGCACATCCAAGAGTGAACCATTGGCAACACAAATGTTTATTGGTCTGGAGAGTAGCTCAATAGGGATGGCATGCCTCTGGGCAAATGTAGATGATAAAAAATTGCCATCAGCACCAGAGTCCACCCACGCCTTGGCAGTAACTGTAGATCTACCAAAGGACAATGTCACATTATATGATAATTTGGAGGAAGAAGTCCCGGACTCTAATACACCTCCTCCAACGGTGGTAAGACCTACTCGTTTTACCGACTGCTTGGAACCCTTATTTACGGGGTGCTCCAAGAGATGTGCGGATCGGGAACGAGAGGGACTAGACTCAGTCCGGGATATATCCATAGCCTCAGGCTCCGGGTCGAGAGTCTTAGTTTGGGTCTAAAGGCGCCTGGTGCCAACAGATGCTGAGGTCTAGTAACCTCCAGCTCTAACTTATGTTCCGCATGACGCAAGTCAATACGGTCAGCGAGAGATATTAACTCCTCCAGAGAGGTTGGAATTTCTCTGGTAGATAAAGCATCTTTAATATGCCCAGCCAGACCCCTCCAGAACACCGGAATAAGCGACCACTCAGACCAATCCAGTTCAGCCGCTAGGGTTCTGAACTGGACGGCATAGTGGCTGGCGGTGGCCGAACCCTGGACCAACGCAAGAAGCTTAAGAGCCGTATCATGCGTGACCTGAGGACCCAGGAAACCATTTTTTAGGGTCTTAAGAAAAAGACCAGCGTTTACTACCACCGGGTCGTTCCGTTCCCATAGAGGAGTAGCCCACTCCAGAGCCCTGTGAGAAAGTAAAGAAATGATATATCCCACTTTGGCTCTTTCGGAGGGGAACCGTGCCTCCATCATCTCCAAATGAATGGAGCATACGTTAATAAAACCCCTACAGAGTTTACTGTCCCCAGAAAATTTCTCCGGGAGAGCAAACCGGGGTAATGGAGCACTTGCAGTGGTGGCAGTATTCACCGCAGCCGAGTTAATAATGTTGGCTGCTAGAGTAGCCGCCTGGGAAGCTACTGCAGTGATATCAGCGACCGGAGCAGTCTGTTCCAGAGTTCTAAGTCTGGCCTCCAGTTGCTGTATATACCGCTGCAGTTGTTGGTTGTCGGCCATGTTCGGCAAGACCCTGGCGCTCTGATAGTGTTAGGAGGGCGGTTGCAGACAACTTTATTAAAATGGAACGCAACCGACCCCGGGGTCCGCGATGCAGCCTGGAGGACTGCTGCCGAACACTTTCCGGGTGGAAAGTAAAGTAACCAACTTAAATATTAAACCCTTCCGTGTTTCTCCACACAGGAACGGGTATAGCGGTACGCTCTATCTCCGTTAGGCAGAAAAAAAACTATCTCTTTTGCAGCTATCTGTAGTCCTGTTACAGCACAGGGACTACAGTGGCGGCGCTAGGATGCGTGTGTGACTACGCCAACGGGTACAAGTGCCCCCAGCCGGCGTGCTACCGCACTGAAGGGTTCAACTCCACGTGACGGACAGGCCTTAGCCGTGCACAGGACGTCTGCAGGCTGCTCGGGGTGATAGGCGACCCCTTTGGCTGAGCCAGGCTGCTAGACGAAGCTACCTGCCTCTATGGAGCTAACCTGCCTAAGCGACCTGTGCTAATTAGCCGAGCAAACTCTGGCATCGGCAGGTCACGGAGTGAACAGCTAGGGAGCACGTGGAACAGAGTTGTCCACACAACGGCATCACTTGCTCAAATGATCAGAGCGCGTTGCCATGTTTGTGGGCGGGCCTTTTAAAGACTAAGCCCTGCCCACCGACGCGCCATTGGTGACGTTACCCGTGGACCAATCAGGCGGTGCCTGGTCACCGGGTCAGGTGGGTGCTAACCCACCAATCATGATCCGCCAGGCCACGGACATGCTCAGTACGGCAAATCCTGGACTTAGATTCCACAAGCCCTGTCGCCCTCTGCAACCCAGGCTTAACATTGCTAGGCACAACTACCTGGGAGATAAACAGTGCTTGTGGACCAGCTAGGCATTGAGGCTGATGATGATGCTGAGCAGCATCAGCCCTGGCTGGACTAAAATGGGAGACCACAGAAGGTCCTGGACCCATTTTGAATCCAGCACCAGACTGACGCCTAACACTCTGCTTGCTGTCATTGTATTGGATCCTTCATTGCTGAATCTTTCCTAGCCATGTGAAGATCACATACAGTGGATATAGAAAGTCTACACACCCCTGTTAAAATACTAGGTTTTTGTCATATGAAAAAAGTCATACCAATAAGAATAATTTCAGAACTTTTTCCACCTTTAATGTCACCCATAATATGTAGAAATCCATTCAGAAACAAACTGAAATCTTTTTGGATGGAAGAAGAAAAATAAAAAACTGAAATAATGTAGTTAAACGAATATGCACACCTGTAAATTAATATTTTGTTGAAGTACCCTTTAAATTTATAATAGCAATCAGTCTTTTTTGGGTATTAGTCTATCAGTATGGCACATCTAGAATTAGGAATCTTTGCTTGCTCCCTCTTGCAGTAGCATTTCAAATCTGTCAGATTGAAATGGCATCTCCTGGATGCAGTGGCCTCTTCAGGTCACCCACGAAGTTTCAATTAG
This sequence comes from Phyllobates terribilis, assembly GCF_046119375.1. Taxonomy (NCBI): domain Eukaryota; kingdom Metazoa; phylum Chordata; class Amphibia; order Anura; family Dendrobatidae; genus Phyllobates; species Phyllobates terribilis. Next base: position 528,516,269 of record NW_027362771.1, on the reverse strand, counting down.
ATTATGGTCTTGGCTCTGGCTGGGCCATTCCAAAACTTTGATCTTCTTCTAGTGAAGCCATTATTTTGCTAATTTGGAGGTAAAATTGACTGATTTATGGAACTGTTCATAATTCCCTTGACTAAAGCCCCAGTTCCAGCAGCCAAAAAACAACCCCAAAGTATAATCCTGCCTCTACCATGCTCCACAGTAGGTATGTGTCACGCTGTCTCAGCGTACAGGGGGTCAGGGGCCTGAGCTGACCCTAGACAGGGGCCCTGACTAATCCCTCAACCTGGAGGTACTGTTAATGGTACAGAGGTCGAGGCCGCCAGCGTAACCCTAAACTCCTGAATATCCCTGAACCTCAGTAATCTAGTCCTGAGAAGGACCCCGATCACAACAATGGGGAACAGGATAGAAAATGCCCAAAACACAGTACTAGACAAACGAGACAGTACAAGGGGAAAACCAAAAACCACCTTGCATACAAAAACTAACACCACAATTACAGAGGGAACAACAACAGGTTAGGAGATAAATGATAAAGGGAGGAAGGGAACAAACCACACCGCATACTCCTCGCTCCGAACTCCACTCTGAAGGTCTGCAAGAAATGCTTTCACCGACAACTTCCCTATCCGACCAGCAGGTATTTGAAGGAATCCCAATACTGCAGCATTAACTGCAGCTGGGCGAGGCTGAGCCTCGTCAAGCACAGAGAGAGAGAATTAACTCCCTCACAACCAAAAAACACAAAGCACCAAAAACTCAGCTGCGAGAAGTCAGGCTGAGTAGTCGCGACGATCTTCGTGGCGACACACCCATGACAGTACCACCCCTTCTACGAGGGGCCTCCGGACCCTCAGGGCCAGGTTTATTTGGGTGAGTCGTGTGGAAGGCTCGAATTAACCGGTCTGCGTTAATATCTGACGCAGGAACCCACATTCTCTCCTCAGGACCATACCATTTCCGATGAACCAGGTACTGAAGGGACCGGCAACTAAAACGTGAATCGATGACTTTCGATACCTGAAACTCCAAATTTCCATTGACCACCACTGGAGGAGGAGGTAAAGGTGACGGTATCATTGGCGCCACATACCTCTTAAGCAAAGATCTGTGGAACACGTTATGAATTTTAAACGTAGGGGGGAGGTCAAGACGGAATGCCACCGGATTAATTATAGAACTGATCCTGTACGGCCCGATGAACCTGGGACCCAGTTTCCAGGAGGGAACCTTGAGTTTTATATTCTTGGTAGACAACCATACCAGATCGTTCACACTTAGGTCCGGACCAGACACTCTCCTCCTATCAGCCATACGTTTGTATCGGTTCCCCATAGTACTCAGATTATTCAGTACCCCTCTCCATACTGAAGCGAGTGATGACGAAAATCGTTCCTCCTCAGGAACCCCCGAAGAGCCCCCTCTACTGAAAGTACAAAACTGGGGGTGAAAACCATATGCCCCAAAAAACGGGGACTGTTACCAGTGGATTCGCTCCGCCTATTATTAAGAGCAAACTCCGCCAGAGGTAAGAAAGAAGCCCAGTCCTCCTGGTTCTCTGACACAAAACACCGGAGATATGTCTCCAAACTCTGGTTCAGACGTTCCGTCTGACCATTGGTCTGAGGATGAAAACCTGATGAGAACGATAAATGCATCCCCCGCCGAGTACAAAAAGCCTTCCAGAATTTGGACACAAACTGAGACCCCCGATCCGACACCACATCGGAGGGTACCCCGTGAAGCCTCACAATCTCTCCAATGAACACCAGCGCAAGAGTTTTAGCATTAGGAAGAGCAGGAAGAGCGATAAAATGTGCCATCCTGCTGAACCTGTCTACTACAACGAGTATGACCGTTTTACCCGAGGACGGCAGGAGGTCCGTAATAAAGTCCATAGACAGATGAGTCCAAGGACGCTCCGGGATCTTCAAAGGTAAGAGGGCCCTAGACAGATGGGTATGTGGGGTCTTAGAGTGCGCACAAACCCCACAGGACACAACAAAAGTTACCACCTCCTTATGTAAGTTAGGCCACCAAAACCGACGCGAGAGGAGATCCACAGTTGCTTTACTTCCTGGGTGTCCTGCCAAAGCTGAGTTATGGTGTGCCTCGATCACCTTTTGTCGTAGCTGATCTGGAACAAACAGTCTCCCTGGAGGTCCAACAGGGGCGTCCCCCTGAGCCTCCAATACCTCCTCCTCAAGCTCAGAGCATACTGCCGACACCACCACCCCCTCTTGAAGGATAGGAACCGGATCATCCGTATTCCAGGCCCCAGGGAAACTACGAGATAAGGCATCCGCCTTCACATTTTTTGACCCAGGACGATATGTAACGACAAAATTAAACCTGGTAAAAGACAACGACCACCTGGCTTGTCTGGGATTCAGACGTTTTGCGGACTCCAGATAAAGCAGGTTCTTGTGATCGGTGATGACGGGGACCGGATGGACTGCCCCCTCCAAAAAATGGCGCCACTCCTCAAAATCTAACTTAATAGCCAAGAGTTCCCTATTGCCGACATCGTAATTCCTCTCAGCGGACGACAATTTTTTGGAGAAAAAAGCGCACGGACGCCACTTACCAGGGGACGAACCTTGTGACAAAACTGCTCCCACCCCTACCTCAGAAGCGTCTACCTCTACAATGAACGGCTGTGACGCATCAGGTTAAATGAATATGGGAGCTGAGGCAAAACATTTTTTCAAGGAGGAGAATGCTTGACAAGCCTTGTCAGACCACCTAGAAAAATCCGTCCCCTTTTTTGTCATGTCTGTGAGAGGTTTAACCATGGATGAGAAATTACGAATGAATTTCCGGTAATAATTAGCAAACCCCAGGAAACGTTGTAGTGCCTTAAGATTCTCTGGCAGATCCCACTCAAGAACTGCCCGCACTTTCCCTGGGTCCATACGAAAACCGGACGCTGACACCAGGAAACCTAAAAACTGGAGTTCCTGTACGGCGAACACAAACTTCTCCCATTTGGCGTACAGTTTATTATCCCGCAAGATCTGTAACACCTGCCTAACATGCTCCTGATGAGACACAAGATCAGGCGAGTAAATTAAGATGTCATCCAGATATATGACCACAAACTGACCCACCAGGCGGCGAAAAATGTCATTAACAAAGTGTTGGAACACCGCCGGGGCATTAGTCAGACCGAATGGCATGACAAGGTTCTCATAATGCCCCTCTGGAGTGTTAAACGCCGTCTTCCACTCATCCCCCTCCTTTATCCTAATCAGATTGTACACCCCCCTGAGATCCAACTTAGAGAACCATTTGGCGCCCACGATCTGATTAAAGAGATCGGGGATAAGTGGGAGTGGATACGGATCTCGGACCGTAATCCGATTAAGTTCACGGAAATCCAGGCAAGGGCGTAGGCCTCCATCTTTCTTCTTCACAAAGAAGAACCCCGCAGCCACCGGGGAAGATGAAGGTCTAATATGCCCCTTAGCCAGACTCTCAGAAATATAATCCTTCATGGCCTGCCTCTCCGGACCAGATAGGTTATACAACCTAGATTTAGGTAACTTGGCCCCAGGGAGCAATTTTACAGAACAGTCATACACGCAATGAGGAGGTAGTTCCTGACACCCTTTCTCCGAGAATACATCCTCAAAGTCCGCCACAAATGGAGGTAAGACCCTAGGAGTGACAGCACCGATGACCGTATTCATGCAGTTTTTACTGCAGAATTCACTCCATTGGCTTATCTCCCTGGATTGCCAATTAATAACCGGATTATGCTTAGTTAACCAAGGAAGGCCCAACACAATAGGAGTGGGAAGACCCTCCAACACGTAACAAGACAACAGTTCTTTATGTATCGCCCCCACTTGAAGATTTACGTTATGCACCACTTGCAAAAAACTTCCCTGACCGAGAGGCCTGGCGTCGATCGAAAATATGGGGATGGGTTTAGCCAACATATTCAATAGCATACCTTGAACCCGGGCAAACCGAGCGTCCACCAGATTAGCCCCGGCCCCACTATCTAGAAGAACAGATATCCTCTCAGTTCTCGTACCCACCACCACCTCCGCCGGTACGAGAAACTGAGACGAACCTAGGGACGAAATACCTACTCCCAGATTGCCGTCCACCACACAACCTGGGATCAATAGTTTTCCGACGACTCTTTACTCTGCAAAGGACGGGATGGACACCCCCCAATAAAATGTCCCTTTCTCCCGCAGAAGAAGCACCTTCCAGTCTTGTGGTGCACCGCCGGTCCCCTCCCCCGGAAAGATGTCCCTCCTAACTGCATAGGCTCCTCTGGACTGACCAGGGGAACCTCCATATGAGGGGACCTTGTAGGAGGTGGAGTCATCCCAGGGGGCGGAGTTATCCCGCACCTCTCCCGAAGCCGTCTGTCCGTGCGAATAGCAAGGGCCATAGCGGCTTCCAGTGAGGCGGGAGGGTCATACTGTGCCAACACATCCTTTAATTTGTCAGATAACCCTTGACAAAACTGGCTCCTAAGAGCCGGGTCATTCCACTGGGTGTCCGTGGCCCACCTACGGAACTCCGAACAGAATTCCTCCGCCGGACGATCTCCCTGGTGGATCCTACGTAACTTAGATTCAGCAAGGGAGATCCGATCCGGGTCATCATATACGAGTCCCAGAGCAGCGAAAAACCTATCCACTGACTGGAGAGCCGGAGAGCCCGGGGGAAGAGAGAACGCCCAAGATTGTGGGTCCCCTTGTAGGAGCGAGATGACAATTCCCACCCTTTGCTCCTCACTCCCCGATGACCGAGGCTGCAGCCGAAAGTACAACTTACATGCCTCCCGGAAAACAAAAAACTTGTCCCGCCCCCCAGTGAACCTGTCAGGGAGAGCTACTTTAGGTTCTGGTCCGGCTTGCTCCAGAGGACACAAAACCTTGGACTTAACGTCCGCCAACTCCATGGACAAACTCTGCAACTGCCGAGCTAGACTGGCTACTGGATCCATGGTGGTTGGAAAAAATTTTTTTTTTTTTGTGTCGGTCGGTGAAAATGTCACGCTGTCTCAGCGTACAGGGGGTCAGGGGCCTGAGCTGACCCTAGACGGGGGCCCTGACTAATCCTTCAACCTGGAGGTACTGTTAATGGTACAGAGGTCCAGGCCGCCAGCATAACCCTAAACTCCTGAATATCCCTGAACCTCAGTAATCTAGTCCTGAGAAGGACCCCAATCACAACAATGGGGAACAGGATAGAAAATGCCCAAAACACAGTACTAGACAAACGAGACAGTACAAGGGGAAAACCAAAAACCACCTTGCATACAAAAACTAACACCACAATTACAGAGGGAACAACAACAGGTTAGGAGATAAATGATAAAGGGAGGAAGGGAACAAACCACACCGCATACTCCTCGCTCCGAACTCCACTCTGAAGGTCTGCAAGAAATGCTTTCACCGACAACTTCCCTATCCGACCAGCAGGTATTTGAAGGAATCCCAATACTGCAGCATTAACTGCAGCTGGGCGAGGCTGAGCCTCGTCAAGCACAGAGAGAGAGAATTAACTCCCTCACAACCAAAAAACACAAAGCACCAAAAACTCAGCTGCGAGAAGTCAGGCTGAGTAGTCGCGACGATCTTCGTGGCGACACACCCATGACAGTATGTTGTTCTTTTGATGATGTGCAGTGTAGGTTTTGCATCACACATACCGAACAGTTCAACCTTGGTCTCATCAGACCATAACACTTTTTTCCACATGCTGAACAGACCAGGTGAATGGTGCAGTGGTTGATCATACATACTATTTCTCCCTTCATTCTTATGGGAGTGTCAAAAAACAACCAAGCACAGTGTTTGGCTATCTACAATGGTTGCATTAAGAATGAATAGAATGGCAGTGAACATGATCGACAACCACTCCATTACCAAGGGGCTCTTCATAACCCAGGTTATTGGGATCCTTGGGGGTCCCAGTGTTTGACCTTCAGCAATTAGGAAATTATCACTTATCCCATGGCTTGGGAATATCTGCTAAACTTGAGAGCTTAGGAAAAAAGGAACAAAAATTGGGCTTCCAAAAGCACTGCCAAGGATGGGAGGAAGAGATTATAATGTTTAAAAAAAACGTTAAAATGTATTGAGCTACGCGTTACGAAGCCGGTCAATCCCCTTCATCAGGCTCAAACTTGAGAGAGACAGACCATTATTAATGAAGCCTGGTGACTACAACATTCCACATCATACAACGCAAGTGATGCTAAAGTGGTCCTTACCTGGGGTTCACCACAGTCACACTGCTCCCCACTTTCCACGAAGGCATTACCACATATGGGGGGAATCAGGAGTTGCGAGGTTTGAGGCATATTTAACATGCAATTTGGAAAGTAATTATAGATGAAGCTCCTCATGTCTGCAATGTTGCAGCTGGAGAAGGTGTACGGAGGTCGATTACTGAAATGATAAAACCACATTGGATTATGTAGGTGACTGGTAGTGACTGCACAAGATCTGCAGACAATGGTGTTGCACGCAAAACGTCAGGTTGTGATCACATGGGGGGCACACCTAAATGGTCTACTAATGAAAAAAACAACCAGTACCACATTTGAAAAATACAATAAGGTAAAAGACTCCACACTCCAATATGGGTTCAAGTGCCCAGAAGGAAAATCAGCAAATCCAAGTAAAGTAAACCTTCAGCATTTTGTAGGGTGAATATTAGTAATAATTTTATTTTTTGTCAGCCCGTGAGACAGATTCGTGTGCCAACATTTCGGCCTTTTTTGGGTGTTTCTTTCCCCCCTCCCCCGTTCTCTTCCTTCTGGATATGGCTCTTATATTCTATGGCTGTTCTCATTACTTTCTTTCATTTCAATATGTGCCAATAGAGTCTACATATGCTATCCTGATCAGCATCCCATTGGAACATCGGTGCATGCGCATTCTGTATTATTCTCTTTGGCCCTTGTATCGGACTCTCCAGGCAGATACACATAACACACACGGCGCATGCGCCGAAACGTCATCGGCATAGATCCTTTGGTTTCACTCAGCCTTCTCCGGCCGACACACACAGCGCGCATGCGCGGACATGTTAGCTGCGCACAGCTGATACAGGTTCCCCTACATCAGCTGGCTATTTCCATCTAGAGCATTGTGCTGTTCGATACATACCAGCGTACACAGGCACGCCATCCATTATTTCATTTATGGAGACTGGGCGGTAAACGTTTATGTGGTTTATTTGCTTTCTGTTCATGTGATTTGATTTTATCTCTTTTCTGAATACACTTCTATATAATCTTCACAGATTCTCCACTGCGTATTGAGAGAGCACCGGGACAGGTAACACCAATTGACTATGGTGTCCCTCTTTGTCCGTTTTCCTTTTAGTTCCTTTTTTGTTCTCTCTTTTTCTTTCTTTATATGTGAATCTGTACTCATTAACATGAACATGTGTCCCCCTGATTTATCTGCACTCCTATTATCTTTATGTTCCTCTGAACACCTGAGGTTTTCCTGACCTGTGTGACATATTCTAACATCATGATATCATACATTAGAGTCTTTCCTTTTTCACAGGGATTATCCACATTGAGGCAGCCATTTTTCTTGAACTCTCAGATCGACTTTGTGTATTAAATTGGAGCATATTATATATCTTATCTTGTTTTGGCATTATGCCATCTATACCTGATTATGAGACAATTATCAGCTGAATGATTGACACTATTTATTTGATATTATTTGATGTATTCATATTATATGATATTTCTAATCTTGTACAGACTGCCTTGACAAAGGCCAGATGTAAAGGCCGAAACGTTGGCACATGAATCTGTCTCACGGGCTGACAGAATAAAATTATTACTAATATTTACCCTACAAAGTGCTGAAGGTTTACTTTATTTACATTTGAAAAGTACATTAGGGCGCCATAGTAAAACTTTGAAGAGATCAAACTCAATATTGACCCTTATCAACTATAAGGACCCCATGGCAGTATCACATGAGAATTTATTTTGGATCCATATCTGCCATTACTTCCCAAAGGTGAAAATCTTGTGTAACTATAGGAGATATTACCATACTGTGAAACTGGAAATATATTAAGTGTTTCAAAAGCCAGACTGGAACTTTTATCCCGCTGGAGTAAAGTGAGCCAAGTTTAAAAAGAGATGCAGCCCTCTTAATAAATTTGGCATGTCATATGGGTTGCTTGTGGGCCAGAAAATTAAATCTATACCAACCAATGAGTTGACGTAAATTTCACTAATTTTCAGCCATACATCATAGCAAATTTGTTGCATGGAGGTAAACTTGCCCAATTTGCAATGTTTAGATACCAGAAAACTTCTCTCAAGAAGTGTAGAAAAGGAGAAGATCTTTGCCTTTATGTGTAGCCTAAATCAACATAGAACATAATCATTTATGTTTAACCCAAAAGCATCTACAAGATGGGAGAAGAATTTTGAAGTTGGTGCATTTACCCCATGTATTCAGACATGACACAGGATGCAGATCCGCATTTACAGCCGCTGATATCATGACCCATCCCCAAGTTATGACCCAACTCATGAGCGACTGTGGCAGCAACGGTAGTAACAAAATTGCTATGATCCTGAAGGAGAAATTAAAAAGACATGGTGATTAAAGTGATCATTGAGAAATTATTTATTCAGGTTACATAAAAAAGTATTAATAACATAATATTAAAAAAAAACAGGACCCATGACACTACACATCCTATTTGATGGAAGGAAAAGTCACAAAATTATGATATCACTAGACTGATAGATGTGATATGAAAATGATGAAAAATGGAACAACATTTTCAAAACATCTTGATTTATTCAGTATCGAGTATGAGCGCCACATGCAGAAATTCTCTCACTTACAGGCTTGACTGCTATCAATGAGGTTATTAATGGTTGTCTGAGGAATGTGCCTAGATGTGCTCAATGGGAGACAAGTCTGGAGACGCTGAAAGCCATGGTAGCACATATAGGCCATGTAGGCTGCTCACAGTAGTATGAGCAATATGCGACCTGGCCAAATTACCTAAAGCTCACCTTTACAATTTGTCTGGGCCTGAATGTATCTCCATGAAAAATTATGTGAACGAAAAGTTTACGGCTGGGTCATATCTGTCCTTCCTCCTCCCCTGTAGCTGCTGGATTTTCTTTGTAAAAAAAAATATCGTGGCCTCTGTCCTTGCCTCAATTTCCGACAACTGAACAAAATCACAGTTGAAAATACATACCCACTTCCACTCATCCCCGACCTTTATAATCAGCTTATGGGGGCTAAGTGGTTTTCTAAGCTTGACCTTAGTGCTATTTTTTCTGATTGCAATGGGAGATCTGTCGTGATTTACCTTGATGTTATTTTTAGTTTTTTGCCTGATTTGGATTCACACCAGGAACATGTCCTTGTAGTATTACAAAGGTTGAGGGAGAATTCTTTGTTTGCTAGAATTGAGAAATTTATTTTTCTGTTCAGGAAATTTCATTCCTGGGGTTCATTTTATCGGCTGATGTATTTAAGAAGGATCTTGAGAGGGTGCAATCTATAATAGATGGGGTTCAACCTAGTGACCTCAAAGCATTGCAACGTATTCTAAGATATGCCAACTATTATAGGAAATTCATTAGGGGTTTCTTTTAGATTGCTAAACTTCTTAGTAACCTCACAGGTAAGGTGGCAGATCTCAAGGCTTGGTCATCACATGCTATTAAGGCTTTTGAGAAATTCAAAGAGTGTTTTGTCTGCTTCTGTTCTAATCCAATCTGATCTCCAAGAACCATTCATTGTGGAGGTGGATTCTTCAGAAGTCGAGGTAGGGACAATTTTATCTCAGGGCTCCAAAACTCTGGCTAATTTGCAGCCATGAGCTTTTTTTTCTAGAAAATTTTTATCTACTGAAAAAAATTATGATGTGGGGAATGGTAAGTTACTCACTATTAAATTAGCCTTTGATGAATAGAGGCTTTTTTTAGGAGGGGCAGTTCATCGAGTCACTGTGGTCAATGACCATAAGAATTAAGTTTACATTGAATCAACTAAACGGCTAACTCTTAGACAGACCAGATGGTCCTTTTTGTTCTCTAGCTTCAATTTCTCTATAACATTTAGGCCAGAGTCCAAAAATGTGAAGGCTGACGTTATCACGTTGACTTGTTTCAGTTTCTCCTCCAGAACCTCTGTCTTCCATTCTCCCTAAATGCATTGTGGTCTCTGTGTTTTCCACAGATTTGGAAGCAGAGATCAGTAAAGTCCAGTCAGTGGCTCCTCCCGCCACTCCAGGGTCCAAGTTATTTGTACCCTTGTACCTAAGATTGTGTCTGTTGCAGGAGTTTCATGTTTTCATCTTGAGTGGTCATCCTGGGATCACAGCTACGCAGAAAGCTATTACTGGGCTGTTTTGGTGGCCATCTATGCATAATAATAGTAAAGATTTTTTATCCGCTTGTGAAGTTTGCACGTGCTAAGGTCTGGGTCTGTCATAACCGGCCAACCGGGAAATGGGCTCCATTGCCAATTCGATAAACACTGTGGACTCATCAATCCATGGATTTCATCACGGATTCGACTCTGTCTAGTGGGAAAACTGTTACTTGGGTGGTACTTGACCGATTCAGTAAACAGGCTTATTTTATTGCTTTGTCAAGATAACCTATAGCAGAGACATTCTCCAGGTTGTTTATTTGTCATATTGTGAGATTGTATGCAATTCATCATTGTGTCTGATAGGGGAATGCAATTTGTCTCCAAATTTTGGAGAGCTTTTTGTAATAGACTGGGGATTGAGGCGTGGCCTGGCAGCCGACTAACATGGCTGTGTGAGTACTGAGCTCTGTCTCACCCAGAGCCTGTTCAGCAACTTATCCAGTATTTGCTCTGCTTTTTATGGCTAAATCCCCTCACCTAACTCCTGGCATGATGGCCAGAGGTAAAATAAAGCGCCAAGGAAATTGTAGGTTTACTTTACAGAACATTAGCAAAGATGGTGCCGAGACCTCTGCTCACAGACGTGTCGTCCCCCGTGACCCAGACTCCTTCTCTAACAACAAATCTCCACCAACTCTTGAACCATGCAGCATGAAGCTAACACTGGCAATGCCTGCTTGACAGAGTCCAGTATATATAGGAGAGGGGACTGGTAAACACTGAACAGCTGAGAGCATCACCCAGGAAAGCTTCCAGGAGCTCTCAGCTGAACATATTAACCCCTGCACTGCTAGAAGAAACCTGCACTATTTAATATGAAGGTGAAGTGCTGCTAATGAGTGCAGGAGTAGAAGAAATCAGATGGTGTGGTCATCTGGCTCCTCTCTGTCGCAGTAAACTCGTCACCGGAACCTTCCTTTTTATTGTAATTATGGTTTCATCCCCATTTTGGTGAATTTTCTAGGATGAGTTCTGAATGTCCTGGGGTTGCAGTGGCCATATTGAAATTTGGGGATGTGTGAAGGGAGGTTCAAAAAAATATTTGGGCCACTTAGATTCACTAAAAATGGAAGACTGATAGAAAATGTTCGCCATGTTCTGTTTTTATAGTAGGTGATAAGGTTTGGCTTCCAGACAAAAATACTTAGAATACCATTGGCAAAGTTGAGTCTGAAGTTCATTGGTCCCTATGAGATTTTGGAAGTGGTCAATCTGGTGGCTTTTAAGTTGAAGCTTCCTCCATCTCTTCCACATGTCTTCCACAGATCCATGTTAAAGAAGTTTGTTCCTTCGATTTTATCTCCCTCATCCCTGCCTCCACAGGCTTCTGTTGATGGTAATTTAGAGTACAAGGTACAGAGAATTGTGGATTCTCGGAAGGTCCTAAATTCCCTCCAGTACCTTATCCATTTAAAGGTACTGTGATGTTTTTTGAATTTATGTCCTTTTCTGTGAGCCGTGTTCCCAAGTGTATTCAGTGTGAAGGAACATTCCTCAGAAAACCATTAATAACCTCACTGATAGAAGGCAAGGTGTGTAAGTGTATGTATTTCTGCATGTGTATTGATACTAAATAAATTGAGATGCTTTTTTTAACATTTGCATATCATATCATGTTTATCTATCCTGAGATTATAATAACTCCATGACTTTTCCTTTTTGGAGTTACAGTATTTATAAAACTGATTATTGAAATTGTATGTGTGTATATATTATATAGTAGATATAAAAGTGTACACACCCCTGTTAAAATACCATTTTTTTGTCATGTAATCAATTAAAAAAATCATACCAAAAATTATTTCAGAACTTTATACACTTTTAATAATGCCCATAATCTGTACAATTCAAATAACTAAAAAAAATTCAAAAACTGAAAAAAGCACCCATTATAGTATTTAAAATAGTATTTAGGAATCTTGTTTACCCTTCCGAAGTTTCATATAACTAATGCAAATTTGAATGAAAAAAAAATTCTATAATTTTACATTAAAATATAATTTTAAACCCATTTTTTTCATATTTTCACAATGACAAATAGGATAAAAAAAAAATGCCACAATTTATTATTAAATTTCTCCCGACTACGGCAATACCTATACGTGGTTACATACCACTGTTTTTGCACTCAGTAGGGCTCACAAGGAAAGTAGCACCATTTTAGGCCTCTTTACACATCCTGATATTTTAGGTACTGGAAAAAACAGTACCAGTGCTGTTCCTGTCCGTGTGCAACATCCGTGTGGCGTCCGTGTGCTGCATCAGTGTGTACTGAATCCAGCTCCTTGGTCTTCCTGCGATCAGCTCGACCATGCAACAATTATGGGAGTTGTAGTCAGCACCCACTGTGTGTGTATAGTGCAAATTAAATAATTAATTTAATAAAAAATAAATGTGTGGGGTCCCCCTTCATTTTCCAACCAGCTGAGGGAAAGCAGACAGCTGGGGGCTGTGTGTTAATCTTCTGGGAAGGGGCCAATAGCCATAAAGGTTCCCAGACTATTAATAACAGCTCTCAAGTGTTTGCTTAGCCTTTAATGGTTAAAAAACGTGAGGTGACTCTATGAATACTAACCAGCAAAGGCTAAACAGACAGCTGCAAGCTGATATTAATAGGCTGGGAAGGGGCCATGAATATTGGCCCCCTCCCAGGCTAAAAACGTCAGCTCTCAGCTGCCCCGGAAATGGCGCATCCATTAGATGCGCCAAATCTAGCACTTATCCTCAGCTCTTCCCACTTTCCCTGGTGCGGTGGCAAGTGGGGTAATAGTTTTGGGGTTGATGTCAGCTGTTTTATGTCCGCTGACATCAAGCCCAGGAGTTAGTAATGAAGAGGTGTCTATCAGACACCCCCATTACTAACCCCATAGTCAAAAGTAATAAAGATAGACGCAGAGAAAAGTCCTTTATTTGAAAAAAACACTCCCCCACAATGTATTGTGGACTGTGCAGCCTTCAAAAAATGTACATGTGTGCAGTCCCACAGATTTGAATGGGTCTACTTGTGCAAGTGTCTCAAGTACATGTGAAAACTGTCACCACATTTACTGGAGACACCACTGACGTGTGAAGGAGGCCTTACTGGAGTGGTTAACAGACATCGTGTCACATTTGCAAAGTCTCTGAGCTACCACGAAAGAAGAAACTCATCTAAGAACACCTCTTCAAGATTTACTCTGCGGGGTGGTGAACACTTTGGCCCCACAGATATTTCATTGATTATTATATTATTAAGCTCTGAAAATGAAAAATTATATTCTTTAAAAAATATTTTAGTTTTGTTTTTGTTTTGTTTTATTATTATATTTTCCCCAAGAGAAAAGAGGAGAAAAAATACTTGTCAATTTGTTACACAATTTCTCCCGAATATGACAATAACCTACTGCATATGCGGCTGTACATTACTATGTTGGTGCTCGGCATGGCTCCGAAGGGATAGGGCTGCATTTGTCTTTTATAGCACAAATTTTGCTGTAATGGTTTTTGGTTACTAAATCGCCTTTGCAGTACCCCTGAGGTACCAGTACATTGAAAGCCCACAGAATTTAACCCATTTTAGAAACAACCCTCAAGGAATTAATCTAAGGATGTAGAGAACATTTCTACCCCACAAGTGTTTCTTAGATGTATTAACCATTGGGCTGTGAAAATTAAACATTACATTTGTTATAATATTATGTAGTTTTAGCGAAAAAAATTTCATTTTTACAACAGAGAACAAGAAAAAAATGACCCCATAATTTATTACACAATTTCTCCCGAGTATGGAAATACTCTATATGTTGCAGAATTATACAAGTTGAAAAAAGACATAGGGCCATCAAGTTCAACCTTTCTCCACCAGTTGCTAGATTATCTATAACCCGCAATGCCATTTGTTGTAAGGAAAGAATTCAGCCATTTTTTTTAAAGCTGTTAAGAGTGTCTGCCATTACTACCCCTTGTGGTAGGGCATTCCTCAGTCTGCCTGCTCTAACTGTAAAGAACCCTTTCCTATTTAGCAGCTGGTATCGCCTTTCCTCCACCCATAATGAGTGCCCCCTGGTCCTTTTTAAGGTATTTGGAAGAAATAAGTCATGTGCCAGTTCTTTGTACTGACCACATATGTATTTATACATGTAAATGAGATGTCCTCTGAAACTTATTTTTTCTAACCTGAATAAGCTCAACTTTTCCAACCTCTCATTAGGAGAGGCCTTAGTTGTAATCTAGTTGCCTTTGAAGTGACACTAACTTCCAAATATCCTTTTTAAAATGTGAAGCACAAAACTGGATCCCATATTCTATGTCGCCTAATAAGTGCTTTACAAAGGAGTAATAATACATTGGGATTTTATCTTTCTTTTTATACACCTTAAATTTTTGTTTGCTTTTGCAGCTGCTGCCTGACATTGAGTACTGCTACTCAGCTTCCATGTAACCAGAATACCCAAGTCTCCTGTTCTATAGTCCCGAGTATATTTCTATTTAATGTATATGCAGAATATGTGTTTGCACACTACAGTTTGGATGCATGTTAGTAATCAGAAGTGAAAGCACCATTTGGAGCAGTTTTTTGTTCCAATATTTCATTTGTATAGCACTTGAGGTAATAATACAAAAGACTACTAGTGTTGAGCGAGCATGCTCGCCACTGCTCAGTACTCGCCTGAGCATCTCACTGCTCGAGATGCTCGGCGCTCGCCCAGTATTTCCGAGGTTGCTCGGCGGGAGCTCGGGTCTCCTCCCTGCATGTTTGGCGCTCTTTACAGAGCCAATGATCACGCAGGGATTGCCTGCCTCTCACTGTAATGCCGTAGCCATGTTGGTTGTGGCATTACAGTAATTGGCTGGCCGCATAGCGTCATCGGGTCTATATCAGACCTGGAGCCGCCGTGCTCGTCACAGTCACTCCGGAATCAGACAGTGTAGGGAGAGGTGTTGCTGCGTCAGGGAGAGATTTGCTTGTGTATTAGGTAGTGTAGGGAGAAAAATCTGCAGAGATATCAGGCAGGCAGTGTATATAGGCAGGCAGGCAGGCAGGGTATATAGCAGACTGCAGTGCATATAGCACAAGAGGCTCCATTCCGCCTTCTGCTGTTCTTAGATATTTCTATACAAAGGCCCAGGTCTCAGGGGCCAGGAATACTTTTCTTTGGATCTTAATCATCATTATTTGCTTAAAAAGCAATCCAGAGAACAGTTTTTCTGCGCCATTTGCTTGTGTAGGGAGAGGTGCTGCTGCGTCTGGGAGAGATTTGCTTGTGTATTAGGTAGTGTAGGGAGAAAAACCGTACATCTATATATATAATCGTCTTATCCCGTCTGTCTGTCTGTCTGTCCTGGAAATCCCACGTCGCTCATTGGTCCGGCAGCGGCCAATCAGCGCCGCAGGATTTCTGAAAAAAGATGGCGGCCGTTAGCGGCTCATCTGCGGGAAGGAGATGCAGCCGGGAGATGACCGGCGCGAGGCGCTCATCTCCCGGCCGGTAGCAGCAGAAGGACCCGCACAGGCAGCGGCGCTGACATCCATGCGGAAGGGAGGACCGGGGAGCGGCACTGCGGGTCGGGATACTTCTGCTGCGAGCGGCCGCTCATCTCCCGGCTTCTCGCAGCGGAAGTAGCCGCACAGGCAGCGGCGCTCCCCGGTCCTCACCAATACGATTCCGCTCCCCGGTCCTCACCAATATGATTTGCTGATTGGTCGCGCTCTCCGCCCGCGACCAATCAGTGATCTTGGCGCTAAAGTTAAACACCGCTCTGCTGATTGGTCGCGGCCGCTGCCCGCGACCAATCACCTATTTGGGCGCCACATTTAAATAGCGGCCGCGACCAATCACCGATCTTGGCGCCACATTTAAACACTGCTGTGTTGATCGGGCGCGGACGCCAGCCGCGACCAAACAGCGAGATTGGCGCCAAATTTAAACAATGCTCTGCTGATTGGTTGTGGCCGCCAGCCGACCGCGACCAATCAGTGAGATTGGCGCCAAATGTAAACAACGCTCTGCTGATTGGTTGCGGCCGCTGGCCGACCGCGACCAATCAGCGAGATTGGCGCCAAATTTAAAGAACGCTCTGATCTCCCGACGGCAAGTGTGAATGGAGGAGCGGCGCCGCTGGTCGGGATGCTTCTGCTGCGAGCAGCCGCTCATCTCCCAGCTGCTCGGAGCGGAAGTACCCGCACAGGCAGCTCCGCTCCCCGGCGAACAATCAGCGATATGGGCGGCAAATTTAAACAACGCTCTGCTGATTGGTTGCGGTCGGCGACCGCGACCAATCAGCATTATTGCCGCAAAATTTCAACCCCGCTCTGCTGATTAGTCGCAACCACCGGCCGTGACCAATCAGCGATATTGTCGCCAAATTTAAATACCGCTTCACTGATTGGTCGCGGTTGCCGGCTGCGACTAATCAGCATTATTGGCGCCAAATTTAAACACCGCTTTAATGATTTGTCGCCGTGGCCAGCCGCGACCAATCAGCGATATTGTCGCCAAATTTAAACACCGCTATGCTGATTGGTCGCGGTTACCGGTCGCAAATAATCAGCATTATTGGCGCCAAATTTAAACACCGTTCTGCTGATTTGTCGCAGCCGTGACCAATCACCATTATTGGCGCCAAATTTAAATAACGCTCTGCTGATTAGTCGCGACCGCCGGCCAAGACCAATCTGCGATATAGCCGCCAAATTTTAACACCACTTTGGTGATTGGTCACGGTTGCCGGCCTCGACCAACCAGTGATTTTGGCACCAAATTTATACACCGCTCTGCTGATTGCGCCCTGTCGGCCGCATACATATTCTAGAATACCCGATGCATTAGAATCGGGCCACCATCTAGTTATACATATCCATCTTAACAAACAGTCCTTTTGAGGACTAACTAATCCATCTGCAGAGATATCAGGCAGGCAGTGTATATAGGCAGGCAGGCAGGGTATATAGCAGACTGCAGTGCATATAGCACAAGAGGCTCCATTCCAATTCTGCCTTCTGCTGCTGTTAGATATTTCTATACAAAGGCCCAGGTCTCAGGGGCCAGGAATACTTTTCTTTGGATCTTAATCCTCATTATTTGCTTAAAAAGCAATCCAGAGAACACAGTTTTTCTGCGCTATTTGCTTGTTGGCACTGCAGAATACAGCCAGGTCCTTTCCATATTACAGCGCTAGAAATTCAGCTATTTAAAACTGCGTTTTCTCCGTCAAACGGATCACATATACAGTACAGACCAAAAGTTTGGACACACCTTCTCATTTAAAGATTTTTCTGTATTTTTATGACTTTGAAAATTGTACATTCACACTGAAGGCATCAAAACTATGAAGTAACACATGTGGAATTATATACTTAACAAAAAAGTGTGACACAACTGCAAATATGTCTTATATTCTAGGTTCTTCAAAGTAGCCACCTTTTGCTTTGATGACTGCTTTGCACACTCTTGGCATTCTCTTGATGAGCTTCAAGAGGTAGTCACCGGAAATGGTTTTCACTTCACAGGTGTGGCCTGTCAGGTTTAATAAGTGAGATTTCTTGCCTTATAAATGGGGTTGGGACCATCAGTTGAGTTGTGCAGAAGTCTGGTGGATACACAGCTGATAGTCCTACTGAATAGACTGTTAGCTGCTTTTTTCTTGCCATAATACAAATTCTAAGTAAAGAAAAACGAGTGGCCATCATTACTTTAAGAAATGAAGGTCAGTCAGTCCGAAAAATGGGGCAAACTTTGAATGTGTTTCTAAGTGCAGTTGCAAAAACCATCAAGCGCTACAAAGAAACTGGCTCACATGAGGTCCGCCCCAGGAAAGGAAGACCAAGAGTCACCTCTGCTTCGGAGGATAAGTTTATCCGAGTCACCAGCCTCAGAAATCGCAAGTTAACAGCAGCTCAGATTAGAGACCAGGTCAATGCCACACAGAGTTCTAGCAGCAGACACATCTCTACAACAACTGTTAAGAGGAGACTTTGTGCAGCAGGCCTTCATGGTAAAATAGCTGCTAGGAAACTACTGATAAGGACAGGCAACAAGCAGAAGAGACTTGTTTGGGCTAAAGAACACAAGGAATGGACATTAGACCAGTGGAAATCTGGGCTTTGGTCTGATGAGTCCAAATTTGAGATCTTTGGTTCCAACCACCGTGTCTTTGTACGACACAGAAAAGGTGAATGGATGGACTCTACATGCCTGGTTCCCGCCGTGAAGCATGGAGGAGGAGGTGTGATGGTGTGGGGGTGCTTTGCTTGTGACACTGTTGGGGATTTATTCAAAATTGAAGGCATACTGAACCAGCATGGCTACAACAGCATCTTGCAGCGGCATGCTATTCCATCCGGTTTGCGTTTAGTTGGACCATCATTTATTTTTCAACAGGACAATGACCCCAAACACACCTCCAGGCTGTGTAAGGGCTATTTGACCAAGAAGGAGAGTGATGGGGTGCTATGCCAGATGACCTGGCCTCCACAGTCACCAGACCTGAACCCAATCGAGATGGTTTGGGGTGAGCTGGACCGCAGAGTGAAGGCAAAAGGGCCAACAAGTGCTAAGCATCTCTGGGAACTCCTTCAAGATTGTTGGAAGACCATTTCCGGTAACTACCTCTTGAAGCTCATCAAGAGAATGCCAAGAATGTGCAAAGCAGTCATCAAATCAAAAGGTGGCTACTTTGAAGAACCTAGAATATAAGACATATTTTCAGTTGTTTCACACTTTTTTGTTAAGTATATAATTCCACATGTGTTAATTCATAGTTTTGATGCCTTCAGTGTGAATGTACAATTTTCAAAGTCATACAAATACAGAAAAATCTTTAAATGAGAAGGTGTGTCCAAACTTTTGGTCTGTACTATACGTTGTCAGAAAATACTACCATTTCTGGCCTCCATTAAAAATTTCTTTCAGTGTGTCAGTGAAGCAATTCACAGCAGTTTGCTGTTCAAACTACTTACCTACAGGCCAGCTATTTGAAACTCTGTTTTCTTCGTCACACGGAGAAAACATAGTCATTTGTAGTGAGCGTGGAAGATACTGTCCTCCATTTAAAATGAGCAAGGCACGTGGCAAGGGACGGGGAACTGGACGTGATGGTAATGGTGCATGCAGAGGCCGAGGACAAGGCCGTGGGCAAGCTGAAATTGTGCCACAACAAACACCCACATCTTCTCGCCTGACTTTCCTGTCCCAATTTCTAGGGGACCGCAGCACACCACTATTGAACCCAGAGCAGTGTCAAAAGGTTGTTGGTTAGATAGCGGATAATGCTTCCAGTCACTTAGCCACCACCACCACCCTGTCTTTCACACGGTCAAGTATCAGTAGCCGTGAGTCTGGACCGCATATTCCCCACCCTGATCCTCCTTCCTCCAACCATGCCGAGTACCCAGAGACAACTGATGCCACACTTGGACACTCTGAAGAGCTGTTCACTTTTCCATTTATAGATTCGGGCCTCTCGCCCGGTCCACTTGAAGCGGGGCAAGAGGAGATCGCATGTAGCGATGTCCAAATATTGGAGCAGCCACGGTCACACGAAGGCGACGGTGAGAAAGTGTCACAAGAGGTGGACGATGATGAGACACAATTGACAGAAAGTCAGGAGGAGGACCAGGGTGCGGAAGTGGAAGACGAGGTGGTGGATGATATAGTAACTGACCCAACCTGGCAGGAGGACATGCAGAGCGAGGGCAGCAGCACACAGGGGGAGGGAGGCAGAGCACCCCAACAGGCAGGAAGAAGCAGTGTGATGGCCGCAGAAAGAAGGCAGGCAACCGTTCCCCGTAACACCAACATGAAGGAAGTTGCCAGTACAACTGTTAGGTCTTCCCGAGTCTGGTTGTTTTTTAAAGACTCTGCCAATAACCCCAAAAAGGCCATTTGCACCACCTGCCAGGCCAGCATCAGCAGGGGTGGCAAAACGACCAGCCTGACCACCACCAGCATGATCAGGCACATGGCAGCAAAGCACCAGACTTTGTGGGCCGAACCCCAGAGTCCAGGAACAGTGTCTGCAGGAGGCACCATTGCTTCTTCCGCTGTTGTGCATGCAAGACAATCCCCTGTCCATGGTGCATGCGAAGATGCCTCCTGCCCTGCACCTGTCGTTGCACACTCTCAAGTAGCAGCATCAGGAAGCACGTCCATGTCCTTGTCCCAGCGTTCACTTGTCCATACCCCAGTCCTTGGAACGCAAGCACAAATATGCAGCCAACATCCCACAGGCCACACTACTAAATTCTCACATTTCCCAACTGCTTGCGCTCCAAATGTTGCCTTTTAGGCTCGTGGAGACGGAAGCATTCCGCAATCTGATGGCGGCGGCCGTCCCTCGGTACTCGATCCCCAGCTGCCACTATTTCTCCCGGTGTGCCGTCCCCGCATTACACAAGCACGTGTCCCAAAACATTAACCGTGCCCTCAACGACGCAGTAACCGGGAAAGTCCACCTAACCACGGACACGTGGACAAGTGATTGTGGGCAGGGACGGTACATCTCACTGACAGCACACTGGGTTAACATAGTGGAAGCTGGGACCCAGTCAGACCTTGGGACGGAACACGTCCTCCCGATGCCAAGGATTGCGGGCCCTAGGTCAATCAGGGTTGCCCCCACAGACTACAGCTCCTGCACCTTATCCTCCTCAGCCTTCTTCTCCTCTTCAGCCTCCATCTCCGAAATGACCACATCAGTCACAAGCTGGAAGCACTGCAGCACTGCCTCGGTCAAGCGGCAACAGGCTGTGCTGAAGCTAATAAGCTTAGGTGACAAACCGCACAATGCTGAAGAGTTGTGGACAGCTCTGAAAGAGCAGGCAGATCTGTGGCTCACACCGCTGAACCTACAGCCAGGCATGGTCGTGTGTGACAATGGCCGGAACCTGGTGGCGGCTCTGAGGCAAGGCGAGCTCACACACGTACCATGCCTGACCCATGTGCTTAACCTCGTGGTTCAGCGGTTTCTCAAATCCTACCCGGAGCTGCCGGATCTGCTTGTTAAAGTATGCCGCCTGTGTGCCCATTTTAGAAAGTCAGCTACAGCTTCCGCCGCCCTTGCCGTGTTTCACCAGCGTTTGCAGCTTCCGGCTCACAGACTGGTGTGTGATGTCCCCACACGTTGGAACTCTACACTGCAGATGTTGGGAAGAATTTATGAGCAGAAGAGGGCAGATGTTGAGTACCAGCATCAACAAGGCCGTCAGTATTCAGTTCAGACTCCACACATAAGACCTCAGGAGTAGACATGGATGTCAGACATATGTTCCATCCTCCAAAACTTTGAGGACTCCACCAAGATGGTGAGCGGCGATGACGCCATAATTAGCATCACCATCCCACTTCTCTGTCTTCTGAAACGCTCTCTGCTCACTATCAAAGAGGATGCATTGCAGGCGGAGCACGATGAGATGGAGCAAGGAACCATATAGGGTGATTACACACAGCCAAGCCTCATCTCATCCCAACGTGGTTTGGGAGACAATGAGGAACAGGAGGAGGAGGAGGAGAAAGGACAGGAGCTAGTTTCATGCACTATAGACGGTACTACCTGCACAGCCATCATACCGTCTGTTCAGCGTGGATGGCCAGAGGACAGAGAGGAGGAGGAGGAGAGCATGGTCAGTTATCCTCTTGGTGCGGACACGGAAGTCTTGTCTGTTAGCAGTCTGGCACGCATGGCTGAGTTTATGTTACGCTGCCTTTCCCATGATCCTCGCGTTCTCAAAATTTTGGGTGACAGTCATTACTGGTTGGTGACACTTCTAGACCCACGCTACAAGGAGAACTTTATATCTCTTATTCCTGAGGTCGGACAGGTTTACAAAAATGGGGCTGTACCAGAAGGCCCTTGTTGCGGAACTATTAAAAAAATTCCCATCTGAAAACGCTGGCGGCAGAGGTCACACTTCGTTGGACAACCAAGGAGTACAGGCGAGAGAGACACAACTTCAATCCAGCAGAGGCAGGAGAACACTGTCAAAGTTCTGGGAGTGTTTTCTCAGACCGTCCCATCGCACAGGCCCTGAGGCGCGGGGTACTCTCACAAGGAGTGCAAAGTTTTGGAAGATGCTGAGGGAGTGCCTTGCCGACCGTACCAACATCCTCTGTGATTCCTCTGTGCCTTATAATTATTGGGTATCCAAGCTGGATACGTGGAATGAATTGGCTCTCTATGCCTTGGAGATCCTGGCCTGCCCTGCCGCCAGCGTTTTATCAGAGCGGGTTTTTAGTGCCGCTGGTGGAATTATAACGGATAAGCGCATCCGCCTGTCAACTGAAAATGCTGACAGGCTGACTCTTATAAAAATGAACAAGGGCTGGATTGGGCCAGACTTCTCAACACCACCGAATGATAGCAGCGTAACATAAACTCAAATCCAGTATGGGTATACGCTTCCTGATTTTGGCTATTTGCTCTCGTCCTCCTCCTTCCTCTCATCCTCCACCACCATATCACCAGGGTGACCGTGGTCCGTGATGCAACACCCACATCATTTTTTTAAAGGGTGTTTATGATGCCCGTAAAAAAAATTTTTTATAAGGTATGTTCATGTATACCCCCCAGGGGTAAATGTCTGTCAGCCTATACACTTGTGCATGGGCATTACAAGTATAGGAGGCCCGCTCCTTTCTAATTGGAACATTTTTTTATGATGCCCTCCTCCACGTCTCTTCCAAGGGGCATTGAAGTGCCTCCAAATTTTTGGCAGCCCTTGCATTCACTGCATAGGCCAACACTATGGGAGACTCTCTCCTTTCTAATGGGAATTTGTTGTTTCTGTGGCCCTGCTCTATGTGTCTTTAAATTCTTAGTGGGGCTTTTCCTAAAATTGTTCAGCCATTGGACTCACTGCATACCCTATAACTGTATAGCAGACTCTCCTTTCTAATGGGGATTTGTCGTTACTGTGGCCCTCCTCTATGTGTCTTTAAATTCTTAGTGGGGTTTTTCCTAAAATTGGTCAGCCGTTGGACTCACTGCATGCCCTATAACTGTATAGCAGGCTCTCTCCTTTCTAATGGGAATTTGTCGTTACTGTGGCCCTGCTGTATGTGTCTTTAAATTCTTAGTGGGATTTTTCCTAAAATTGGTCAGTCGTTGGACTCACTGCATATCCTATAACTGTATAGCAGGCTCTCTCCTTTCTAATGGGAATTTGTCGTTACTGTGGCCCTGCTCTATGTGTCTTTAAATTCTTAGTGGGGTTTTTCCCAAATTTTGGCAGCCCTTGCAGTCACAGCATGGGCATTACCACTATAGGAGACCAGCTCCTTTATAATGGGAACATTGTTTTTACTGAGACCCTCCTCTATGTCTCTTCAACGGGGTATTGGGTTGCGTCCAAATTTTTGGCAACCCTTGCAGTCACTGGATATGCAATAACAGTATAGGAGACCCACTTGTTAATAATGGGAACAACAAAGCATTAGCCGGCTGATGGCTCTCTAACAATAGCGAGGGCCGACTGCTGGCCTTTTAAGAATAGTAAGGGCCATCTGATGGCCCTATAAAAATAGGCTTTATGACTTTCAGAGTCCCTCCATCATAAATAAAAAAGGATGTGTCTGATGATGTGTCACACACCACATTGCCAGATAAGGTTGTAAAATGTTAAAATTACATTTCCCGGTGAATGCATTTGCCTTAAAAAATAACGTAAAAAAAACAAAATAATAGGATCTTTCTTTAGTATAAAGAACAGTGTCACCAATTTAACCTCAATGTAATCACATTGTTCAGCTCCTGCACCTCCTCCTCCATCTCCGAACTGACCACATCAGTCACAAGCTGACAGAACTGCAGCACATCCTTGGCCAAGCAGCAACAGGCTGTGCTGAAGATAACATGCTTAATGCTTAATTGACAAACCGCCCAGCGCTGCAGAGATGTTGAAAGCTGTAACACAGCAGCCTGATCTGTGGCTCTCACCGCTGAACATACAGCCAGGCATGATCGTGTGTGACAATGGACGGAACCTGGTGACGGAGAAATGACACCCAGAGTAGATACGGTTTCCCTCAATGCCAGTCCTTTCAGCAAGCTAAATACAACTATCATCAAAAAAAGCTGTGGACTGGCTCCGTACCGTCTCTGGCCACATTCACCTGTCCACGTGTTTGTGGTTAGGAGGTCCTTTCCAGTAAGTGCACTGGGGAGGGCATGGGTAATATTGTGGGACCCGTGCTTGTGGAAGGCGGAGACGACAGTAGCAGAAACAGTAGCAGCTGGGGACCGAGTATGTACAAACGGCCGCCGCCGGCATGAGGTTGTGAAAAGCTTCCGCCTCCACGAGCCTAAAAGGCCATATTTCAAGTGCAAGCAGCTGCCCAGAAATCTGGCAGTTTAGTGTTGTGGCCTGTGGGTGGGTGGCTGGCTGCATAATTGCGCTTGCATTCCAAGTAACAGAAAACTAAGCAGATGGTGGCCTCTATCATCATCATGGCCTCACCTCGGCACTATGAACTCTCATGAAGGAGAAACCAGGGCCCACCGGAGGAGTCTCCGGTTCTCTGGTGGGCCCGTCCAACCCTTCCGAGAAGCAGCCCTGGCTAAGAAAAGTGTGGGGGAAGGTTCGCGGACACTCTATGGCTGCTTTTTTAATGTGGATCGGACATGCTTATGCATGTTATTTCTTAAACCGCATTGCAGATCAGGCCATTGTCCAACTCTGTATTCATGAAATTAAATGCGCAAAGAAAGATGTTTGTGTGTCAAAGCACCACCGACAAGTGCGAGTTGATGTTGGACGGGCTGCCATTGCTTATGCAACAAGCTGCATTAGAGGACTTCCTGGGAGAAATGACACCCAGGGTAGATACGGTTTCTCTCTATGCCAGTCCTTTCACCGAGCTAAATACAACTCTCATCAAAAAAAGCTGTGGACTGGCTCCGTACCGTCCCTGGCCACATTCACCTGTCCACGTGTTTGTGGTTAGGCGGTCCTTCCCAGTAAGTGCACTGGGGAGGGCACGGGTAATGTTGTGGGACCCGTGCTTGTGGAAGGCGGAGACGACACTGGGAGAAACAGTGGCGGCTGGCGACTGAGTATGGACACCCGGCTGCCGCCGGCATGAGGTTATGAAAAGCTTCCGCCTCCACGAGCCTAAAAGGCCACATTTCAAGTGCAAGCAGCTGTCAAAAAATTGGCAGTATAGTATTGCAGCCTGTGGTTGGGTGGCTGGCTGCATACTTGCGCTTGCATTCCAAGGAATGGGGTAGGGACAACTGAACGCTGCACTGGGACAAGGACGTGGACGGTGGTTGTTGCAATTCAGCAACGACAGGTGCATGGCGTGAGGCATCTTTGCATTCGCCAAGGATCACTTATGATGGGCACACTTTTAGGCAGTGACCTGGGAGTCAGAAATGCTTCCAGAGGTCTTCCCCATGCTGTTCCCATGTCTTTTCCACACTGTATGCATGTGTCTGATGATGTGTCACACACCACATGGCCAGATAAGGTTGTAAAATGTTAAAATGACATTTCCCAGTGAATGCATTTGTCTTTGTTGAAAGCAATGCAAAAACGCATCAAAAACGCTATGTGTGAACATAGCCCAAGGTGTGGAGGAGTATTTTTGGTTATTTATTTTGCGTTATATACAAGTCATTACCCTGGAAAGGATGTTCCTTAATATTTTTCCCAGGAAAATCCATTTTGGTTTTGTTTTTGTATGTTTTATTGTGAGTCCGTAAAAGTGGCGTAATACTCTGACAACGTTGTTGACAGCAGTGACCTGAGAGTCAGAAATGCTTCCAGGGGTCTTCCCCATGCTGTTCCCATGTCATTTGAGCACTGTTCCCATCGATTTGGGACATTTTTAGGCCCCCGGAGGGAGCCGCCTGAAAAATGCTCGAGTTTCCCATAGACTTACATTGGGGTCGTTGCTCGGGTCGAGCACCCAAGTATTCCACTTTGCTTGACCCGAGCAACGAATACCCGAGCAATTTAGTGCTCGCTTATCACTAAAGACTACCCCTCCAGAATTGATTACTTTTTCAGAAGAAACTACACCCTGAAGACGTTTATCAAAGGGTGTATTTGAGATGTTTTTGGGGGTCCTGTTTCCAATAATAAAAGAATTTTAGGGTAAAGATTTTTTTTTTATTTTTGGTACAATGCATTGGTGTAATACACACAATACAAAGGGACAGGAGGAGGATCACATATCATACATACGTTGACAAAATTGTTGGTACCCTTTTGTTAAAGTAAGAAAAATCCACAAAGTATTTTTTTCTGCTGGCCCCTTCCCTTTTTCTTCTTCACACTTTCTGAAGTAAGACGGCGAGGTCTTTAAAGAAGAACTCCCAAGAAACTTTGTATTTGTTAAACCTGTCTAAATATGTGTTTTGTGTAATGTAAGTGAAATCAAATACTCACTGATCGCCATCTTTCCTGATTTGTAACACTGTTTCTTCTTCTCACTCACATGACTGGAATTCCAACTTGTTGGATCTCACACTGGGTTTTATGTGTAAAACAGAAGATACTACATAGGCTTAAATTGTAAAAGTGAATTCCGGCTCACATGTGAACCCAAGTGTTACTCTTCAAGTTTTTAGATTTCAGTGGTTGATACCTTTTAATGGCTAACTGAAAAGATGATAACAGGTTGCAAGCTTTCGAGACTACTCAGGCCTCTTCATCAGGCAAGTATTTTAATTGGTAGTAGTAGTACATATTTTTCTATCTACTGACTAACACGGTACAAAAATAAATATATATTTTTTTCACTCTTCAAGTTGAAATTTCAGTCATACCCAGGTTTGGCAAATAGAACATTTTTGGGAGTGCTTCTTTAAACAGGCTGTACAGTCAGCTATAGAAACAATATTGCGTTTGTTTTAAAGCTAAAAAACTCAACTTTAATACAAGACCAAGGCCCAGCCTGAGATATCACGGATTAAAGGGAGAGCCAGGAGTGAGTTATAGACACACATGCAGCTCTCACTTTAACCCGTGATACCTTTGGATGAATTGCAACAAATCTCAGTTTTACAACAGGCCCTGAATTGATGATGTAGTTCTGATCCAGGATGAGATAATGCCATTAGGAACCAGCACATATCTCATAAGTGGAGTTGCAGCAATACAAGGGAGATGGTTAATCAAGGCTTTTAAGATGCTAAAACTGTGCAATTAACTTTTGATAGCTTTCCAGATATCAGAAACCATCACTGAATAGATATTCAGTGTTTATCTACAGAAGGGCATACAGCAGACTCTATAGACCAGCTCTAAACAATGACCTTACCTGGTTAATTCCAACAGAATATTTACTACACATGGAAGACACAGGTGCATATCCAACTGTAGTTTCTTCAAAGTCAACATTACTAAAAGAAAAAAACTGTGTCAAAATACCTGGAGAATGAGCAATCTAACTTTATTCACACCTGACACCAAGACTAGAAAAAAAGATAGAATCAGCAGAAATCCAGGCATCATGCTGGAGGCTTACGATATTAACTGGGCATTGTCATGAGGCTTCCTGGGCAGCAAGTTCTGAATTCTCCAGTTCTGGAATCTGGACAGCAGTACACTGACATTAGAGACCACTTCTATCTGATCATTAGAGTCCCAGATTTCAATACCAATGAGGGCGACAAAAATATTGATGGTTTTATAAATCTGTAAGGTGGAAGAGAGGAGTCTGTATTACAACAGCAATGTAGAAAAGAAGAATTCCATCATCCACCATGGTATAAATTGTTAAAACAGGACTTTTAATTGTGTTATTTAAAACATGTAAGAACAAAACATTTCAATAAAATCGAGGAAACAAAAAGGAGAGAGGTGGGGGGGAAAATGGGGGGGGGCACAGGTCTACGAGTGTTTCGAGCTGAACGCCCTTAATTCTGATCAGGATTACGCAATTAAGTCATGTTTTAACAATTTATACCATGGCGAATGCTGGAATTCTTCTCCTCTACGTTGCTCTCTGCCCAGAAGCAGGTCTGGAGTCCATGCACTGCAGTTTTTGATAGAGGCTTTCCTTCCACACTTGGTGATCTGAACTTTTCCCTCCACCTTTCTCCCCATTTTTTCTTTTGATTACAACAACAATGCTCATGACGTTATTCTAGCATTTACTGTAGAAGTGTATATGGATACCAGCGGCCCTACCTTATTCATAAAGTTCACCACTCCAAACAGACGCTGTTTAACATTTTCTATATTGCTTCCATATTTAATATACTGAAATTAGAAGAGTTAGTGAGAGGTGCTAACAGTTGTACAATCATCATTTGTATAATCACAAAAAGCAATTCAATTTAGGCTGAGTTCACACGATGCGTTTTTAATGCGTTTCCGCGACGGTTTTGCAGTTGCGTAAACGCCGCGGAAACGCATGAAAAACGCATGGTAGAAGGGCAGCAATGTTCCCCAATTGAAATCCGCATGTGCTGTGCCCATGATGCGGATTTTTCCGCAGCGTAAACGCTGCGCTCAAAAATCCGCAGCATGTCAATTAGTTTTGCAGAAACGCTGCTCTTTTGCCGCCATTGACTTGCATTGGACCGCATGGAATCCGCATCACTGTATATGTTGATGCGCATTCCGTGCGGTCTAATGTGCGGATGGTTCCCGGGTGTGGAGGAGAGGACTCTCATCCAGACCCAGGTACCATTAAAAAAAAAAGAATAAAATAAAAAATATATATATACTCACCTTCTGACGGCCCGCGCAGCGCACCTGCTTGGTTCCCCGCACTTCGCGGTTGAATGAAGAAGGACCTTCGCTGACGTCAGAGTCATGTGACGGGTCACGTGACGCTGACGTCGGCAGGTCCTTCAGTCTTCACTGCCGGTAGCCGGGACCGAGCGAAGCAGGACACCGGGGGCCATCAGAGGGTAAAGTATATATTTATTTTTTATTTTCTGACATTCACACACTATATAAATCCATGCCGGTTGCATGGATTTATATAGTGTGAAGTTGACAAGCACTTTCCAAGTGATGCTAAAATCGCTTGGGAAGCGCTTGTCAACCCGCATGCGGAAATGAAAGTGAAGACCGCTTCATTTCCGCATGTCCCTGGCAGGAAACCGCATGTACAATCCGCATGTACAATCCGCATGTACAATCCGCATGTACAATCCGCATGCGTTTTTTCCTGCCAGGGAGATGCAGAAATTCTCAGGAAAAAATCCTGAGCATTTCTGCATCGTGTGCACATACCCTTATACAGTATTCTTACTTCACAGCATTTTTCCACATCTGCCTAAAACTTGCACATTACTGTGTGTGTGTGTGTATATATATATACATATATATATATATATATATATATATATATATATACATATATATATATATATATATAGTCAGAAAGTCAGTTAGGACAGGGTTAAAACCTAGCACTGTGTTATGCTCATGGGTTCAAACCCTTGAGCCTGTGTTTTGTGGCCAACTTCTCTGTCCGCCGAGCCACGGCAGAAACACCTTTTCTCTGGGTGTTTTGGTTCTGTTATTCTGGCTGCAGTCTGTTTAGCTTAACACAGGTGTTTTCATTTGTCTGCCCTATCACCTTTCGGGTACGGCTTTATATTCTTTCCCCCTGCTGGGATTTCCTGCTGGTGATAATTTTCATTTGGATGTTCAGCCATTCTGCTGTAA
Organism: Phyllobates terribilis; assembly: GCF_046119375.1. Classification (NCBI taxonomy): domain Eukaryota; kingdom Metazoa; phylum Chordata; class Amphibia; order Anura; family Dendrobatidae; genus Phyllobates; species Phyllobates terribilis. Next base: position 528,486,251 of record NW_027362771.1, on the reverse strand, counting down.
GTTAAAACCAGTCAGAGAAATTCCAGCCAGAGGGTCTCTTTCCTGTTTCTATTCTTTATTTTGCACCTACCTTCTGTTTCTTTTTAGGAAGTAGGTGGCATATAATCTAACAGTAGTTACTTTAGAATTTATTTTGTAGTTTGTGGTTTACTTAACTCACTCTGGGATCTTTCATTTTTTTCAGCACTTTCCCTTTTGTCGGTAATTCACACTTTGCATTGCCCTCCAGTTCTTTCATAGGAACATGAAGCGCTTGACAGCCTTTCAGGCAGTTTAGGTCCAAGTTGCCATCTTCTAGTCTGTGGTTAGGGCTATATCTGCTCACGCAAGAACCATTAGAGACTGCGGGTCAGGATCTCTAGTCTGAACAGGAACTGGCATTTTTAGTTTATTACCTTTTACCAAATAAGGGTATGTGCCCACTGTCAGGAGCCGCTGCGGGTTTGACGCTGCATGTCTATGCAGAGTCAAACCCGCAGCTTCCAGATGTTACAGCATAGTGGATGGGTTTTCTAGAAATCCCATGTCCACTATGCGTCTCTATGCACCTGCGGATCACCGGCAGAAACTGACATGCAGCACATCTTTCAGACCCACAGCATGTCAATTTCTCTTGCGGGTCCACTAGTGGACTTTCCCCATAGATTAACATAGCACTGGTGGTCCTGATTACGTGCACCTAGCCAGCCATGTCTAGAGCCAGGCTGTGTGTTAAATGTTAGTCAGCTGGGAAGCTGAGCAAAGTGGGTTGTGTTGGAGATGGAGACAAGCCAGAATCTCTCTGGAAAGAGAATGCACAGAAACCAATATGAATAACCCAAATAAGTGGTCTGAACATAGATGGATATAATTAAAATACCTTTATTGTAAATACAAGTGGGTACGTGATGGCAAAAGAAGAAGCGTGCACTCACAGATATAAAACAATGTAGTGACAAAATACAAAGTATCATAAAGGGTAAAATACTGCAATACTGCAGTAGGACCAACACCCTGGAGTACGAAAACCTCAAATAATATAAATAGCAATGATTAAAGATAGAACCTGCAATACCTATATTCAGGCCAGGTAGGGCATTGAGTGCAAAAAGTGCCAAAAAAACATAATAACAGTATACCATCAAGAAGGATTGTATAATAAATGGTATAATTACACAACCCGCTACACCGTGTGCAGAATTATTAGGCAAATGCATATTTTGATCACTTTGATACTTTTTATACATACTGTCCTACTCCAAGCCAACTACCAATTAAGTAAATCTGGTGATGAGCATCTCTGTAATGAGGAGGGGTGTTGACTAATGACATCAACACCCTATATAAGGTGTGCTTAATTATTAGGCAACTTCCTTTCCTTTGGCAAAATGGGTCAGAAGAGAGATTTGACGGGCTCTGAAAAGTCCAAAATTGTGAGATGTCTTGCAGAGGGATGCAGCAATCTTGAAATTTCCAAACTTTTGAAGCGTGATCACCGAACAATCAAGCGTTTCATGGAAAATAGCCAACAGGGTTGCAAAAAGCGTGTTGGCCAAAAAAGGCGCAAAATAACTGCCCATGAATTGAGGAAAATCAAGCGTGAAGCTGCCAAGATGCCATTCACCACCAGTTTTGCCATTTTTCAGAGCTGCAACGTTACTGGAGTATCAAAAAGCACAAGGTGTGTGATACTCAGGGACATGGCCAAGGTAAGGAAGGATGAAAAACGACCACCTTTGAACAAGAAACATAAGATAAAACGTCAAGAATGGGACAAGAAATATCTTAAGACTGATTTTTCAAAGGTTTTATGGACTGATGAAATGAGAGTGATTCTTGATGGGCCAGATGGATGGGCCAGAGGCTGGATCAGTAAAGGGCAGAGAGCTCCACTCCGACTCAGACGCCAGCAAGGTGGAGATGGGGTACTGGTATGTGCTGGTATCATCAAAGATGAACTTGTGGGACCTTTTCGGGTTGAGGATGGAGTGAAGCTCAACTCCCAGACCTACTGCCAGTTTCTGGAAGACAACTTCCTCAAGCAGTGGTAAAGGAAGAAGTCAGTATCATTCAAGAAAAACATGATTTTCATGCAGGACAATGCTCCATCACATGAATCCAAATACCCCACAGCGTGGCTGGCCAGTAAAGGTCTAAAAGAAGAAAAAATGATGACATGGCCCCCTTGTTTACCTTATCTGAACCCCATAGAGAACCTGTGGTCCATCATAAAATGTGAGATCTACAGGGAGGGAAAACAGTACACCTCTCGGAACAGTGTCTGTGAGGCTGTGGTGGTTGCTGCACGCAATGTTCATCAAAAACAGATCAAGCAACTGACAGAATCTATGGATGGAAGGCTGTTGAGTGTCATCATAAAGAAAGGTGGCTATATTCATCACTAATTTTTTTTGTTTTTGCATGTCAGAAATGTTTATTTCTAAATTTTGTGCACTGATATTGGTTTACCTGATGAAAATAAACAAGTGAGATGGGATTATATTTGGTTTTTATTAAATTGCCTAATAATTCTGCACAGTAATAGTTACCTGCACAAACCACATATCCTCCTAAGATAGCCAAATCGAAAAAAAGCCCACTCCAACTTCCAAAAATATTAAGCTTGGATATTTATGAGTCTTTTGGGTTGATTGAGAACATAGTTGTTGATCAATAATAAAAATAATCCTCTAAAATACAACTTGCCTAATAATTCTGCACACAGTGTATGTACAGGTGCATCTCACTAAAATGGAATATCATCAAAATGTTAATTTATTTCAGTTCTTCAATACAAAAAGTGAAACTCATGTATTATATAGAATCATTACAAACAGAGTGATCTATTTCAAGTTTTTATTTCTGTTAATGTTGAGGATTATGGCTTATAGCCAATGAAAAACACAAAAGTCATTATCTCAGTAAATTAGAATACTTTATAACATCAACTTGAAAAATGTTTTTAAAATCCGAAATCTTGGCCTACTGAAATGTATGTTCAGTAAATGCACTCAATACTTGGCGCCTTTTGCATCAATTACTGTATCAATGCGGCCTGGCATGGAGGCGATCAGCCTGTGGCACTGCTGAGGTGTTATGGAAGCCCAGGTTGCTTTGATAGCAGCCTTCAGCTCGTCTGCATTGTTGGGTCTGGTGTCTCTCATCTTCCTCTTGACAATATCACATAGATTCTCTATGGGGTTAAGGTCAGGCAAGTTTGCTGGCCAATCAAACACAGTGATACTGTTGTTTTTAAACCAGGTATTGGTACTTTTGGCAGTGTGGACAGGTGCCAAGTCCTGCTGGAGAATGAAATTTCCATCTCCAAAAAGCATGTCAGCAGAGGAAAGCATGAAGTGCTCTAAAATTTCCTGGTAGACGGCTGCGCTGACTTTGGTCTTGATAAAACACCGTGGACCTCCACCAGCAGATGACATGGCTCCTCAAACCATCACTGATTGTGGAAACTTCACACTAGACCTCAAGCAGCTTGGATTGTGGCCTCTCCACTCTTCCTCCAGATTCTGGGACCTTGATTTCCAAATGAAAATTGGAACTCTGGGACCTTGTGGAGTGTGTCAATGACTGCCTTCTGGACATCTGTCAAGTCAGCAGTCTTCCCCATGATTGTGGAGCCTACTGAAACAGACTAAGGGACTTTTTTAAATGCTTAGGAAGCCTTTGCAGGTGTTCTTGTTAATTATTTTAATTTACTGAGATAATGACTATTGTGTTTTCATTGGCTGTAAGCCATAATTATCAACGTTAACAGAAATAAACACTTGAAATAGATGTCTGTTTGTAATGACTCTATATAATATAGGAGTTTCACTTTTTGAAGAACTGAAATAAATTAACTTTTTGATGATATTCTAATTTAGTGAGATGCACCTGTATTATTGCACAGCCCTTCATAAATGTATTTAGTATAATTGATAAGTTTATGTATAAAAAAGATGAAATGAGCTGAGTAAAGGAAAGTGTGGCCGTCCCCATGTAGGATGGGATCCAGCTGCAAGTGTGGCGCTCACCCCGACGCGCGTTTTGGTGTGTACCGGTGTGTTTTGGATCATTGTCACTTTGGAAAAAAGCAGATCTACCAAGGGCACAGAGTGATGGTAACATAATTTCTTTTAATATAGAGCAGTAAATCTGTGAATTCATGATACCATCAATGTAATGTAGCTCTCCGACACCAGCAGCACTCATGCAGCCCCCATAAGGACAATGCCACCGCCATGTTTCACTGTAGGCACCATGCATTTTTCTTTATACTCCTCTCCTTTGTGATTCCAAAAACATTTATCTTGGTCTTATCATTCCAAATTATAAAGTCCCAATAGTTTTCATATTCATATTCAGCATGGGCCCTGGCAAATTGTAGGCGGGCTTTTTAATGCATAGGCTTCTTTTATAGACAACAACCATGCATGTGTGTCACCCTGGCCTGGATGCCACAAGTGTAATTAAAGCTGTGTCTGAGAGCAAGGGGGAGGTTCTCTAGTCAGGGGAACATTAGCATGCAATGCCTCCTGTCTCAGGCCAGTAGGGGGAGCTGGCTGCCCCTATAAAAGCTGGTACTGGGGGCAGGGTTGGAGAGAACTGGATGGCCTGTCTCAGCACTGAGACTTGTCCCGGAGCAGAGCAGGGACAGACAGTTGTACTGCACCTAAGAGGAAGTGTGGCAGGAGGAGAGCCACAAGCCAGAGACAAGAGGCAAAGAGAGCCTGTCTTGGCAGATAAAAGACTTACTTTACCAGACTTTGGTGTCTGAGGCTGGGAGGATTCCATATTCTCCAGCAGATAACCAGTCCGCAAGGGACTGTATATTCCTTGGCCTAAGAAGCCTGGAGGCCCTGCCACAACAGAAGGGACCAGCAAAGCCGTACAAGGCTGGGAGCAGAAAAGAACCCACGTCGCAGGCCATACAGGCGAGAATACACGGAAAGCTCGGAAACGTGGGCTGTTACCCTATAAGGAGGAGATAGCCAGAAGGAGCACAGAAAGCACAGTAGGCCTACACCCTCACCCTGACCAGGGCTAATTTCCCCGTTGCTCTCAGACATCCAGGTCCCCTCCTAGCCGGGACTGTTTGTGGGTCAATTTACCTGTTCTAGTAAAGACCCTGGACTGCAACCTGTTGTCTGTGTGCTCCTTGCTCCTCCAGCACTATCAGCACTGGGACTCTCACTACCATCACTCCCAACATCCACTACACTGCCCTGGGGCCGCACTCTTCACGTGGGGAGTCACACCATCCCAGCTGCATACATCATCAGCCCCAGCGGTCTGCCTTGCAGCGGCGGTTCCTAATGACCGCAAATCCACGGGTGGCGTAGTCGGACATAATCATCAGCACATAACGGACTACCACTGGCCTGACCACCCTGAGCCACGGAACCGGGTTGCCACTACTACTCCCATCGTTCCCCCTATTGCCCGGATCCGAGTGCCCCACGGCCCAGGGGGCGAGTCAGCTTTGGCGTAGTCGGCAGGATTTCGTGCCCGCAACCACCGGGTACTGCGTGCCTTCAAAAGACTGTCATACCTGCCGTGCTGAAGGTTCCCGCCATCCGGAGTCGTTTCCCGCCATCTTCAGTCGGTTCCTGCCATCTTCAGCTGTTTTCCCGCCATCCGAAGTCGTTTTCCCGCCGTCGGACGCCATCTTCAGGACGCCGCGCGGGAAGAAGAGGGGCGTGGACGCCGAAAGCACGCGAGACCCGAAGCTCCGCCCCACGCACCGACGCTGCGCAAGGTCCTGGAAGGGAGAGAGAGCGACGCTGACGTCATCAGGACGCGACGCAAGGTCCTCGTCCAGAGCAGCAGCAGCGGAGCCGCGGCCTACAGAAGAGGATCGTCGGAAGGTAGGCCACGCTTAACTGGGGGGGGGAAGATGTCGGACACAGAGGCGCCCACTACCACCAACGCAGCTGCAGCAGCGGTGATGCCCTTTTCCCTGCCCTACATCCCTGGAGCGGCCTGGCTGCCCAAGTACTCAGGGGAGCCCCATGCCCTAACTGACTTTAAGGAAAGGCTGTACAGTTTGTTCCAAGTCTACCCCCTGACAGAGGAACAGAAGGTCAGCATAATAACAGGGCAGTTAACTGGCGCAGCCCAAAGGGAGGTAAAATCATGGCCCACTGAGGAGAAAAGGACTGTGAAGGGTATTCTGGCCCGGCTGCGGGGTACCTTTGACACACGTACCTCCGCTGAGATTAAAATGAGGTTCTATGGATGTAAGCAGCGGGCACAGGACAGCATCAGAGACTATGCCCTAAATTTTCAGGAAGCCCTGAGGGCCATCCAACAAGCTGAACCAGGCAGCATGCAGGATACGTATAAGCTCCTAACAGAACAGTTTATAGAAGGTCTGCTGTCTAGCGCCCACAGGACCCAGCTGCGCCTCATGTTCTTTCAGAACCCTGATCTGACCTTTGCCCAATTTAAGGACAGGGCCATAAGGGTGCTCCGTGAATCTGCAACCAGTGGTGCTATAAACCCCCGGCGCCCTGCTCTCACCTACCACCAGGAGGCGGCGCCCTCCTCTATGGACCCCGTGGGGGCTGATGCACAGGCCCTGAACCAAGCCCCGTCGAAAGACCTGCACCACCAAGTCCAGGAGCTGACCAGGAGAGTCGCGGCGTTGACCAGGACCGTCCAGGCGTTGCAAGTGGACCCGTCAAGACCCATCGAGCTGGCTTCAAGTCCGGGGGATGTCCCGTGGCGTCGACAGAGGAGGATCCCGTCGTTCCGAGGGAGGCCCACAGACCGCTACGCAGAGGATGGACAGCCCATTTGCCGTCGATGCAACCAGCCCGGACACATTTCCAGGTACTGTAATTTAAACGGGTCCAACCTGGGGCAGAGGGCCAACCCCCAGGCATAAGATCACCCGGCCCTTACAATTGGCGTAATAAGTACGTTGGGGGGCGCCCGGTTTTACCCGTGGTGCTGGACGGTATCCCCATGAGCGCCTTGCTGGATACTGGGTCACAAGTAACCACTATCCCTTATGTACTTTTTAAGCAGTATTGGACTGATGCTGATATCACACGGTATCCAGACAGTAACTTGAGCATCATCGCCAGTAATGGCTTACCCGTGCCGCAGATGGGGTTCAAGGAGATGACCATTAAAATTGGTAAAGTTGAACTGCCGGCACAGGGAGTAATTATTGTGGACATTGACCGTCGTGAAAGTCACCCTAAAATAACTGTGGGTACTAATGTAATTGAAAATTGTCTTTCAGAGGTAATTGTAATTCTACAACAGGTGGCGGTGAATGCTAGTTCCAGCCAACAGAGAGTCCTCAACAAGGAGATAAAAGCCCTGCTGAGACGGCAGCAGGTAGAACTGTCTGGTGGTGAGATCGGTAGCGTAAGACTGAGTGACCCATTCCCCATTTCCATGCCTCCCAAAAGTGAAATGATGATCTGGTGTCGGACTGCAATCGGGTTGAGAAGTAGAGACTACCAAGCCTTCGTAGAACCCGTGTACTCAGACAGCAGGCCCACCATTTTGACAGCCCGGGGGGTGGTTGATGTCCGTCATGGGAGGGTGCCCGTCCGCATCCTCAACATTGGGGAGAGGGAGGTACACTTACCCAGGTACGCTACACTCGCCAAGCTGTTTGTGGTCGAACACAAAGCTATCAGGGCCGTGGAACCCTTACCTCTATCTCCTCAGGCGGAGGGAAATGGCTCCCAGAAACAAAATGAGGACTGGTGCCAGAAACTCCATGTGGGTGCTGACTCCACTCCCCTGCACCAAAAACAAGGAGTCTACCGGGTGGTACAGGAGTACGAGAGAGTCTTTAGTAAGCACCCGCTAGACTTCGGCTGAGTAAAGGGGATAGAACACCACATCCCCACAGGGAGCCACCCACCAATAAAAGAGAGGCACAGACCTGTACCCCCTGCACATTATCAGAACGCAAAGGGCATGCTAAGAGAAATGAAAGAAGCTGGGGTCATTAGAGATAGCTGTAGCCCCTGGGCAGCCCCCTTGGTTCTGGTGAAAAAGAAAGACGGCACCATGAGAATGTGCGTGGACTATAGACAAATCAACTGTATCACCCACAAAGACGCATATCCGCTGCCTAGAATAGAGGAGTCTTTAGCCGCACTAAAATCTGCTAACTTTTTTTCTACTTTGGACCTTACTAGCGGGTACTTGCAGGTTCCTGTGGCAGAGGCTGACAAGGAGAAGACCGCCTTCACCACCCCGATGGGACTGAGCGAATTCAACTGCATGCCTTTCGGGCTCTGCAACGCACCCGGGACGTTCCAGCGGCTGATGGAATGCTGTCTAGGGCACCGAAACTTCGAGACGGTCCTCCTTTACCTGGACGACGTGATCGTCTATTCGAAGACCTACGAGGACCACCTAAAGCACCTGGCCGAGGTGTTCGAAGCCCTGGCAGGCTATGGCCTGAAGGTAAAACCATCGAAGTGTCACCTGCTGAAACCAAAGGTCCAGTACCTAGGGCACGTGGTAAGCGCGGAAGGAGTGGCCCCCGACCCTGACAAGGTCACGGCAATCAAGAGCTGGTCAAGCCCCTCGAACATCAAAGAGGTGAGACAGTTTCTCGGGTTGGTAGGCTACTACCGAAGGTTCATCCCCGGGTTCACTAAGATGGCAGCTCCTATGCTGGACCTCCTGATCGGACAGTCTAAGTCCAGAAGTCAAAAGCCACCCTTCAAGTGGGATAAACCGGAAGAGGAGTCCTTCCGCCAGCTAAAGATGGCCCTCACGGGGGATGAGATCCTGGCCTACCCTGATTATGGCCAGCCTTTCATTCTCCACACAGACGCCAGCAATGTGGGACTGGGAGCCGTACTGTCCCAAAACCAACAGGGCAGAGAAAGGGTGATCGCGTACGCCAGCCGGAAGCTGAGGCCCACCGAGAGGAACCCGGAGAATTACAGCTCCTTCAAGCTAGAATTCTTGGCGGTGGTGTGGGCCGTGACGGAACGCTTCAAGCATTACCTGGCCTCCGCAAAGTTCACCGTGTACACGGACAACAACCCGTTGACACACCTGGACAATGCAAGACTGGGTGCCCTGGAACAGCGGTGGATGGCCCGTCTCTCCAACTATGACTTTGTGATCAAGTACCGGGCAGGCAAAACCAATGCTAACGCGGACGCCCTATCAAGAATGCCTCACTTACCTGAAGGTGACGAAGACCCAGAAGAGCTGGAGGAGGTAGAACTCCCCGCGTTTCACCGGTATGGAGCCGCTCAACACTCCCACCGCGTGAAGGAGGAGGATCTAACAACCGTGATGATCAATCCCCTACCTCACCACAGCTGGGCCGAGACCCAAGATATAGACCCTGCCATCCGCCTGGTGAAAGACCTGCTGACCCAGGAAGACGCCCGCATGGATCTGGATGCTCCAGAGGAAGCTAGACAGCTATGGAAGGAGAAGAGCAAGCTGTTCCTCTACGAAGGCAAGTTGTGCAGAAGGATTGTCAACCACAGGACGCACGAGCTGACCTGGCAAGTCATGGTCCCAAGGCGGGATGCAGCTATGGTCCTGGGGGCTTACCATGACAGAACGGGGCACTTCGGTTGGAAGAAACTGGAGTTCCTGCTACGAGGAAGGTTCTTTTGGGTCGGCATGAGAGGAGCTGTAGAAAAATGGTGCAGAGACTGTGGCCCTTGTCACCTAAGGAGGAAGGACCGTGCCAGCCAGAAGACACCCTTGAGGGCCATCGTCACCACGCAGCCTCTTGAGCTGGTAGCTCTGGACCACGTCAAATTGGCTCCAAGCCGGTCGGGATACATCTATGCCCTGACAATCGTGGACCACTATTCCCGTTTTCTAGTGGTGGTCCCGGTAAAGGACTTGACAGCCCAAACAGCGGCCAGAGCCTTCCAGCAATATTTCTGCCGTCCACACGGGTATCCAGAACAGGTCCTGACAGACCAGGGCCCAGCGTTCGAAGCTGAAATCTTCCAGGAGTTCTGCAACCTCTATGGCTGTAAGAAGATTCGTACAACGCCTTACCACCCCCAAACCAACGGGATGTGTGAGAAGATGAACAATATAGTCATTGATCTCCTGAAGACGTTGCCCCTGGAGGAACGCAGCCTGTGGCCAGAAAAACTGCCGGACCTGATAGACCTATACAATCATATCCCGGTGAATGCTACCAACTGCACCCCGGCTTACCTGATGCGAGCCAGACCAGGTAAGCTGCCCGTAGACCTGGAGATGGGAGTCCTAACACCTGAGGACACCTCCCCAGATGCGGACTGGGATACGGAAAGGCAACTGCGGTACAAGAAGGTACAGGAGAGTGTGGAGAAGAGCCTGGCCCAGGTGAGAGAAAGGCAAGGAAGACTCTTCAACCAACACGCCCCTGCTGGTCCCCTAGAACCTGGTGAGCAAGTCCTGAAGCGAAAGAGAAGGCTTCACAAGTTGGACGACCAGTGGGAAAGGGAGCCCTACACCATACTGCAGTCTGATCACGACAACCCGAAGGTGTGCGTGATCACCAAGGACGGAGGAGAAACCACTAGTACCGTCTCCAGAGACCACCTCAAGAGGTGCCCCGAGCAACTCCGTAGTGCAGAAGAGGATCAGAGTGACCTTGAACCCGCAGAGGACAAGGAAGAAATGATCAGCACCGTTCTCGGAGAGTTCCCTCAGTCCTGGACTCGCATAAATGATGCCATAGTGGTACCTGTCCTGCATTTCCTGCAACCGGCACAGCAACAACCAACACCAGAGCCGGAAGGTGAAGAGGAGCAAGCGGTTCCAGAGGCAGAAGAGCCTGAACCAGCAGCCCAGGAGAATCAACCCTTTGCTGACAGTGAGCCTGCCATGCCTGCGGTAAGCCAAAGAACCTGCAGACAGCTGTCTGCCCTACCTGTACACCCAGCTGGTAGCTGTACCCCTAACGCTAGTGGGGAAAGCCAAGTCAGTCCACCACCAGACAGTGGGTTAAGGAGGTCAACCAGGAGCACAAAGGGACAGATACCCGCTCACTGGAGAATATAGGGCGTACTAAAGTTGTAAATAACCCTGTTGCCAAATGTTGAAATGTTTGCAAAGTTACATGCATGTTTGGTAATTCTGTGTTTCAGTTTCTTGCAGCTACCGTAAGGACTCAAAGGTTATGGACTTTTAATAACCGGGACCTTGTATGGACTGCGTTCGGAGCCTAACCCAGGAATGAACTAAGACTGTAAAGGACTTTGGGTAGGACAGACCCCCACCTGGTTAAGGCTCCCCGTTGTATTGGTGATATGGACACCCGGTCACAGGTCACACTGTGACCTTAAGAACTCAATTTGTGCGTCGTCTGTCTATTAATGTTTTATGGTATGCATATTGTCTCTGTTTATTGTTTAGTCCCGGAGTACTAAATTTCACTAGGGGGGAATGTGTCACCCTGGCCTGGATGCCACAAGTGTAATTAAAGCTGTGTCTGAGAGCAAGGGGGAGGTTCTCTAGTCAGGGGAACATTAGCATGCAATGCCTCCTGTCTCAGGCCAGTAGGGGGAGCTGGCTGCCCCTATAAAAGCTGGTACTGGGGGCAGGGTTGGAGAGAACTGGATGGCCTGTCTCAGCACTGAGACTTGTCCCGGAGCAGAGCAGGGACAGACAGTTGTACTGCACCTAAGAGGAAGTGTGGCAGGAGGAGAGCCACAAGCCAGAGACAAGAGGCGAAGAGAGCCTGTCTTGGCAGATAAAAGACTTACTTTACCAGACTTTGGTGTCTGAGGCTGGGAGGATTCCACATTCTCCAGCAGATAACCAGTCCGCAAGGGACTGTATATTCCTTGGCTTAAGAAGCCTGGAGGCCCTGCCACAACAGAAGGGACCAGCAAAGCCGTACAAGGCTGGGAGCAGAAAGGAACCCACGTCGCAGGCCATACAGGCGAGAATACACGGAAAGCTCGGAAACGTGGGCTGTTACCCTATAAGGAGGAGATAGCCAGAAGGAGCACAGAAAGCACGGTAGGCCTACACCCTCACCCTGACCAGGGCCAATTTCCCCGTTGCTCTCAGACATCCAGGTCCCCTCCTAGCCGGGACTGTTTGTGGGTCAATTTACCTGTTCTAGTAAAGATCCTGGACTGCAACCTGTTGTCTGTGTGCTCCTTGCTCCTCCAGCACTATCAGCACTGGGACTCTCACTACCATCACTCCCAACATCCACTACACTGCCCTGGGACCGCACTCTTCCCGTGGGGAGTCACACCATCCCAGCTGCATACATCATCAGCCCCAGCGGTCTGCCTTGCAGCGGCGGTTCCTAATGACCGCAAATCCACGGGTGGCGTAGTCGGACATAATCATCAGCACATAACGGACTACCACTGGCCTGACCACCCTGAGCCACGGAACCGGGTTGCCACTACTACTCCCATCGTTCCCCCTATTGCCCGGATCCGAGTGCCCCACGGCCCAGGGGGCGAGTCACATGCCATTCCTCTGTCGTCTACTCTGTGCAGACTCTCCAGACATGGTCCCCCGCAGAGAGGATCCAATTAGCCTCCAGCTCGGATGATCTTCCATGGCAACAGCAGAGGAGAATACCACCATGGCAGCGACAGCTGACCCGCACTGGAAGGAGATCTACTGATCAATTTGACCCCACAGGGACAGATCCCTTCTCGCTATAAGAATGATTCATAAAGAAAGGAAGACCAATAAGTAGATTTGATTTGTATGTATGTTGAACTATGCTTTATGTAACGTTATCAAAAATGTTGAAAAAGATGATGTGCCCACATGGACTAATGTGAGATTTCAGCAACCATTACGCTTTCTTTTACTACAAGAACTCTTGTAAGGACTTAAGAACTGAAAGGAGCCTGATACATCGTGCCTTTGTCAAGGAGCCATCCAAAACAGGCAGTGCAGTGAGTTCTATATTATAGTCTGTGTGCCCCGCAGCTGCATTCAGGGACGATCAGGAGTGGTGTTGGGCTGTAATCCACAACTAGATTAATACAACTGTTTATATATTTTCATGTTAATGTTATATTGCTTTATTATGGACTGCTTATCGGCTAAGTAGCCCGAGGACGTGCTACTCTTCACTAGGGGGGAATGTGGCGCCCTTTTCTATAGTGCCACAAAATGCCTGCATGTGTAATATAATTCTTATGTATTTCCAGTTATGGTGAGGGCTAAATACTCTGCTGTTATCATTCATTACATACACACATTGTTACCCGATCCCTTACTGAACGACTGTGCACTTTTGCCAAACCAGCAAGTTGTGAACGATCCCTCAGAGGGGAGTAGGGGCTTCGGTAGTTGTAGTTTTGAGGAAGATGTAGCATCATGAAGGGTCCTGGTGCAAGGGAGAGAAGTGTGCTCTCTGCAAGGGCAAGCTGCACAAGGCTGGGTCTCAGTCCTGAGAGCACAGAGGCTTCCAGGGTCCATGCTAAACTGAAAGACTGCTGAGTCTTTATGACTGGCAGAAAAGTGCTTTTTCTTAGGGACTCAGCAGTGCATATGTGGCGCCCCTGCGGGTTCAGTCGCCACAGAGGTACTGCATCTCACCCAGAGGTGTGGTATCTCACTCTCAGGTAAGGAAGGAGTACTGCCCGGGACCCTAACACCTGTATCCAACACTACACTACTACAGACCAGCAGGAGGGGCAAGATGCGTCGCTTCCTGCTGAGCCCTGTCCCTGGCTGGAGTGGGGGGAACCAAAGTAGGGGGAACCATGTAGTGGGTGTGGGTGGAGGCAGAAGATCAGGGGAGCACTTGTTAGGGATAGTATAAAGAGAGAAGCCATCTTGGGAGTGTGTGGAGTCTGAGAGGAGAAGTAGAGGGAGTAGGAGCTCTGCTCAGGAGGAGGGCCTAGCCAGAGAGGACCAAGACTGAAGAGAGAGAAAGAGAGGAGCAGGAAAGGCTCCAGGAACGTGGAAGGGACCCCAGGGGTACGGGTAGTGCTGGAGGCCACCCATACGCCCGAATCTACCAGGAGGTAGAGGGGTCAGGTCACACAGAAGGGACTGGTCCCTAAACTATCACAGTTCTTTAAGCCTCAACTAGGAAACCGGAGGCTGCAGTATTTCAGGTACTGCAGCCACAAGCCACATCTATCTCACCAAGAAGGTGGCCATAGAGGACCCAGGGGACAGAGAAGAAGTCGCCTGGCAAGGTCCGCGGTCACTGGATTGGGACACAAGGTGTGAGGTGCAGGGAGACGGCCAGAAGGAATACACAGAAGGGGATCCCGTTACGTACTCCGGAGAGACCTGGGAGTTTGCTGAACCCCTCCCTGAGTAAGCACAGGATGCTGTGGGAAGTTACTCTAGTACTGGTAACTGGAAGTCTAAGAAACCGTGAGTAAACCCTGAGGACTGCACCTTACTGTCTCTGTGATCATTATCTGCGCCATCCTCTGCACTACACCATAACAGCAACATCTACACTGCCCTGGAGCTAAGCTCTACCTGTGGAGAGCTAAACGAACTCTGCTACATTAACAACAGCTCCAGAGGACCTGCTCCGCAGCGGCGGCTCCCTTTAGCTGCATACCACAGGTGGCGTCACGAACTGTATATAAGAACTTTAATTCCCCTGTAAATATCACCTTTTTATTGACCGCCCTGGGTCACGGACCGGGTCACCGCCATTGTGACATCTCCCCTAGCCATGACCGGCCCGGCACCGAGTACCCCACGGCCCAGGGGGTGCGTCACATAGAATCAGGGACACTACTACAGGAGAAAGTAGGTGTTTTCCAAAGGATTCAAGCTGCCTGCTCACTGGAAGGGATCACGAATCCGGTAACTGTTCACCTTGGACCCCTGGGGATCCAAGGAATCGTTTACCAGAGGTATGATTAGCAGCAGGATGGCTACATACCTCACAGCAGAGAATCTGAACCCTCACCATGCAGGTCTGTCCAAAACCCTGTATGTGAACTGTATAGAAGCTTCTGGAACTGTTTGCAGAACTACAGTAAAAAGGTACAAAGCTGATTATTTTCTGCTGCACCATTCCTGCTCCAATTCCCATGAAAGCCAGCCCTGGTTGGGAAGGGTTAATTATCTGGCACTGCTCATCACTACCTAACTCCCAGGGGCCCTCATCAGTGCCCGGCCATAGCAGGCCGAACATCCCAACTGGCGTCACAAACCTTTTTATTATTTTATTATTAACCCCCACAATTGACAAAGACTGTCACGCGCCCCCGGTCGGACCATACCAGCACTCGGACCACAGTGCACCAGTACCGTGAATGCAGCGGCCCGGCCGGGGCGGCACAAAAGCACCTTTCAGGAAACTAGACAAGAACTGAACTAGAACCTTAGATCTGGTGAGGAGTGATCGGAGGAGCTGCCTAATAAATCCCCTACTGCTTGGGGATAGGCCAGGGAAGCTAACCTCCACAGGACACAGTGGGATTAAGTTCTTGCAGAATCTTTCCGCGCCTCCCTATAGCCAGGTGGACAATCACCAGCAGCAGGAGGATGCAGCAGTTTTGGAAATGCAACAAGAGGCAGCTCAGCGAGACAGGCCGAGATTGGGGAGAGCAGATTGGTGACCGCAATAAGTAGGGTGGCGCTTACCACCTGTGCGAGTCACCGGAGTGACATCTTCCCATATGTCCAGTTATCCTTTTCATGAGAGAATTGTTAATGAACATGGGAGGCATGCTTTACCCATAGTTACATAGTTACATAGTTTATAAGGCCGAAAAAAGACAAGCGTCCATCGAGTTCAGCCTATTTCTTGTGCACTGCAGCTATTCCGCAGCGTTGATCCAGGGGAAGGCAAAAAAAAACCATGCGGTATAGGCCAATTTACATAATTGAGGAAAAATTCACTTCCCGACTCCAATCTGGCAGTCAGATTAAATCCCTGGATTAATTAACTATCACTAAGCATAAGATGTAATTTTATTGTTCTCAAGAAAGGCGTCCAGGCCTCTCTTGAACTCATTAAGTGAGTTGGACATCACCATTTCCTCTCCCAGGGAGTTCCAGAGTCTCACGGCTCTGACCGTAAAGAATCCCCTTCTATGCTGGTGCAGGAACCTCCTTTCCTCCAGACGCATAGTGTGCCCCCTCGTCTTTGTCACCATCCTTGGTATAAACAGGTCATGGGAGAGATCTCTGTACTGCCCCCTGATGTATTTATACATGTTTATGAGGTCTCCCCTAAGCCTTCTCTTTTCCAACGTAAATAGGCCTAATTTTGACAACCTCTCTGGGTATTCTAGTCCCTCCATTCCCTTTATTACCTTAGTCGCCCTCCTTTGTACCCTCTCTAGCTCCAATATGTCTTTCCTGAGCACCGGAGCCCAGAACATATTATCTCCTATTGCCCAATATCTGCTATATTACAGCACAGTGTTTTCCTAGTAAAGGTAACACACTGACTAAATCATGGATTCCTTTTATTCAGAACCTTCTATATTCAAGGTATATTCAAGGTATACATTAAATATAACATCCCACTTACCATACTGTGATCAGCCACCATGAACATCTCAATGTACTTTTTTGTTGTCCACAGATTTTCCTTCTGAAAACAGAATCGGGTAATATTTCAGTTAAAGTGCAATACCAAAAGACAAAATTGACTTTCTAAATATCTATCAGGAAATTACAGAATGTGTCAGCTATACAGTGGCTTTCAAAAGTATTTACACACAATGCCCCCCCCTCCACCCACCCACATTGGCATTTTTCGCGTTTTGATAGCTGACAACCTGGAAATTGACTGTTTTTTTTTTAGGGTTTGCATCGGTTCATATAATCATATAAAGAACATGCCTACAACTGTGAACATTTGGTTTTCTTTTTATTGAGAAGCAAGCAACAAATAGGACAAAATAACTGAAAACAGACCCCCCCCCCCTCCCAAAGTCAATACTTTGTAGAGCCTCCTTTTGCGGCAATTACAGCTGCAAGTCGCTTTGGATATGTCTCTATGAGCTTGCCATACCTTGCCACTGGGATTTTTGCCCATTCCTCAAGGCAAAACTGCTCCAGCTTCTTCAAGTTAGATGGTTTCCTCTGGTGACCAGCAATCTCCAAGTCTGACCACAGATTCTCAATTGGATTAAGGTCTGGGCTTTGACTAGGCCACTCCAAAACATTTACATGTTCCCCCTTAAGCCACTCGTTGATTTAGCAGTATGCTTTGGGTCATTGTCTTGTTGGAATATGAAAAACTGTCCCAGCCACAAATCACTGACAGACTGAAACAGATTTTGCTCAAGAATATCCCTGTATTTAGCACAAACGATGTTCCCCTCAAGTCAGACCATTTTTTTTGTCCCTGCTACCGAAAAACAGCCCCACAGCATGATGCTGCCACCACCACGTTTCACCGTGGGGATGGAGTTCTTGGGGTGATGAGCTGCGTTGCTTAGGCACCAGACATAGTGTTTACGTTAGTGGCCAAAAAGTTAAATTTTGGTCTCATCTGACCACAGCACCTTCCTCCATACATTTTGGGAGTCTCCCACATGTCTTTTGGCAAACTCAAAATGAGCCTTACAATTTTTGTGTGTAAGGAAAGGCTTTTTTCTGCCCACTCTTCCATAAAGGTCATGTATATGGAATGTACGGCTTATTGTGATCATATGGACAGATACTCCAGACTCTGTTTGGGAATTCTGCAGCTCCTAAAGGGTTACTGTTGGTCTATGTGCTGCCTCAAATAGATTTTAATTATTTTTGGGACTCACCAAAATTATTTTCTTATGTGAAGCCGTAAGTCACGGCTACTGGTTTAAGACCCAGAACATTGTAAGACGGACTGAGTCATATAAATAGGACACGGTGAGGCTGCTTTTTTATTTATTTACCATGTGACACTTGACACTGTGGTCTTCCTTTCACTAAGCATGTGACTTATGAAGGTAATTGGATGCACCAGAATTTTTTAGGGGTTTCATAGCAAAAGGGGTGAATGTATATGCACATGTCAAGTTTTAGTTATTTGATCCCATAAATTTAATTTATGCCTATCTTTTTCTCACTTCACTTAACCAATTTAGGGCTGATGCATTACACACACATCGGATTACAAAAATATTTAAACACAGGTTTTAATGTAACAAAATAGGTAAAAAGCAAAGGGGGTGAATACTTTCGCAAGCCACAGTATATCTCCACAACAGTGTGCATGTCCCCCAGGCCATACCAATGGGAAAACACATTTGCATCTCTACCTGTCACATGACTGGATAAGCTGAAGGAGGACTCTTCTCTGAACTGGCTGCAAGTCTACGCTGCATACACGGCAGGTAAGATATCCAGGAGATCTTGTTCTTAGGTCTACTGAGGACAGAAAAATGGGTCTCCACCATGAGAATGGTTCTAAAGACCTGCTTACTGCCCGATTGAGATCCTGTCCATTAGTCACCTGACCATGTAGCCTATCAGTGGCTTCTATGGGCAGTTGACTGATTGGATGGGATATCATCACTTTCTGTTCAGACATGCACTGCTGTAGCAGTAAGGATTCGAAGGGGTAAATAACATTTAACTTAATCACTTACTTTATCAAGATCCATTCTTAAACGTCAATTCAGTTTAACCAGCGTGCATAAGATTGTGAAGTTGTGGGGATGAGAAGCCAGCTTTTAGACACAGCCAGACTTTCCTTCCCAGAGAGAAGATTAACAAAGTTTATTTTGTTCACCTTCTTGATCTCTGTATACACAGCACTGAACCAGTGCTTGTATATACAGATAAGAGTTAAAATTAGGATAGTTTATTTAGTTATTAAAATATTCAATTAATACTTGTATAAAAACATATCCCTGACGAAGGATTCCGTGAAATCCGAAAAGCGTAGGAAAGGTCCTCAGTGCTATCTGCACTAACCTTGTCTTGAAGCACCACGTGACCTGACGTCACGCAGGTCCTTTCCTGCACGAAAGGTACCGCTGACTATCGGGTGCCCGCCTGCACTGGAGCCTCCGGCTGGGACTCCGTTTGCGGCGAGACACCTACCCTGCAAGAACCCTGACGCTCTCACCTGCCAGGTCAGCGAGTCCCTAAGCTTCTTAAACAACCCCGAATCACCGCCGGCATTCACCGCAACTGAAGGTACATGACCAGTACCATTAAACTTGCCGTCAACTGCGCGATACCACCAGCCTTGGGCAAGACCACGTGCCCTCCAGACACCGCTGACCATCACCAGGACACCAACGGTAGCTCAAGCTACTACTCCAGCACAGACAAACCGCTGCTGGCTACCTATCTTTGTCATCAATCAGCTGACAAACCACATTGGTCTTAACAGATTAGAACCACAACCTAAATCTTTCTGCACCTAGTAATCAACAAAAATAGAAGCAAACATCTACCAGTCTATGATTCTACAGGATTGTGCTCCCCAGAAATAAATTTCCTCCTCTGCTATAGACCCACGGGCCGGACTGCTGGTAATTGGGAAACCTAGGGTACCCACCAACCCCCACCATAATACGGTGCGCAGAAACACTAATCGGGACAGCCGGGTACTCTTGAGAAACCTCATCCGCCTACCCCAGGTAACTCACCTTACTCATGCTTAGCTAATTAGACTAACTGTACTAGAACTTTTAAAACCCTCAACTCTCAGAATTCTCACCTTAGATCACAGTGAACATCCTGCAGTACATCAGTGGTTCTGGAATTGACTAAACTAGAGTCATCTCTCTCTCTCTCTTTCTAAATCAGTTAAATCCTTAATGATCGCAACGAATATAACAACCCTGCGGTATGATCCTTTGACCTCACCTCCTCCCCTTTCTCCCTACAGTAATCGGACATACTGTATTTCCACACGGATCTGAGCCAACATAAGATTCGCCATCCCAGACCGAGCAGGTAACATTCTGCATCAACACTATAATCTGTGTGAAACAGGTAAACAGGACAATCTCTAACATCACTCCCCTTTCCTTTTAGGTGACCTTCATCCAGTATCAACCTCCAAATCCAATTGTCCCATCTTGTCTGACCCTACTCAGGACTCTATCTTATATATGTGTAATAGTGGGGAAGGGCGTAGCCTTCCTTTGGCACTGAAGTAGTTAAAGAAAGTGTTCCCGTAGTTAGACGTCTCTGAACTGTTGGTAGGCCAAGCTAAGGGGTTAGCTGCAGTGGTCCAGTCAGTAGGGTAGAGGGGGAACTTAGTGCCCTGATCAAGCCTTGAGTGATATAGAGCTTGCTCCTGGCATAATTCCTTGTGGGCTGTAGTACCTGTAAACAGCCACAAGATGCCACTGTCCTGGGTGCAGATGTCAGGTTGAGTCTGCTAGCAGTGTTACAGACAGTGATGGGTTAATGCTGTGTAATGACAGCTCACAGAGGGTGGGCACATTAGGAAAATCTCTGCTTAGTTTTCCAGAAGCAGGAAGTGATGACGATTAAGAGATACGACTGAACTGTACGGGCAGCCTGAATATATGTGGCTGCTAGGGTAGACAGGAGCTCCATACCCTCAGACAGTGGGATCAATAGAACAGAAGTCTCCCTGCACAAGAGTCCTGTTAGCTGGCCAGAGAAACTCAAGAGGAGAAGTATTGAGGACCCAGGGCACTTCTAGTCTGCAGGAAGCAGAGGAAGATAAATAGGACTACAGGCTAAGACGTGGGGGAGATATCAGATCCGGAACACTGCTGGTATTGCAGAAGAGTCTCTTGGGCTAGAGATAGAGTCACAGAGATGCTTCACTCAAAGAGGGAACCAGGGCTGAAGATGTTGCCAGCGCCTGTGAGAGAGATAATAACCTGTTGGGCCTTATCCATTATATCTGCCTGTAAATATTGTACATATTCCTCCCCCCCAAGTAAAGTCCAAGTTCTGGTTAAGAACGTCGTGTCCTCTGAATTTATTGCTGCCTTGGTCCCAGAAGAGAAATGCCTGGAGACAGCCGCGATCAGATGGTTTGAAGGAAGTGGAGAGCACCACATACACAGCCACACATCAGAGGGAGGACACGAATTGTCTGTAGGGTGCCAGAGCGAGAGGGAGCTACAGCTCGCCCACGACTTGCTAGAACCTTGCTGTTAGTTTTTTTTTCCTTTGCTGGTCACATGACCTTGTTGGCCTATTTAATCCTGCTCCGCCCTTCTGGCTTTGCTGGACTTCATTGTATATCTACTTTCTAGCTAGCCTGTGCTCTGTATCTAGCTCTGTTAGTTTGCTTGGTCTACGGACCTCTATGTTCTATCTATTTTGTTTGTTCGTCTGTCTGCTACTATTTCTGTTAGGAGGTGTCCCATATTCCTCCCAGTCCTTAGTACTTGTAGGGATTCCCTCCCCACATCTATAGGTCTCCGTACAGACTAGATTAGGACTTTAGCAGGTCTGATCGCAGGATCAGGTTCCCTGTTACATCGTAGGGATTCAGCTGAGTCCTATAGTAGGGACAGATCTCCTCTCTTTCCTTAGCTTTGGTAGCAGAACATAACAGTAAGTCCAGCCTGCAAATTCTCTAAGGAAAGATTTTTTTTTTTGTTCCATCATGGTGTCGGTTCAGGATTTGGCTAAACACCTGCAGGGACTCTCTCTGGAAGTGGCCGAGCTCCGTCAGCACGTGAGTAACTGTCCTGGAGCATATTTCTTGGAGCCTAAGGTATGTTTGCCGGATTTATTTTTTGGTGAACATCGAGAATTTTTTTCATTTAAAAATGCTTGCTTATTGTATTTTCGTTTGAGACCCAAGTCCTCTGGGGATGAATCCCAGCGCGTAGGGTTCATAATGTCACTTTTGCGCAAAGAGCCTCAGGAGTGGGCCTTTTCTTTGCAACCTAGTGATACATGCTTCAGATCAGTGGATAGTTTTTTTTCTGCTTTAGGATTATTATATGATGATCCTGACCGTGTGGCATCAGCTGAGACTGAGTTGAGACGTTTAAAACAAGGATCAGGTAATGTGGAAAAATATTGTACTCATTTTCATCGTTGGTCCACTCAAACAGGGTGGAACGATTCTGCTCTGAAAAGTCTATTTCTTGCTGGGCTCAGTGAAAGGGTTAAAGACCTGCTAATTGCTTATCCTACATCTGAGGATTTGCAACAGGCTATGCAATTAGCTATACGGGTGGATAGAAGACTGCGTGCTAGGGTTAATGAGAGCAAATCCTCTGCTATGTCAGTTTCTGGTTATGATAATGTGTGTACTAACAGTGGTGAACCGATGGAGATTGGATCGGTGGCACCTCGCTCTCAAGAAAAAGACCGTCGTTTTTCGGAAGGCTTGTGTTTCTATTGCGGAAAATCTGGTCATTTGATTAAAGGCTGTGAGCTTCGTATGAAGAAAGAAAAAAAAATGGTCAGTCACGCCCGTATTGCCTGTTTAAATTCCAAGGGTATATTTTTAGCTGCTTCCACGATTGCTCAGGAAAAATTAATGGAATTTCGGGTGTTTGTTGATTGCGGGTCTACACTGAATGTAATTGATGGGGGATTCGTGGAAAAACTCAATTTAAAACCTGAACCTTTATCATCCCCCATTGCTGTGGTTTCTGTGGATGGCTCCCCTTTGAAGAATATTACTCTCAAGGTCAGTGAATTTCCTCTCACTATTAATGGTGTTCACCATGAGAAATTGGATTTGGTAGTGCTGAATAACTTGCCTTCTCCAGTAATATTGGGTTTGCCCTGGTTAAAATTTCACAATCCTGTACTGGATTGGTCTACTAGTGAAATTAAATCCTGGAGCCATAAATGTTATGACAAGTGTTGTAACGGGCGTATTGCAGCTTTGGATAGGGGAGAATTGCCTGTTCCTATTCAGGATTTTTGGAGAGTTTTTTCTGAGAAAGAATCGCAGGTTTTGCCTCCCCATAGAGACTATGATTGTTCTATTGAATTTGTCCCTGGAGCGATTCTTCCTAAAAGTCGTTTATTTAACCTTACTATTCCTGAGAGGAATGCTTTGGAGGAATACATACAGACAAGTTTGGCCGCCGGTCACATTAGGCCCTCTAAGTCTCCTGTGGCGGTTGGATTTTTTTTTGTAAAAAAAAAGGACGGCGGTTTACGTCCTTGTCTGGATTTTCGTGAGATTAACAAAATTACGGTACGCAATCCTTACCCACTGCCATTGATTCCTGATCTGTTTAACCAGTTATTGGGGGCCAAGTGGTTCTCTAAAATTGACCTTAAGGGGGCATACAATCTGTTGCGCATGAAGGAGGGTGATGAATGGAAGACTGCTTTTAACACTCCTGTGGGTCATTTTGAGAATCTGGTTATGCCTTTTGGTCTTACTAATGCTCCTGCATTTTTTCAGAATCTGATTAATGACATCCTTAGACCTTTGACCGGTAAAAATGTGGTTGTGTATTTGGATGACATTTTGATTTATTCGCCAGATCTGGAGTCTCATTGGCGGAGCGTGCGTGAGGTATTACAGTTATTAATGGACAATTCGCTTTTTGCTAAGCTGGAGAAATGTGAGTTCGCTGTACAGAGAATTAGTTTTTTGGGCTACATTATCTCCAGCAAAGGTTTTGAGATGGATCCGGTTAAGGTTCAGGCTGTGCAGGAATGGCCTAGGCCTATTGGTTTGAAATCGATACAGAGGTTTTTGGGTTTCGCCAATTACTATAGAAAATTCATAAAAAATTTTTCTAGTATTGTCAAACCTCTGACTGATCTCACCAGGAAAGGTGCTGATGCGGTTCAGTGGTCTTCTGAGGCCATTGAAGCTTTTGTGTATCTCAAGGAGAGGTTCACCTCTGCTCCCATCCTTATGCAGCCTGATGTTACTAGGCCGTTTTTGGTTGAGGTTGATGCTTCCTCTGTGGGGGTTGGCGCAGTATTGTCTCAGGATAACGGGGATGGATTACATCCCTGTGCCTTTTTTTCAAAAAAATTTTCGGAGACTGAATTGAATTACGATATTGGTAATCGGGAATTATTGGCTATTAAACTCGCATTTGAACACTGGCGCCACTTCTTGGAAGGTGCGGAATTTCCCGTTCAGGTTCTTACGGATCATAAAAATCTGATATATCTTGATGCTGCCAAGCGCCTGAATGCCCGTCAGGCTAGATGGGCACTGTTTTTCTCGCGGTTTAATTTCTCCGTTACTTACATCCCTGGTACTAAGAATGTTAAGGCGGATGCCTTGTCTCGCAGTTTTTCTCCCATAGTCGGTGCTGAGAAAGAGGAAAACATTTTACAAGAAGGTGTTGTGATAGCTGCTTTAGACTCCGTTTTGGAAGATGAGATTCTTAAAGCTCAGGAGAATGCCCCATCTAACACTCCTCATGGGAGGTTGTTTGTGCCTGGGACCTTTAGGAGAGATTTGTTTGTTGAGTGTCACGAATCTCGGTTGGCAGGTCATCCCGGAATCTCTGAGACCAAGAGACTGGTGGGTCGCAGTTTTTGGTGGCCTGGATGGCAGAAGGAAGTCATTAAGTGGGTGCGCCAATGTACTATATGTGCTAGATCTAAGTCCTCACATACTCCTGCTGCGGGGTTACTTTGTCCTTTGGAGGTCCCCAGTGCTCCTTGGACACATTTGGCTATGGACTTTATAACTGACCTTCCCCCCTCTGAGGGTTTTACTGTCATCTGGGTGGTCGTGGACCGTTTTAGCAAGATGTGTCACTTGGTTCCCTTCGTCAAACTGCCCTGCGCTAAAACTCTCGCTAAGGCCTTTGTCAAGGAAATTGTCAGACTTCATGGCGTTCCTACTGACATTGTTTCTGATAGGGGTCCTCAGTTCGTGGCTCGTTTTTGGCGTGCCTTTTGTGACAGGTTGGGAATTCATTTGTCGTTTTCGTCCGGATATCATCCTGAATCTAATGGCCAGACAGAAAGGAAAAACCAGGATGTTGAGCAGTTCTTGCGTTGTTTTGTGGCAGACAATCAAGAGGGGTGGTCTGAGTTTCTGCCACTTGCTGAATTTGCTCTGAACAATCATACATCTTCTTCTGCTGGTTGTTCGCCTTTTTTTTGTTGTTCTGGGAGACATCCGTCGTTTGGGTCGTTCTCCAAGTTGGGATCTGCCGTGCCTGAGGAGGAGAATTTTTCCGGTGATTTGGAAAGAGTTTGGACGGATGTGCGTGGTAATCTTCAGGAGGCCAACAGAAAATCTAAAGACTACTTTGATAGGAAACGACAGGAGGTTTTGTTCGCTGTTGGTGACATGGTTTGGTTGTCCTCTAGGAATCTGCGGTTGAGGATTCCTTCTAAGAAATTGGGTCCCAAGTTTGTAGGGCCCTTTAAGGTGCTTCAAGTTGTCAACCAATCTGCTGTTAGGTTGGAGGTTCCTACCTCCTGGAGAATTAATCCGGTATTTCATGTCTCTCTGTTAAAAAAAGCTGTTGTGTCGGATGGTGACGCCTCTGCCTCTGTTCCTCCGGTGGTGGAGGACGGGGAATATGAAATTTCTCGCATCCTTGACTCTAGACGGTATAGAGGTAGTTTGCAGTATCTTGTGGCCTGGAAAGGTTTCGGACCCGAGGATAACTCTTGGGTGAGGTCAGATGATGTTTCCGCGTCCAGACTTATCAGAGCGTTTCACAGGAGATTTCCTGATAAGCCTGGTCCTAGGGGATCCGGAGGATCCTCTTAGAAGGGGGGGTACTGTTAGAACCTTGCTGTTAGGTTTTTTTTCCTTTGCTGGTCACATTAACTTGTTGGCCTATTTAATCCTGCTCCGCCCTTCTGGCTTTGCTGGACTTCATTGTATATCTACTTTCTAGCTAGCCTGTGCTCTGTATCTAGCTCTGTTAGTTTGCTTGGTCTACGGACCTCTATGTTCTATCTATTTTGTTTGTTCGTCTGTCTGCTACTATTTCTGTTAGGAGGTGTCCCATATTCCTCCCAGTCCTTAGTACTTGTAGGGATTCCCTCCCCACATCTATAGGTCTCCGTACAGACTAGATTAGGACTTTAGCAGGTCTGATCGCAGGATCAGGTTCCCTGTTACATCGTAGGGATTCAGCTGAGTCCTATAGTAGGGACAGATCTCCTCTCTTTCCTTAGCTTTGGTAGCAGAACATAACACGACTACCTCGCTGGGGCACCTTACATTTGGCGTAGTTGGCAGGATGCGAGCTCCTCGCATGAAGAAAGCGGGGAAGAGCCGATGCAGAACACTGAGGAGAAAGTGTTGGAAGGCATGTGGCCCAAGATGGCGGCCCGAAGCATGGATTCCAAGATGGTGACAGTGGCGGTAAAGTCTAGAAGAAGAACCGCCTATCGTGGGAGTGGACGGCGCAGGAGAGCGCGAAAAGAAGTCCAGCCCCCACAAGTTCCGGCCCAAAGATGGATGGGCCCATCGGTGAAGATGCGTCCCAGGATGGGACGTCCAGTGAGGAAGAGGGCGCGGCGCAAAGTGAAGTCCGGCCCCGTGAGTATCAGCGCGCACAGAGAAGGGGCGCGGCTGAAGGCGGAGCTGCCGAGAGCGACGAGTGACGCGGCGGTCGCGTCAGAAGGCCGGACCAGGAAGAGGAGGATTTGGACGCACAGGACGCGCGTCACTGGTGAGCGACCAGCGCCATTTTCTGTCCAGTGAACGAGAGGAAGGAGGTGCTGCAGTGGATGCTCTGCGAAGATGGCGACCGGAGGATCAGATGACCTGTCCGGAATGAGCGACGAGGAAGAAATCCTAGAGCTGATTACCCCAGGGGCTGCAATCGAAAGTCGCTCACCAGCAGATGCTGCCTGTGAGTCTTTGCCCCCAGTGGCTGTCCAGTGGGCCACTAGGCCCGATCCGGAGTTGGGCCTGCTCGTCCACGAGTTTCGTATGTGGTGCTGGAGCCGGATGCCGGAAGACACGTCCCCCTCGGCCGAGGGAGGAGAACATCCCGGTGGGGCCGGAGCAATAACTGCAGCGGAGCTTGATGAAGGTGAGCGGTCTATGCCCCAGCGGCCTGTTTTGCCTGCGGCGCCTGCCGCGATGGCTTCCGCGGCTACAGGGGCCCCTAGGCCCGAAGGGGATGGTGCGGAGGCGAGGCCCCCTAGAAGGAAGGCCACACGGGAGAGTTTTTGGCAGCTGGCATTGGAGGCCATCAACTCCCCCTCGGTAAAGCGTTACGCCGAGATCGGGAGCCTGAAGTGGACTACCCGCAACCCCCCGATGACGCCACGAGAACAGCGGTGATGGACCGATATCTTCCTGAGAGGCTGGCTGGAGGGGTCCAACGCGGCGAGGAGGGAGTCGGTGGAGGCGTCCCACACTCGGGGGCGAGTCCTCGAGTTCCATATCCGTGAGGGGTATGGATTCTTAGAAGAGGAGTGGACCGGGCACGAGGTATTCGTCACCCGTGAGGTTATCAAGCGCGACTACCTGCCCGACAGTCTCCACAATCTACGTGTGGGGGACATAGTCCACTTTGTCAAATGCGAGTGTTCCAGGGGGTGGTACGCAGCTGTGCTCACCCGTCCGTACAAATGGGAGGATGTCCTTGAGAAGGATAAGGAAGTCTTCCAACGAAGAGCCAAGAGAGAGGCTCTGCAGCGCTGGGCTAGGGAAGCCCCTAAAGGATTCCTACCCCCTCTCAAGGCCAGTGTCTCGCAAGAGGAGGAACTCAGTGGGGAGACATCGAGAATGAAGAGGAGGAAGTCTTCTCGAGCGGCAGCAGGGCCGACTCACCCAGTGAGGCGCCTGACGTTGACTCAGCAGCCAAATACCCAGGAGGGGCTGAGGCAGTGGAGCAAGGAACTGCCAGAGAGACTCAGGCTGGTGCCAGTCATGAAGTTCATCACTTTACAGTGACCAGCTACGGCCCTACCCAGGTCGGCTGTGGCAGTGCTACGTACTCAGACGAGGACCCCGTGTCTAGCAGATACCCCGATCAGCCTTGGAAGTGGAAGAAGCCACCTTCATCTGCAGCATGGGCCGCCTTCATGAAGGAACGGGGGGAGGCCCGGAAAAAGTGAGCTAGCTGGCTAAAAGGTCCGTTGACCTTTCACCTCTTCCTTTATCAGGACCCACCAGCGATGGTCCAGTTTCTGGGACTGTTACCCAATGGGGGCAGAGTGCCCCATGTTGAATTGAGTTAGAGATAAAATATATATGGAGGACTGTTCCCCTACCTGCCAGGCGAGAGAGGCCTTAAGCAGCACTAAAGTTGTGTGCCCAGGAGAGCTGCTCTTTTTGTTTTTACTTTTTATTTTTTATTTTTGTTGCGCTTGTTGCGCCTTTTTCTGCTGGAATTTAAAATGCTGAGGCACACCTTGAGGATGGATAACCTCCAAATCTAAAAGACTTGCGGCCTAGCGGGAAGAACCGGTGACCCCCACTAGGGTCAAGAAGAAAGAGACTCACGGGGTGTTACCTGTGACTGTGTGCCTCAGAATGCAGCCCTTGAAGGAGATTGGAGGCTATTGCGATGTCAGCCTGTCTTAAAAATATGGACATGGACACTGTGTTTCCAGGGTCCTTACCAAGAAGGACCGGTACCTCTGAGAAGTTTTGAAAAGTTGATAATGGACTATCCTGAATTGCTGTTCCAGGGCCCTTAACCGAGAAGGGCCGGTCTCCCCTCCAAGAAGACGACTTCAGGACCAGTCATTTACTAAAATGTTTTAGTAAATATAGTAATGTGATATGATGTCATAGTTGCTGATTTGTGTTGATTGTTTAGTGTGGTCGGGGATGACCAACATTAAAGTGTTGGGGAATGTAATAGTGGGGAAGAACGTAGCCTTCCTTTGGCACTGAAGTAGTTAAAGAAAGTGTTCCCGTAGTTAGACCTCTCTGAACTGTTGGTAGGCCAAGCTAAGGGGTTAGCTGCAGTGGTCCAGTCAGTAGAGTAGAGGGGGAACTTAGTGCCCTGATCAAGCCTTGAGTGATATAGAGCTTGTTCCTGGCATAATTCCTTGTGGGCTGTAGTACCTGTAAACAGCCACAAGATGCCACTGTCCTGGGTGCAGATGTCAGGTTGAGTCTGCTAGCAGTGTTACAGACAGTGATGGGTTAATGCTGTGTGATCACAGCTCACAGAGGGTGGGCACATTAGGAAAATCTCTGCTTAGTTTTCCAGAAGCAGGAAGTGATGTCGATTAAGAGATACGACTGTGAACTGTACGGGCAGCCTGAATATATGTGGCTGCTAAGGTAGACAGGAGCTCCATACCCTCAGACAGTGGGATCAATAGTGCAGAAGTCTCCCTGCGCAAGAGTCCTGTTAGCTGGCCGGAGAAACTCAAGAGGAGAAGTATTGAGGACCCGGGGCACTTCTAGTCTGCAGAAAGCAGAGGAAGATAAATAGGACTCCAGGCTAAGACGTGGGGGAGATATCAGATCCGGAACACTGCTGGTATTGCAGAAAAGTCTCTTGGGCTAGAGATAGAGTCACAGAGATGCTTCACTCAAAGAGGGAAACAGGGCTGAAGATGTTGCCAGCGCCTGTGAGAGAGATAATAACCAGTCGGGCCTTATCCATTATATCTGCCTGTAAATATTGTACATATTCCTCTCCCCCAAGTAAAGTCCAAGTTCTGGTTAAGAACCTCGTGTCCTCTGAATTTACTGCTGCCTTGGTCTCAGAAGAGAAATGCCTGGAGACAGCCGCGATCGGATGGTTTGAAGTAAGTGGAGAGCACCACATACACAGCCACACATCAGAGGGAGGACACGAATTGTCTGTAGGGTGCCAGAGCGAGAGGGAGCTACAGCTCGCCCACGACTACCTCGCTGGGGCACCTTACATATGTTTTTATACAAGTATTAATTGAATATTTTAATAACTAAATAAACTATCCTAATTTTAACTCTACCTCTCACTGCCATTTTTTATAAGTACCTCTAAACCGTACCAGGACCAGCGCAGATAACATACATACCTACAATTTAATTCTCCTGCAGTCTTTTTTGGTTTACTGCCTTTATCCGCAGCAGGTCCGGGCCGTAAATCCAATAGCGCCCCCTTCCACATCATATTTATATACAGATTAGGAAGCAGTAGCACTTACCATTAGAGATGAGCGTTGTTCTACTCGAACTGTTCGCCAATCTCAAATTCGAGCTGTTTTGGGCGGTGTTCGAGCCGTTCGGCGAACACGAACAATTTGATAAAAATTCGGCTGTTCGAGGTTATGTTCGATAACTGTTCGTGCACCAAAATCATAACTGGATTTTTTCTCAGTAATGATGAAAATTAATGTTAATACGCAGTTTGAGTGTACAGCGGGGTGGGGGGAGGGGCAGGGGATGGATCTCTGCAGGAACAATGAAGATCTCCATTTTTTTTTCTCTTTCCCGCATTTACAGTGGGGAGGTGCAATCTGTCAGCCTATCAGCAGCGCACACACGGAGCGAAGTGCTTTTTTTCACACAAGCAAGGGCATGTGTCATTGGCAGTGTATGTCACATGTCCTTGCCCTATAAGACCAAGCCATTTTCCCCGTCGCCACCATTTTCTCACTGCTGCAGCTGCGTGTTAGACGGCACCGCTGTTGCTGTGTGCGCTATACCTTGTTAATTTCAAGCCAATTTTCGCACAAATATACAGATAGCTTGGGAGTAGGGAATAGTTGTGATTGCAGTCCTTTTAAGGACTAGGTTACAGCATTTCCTACGACTTTTATCAGGGAGGTCTGTGCTCTTAAATAGATAGGTTGTGGGAGTAAAGACTAATTGTAATTGGAGTCCTTTTCAGGACTAGGTTACATCAGTTCCTATCAGTTTTTGCCAGGCAGGTCTGTGCCAGTGCTGTGCAAGTTTTTTTCACAGCATTTGGCTGAATCTAGCAAAGCTAATCCTTTTTGGCCTATTGCAGAGTGTGTTAGTCAGTGGAGTAGCCTATCTGTGTTGCAAGATATACCACCTGTGTATAGAATACCAATTTTTTTACTGCACCTAGTGAAGTAAAATCTTTTGGGCATAGCATCATTCTATTAGTCCATCTATACTGACCTCCATCAGGTTGCAAATTAAAACTAATTTTTATCTGCATCTACAGTACCTCTGAAAAAATATTTGGGCTTCTAGCTGTGTGTGGGACTTGTTGTATTAGTCCATCTATACTGACCTCCATCAGGTTGCAAATTAAAAATAATTTTTATCTGCATCTACAGTACCTCTGAAAAAATATTTGGGCTTCTAGCTGTGTGTGGGACTTGTTGTATTAGTCCATCTATACTGACCTCCATCAGGTTGCAAACTGAATATATTTTTTTCTGCATCTACCTCTGAAAAAATATTGGGCTTCTAGCTGTGTGTGGGTCTTGTTCTATTAATCCATCTATACTGACCTCCATCAGGTTGCAAACTGAATATAATTTTTTTCTGCATCTAGCTCTGAAAAAATATTTGGCCTTCTAGCAGTGTGTCGGACTTTCTCTATTAGTCCATCTATACTGACCTCCATCAGGTTGCAAATTAAAACTAATTTTTATCTGCATCTACAGTACCTCTGAAAAAATATTTGGGCTTCTAGCTGTGTGTGGGACTTGTTGTATTAGTCCATTTATACTGACCTCCATCAGGTTGCAAATTAAAAATAATTTTTATCTGCATCTACAGTACCTCTGAAAAAATATTTGGGCTTCTAGCTGTGTGTGGGACTTGTTGTATTAGTCCATCTATACTGACCTCCATCAGGTTGCAAACTGAATATATTTTTTTCTGCATCTACCTCTGAAAAAATATTTGGGCTTCTAGCTGTGTGTGGGACTTGTTGTATTAGTCCATCTATACTGACCTCCATCAGGTTGCAAACTGAATATATTTTTTTCTGCATCTACCTCTGAAAAAATATTGGGCTTCTAGCTGTGTGTGGGACTTGTTGTATTAGTCCATCTATACTGACCTCCATCAGGTTGCAAACTGAATATATTTTTTTCTGCATCTACCTCTGAAAAAATATTGGGCTTCTAGCTGTGTGTGGGTCTTGTTCTATTAATCCATCTATACTGACCTCCATCAGGTTGCAAACTGAATATAATTTTTTTCTGCATCTAGCTCTGAAAAAATATTTGGCCTTCTAGCAGTGTGTCGGACTTTCTCTATTAGTCCATCTATACTGACCTCCATCAGGTTGCAAATTAAAACTAATTTTTATCTGCATCTACAGTACCTCTGAAAAAATATTTGGGCTTCTAGCTGTGTGTGGGACTTGTTGTATTAGTCCATCTATACTGACCTCCATCAGGTTGCAAATTAAAAATAATTTTTATCTGCATCTACAGTACCTCTGAAAAAATATTTGGGCTTCTAGCGGTGTGTGGGACTTGTTGTATTAGTCCATCTATACTGACCTCCATCAGGTTGCAAACTGAATATATTTTTTTCTGCATCTACCTCTGAAAAAATATTTGGGCTTCTAGCTGTGTGTGGGACTTGTTGTATTAGTCCATCTATACTGACCTCCATCAGGTTGCAAACTGAATATATTTTTTTCTGCATCTAACCCAGCCAATAGTTTTGGCCTAATACCACAGTTTGGCCACTCAGCTCTGCTCGGTTACCATCCATTGTTTTTTTGTGCAAACAACTCCAGAGTTGTGAATTAGTTAACCACCAAAATGAGTGGAAAAAGGCCTGCTGCTGGTGGAAAGGGGAATAGACGTGTTGGGAAGGGGAAAAAAGGTTGTGTCCGTGGGGTAGGTGTTAAAGCAACAGTAACATCT
Organism: Phyllobates terribilis; assembly: GCF_046119375.1. Classification (NCBI taxonomy): domain Eukaryota; kingdom Metazoa; phylum Chordata; class Amphibia; order Anura; family Dendrobatidae; genus Phyllobates; species Phyllobates terribilis. The sequence continues at coordinate 528,453,734 of NW_027362771.1, read as the reverse complement.
GCAGAAGAAAGACCATCTTCCAGCCAAACTAAAATGTCTACTTCTTTTAGCGGACAATGTGATAAGATCCCTTTCTTACGGCCACGCCAATCGCTACAAATTCCAGATGAGGCACAAAAACAGCAGGTGCTTCAACGGATATCAAGTGCTCCTTTAAGTGGGCTCTCCTCCACATCAACTTCAACATCACAAATACTCCAGTCCTCAAAGGTGTCACCCAAATCGCACTTGCTTCCTCACAGCTCCCAAATCTCCAGCTGCCCGTCTGAGTATGAGGTAGAACAGATGGTTGAGTCTGCAGAGCTGTTTACTCATACTATAGCCTGGGAATCAGAGGTCGACTCCAGCGCTTCTGTGAATCCAGACGAGGAAATGATCTGCACTGATGCCCAGAATCTTTATGAGTCGGATCCAGGACCAGACGCAGAAGGTTCTGACCATAATGTAGACCCTCATTCCCAAACTGTAACTCCTGTTGGTGGAGACAATGAGGAAGACGATGATAAGACTCAAATACCTGATTGGAGCGACAACTTTAGTTTTTTGTCAGGGCAGGAACAGGTTGGCTCTGAGGACGACGGGTGTGATAACACACAGGGTGATGATGATGAGGTTGGAGATCCCACTTACTGTCAACCCACAGTCAGCCAAGAGATGAGGTCAGCAGAGGAGGTGGAGGAAGATGCTAGTGACGACGAGGTCAGGTTGCGCCTTCCTGGACAGAGACGTAGTACTGGAAGCACGTCAACAACTGCATCCTCAAACACAACTCTGCCTCTCACCACAAGTCGTGGTGGCTCTTCAGGTCGCATGGGTGCTAAGCCTTGCATAGCCTGGGCATTTTTTCAGATCGATAAAGATGACCCAACTCGTGTTATCTGTAACATTTGTCAGCAAAAGCTAAGTAGAGGCCAAAAAATACATAGTTTGAGTACTTCATGCATGAACCGGCACATGGACATGAAGCATAAGTTGCAGTGGGAAGCTCAGTGTGCTACAATGCGGCCTAGCCGGCCGGGCCAACCACCGTCTGCCATATCTTGTGCATCCACGGCCTCTTCATCCTCTGTGACTGGGGGGACAGCAGTCACACCTGTTTTGGGGCGCAGACCTGCCACCTCTTTACCCGCAACAGCCAGCGTGATTGGCAGGTCATCATTTTCTTTGGAGGTGGTAACACCAGCTGGTGTTGAGCGCTGTCCGACATCGATAGCACCACCTTTGGATCAAGGCAACCTAACATGTCCGCCTGCATCTTCCTCACAGACCGGCAGTTTGCCGGGGACACCCTTATCAACCCCGTCTAAGCACAATAGCCAGCCCTCGGTCCCTCAGATGTGGACAAGTAAAAGACCATTTCCTCCTAGCCATGAGAAAGCTAAGAGGTTGAATTTCACCATCTGCAAGCTCTTGGCTACAGAAATGCTGCCTTTCCGCCTGGTGGACACAGAGGATTTTCGAGACCTTATGTCCGTCGCAGTGCCCCAGTACCAGATGCCCAGTCGGCACTACTTCTCAAAGAAAGGTGTGCCTGCGCTCCACCAGCATGTCGCACACAACATCACCGCTTCTTTGAGAAACTCTGTATGTGACAGGGTGCATTTCACCACAGACACTTGGACGAGTAGGCATGGACAGGGGCGTTACATGTCGCTGACTGGGCACTGGGTAACTATGGTGACAGCAGGACAAGGGGCTGCTGTCCAAGTCTTGCCGTCCCCACGAGTTGTGCGTCAATCCTCTTTATGTCAAAGTTCCTCCACTGCTTCTGCCTCCTCAACCTCCTCTCGGTCTTCCACCTGCACCCAAAGCCTGTCTGGTCATGCCACAAGCTTTCTAACTGCGCAGAAGGGATCCTGCACACCTCCTTACTATGCTGGCAGTAGGGCTCAACGTCATCAGGCGGTTTTTACTTTGAAATGTCTGGGAAATGTGAGTCACACAGCTGAGGAGTTGTGGTCAGCTCTGGAGAACCAATTTCATGAATGGTTGTCTCCACTGGACCTGAAACCAGGGAAGGCCGTGTGCGACAATGCTGCAAACCTGGGTGCGGCCCTTCGCCGGGGCAATGTCACACACGTGCCTTGTATGGCTCACGTGTTGAACCTGGTTGTCCAGCAATTTTTAGCCCACTATCCCAGACTAGATGGCCTTCTGCAGAGGGCACGGTCGCTGTGTGCTCACTTCCGCCGTTCGCATCCCGCAGCTCAGCGACTTACATCTCTACAGAAGTCGTTGGGCCTGCCACTTCACCGGCTAAAATGCGATGTGCCTACCCGGTGGAATTCAACTCTGCACATGTTGCAGCGACTGTGGCAGCACCGACAAGCCCTGGTGCAATACGTTCTGACGTATAGCCTGGGCCAACGAGATTCAGAGGTGGGGCAAATCACGCTGGAGGAGTGGTCTCAGATCAGGGACCTATGCACCCTTCTGCACAGTTTTGAAATGGCGACGAAGATGTTTAGTGCTGACGATGCCATTATCAGCATGACTATTCCGGTGATTTACATGCTGGAGCACATGTTAAACAGAATTCGGAGTCAGGTGGTGGCACAAGAGGAGGTGGTGGAAGTAGAGGAGGAGGAGTTGTATGCGGAAGGGCTAACATCTGCAAGGTTCAGACGGTCGGCAGCACCAAGGCGGCAGGCATGTGAGGGTGGGGGAGATGGTTTTAACAGGGTGCATGGTAGCAGCCAAACTAGTGAGGAAGGTGCAGGAGCCCAGGAAGAAGTGGAGGACGAACTGATGGAAGACTCATCAGATGAGGGAGACCTTGATCACATTTCTGTTGTGCGAGGTTGGGGGGAGAGGACAGAGGAAGGAAGCATGATTGTTACCTCGCCACCAACACAACAGGGACTTGGTGCTCCTGGATGCGCAACACACATGAGTGCCTTCTTGCTGCACTACCTGCAACATGACCCTCGAATTGTGAGAATTAGAAATAATCCTGACTACTGGGTTGCCACACTGTTAGATCCCCGGTACAAAAGTAAATTTGCAGAAATTATTCCTGCCATAGAAAGGGATGCGCGCATGCAGGAGTATCAGCAGAGACTGTTGCAGAATCTTACATGTGCTTTTCCACAAAATACCAGTGGTGCACGTAGTGAATCTCACAGTTCCAACTTGCCAACCGTGGGACCGTCAAGTGTTCAGCACTCAAACCGTAACAGAACCACAGTATCTGCTGGTAACATCAATTTTGCGGAATCATTTCACCACTTTTTTAGCCCATCCTTTGCAAGGCCACAGGAGACAAGAAGTCTGACACATAGTCAACGCCTAGAGACGATGGTACAGGAGTATCTCCAAGTAAACATTGAAGCCACGACTGTGTCACTGGACCCTTGCTCTTTTTGGGCTTCCAATCTGGATAAATGGCCGGAGCTAGCCACTTACGCCTTGGAGATCTTGTCATGCCCCGCAGCCAGCGTTCTGTCTGAACGTGTGTTCAGCGCTGCTGGTGGTGTGCTGACAGATAAGCGCACGCGGCTCTCCACTGATAATGTAGACAGACTCACGTTCATAAAGATGAACAAATCATGGATCCGAAACGACTTTTCTACCCCTGTGTCATCCTGGGGAGAGTAAAAGCTTGATGATTGGTTAAAATCACCCTACCAACCGTTTTAAGCTTTCAAATTACTAATCATGTTTATCTGTATCTTGACTGGAAAATAATTTGGGCTTTGTAGCAGTGTGCAGCACTGATCCTATTAGGCCATCTATACTAAAGCTTCACCAGATTTAAAATTAAAAATAATTTTTAGCTGCATCTAGCCCGGAAAATAATTTTGGGGCTCCGAGATGCGCAAGACACATAAGTGCCTTCTTGCTGCACTACCTGCAGCATGACCCTCATATTGTCAGAATTCGAAGTAATCATGACTACTGGGTTGCCACACTCTTAGATACCCCAAACTTTTCGATCAACCTTTTCATTTTAATAAAGACCAAAAAAATGGTCATTTTTGAAATTATAAGCATTAGCAGGTTGTTAGAAACTGAAATCAAACAGTTTTCAACTCAAAACTTTATTCTAGGTGATGTTACATTTTCACATAGGACCCCTTGTTCGAAAGGAGCTTCTGAACTCTCTCGTCCATTGAATTTGTCAGGTTTTGGATGGTTTCTGCTTCAATTGTTTTGCATGAGGACAGAATACCCTCCCAGAGCTGTTGCTTAGATGTGAACTGCCTCCCGCCATCATAGACACTCCTTTTAATGATGCTCCAAAGGTTCTGAATGGGGTAGAGGTCAGGGGAGCATGGGGGTCACACCATAAGTTTGTCCCCTTTTATGCCCATATCAGCCAGAGATGCAGATGTTTTATGTGCAGCATGAGATGGTGCATTATCATGCAGAAAAATGATCTTGCTGTGAAATACACGGTTCTTCTTCTTGAACCATGGCAGGAAGTGCTGTTTGAGAAAATCCACATACATTATGGAGTTCATCTTTAGCGCCTTCAGGGATCCTAAAGGGGCCGACAATCTCTCTCCCCATGATTCCAGCCCAAAACATTACTCCACCTCCTCCTTGTTGGCGCTGTAGCCGTGTTTGCGTGGGGTGTCCATCAACCAGCCATCCTCCACTCCATCCATCTGGACCATCGAGCGCTGCACGGCACTCATCCGTGAACAAAACAGTTTTGAAATCAGTCTTCATGTAATGTTTGGCCCACTGGAGCCGTTTCTGCTTGTGTGAAGTGGATAGAGGAGGTCGACAGGATGGCGTATGCACAGCTGCAAACCTCTGAAGGACCCTGCATCTTGTTGTTCGGGGGACGTTGGAGGCACAAGCAGCTTCAAAAACTTGTCTGCTGCTATGACAAGGCTTTTTTGCCGCTGCTCTTTCAACCTGACGTAATTGCCTGTAGGAAAGAGTCCTCAATTTGCCCTTATCAGCACGCACACGTGTGTACTGTGAATCAGCTACATACTTCTTGATTGCCAAGACACTTCATCCTGATCATCGCACAATGTTGATTGTAGTCATGCCTTGACCTAAACACTCCACAATTTGTTGCTTCTCAGCAGCCGACACATCCTTTTTCTTTCCCATTTTGGCAGAAAATGTAGGCTGCTGAATAATGTGAGAGAGCCTTCTTAAGTAGTCTTGCCTTTCATTGGACACACCTGCCAAACTAATTAGCACTGGTGTCTGCAATTGCTTACAGTGATATAAAGAGCCCTGACACACATCACCATCAATGAGTTTAACTGACAAACAAACAAATTCTTCCCTTATCACTCCTAAACACTTTTTGCATAATAATTTGGAACACAGTGTACATGTGCTTTTCCACAAAACACCAGTGGTTCACGTAGTGAATCTTACAGTTCTAACTTGCCAACCGTGGTCTGTATGGAGTTGTTCAATAAAGGGTCCAAAATTAAGATAACATAGATGGGAGAGGTCTCTATGAATAGGAATTCCTAAGTATTTGATACCCTGTGAGGGCCAGGCAAAGGGAAAGTTGGACTGGATGTAATCCTATATGGATTTGGGGAGGGAGACATCGAGGGCCTCAGACTTCGCTGCATTGATTTTAAAATTTGACCATGTAACAAAGTGATCTATTTCAGCCATAACAGCATGGATGGATATATGTGATTGAGTGATATATACTAGGACATCATCAGCAAATAGAGAGCACTTGTACTCGGTGCCTCCCACCTCAATCCACCTAATATTGGGGTTATGGCGAATTGATGAGAGCAGGTGCTCCGTCACTAGGATGTATAAGAGAGGCGACAGAGAACATCCCTGCCTTGTCCCATTGGTGATTGTGAAAGGTGATGAAAATGTTCTGACGCGCCCCCTGGGCCTTGGGACACCCGGAGCCGGACCCTTTTTGGTGGATGCTGGTGGTTGTAGTCTCCGTGGCGGCAACCCGGTTCCGTGGCTCAGGGCGGTCAAACCAGTGGCGGAACTATTTATGTGGTTTTGATGTTTAAATGTCCGACTACGCCACCCGTGGATTGCGGTCAGAGTGAACCGCCGCTCCAGGGCAGACCGCTGAGGCTGGTGTTGTGGGTGCAGCAGAGCGTAGCATAACTCCCCACGGGAGGAGTATAGCCTCAGGGCAGTGTATGCGGAGGATGGGGGTGATGGTGCAGGGCAGCAGCAGTAATGACACGGAGTCAGTGATGCAGTCCAGGGCCTTTACTCACAGTTCTTATTATCCAGACCACGTCTGCAGGTAACGGCTGCCCACGTCGTACTGTGCTCACCAGGTGAGGGGCTCAGACAACTCCCAGATAACTTTGGAGTGCTTCACAGGACCCCCTTTGTGTGTCCTTTGTCTGGCCTTTCTTACCAACCCTTCTGTCCGGCTGCCTCGGGCCTCCTCTTGGTAAACTTGGCGCCAGTTTCCCTGACCCTATGTGGTGCCTTCCTAGCGGGTGTAGCGAGGGGCTGCGCCACATAAAATGTCACAGCCTCCTGTTTCTAGCTGAGGGTCGTTTCCTGCCTCCACTAGTTTCGGGGACCGGTCTCCCCCTTTGGCCTGACCCCTCCACGCAGGTGGATTCTGGCGTGCGGTGGCGACTCGCCCGTCCGCACCCCTGAGATCCCTTCGTTCCTCGTTCCTGGAGCCTTCTCCGCTCCTCTTCCTTCCTTCTCCCTCTTCCAGGCCTGGGCCTCTGTTACTAGGCCCGTCTCCGGAGCAGAGCTCATGCAGAGCCCCTGCTCCCTGCCACTTCTGCTCAGACTTCTCTGCACTGAACTAAGATGGTGCCCACCTTTTATACTCCCTTCTCAATGCACCCAGGAACTGCTTCCTCCCTGCTCCTGCACTACAGGGTTCCCCTTCCTCAGTGTTCCCTCCCCCCACTCCAGCCAGGGACAGGGACTGTCGTGCCCATCTCAGGGGCATATTGGTCGCCCTGCCCCACGGCAATGTGGTGTAATGCATGCAGGTGTCGGGTCCTGATCCACACTACATCCTTACCTGAGAGTGAGATATCACACCTCTGGGTGAGGTGCAATACCTCTGTAGCAACCGAGCCCTCAGGGTGCTACAGTTCCATTTATCTTCAGCCTAGGTGACGTATTGCGATACAGGGCCTTGATTTTGGCTATAAAAGGGTCCCCTAGACCCCTACCCCAAGCTTTTTAAGAGAATCATATATGGCGTGCCAGGAGACTCTATGGAATGCTTTCTCAGCATCCAACGAGAGTATCTAATTACAAATTTTTAACTGCATCTAGCCCAGGAAATACTTTGTGCCTAGTAGCAGGGTCTGCTAGTCAGCGGATTATCCCGGCTGTTAAGCAAGCTACACCACCTGTAGTTTGGACACTTCATTTTTTCAAAGGAAATGCTTCGGGACCACGGGATACTCAGTGAAGAGCATCAGGAGGCACCCCAAGGCATAGGGGCTGGGACTGGCAGTAGGATGCCTTGCGGTGGACAGCCGAGCTCGATCCTTATAAAAGCTTTTTAACTGCAGCAGCTTTAGTGGACGCTACTGGAGCTGGAATTACGCGGCTGCTGGCATGAGACTTGCCCTCCAATAGATCCTTGTAAATGGATTTAAAGTGTATTCATTCAAATTAGAGAGACAATTTAAATTAAAAAGCTTAGAGCTGCCTCCACCACAGGGGGGCTCGCTCGACCCACCAGCGGACAGGCACCAGTATTGGGAGAGGGGGGCTGGCCATCAGGGTTCACCGCGGCTCTGGCACAAACCCGGCGACACGGAGGTGGCACGGGCAGGAGCGGACTGGCCGTGTCGGCTTCTCACTTTTTGGATTTTAGAAGGGCATGACATGCCTATATCTGTGTCTCCCCCTCCTTTTACTCCTCCACCTCTTTTATTTTCGCATGACTATATGTACTTGTCACTTTTCCATATGTTAGTTATGTCTTCTGAGCAGTTTGTCAGCTTTTGGACACCTTTGAAGGTGTTTTCTATGTGTTTCTATGTGTTTTTGTTTGCCTGCCATTGGTTTTAACGGTGTTCGAAGGTGTTCGACGAACAGTTCGACGAACAGTTCGGCGAACACGCGGGTGTTCGACGAACCGAACCGAACTCGAACACTACGGGGGTGGCTCAACACTACTTACCATGCTTCTTTCTCCAGATCCAGTGAACATGTGATCACTAGGTGCAGGGAGAGAGCAGGAACTGCTGGGTCTTAGGAGACACATTCAGCATTGGTAAGAAGGTAGGAGGCAGAAATTCACCTGTAACTGAGACCCAGTTACAGGGGAAATCAGCAATAAAAAAATGAATTATGCTAAAATGCTCCCCAATAGTCTCTTAATACCTTAAGGAGGGCACAGTGTGCAAACTAAAAGATACAAATAAATATATAAATAAATGCAAAAATAAAATAAAAAAAAAAGCATAAATTAATAAAACAAAAGTACATTTGAAAAAGAGTCAGCACCAGTCTGAATGTTTATAGCCCAGCCCACATTGAGAAAAAAAAAAGTCCAATATATAAAAATTATTTCTGCGTAAAGGTAAAAGCGATTTTTAGTGGTCCTTAAGGACGTAAAAAAAAAAAAAAAATTAAAAAAAACAGTGAAAAAAATCCTATTTTTCTTTATATTTTCCCTTGATATCAGAAAAAAAGGAATATAAAAAATTATATAAAATGAAGTCCTATGTATCACAATGAAAGGGGCAAACATTGTTTGGAAAAAGGAGGTGGGTTTGTCTAGCTGGAACCAAATGGATTAAAATTAGCACTTTATTTCAAATATTTCAAATCCATAGAAGAGTGGTGAGTGGATGCTGGTGATCATCAATGAGTTTCAAATGCTATATGCACGCTTAATGATGAAGAAATCATGATCACTGACAAATGAGCACCGCATTGCAATGGTTTCTGCTCTAGGCTTTCCAAAATCTAAAGGTGGAAACATAAGTGAGCTGATAATTTCGTTTTTCATCTTTTTATGCAAAAATGAAAGAGTACATGTTTTAGAGCCATTAAAAGTGCATGTACGATAAAACCCAAAAATCTGCCTGGTGAAGAAAGGTGGAAAATGTCCCAGTCATGAACTGGTTAAAGGAAAGAAGAAAATGAGTCTGCTAATCTGGTCCTATAGGCAGCTCAAGTGAGTGTCTTTTACTATTATAGGTAAGCTAATGCTGTAAAACATCATGAACAGCTACATACAAGGAAATAAGAGTAGAAACGTATTATACTGTTTTCATGCTGTAGGCCTCCTTCACATGTCCGTGTTTCCAGTATGTGTGGTATTTGTTTTTTTCACGGATACCACACGTACCCATTATAACGTATAGGGCTCCTCACATTTCCGTGTTTTTACAAAGACCTTGTGTCATTGCAAAACACACGGAGACATGTCCATTTTTTTCTAGCAGTACGGATGATAAGGGCCAATGCAAGTCTATGGGTCTGCGAAAGACACGTGCAGCACACAGATGGCATCCATGTGCTGAACATGTTGAAAGAAAGCAAGAGGTTAAATCCTGGATGGTAGATATGGGTGGCCTTGGTAATGTAAAGTCTGCACCAGTAACACTAGGTTACTGAGAGAGTTTTAATTTGACTGGATTTTGGGTCAGGGATTTAGGAGCAACCAAAATAGTCTGGGTGGAAAGGTCGTTCCCATAATCCAGCCCAGGACTTACAGGCCTAATAACAGCAGGTGGGTTAGCTCAGCAGAGGGGAGATTGGGCTGGAACTGAACAGAGATGTGTTTGTTCTGTGAATGCATTCGAAATCTTCTTGAACTGATACTGCCTGGAATACCGATGTTGGTGATGCTGCTACATTTACTCTGTTTCAATGTGCCTGAAGAAAGGACTGTTTATGTTATTCATTTGTAATGGAAAAAATATGTTTTCTTTTTGGAGTTGTAACATTTATGATGGGCAATAAATTGTTTTGATGTAAAAACCCTGTGCTAGTGTGTATCTAAGCGGCTACCAGAGAACTGAAACCCTACAGTGTTTAACATTGCTAAGTATAGGAGAAGCTTTGTAATTTATTTATTGATCCATCCATGAAAAACACTGATGACCGCACTGATGGTAAAAACAAAACACACGGATAACACCCTGATGCATAAAACTGATGACACTAGTACCATGTTAAAACATGAACGTGTGAAGGAGGCCTTAACCTGGAGGTGGTCTCCTGCCTTGCAGGCACTTGGCTGGGAGCAGACTTTGCATCTTGAACTTCATTTGGACTTGAAATATTATGTTTAATTCCATTGAAACATATAACATTTCCCATGTCTTGTTAATGCCACTGTCTAAACAGAGGACTGGTCTTATCAGTCTTGGGGACTCCATACACATTACACTAATGTTGGCTGAGACCACAGATATAGATGGGTTCGGCCGACGGTCTAATGTGTATTGGGGCGCCGGCCTGCTGATGATCGGGAGAGATGTCAATCAAACATGTCCGATTTTGGACTGCTGATCACATTGTTCTCCCTGAGATAAGCCGCCGACCAACGTGTCAGTCAGCAGCTTTCTCATAGAGAACATAGAAGCGCTCGGCCGAGCGAACCTTCTTGTATATGGGAGTGTTAACTGAGATAACCATCAGTCAAAGGATTGATCGCCCAAAGCTCAGCACTCTGGAATGATTTAGTCTTGATTGCACTACCTGATACCTAAAACTACACGTGGGTTTACATGACTCAATTTTGCAGCATTCTCAACCGCCCACCAATAAATGACAGGTTTACAAAGGCAGATCGAGCTTCAGATGTGCACTTAATGATCTGTAATAGACTATTCAGTGCGCATAGACTGCCATTGTTTTAGGCGGCACAAGTTTGTGCAAACCAAAAGATCATTTCACTCAAGGATCCAAGCCTTTTGCCCATTCCTGGAGTGATCGGTATCCTGTTTATTCAAGATTATTGTGAAATTAGTGATTCTAGGAATGATCGTTCCTAGGAATATTGAAGTGGGAGAATCAAATTAACCAAACAAATAAATTAACCCTTCCGAATAGAGGCTGATATTTCTTCCCCACAGCCCCATATAAAGTAGATCTGTTGGGTCTCCTACACTACCCTAAGTGAGGGCAGCCTAAAGGGGAGAGAAGATGCATATTCTTTTCTATGATTTTATATTCTTATGTAGCAAGCTGCGTAACCGCTGCCACTCATAGGGAAAGCATGTTAAAAAGCATATACAGAAAAATATATCCTATTCTGTTCTCACATACAGTAGTATAAATTATATTACCTCACCATCTGAGGCCCGAAATGATGTAATGGACGGCGGTTTCTGTAGTGTAGGGTCATCATGGACAATACAGCCTGTCTTGGGTGCTTCCTCTTCCTCATATACTGCGTGCTCCCCACTATCTCTGGACTTCAGGGGTTCAATGATATATGTACGCTCCTGTGTCAGGATAAGCCCACTGTGTGAAGTGATGAACAATATGGAAAATCACATGAACACGTCTGTTTCAGTTTATTAGAGATAGTGAATCCTAATCTTTGTTATTTGGGATGAGCAAACTGATTATAATCAAATTCGCTTAGAATTTCCCAAACTTTGTGGTTTCAGGTAAAGGCATATTTTGAACGATTCGCTTTTCACAAATCCAACACAATGGCGTCCGGCTGGCTGCCATTTTTTTGGATTTTAAGGAACTGGAAAAGGATATCATTTCCCCCTTCAGTGCTTCTCTAGGCCTCAAAATGTTACAGTACATTTTAAAGCCTAGTGAAGTGTAGAAGAGGCGAAGATGCCAGGATGCAACTGATGGGACAAGAGCAGATTGCTTGAACATCGAACCGGAGAAAGGCTGCATGGCTGGACAGGTAAGGCTTGGGATGCGGTGAGTATCTGTTTTTTTTTTTACCTACAATTATTATGCTCTGGGGTCTGGAAGGATGTCAGAGCATAATAAGGCACATCCAATTTGCAGCAAATAAATTAGTTAAGAATCAAATGTCTTGGCCAAATTCGAGCGCATCTGCCAAATCGAAATTCAGCGGATTTGCTCAACACTACTTCCAAAACACAGGCGGCACTGCAGGCAATTGAAACTTTGTTGGTCCATTGTGACATTTCAGTCCAAGTAATTTTGACTTCATTGAAGCAATGCAAGTGCACACAGAGTGAACATTTATGACTGCAACTTGTGTTTATAATTAATTGCCAATGATATATCCATTCATATTGTATATGTTTACAAAGTGATAGTGCAAATTAGAAATCTGAAATTAATGCATTATATATGAGGTGCATAATCAGAATTCATATTATACATCCATAGCAATAAGTGCTAATTAATAGTGAACAGCTGCATGTAATTAAAAAAAATACGTATTGAATATACATTTACCTTACCTATCTATGATCCAATAGCGTTCTCCACATGGAAGTCTGAACTGCTATTCGAGTAACTATTGTGCATGTCTATTGGATAAAAGGAACCACATGTCCAATTGTCATGGATCGCGAATGTCAACTAAGCGCACTGAAGGGCTGACGCTATCTTGGTAAGGGGCGCCAGTAGTAGAGTCTCAACTATATCTCTGCATCTAAGCAGTACATGTTCTGTAACCATCTTTGCAAAGTGTATAAAGCCTCAAGTGTGTAAATAATACACTATTACCAGTTTCGCACCTGCGCCAGAAGAATCATAGACCCGCGGGGGCCATATTTAAAAGGGCCAAATGTATGCCTCAAACATATCTATAACTAACAAACGAAATTTAGATTTTGTCGCAATATAGAAACACACCTGGGTTAGCAGCCAAACTATTATGCAGACAGTTGGTATAAGCTTATAAAGGGGTATTGTCAAATTATTAAATTGCTTTAATTAGTTAGACACCATAAAAATAAGCAAGTTTGCAATTGAAGCCAGAGCTGTCATTCAAAGAAGAAAGGGAGAGTGGAGATAGAAGGAAAATAAGCAGGTGGGAAGATGCACTTAAATGTTTGGCAGAGCCCTGATGCATTGAGCGCCTGTACTTGGTTTAAACAGAGTCCCTTTAACAATGGTGAGGAGATACTGGGAGTGGGAGTAGTTTTTACCAGCCATCATCAGACTGCGAACCATTCAAGAACCACAGTACTGATGAGACGCAGGCAGTATCACAAATAAACATTTACATCCAGGTACCTGATAGAAGACATCTGTCACGACTCTGTTGTCAGGTATCCCAGGGCCAGTGGCTCCTACCCTGTCCCTAATGCTAGGGGCGCCATAGCTGGCCCTGTTCCCCGGATTACTTCTGAAGGTGAAGATGCCAGGGCCGCGTACTTTGTCTGAACTCCTCAATCCGCCCTCAGTCTGTTCCCTTCCCCCAGGGCAAGAGGGGAGTAGTAGTGTATGGCAGTACACAAACCAGACTAACAAGGTAATACAAACAGGGCTAAAGGAAAATACCAATCATACAAATATATGAACACAAACAACAGAGGTTAACAACGGGAAGTGGAGGATGGGAAACAAACCAAAATAGGAGAACAGGATTAATACGCAACCTAAACCACACAACAGTCTAAGCTGACATCCACCAAATGCCTTCTCAAATAACTACTCTCCACGACACTCCTAGAACCATGCAGCATAAGCTAGCTCTGGCAATGATAGCCTGCCAAAGCCCAGAATATATAGAAGCGGGGAGTGGCTAACACTGGACAGCCGAGAGCCTAAATGCAGGTAAGCTTCCAGGAGCTCACAACTGAGCAGATTAACCCTTGCACTGCTGAAAGAAACTTGCACCGTTTAATATGAAGGCAAAAGGCTTCTAATGAGTGCAGGAGTGGGAAGAATCAGACGCTGTGGTCTTCTGGCGCCTCTCTGTCGCGGTAAACCCATGACAACATCTTCTCTGATTGGAGTGGTTCTCTTTATTTTCTCCATCTTCTCCAGACACCTATTAGAACGCTCCTGTTTGTTTTTTCCATCTTGTGTTTTGCGGTCAAGTGACCATCTGCCTTTATATTCCAGCTCCGCCCTTTTGGCTGTGCTGGACTTCAGTGTTGTTTGACTGTTTTGCTAGCCAGGTGCTTCGGTGCCTTTCTCTGTCAGTTCGCTTGGTCTTTCTGGGACCTCTATTACCTTTTGTCAGTTTATCTTTTTTGTGTTCTGCAACAACTTCTCTGTTTAGGAGGTGTCACATTTTTGTTCCAGTCCTTACTTCTTTTAGAGACCCCTCCCCTTATGCTATGGGTCTTCGTTCAGACTAGCCGAGGACTAAGGCGGGTCTGTTCGCAAGGAACAGGCAGCCCGCTACATCGTAGGGATTCAGCTTAGTCTTACTGTAGGGAGAGCTTTCCATTTTCTTTCCTTAGTACTTGTTGCAGATGATAACAGTAAGTCCAGCCCAAAGAAACTAAAGGATGGCTTCCGTCCAAGTTTTGGCTCAACGCTTGCAGGGATTGTCTCTGGAGGTGGCCGAGCTCCAGCAACACGTGAGAAGCTGTTCTGGAGCGCATTTTGTGGAACCCAAGGTAGGACTGCCTGATGTTTTTTTATGGTAAACAGCAAGATTTTTTTTCCTTTAAGAATGCTTGTTTGTTATATTTTTGTTTGAGACCAAGGTCATCTGGGAATGAATCACAGTGCATTGGTTTTATTATGTCACTTTTGCGCGGTGACCCACAGGGGTGGGCCTTTTCTCTCCAACCTTATGATCCATGCTTGAGGTCTGTGGAAGAATTTTTTTCTGCTATGGGTCTATTATATGACGATCCTGATCGAATCTCATCTGCTGAGGCTGAACTTAGGCGTTTGAATCAGGGGTCAGGTGATGTTGAAAATTATTGCACACACTTTAGAACATAGGCTTCAGAAGTCAAATGGAATAATCCTGCTCTGAAATGTCTATTTCTTGCTGGTCTGAGTGAAAGGGTTAAGGATTTGCTAATTGCATTCCCCGCACCTGAGACTCTGCAGGATGCCATGCAATTAGCTGTTCGTGTGGATTGGAGGCTGAGATTTAGGCAGAATGAGGTAAAGACTCCTGTAATGCCAGGTCCTAGTCCCCAGAAAATCTGCTCAGACGGCAGAGACCTGATGGAGGTTGGGGAGAAGTCGCTCCCCTCTCAGGAAAGAGACCAGAGGTTCGCCGAGGGATTGTGTCTTTATTGTGGTAAAGCTGACCATTTGATTAAGTATTGTGAGCTTCGTTTAAGTAAAGAAAAAAAAAAGGTCAGGTACGCCGGTATAGCTTGTTTACGCTCTGCAGCAGTATTTCTTTCAGGGAGTACTACTTTGCAGGAAAATTTGATTGAATTTCAGGTATTTGTGGATTGTGGTTCAACACTTAATGTGATTGATAAAGGGTTTTTGGAAAAACTTAAATTGAAATCCAAACCTTTGTCATCACCTATTTCTATGATAACACTCCCTTGAAATGTATTACTCACAAGGTTGCTGCATTTCCCCTCACTATCAATGGTCTTCACCAAGAAATCTTGGACTTGGTTGTATTAGATAATTTACCCTCTCCGGTCGTTCTAGGATTGCCTTGGTTAAAACTGGAAGTCTAGGAGTCCGAAGTGCTATGATAAATTTTGTAATGGTCGCATTGCGGCTGTGGAAAACGGGGAATTACCTGTACCTATTCAAGATTTTTGGAGGGTTTTTTTGGAGGAGGAGTCGCAAGTTTTACCTCCTCATAGGGATTATGATTGCGCCATTGAGTTTGTTCCGGGAGCTACTCTTCCCAAGAGTCACTTGTTTAATCTGACTTGACTATCCCTGAAAGAAAGGCCTTGGAGGAGTAAATACAGACTAGCTTGGCTGCTGGTCACATTAGACCTTCTAAGTCGCCTGTGGTAGTTGGATTTTTCTTTTTTAAAAAAAAGGACGGGGGTTTTCAGTCTATGTCTGGATTTTCATGAAATTAATGAGATTATCGTACGCAATTCCTACCCATTGCCATTAATTCCTGACTTGTTTAACCAGTTAGTGGGGGCCAAGTGGTTCTCTAAGATTGATCTCCGGGGGGCATACAATTTGTTACGAGTGAAGGAGGGTGATGAATGTAAAACTGCTTTTAACACTCCGTTAAGTCATTTTGAGAATCTGGTGATGCCTTTTGGTCTTACCAATGCACCTGCATTTTTTCAGAACCTTATTAATGACATCCTGAGACCTTTGTTTGGTAAGAATGTGGTTGTGTATTTAGATGACATTTTGATTTATTCGCCAGATCTGGAGTCCCATTGGCAGAGTGTACGTGAAGTTTTGCAGTTATTGAATGATAATTCACTCTTTGCTAAGCTGGAGAAATGTGAGTTCGCTGTGCAGAAAATTAGTCTTTTGGGCTACATTGTCTCCAGCGAGGGCTTTGAGATGGACCCGGTGAAGGTTCAGGCTGTTCAGGAATGGCCTAGGCCTATTGGTTTGAAACCTATACAGAGATTTTTGGGTTTTGCCAATTATTACAGGAAATTCATTAAGAATTTTTCTGTAATTGTTAAGCCTCTAACCGATCTCACCAGGAAGGGTGCAAATACGGTCCAGTGGACTACTGAGGCCATTGAAGCGTTTAAGTATCTCAAAGAGAGCTTCAGTTCTGCCCCTATCCTTATGCAGCCTGATGAGACTTTCTTGGTTGAGGTCGATGCTTCATGGGTGGGGGTCGGAGCAGTTTTGTCTCAGGAGAACAGGGATGGAGTACATCCTTGTGCCTTCTTTTCGAAAAAAACTTCGGAAACCGAACTGAATTATGATGTTGGAAATCGGGAGTTGCTGGCTATTAAACTCGCGTTTGAACATTGCCGTCATTTTTTGGAAGGCGCTAGATTTCCTATTCAGGTTTTCACAGATCATAAGAATTTGATCTATCTGGATGCTGCCAAGAGCTTGAATGCCCGTCAAGCTAGGTGGGCACTTTTTTTTTCTCGGTTTCATTTTTCTGTTACCTATATCCCTGGTACGAAGAATGTTAAAGCCGATGCTTTATTTCGCAGCTTCTCTCCTACGGTCAGTGCCGAGGAGGAGGAGAGCATTTTACAGAAAGGAGTTGTGGCATTGGACTCCGTTTTGGAGAATGGGATTCTGAAAGCTCAAGATGATGCTCCATCTAACACTCCCCATGGGAGGTTGTTCGTGCCTAGAACCTTTAGGAGAGATTTGTTTGTGGAGTGTCATGAGTCTCGGTTGGCAAGTCATCCAGGAATTTCTGAGACTAAAAGACTTATCAGTCGCAGTTTTTGGTGGCCTGGATGGCAGAAATAAGTCATCAAGTGGGTGCGTCAATGTACTGTGTGTGCTAGGTCAAAGGCTTCACATACTCCTGCTGCGGGGTTGCTTTGCCCTCTGGAGGTTCCTAGTGCACCTTGGACGCATCTCACAATGGATTTTATTACTGATCTGCCTGTGTCCGAGGGTTTTACTGTCATCTGGGTGGTCGTGGACCGTTTTAGTAAGATGTGTCATTTGGTTCCATTCATTAAGTTGCCCTGCGCCAAGACTCTCGCTAAGGCATTTGCTAAGGAGATTGTCAAGCTTCATGGCATTCCCACGGATATTGTTTCTGATAGAGGACCTCAGTTTGTGGCTCGCTTTTGGCGGGCTTTTTGTGACAGGTTGGGAGTCCATTTGTCATTTTCGTCTGGGTATCATCCTGAGTCTAATGGACAGACTGAAAGAAAGAACCAGGATGTTGAACAGTTTTTGCGTTGTTTTGTGGCGGACAATCAAGAGGTGTGGTCTGAGTTTCTGCCTCTCGCAGAATTTGCTCTTAACAATCAGACATCCTCCTCAGCTGGGTGTTCTCCTTTTTTTTGTTGTACTGGGAGACATCCGTCTTTTGGTTCGTTCTCCAAATTGGAGTCGGCGGTGCCGGAGGAGGAGAATTTTTCCGGTGATTTGGAGAGAGTTTGGACTAATGTACGTTGCAACCTTCAACAGGCTAGCAAGAAGTCCAAGAAGTATTTTGATAGGAAACGTAAGGAGGTTTTGTTTACTGTGGGTGACATGGTTTGGTTGTCCTCAAGGAACTTGCGGTTGAGGATTCCCTCTAAAAAACTGGGTCCTAAGTTTGTGGGTCCATTTAAAGTGCTTCAGGTTATTAATAGTGTTGAGCCACCCCCGTAGTGTTCGAGTTCGGTTCGGTTCGTCGAACACCCGTGTGTTCGCCGAACTGTTCGTCGAACTGTTCGTCGAACACCTTCGAACACCGTTAAAACCAATGGCAGGCAAACAAAAACACATAGAAACACATAGAAAACACCTTCAAAGGTGTCCAAAAGCTGACAAACTGCTCAGAAGACACAACTAACACATGGAAAAGTGACAAGTACATATAGTCATGCGAAAAGAAAAGAGGTGGAGGAGTAAAAGGAGGGGGAGACACAGATATAGGCATGTCATGCCCTTCTAAAATCCAAAAAGTGAGAAGCCGAGACGGCCAGTCCGCTCCTGCCCGTGCCACCTCCGTGTCGCCGGGTTTGTGCCAGAGCCGCGGTGAACCCTGACGGCCAGCCCCCCTCTCCCAATACTGGTGCCTGTCCGCTGGTGGGTCGAGAGAGCCCCCCTGTGGTGGAGGCAGCTCTAAGCTTTTTAATTTAAATTGTCCCTCTAATTTGAATGAATACACTTTAAATCCATTTACAAGGATCTATTGGAGGGCAAGTCTCATGCCAGCAGCCGCGTAATTCCAGCTCCAGTAGCGTCCACTAAAGCTGCTGCAGTTAAAAAGCTTTTATAAGGATCGAGCTCGGCTGTCCACCGCAAGGCATCCTAGTGCCAGTCCCAGCCCCTATGCCTTGGGGTGCCTCCTGATGCTCTTCACTAAGTATCCCGTGGTCCCGAAGCATTTCCTTTGAAAAAATTAAGTGTCCAAACTACAGGTGGTGTAGCTTGCTTAACAGCCGGGATAATCCGCTGACTAGCAGACACTGCTACTAGGCACAAAGTATTTCCTGGGCTAGATGCAGTTAAAAATTTGTAAGTAGATACTCTCGTTGGATGCTGAGAAAGCATTCCATAGAGTCTCCTGGCACGCCATATATGATTCTCTTAAAAAGCTTGGGGTAGGGGTCTAGGGGACCCTTTTATAGCCAAAATCACGGCCCTGTATCACAATACATCACCTAGGCTGAAGATAAATGGAACTGTAGCACCGAGGGCTCGGTTGCTACAGACGTATTGCACCTCACCCAGAGGTGTGATATCTCACTCTCAGATAAGGATGGAGTGTGGATCAGGACCCGACACCTGCATGCATTACACCACATTGCCGTGGGGCAGGGCGACCAATATGCCCCTGAGATGGGCACGACAGTCCCTGTCCCTGGCTGGAGTGGGGGGAGGGAACACTGAGGAAGGGGAACCCTGCAGTGCAGGAGCAGGGAGGAAGCAGTTCCTGGGTGCATTGAGAAGGGAGTATAAAAGGTGGGCACCATCTTAGTTCAGTGCAGAGAAGTCTGAGCAGAAGTGGCAGGGAGCAGGGGCTCTGCATGAGCTCTGCTCCGGAGGCGGGCCTAGTAACAGAGGCCCAGGCCTGCAAGAGGGAGAAGGAAGGAAGAGGAGCGGAGAAGGCTCCAGGAACAAGGAATGAAGGGATCCCAGGGGTGCGGACGGGCGAGTCGCCACCGCACGCCCGAATCCACCTGCGTGGAGGGGTCAGGCCAAAGGGGGAGACCGGTCCCCGAACTAGTGGAGGCAGGAAACGACCCTCAGCTAGAAACCGGAAGCTCTGACATTTTATGTGGCGCAGCCCCTTGCTCCACCCGCTAGGAAGGCACCACATAGGGTCAGGGAAACTGGCGCCAAGTTTACCAAGAGGAGGCCCGAGGCAGCCGGACAGAAGTGTTGGTAAGAAAGGCCAGACAAAGGACACACAAAGGGGGTCCTGTGAAGCGCTCCAAAGTTATCTGGGAGTTGTCTGAGCCCCTCACCTGGTGAGCACAGTACGACGTGGGCAGCCGTTACCTGCAGACGTGGTCTGGATAATAAGAACTGTGAGTAAAGGCCCTGAACTGCATCACTGACTCCGTGTCGTTACTGCTGCTGCCCTGCACCATCACCCCCATCCTCCGCATACACTGCCCTGAGGCTATACTCCTCCCGTGGGGAGTTATGCTACGCTCTGCTGCACCCACAACACCAGCCTTAGCGGTCTGCCCTGTAGCGGCGGTTCACTCTGACCGCAATCCACGGGTGGCGTAGTCGGACATTTAAACATCAAAACCACATAAATAGTTCCGCCACTGGTTTGACCGCCCTGAGCCACGGAACCGGATCGCCGCCACGAAGACTACAACCACCAGCATCCACCAAAAAGGGTCCGGCTCCGGGTGTCCCAAGGCCCAGGGGGTGCGTCAGAACATTTTCATCACCTTTCACAATCACCAATGGGACAAGGCAGGGATGTCCTCTGTCCCCTCTCTTATACATCCTAGTGACGGAGCACCTGCTCTCATCAATTCGCCATAACCCCAATATTAGGTGGATTGAGGTGGGAGGCACCGAGTACAAGTGCTCTCTATTTGCTGATGATGTCCTAGTATATATCACTCAATCACATATATCCATCCCTGCTGTTATGGCTGAAATAGATCACTTTGTTACATGGTAAAATTTTAAAATCAATGCAGCGAAGTCTGAGGCCCTCGATGTCTCCCTCCCTAAATCCATATAGGATTCCATCCAGTCCAACTTTCCCTTTGCCTGGCCCTCACAGGGTATCAAATACTTAGGAATTCCTATTCATAGAGACCTCTCCCATCTATGTTATCTTAATTTTGGGCCCTTTATTGAACAATTCCATACAGACCACGGTTGGCAAGTTAGAACTGTAAGATTCACTACGTGAACCACTGGTGTTTTGTGGAAAAGCACATGTACACCGCGTTCCAAATTATTATGCAAAAAGTGTTTAGGAGTGATAAGGGAAGAATTTGTTTGTTTGTCAGTTAAACTCATTGATGGTGATGTGTGTCAGGGCTCTTTATATCACTGTAAGCAATTGCAGACACCTGTGCTAATTAGTTTGGCAGGTGTGTCCAATGAAAGGCAAGACTACTTAAGAAGGCTCTCTCACATTATTAAGCAGCCTACATTTTCTGCCAAAATGGGAAAGAAAAAGGATGTGTCGGCTGCTGAGAAGCAACAAATTGTGGAGTGTTTAGGTCAAGGCATGACTACAATCAACATTGTGCGATGATCAGGATGAAGTGTCTTGGCAATCAAGAAGTATGTAGCTGATTCACAGTACACACGTGTGCGTGCTGATAAGGGCAAATTGAGGACTCTTTCCTACAGGCAATTACGTCAGGTTGAAAGAGCAGCGGCAAAAAAGCCTTGTCATAGCAGCAGACAAGTTTTTGAAGCTGCTTGTGCCTCCAACGTCCCCCGAACAACAAGATGCAGGGTCCTTCAGAGGTTTGCAGCTGTGCATACGCCATCCTGTTGACCTCCTCTATCCACTTCACACAAGCAGAAATGGCTCCAGTGGGCCAAACATTACATGAAGACTGATTTCAAAACTGTTTTGTTCACGGATGAGTGCCGTGCAGCGCTCGATGGTCCAGATGAATGGAGTGGAGGATGGCTGGTTGATGGACACCCCACGCAAACACGGCTACAGCGCCAACAAGGAGGAGGTGGAGTAATGTTTTGGGCTGGAATCATGGGGAGAGAGATTGTCGGCCCCTTTAGGATCCCTGAAGGCGCTAAAGATGAACTCCATAATGTATGTGGATTTTCTCAAACAGCACTTCCTGCCATGGTTCAAGAAGAAGAACAGTGTATTTCACAGCAAGATCATTTTTCTGCATGATAATGCACCATCTCATGCTGCACATAAAACATCTGCATCTCTGGCTGATATGGGCATAAAAGGGGACAAACTTATGGTGTGACCCCCATGCTCCCCTGACCTCTACCCCATTCAGAACCTTTGGAGCATCATTAAAAGGAGTGTCTATGATGGCGGGAGGCAGTTCACATCTAAGCAACAGCTCTGGGAGGGTATTCTGTCCTCATGCAAAACAATTGAAGCAGAAACCATCCAAAACCTGACAAATTCAATGGACGAGAGAGTTCAGAAGCTCCTTTCGAACAAGGGGTCCTATGTGAAAATGTAACATCACCTAGAATAAAGTTTTGAGTTGAAAACTGTTTGATTTCAGTTTCTAACAACCTGCTAATGCTTATAATTTCAAAAATGACAATTTTTTTGGTCTTTATTAAAATGAAAAGGTTGATCGAAAAGTTTGGGGGATCTAAGAGTGTGGCAACCCAGTAGTCATGATTACTTCGAATTCTGACAATATGAGGGTCATGCTGCAGGTAGTGCAGCAAGAAGGCACTTATGTGTCTTGCGCATCTCGGAGCCCCAAAATTATTTTCCGGGCTAGATGCAGCTAAAAATTATTTTTAATTTTAAATCTGGTGGAGCTTATTATAGATGGCCTAATAGGATCAGTGCTGCACACTGCTACAAAGCCCAAATTATTTTCCAGTCAAGATACAGATAAACATGATTAGTAATTTGAAAGCTTAAAACGGTTGGTAGGGTGATTTTAACCAATCATCAAGCTTTTACTCTCCCCAGGATGACACAGGGGTAGAAAAGTCGTTTCGGATCCATGATTTGTTCATCTTTATGAACGTGAGTCTGTCTACATTATCAGTGGAGAGCCGCGTGCGCTTATCTGTCAGCACACCACCAGCAGCGCTGAACACACGTTCAGACAGAACGCTGGCTGCGGGGCATGACAAGATCTCCAAGGCGTAAGTGGCTAGCTCCGGCCATTTATCCAGATTGGAAGCCCAAAAAGAGCAAGGGTCCAGTGACACAGTCGTGGCTTCAATGTTTACTTGGAGATACTCCTGTACCATCGTCTCTAGGCGTTGACTATGTGTCAGACTTCTTGTCTCCTGTGGCCTTGCAAAGGATGGGCTAAAAAAGTGGTGAAATGATTCCGCAAAATTGATGTTACCAGCAGATACTGTGGTTCTGTTACGGTTTGAGTGCTGAACACTTGACGGTCCCACGGTTGGCAAGTTGGAACTGTGAGATTCACTACGTGCACCACTGGTATTTTGTGGAAAAGCACATGTAAGATTCTGCAACAGTCTCTGCTGATACTCCTGCATGCGTGCATCCCTTTCTATGGCAGGAATAATTTCTGCAAATTTACTTTTGTACCGGGGATCTAACAGTGTGGCAACCCAGTAGTCAGGATTATTTCTAATTCTCACAATTCGAGGGTCATGTTGCAGGTAGTGCAGCAAGAAGGCACTCATGTGTGTTGCGCATCCAGGAGCACCAAGTCCCTGTTGTGTTGGTGGCGAGGTAACAATCATGCTTCCTTCCTCTGTCCTCTCCCCCCAACCTCGCACAACAGAAATGTGATCAAGGTCTCCCTCATCTGATGAGTCTTCCATCAGTTCGTCCTCCACTTCTTCCTGGGCTCCTGCACCTTCCTCACTAGTTTGGCTGCTACCATGCGCCCTGGTAAAATCATCTCCCCCACCCTCACATGCCTGCCGCCCTGGTGCTGCCGACCGTCTGGACCTTGCAGATGTTAGCCCTTCCGCATACAACTCCTCCTCCTCTACTTCCTCCACCTCCTCTTGTGCCACCACCTGACTCCGAATTCTGTTTAACATGTGCTCCAGCATGTAAATCACCGGAATAGTCATGCTGATAATGGCATCGTCAGCACTAAACATCTTCGTCGCCATTTCAAAACTGTGCAGAAGGGTGCATAGGTCCCTGATCTGAGACCACTCCTCCAGCGTGATTTGCCCCACCTCTGAATCTCGTTGGCCCAGGCTATACGTCAGAACGTATTGCACCAGGGCTTGTCGGTGCTGCCACAGTCGCTGCAACATGTGCAGAGTTGAATTCCACCGGGTAGGCACATCGCATTTTAGCCGGTGAAGTGGCAGGCCCAACGACTTCTGTAGAGATGTAAGTCGCTGAGCTGCGGGATGCGAACGGCGGAAGTGAGCACACAGCGACCGTGCCCTCTGCAGAAGGCCATCTAGTCTGGGATAGTGGGCTAAAAATTGCTGGACAACCAGGTTCAACACGTGAGCCATACAAGGCACGTGTGTGACATTGCCCCGGCGAAGGGCCGCACCCAGGTTTGCAGCATTGTCGCACACGGCCTTCCCTGGTTTCAGGTCCAGTGGAGACAACCATTCATGAAATTGGTTCTCCAGAGCTGACCACAACTCCTCAGCTGTGTGACTCACATTTCCCAGACATTTCAATGTAAAAACCGCCTGATGACGTTGAGCCCTACTGCCAGCATAGTAAGGAGGTGTGCAGGATCCCTTCTGCGCAGTTAGAAAGCTTGTGGCATGACCAGACAGGCTTTGGGTGCAGGTGGAAGACCGAGAGGAGGTTGAGGAGGCAGAAGCAGTGGAGGAAAAATGACATAAAGAGGATTGACGCACAACTCGTGGGGACGGCAAGACTTGGACAGCAGCCCCTTGTCCTGCTGTCACCATAGTTACCCAGTGCCCAGTCAGCGACATGTAACGCCCCTGTCCATGCCTACTCGTCCAAGTGTCTGTGGTGAAATGCACCCTGTCACACACAGAGTTTCTCAAAGAAGCGGTGATGTTGTGTGCGACATGCTGGTGGAGCGCAGGCACACCTTTCTTTGAGAAGTAGTGCCGACTGGGCATCTGGTACTGGGGCACTGCGACGGACATAAGGTCTCGAAAATCCTCTGTGTCCACCAGGCGGAAAGGCAGCATTTCTATAGCCAAGAGCTTGCAGATGGTGAAATTCAACCTCTTAGCTTTCTCATGGCTAGGAGGAAATGGTCTTTTACTTGTCCACATCTGAGGGACCGAGGGCTGGCTATTGTGCTTAGACGGGGTTGATAAGGGTGTCCCCGGCAAACTGCCGGTCTGTGAGGAAGATGCAGGCGGACATGTTAGGTTGCCTTGATCCAAAGGTGGTGCTATCGATGTCGGACAGCGCTCAAGACCAGCTGGTGTTACCACCTCCAAAGAAAATGATGACCTGCCAATCACGCTGGCTGTTGCGGGTAAAGAGGTGGCAGGTCTGCGCCCCAAAACAGGTGTGACTGCTGTCCCCCCAGTCACAGAGGATGAAGAGGCCGCGGATGCACAAGATATGGCAGACGGTGGTTGGCCCGGCCGGCTAGACCGCATTGTAGCACACTGAGCTTCCCACTGCAACTTATGCTTCATGTCCATGTGCCGGTTCATGCATGAAGTACTCAAACTATGTATTTTTTGGCCTCTACTTAGCTTTTGCTGACAAATGTTACAGATAACACGAGTTGGGTCATCTTTATAGATCTGAAAAAATGCCCAGGCTATGCAAGGCTTAGCACCCATGCGACCTGAAGAGCCACCACGACTTGTGGTGAGAGGCAGAGTTGTGTTTGAGGATGCAGTTGTTGACGTGCTTCCAGTACTACGTCTCTGTCCAGGAAGGCGCAACCTGACCTCGTCGTCACTAGCATCTTCCTCCACCTCCTCTGCTGACCTCATCTCTTGGCTGACTGTGGGTTGACAGTAAGTGGGATCTCCGACCTCATCATCATCACCCTGTGCGTTATCACACCCGTCGTCCTCAGAGCCAACCTGTTCCTGCCCTGACAAAAAACTAAAGTTGTCGCTCCAATCAGGTATTTGAGTCTTATCATCGTCTTCCTCATTGTCTCCACCAACAGGAGTTACAGTTTGGGAATGAGGGTCTACATTATGGTCAGAACCTTCTGCGTCTGGTCCTGGATCCGACTCATAAAGATTCTGGGCATCAGTGCAGATCATTTCCTCGTCTGGATTCACAGAAGCGCTGGAGTCGACCTCTGATTCCCAGGCTATAGTATGAGTAAACAGCTCTGCAGACTCAACCATCTGTTCTACCTCATACTCAGACGGGCAGCTGGAGATTTGGGAGCTGTGAGGAAGCAAGTGCGATTTGGGTGACACCTTTGAGGACTGGAGTATTTGTGATGTTGAAGTTGATGTGGAGGAGAGCCCACTTAAAGGAGCACTTGATATCCGTTGAAGCACCTGCTGTTTTTGTGCCTCATCTGGAATTTGTAGCGATTGGCGTGGCCGTAAGAAAGGGATCTTATCACATTGTCCGCTAAAAGAAGTAGACATTTTAGTTTGGCTGGAAGATGGTCTTTCTTCTGCACCTACCCCACGGACACAACCTTTTTTCCCCTTCCCAACACGCCTATTCCCCTTTCCACCAGCAGCAGGCCTTTTTCCACTCATTTTGGTGGTTAACTAATTCACAACTCTGAAGTTGTTTGCACAAAAAAACAATGGATGGTAACCGAGCAGAGCTGAGTGGCCAAACTGTGGTATTAGGCCAAAACTATTGGCTGGGTTAGATGCAGAAAAAAATAATTTTTAATTTGCAACCTGATGGAGGTCAGTATAGATGGACTAATAGACCAAGTCCCACACACCGCTAGAAGCCCAAATATTTTTTCAGAGCTAGATGCAGAAAATTTTTTTATTCAATTTGCAACCTGATGGAGGTCAGTATAGATGGACTAATAGACCAAGTCCCACACACTGCTAGAAGCCCAAATATTTTTTCAGAGCTAGATGCAGAAAAAAATTATTTTTAATTTGCAACCTGATGGAGGTCAGTATAGATGGACTAATAGACCAAGTCCCACACACCGCTAGAAGCCCAAATATTTTTTCAGAGCTAGATGCAGAAAAAAATTATATTCAATTTGCAACCTGCTGGAGGTCAGTATAGAAGGACTAATAGAACAAGTCCCACACACTGCTAGAAGCCCAAATATTTTTTCAGAGCTAAATGAAGAAAAAAATTATTTTTAATTTGCAACCTGATGGAGGTCAGTATAGATGGACTAATAGACCAAGTCCCACACACTGCTAGAAGCCCAAATATTTTTTCAGAGCTAGATGCAGAAAAAAATTATATTCAGTTTGCAACCTGATGGAGGTCAGTATAGATGGACTAATAGAATGATGCTATGCCCAAAAGATTTTACTTCACTAGGTGCAGTAAAAAAATTGGTATTCTATACACAGGTGGTATATCTTGCAACACAGATAGGCTACTCCACTGACTAACACACTCTGCAATAGGCCAAAAAGGATTAGCTTTGCTAGATTCAGCCAAATGCTGTGAAAAAAACTTGCACAGCACTGGCACAGACCTGCCTGGCAAAAACTGATAGGAACTGATGTAACCTAGTCCTGAAAAGGACTCCAATTACAATTAGTCTTTACTCCCACAATCTATCTATTTAAGAGCACAGACCTGCCTGATAAAAGTCGTAGGAAATGCTGTAACCTAGTCCTTAAAAGGACTGCAATCACAACTATTCCCTACTCCCAAGCTATCTGTATATTTGTGCGAAAATTGGCTTGAAATTAACAAGGTATAGCGCACACAGCAACAGCGGTGCCGTCTAACACGCAGCTGCAGCAGTGAGAAAATGGTGGCGACGGGGAAAATGGCTTGGTCTTATAGGGCAAGGACATGTGACATACACTGCCAATCACACATGCCCTTGCTTGTGTGAAAAAAAGCACTTCGCTCCGTGTATGCGCTGCTGATAGGCTGACAGATTGCACCTCCCCACTGCAAATGCGGGAAAGAGAAAAAAAAATGGAGATCTTCATTGTTCCTGCAGAGATCCATCCCCTGCCCCTCCCCCCGCCCCGCTGTACACTCAAACTGCGTATTAACATTAATTTTCATCATTACTGAGAAAAAATCCAGTTATGATTTTGGTGCACGAACAGTTATCGAACATAACCTCGAACAGCCGAATTTTTCTCAAATTGTTCGTGTTCGCCGACCGGCTCGAACACCGCCCAAAACAGCTCGAATTTGAGATTGGCGAACAGTTCGAGTAGAACAACGCTCATCTCTAGTTATTAACCCGTCTGCGGTTAGGTTGGATGTCCCTACTTCCTGGAAGATTAATCCTGTGTTTCATGTTTCCTTTTTGAAAAAAGCTGATGTATCAGATAGGGATGCCAATGTCACAGTTCCTCTGTGGTGGAAGACGGCGAATATGAAATTTCTCGTATCTTGAATTCTAGATGGCATAGAGGGAAATTACAGTATCTCGTCTCCTAGAAGGGTTTTGGTCCCGAAGATAACTCCTGGGTAAGGGCGGATGATGTCTCTGATCCTAGGATTGTTAGAGCTTTCCACAGGAGGTTTCCGGATAGGCCTGGGCCTGGAGGATCCGGAAGATCCTCATAAAAGAGGGGGTACTGTTAGAACGCTCCTGTTTGTTTTTTCCATCTTGTGTTTTGCGGTCATGTGACCATTTGCCTTTATATTCCAGCTCCGCCCTTTTGGCTGTGCTGGACTTCAGTGTTTGACTGTTTTGCTAGCCAGGTGCTTCGGTGCCTTTCTCTGTCAGTTCGCTTGGTCCTTCTGGGACCTCTAGTACCTTTTGTCAGTTTATCTTTTTTGTGTTCTGCAACAACTTCTCTGTTTAGGAAGTGTCCCATTTTTGTTCCAGTCCTTACTTCTTTTAGGGACCCCTGTCCTTATGCTATGGGTCTTCGTTCAGACTAGCCGAGGACTAAGGCGGGTCTGTTCGCAAGGAACAGGCAACCCGCTACATCGTAGGGATTCAGCTTAGTCTTACTGTAGGGAGAGCTTTCCCCTTTCTTTCCTTAGTACTTGTTGCAGATCATAACACCATGATGACGTTTCTCATCCACAACTCGTCTAACTGCAGGTTTCCATGTTCTCCGGACTTCTGCAGCACATCCCAACACAGTGCTCTTTACAATAACAATGTCATATTAATGCTTCTGAATAAAAATATGTTCCCTACGTTGTGCCCATGGATAAATGATAGCCCCGTGCTTTGCTCCCTGAACAAAATATAACCCCCACTCTTTCCCTCTTATGGTATATATCCGCCACACTGCCCTTTTTATAAAATATTGTCTCCACAATGTCCATCTTTATAGCTAACAAGAGAGGACAGTGGTGTTTATAGCTCATAACTGGCACACTGTCCACCATTATTAGCTATAACCACCACACTCTCCCCATCTTAATAGGAACTTGTCATGTCCCCAAATGTTATTAACTTGCAGATATAGGGTTAATCTGCAAGTTAATAGCATTGTAAATTTGCCCGGCCACCACACTGAAAGCACAGCTACCAGGAGGAAATTAACTTTATTTCTCTCGGTAGCCTCCAGCTTTCAGTTTTAGAAGTGTTCCAGCGTGTTTTCAGTCACCGCTCAATACACAGTGAGCAGCTGTAACCACACCCCAGCACTGATTAACAGCTGGCTCCGAAGTGCATCAGCACAGAGCCGGCTGTCAGTCAGTACCGAGGCATGGTTACAGCCGCTCACTGGGCATTCAGTGATGATTGAAATGCTCTGGAATGTATCCATGACTGAAAGCCGGAAGCTGCCCGACAAATAAAGTTAATTTCCTCCTGGTAGATGTGTGACACCCCAGGGGTCTGGTTGCCACAGTGATAGAGATATTATGTCTGAGAGCAGGTGGGAGGTCCTTTGGTCAGGGATCCTGTGCATGCCACACCTCCTGCCCAGTCTTGGGAGGGGAAGAACTTCCCCTATATAAAAACCCGGGGCTGAAGCAGGGTTAGTAGTCAAGGAGAGTAGAGACAAGAAACAGTCACAGGAAGAAACAGCAGAAGCTCTGTGGGAGCAGTGTTACAAGGAGTCAGGGGCTGGCAGCTGCAGAGCTCGCCCTGACTGAGAAGCTATCACCGGACCAGGAGTCCGAGGCTGTGGGGACTAACTCCTACCCAGCAGCAGAATCCGTCAGGCAGGGGATTTCAGGTCCTCTGGCCAAGAAGCCCGAAGGCACGGTCACACGCATGGGACCAGCACCGCCGTCGTGGAACGGAAGCTACTAGAAGGCCCCGAGTCACCGGCCATACGGGTGAGCACCACACGGTACACTCAGGGACGTGGGCTACTTATACCGCCTCTAGCAAGGTAGCCAGAAGAGTACAGTTAGTTTGGGAGGCCTACAACTCCGCCTGGCCAGGGGAGATCCCATCTGCTCAAGGACTGACCAGGCCCCAATCGCTAGCCAGTACTCCGGGAGGGTCTGTCTTTGTCACCAGTAAAGACCCTGAACTACACCGTACCGTCTCCGAGTGGGTCCTGCTACCCCCATCATCCACGTCGGCTGCCCTGAGGCCATACCCCTCCCGTTGGGGGTTATACCATCTACGCTGCACTATCCTACCACCGGCCTCAGCGGTCTGCCTTGCAGCGGCAGCTCCATAGCTGCATTCAACGGGTGGCGTAGTCGTCCTACATCTACTACTAAAACAGCGCCACTTAGTCTGACTCCCTGGGCACGGACCGGGTCACCGCCACGAGACTACAACCCTCAACAGATCCGGCTCCGGGTAAGCTCCCGCGTGCGCAACGCTGCGCGACACAGGCCCAGGGGTGCGTCAACTTTTGGCGTAGTCGGCAGGATTTCGTGCCCGCAACCACCGGGTACTGCGTGCCTGAAAAAGAGACTTTTCAAACTTACCTGTGGTGAAGATTCCCGCCATCCGGCGCCATCTTCAGCCTTCTTCCCGCCATCGGTGAAGTTTCCCGCCATCCGGCGCCATCTTCTGCCTTCTTCCCGCCATCCGTGGAGTTTTCCCGCCATTGGACGCCATCTTGAGGACGCCGCGCGGGAAGAAGAGGGGCGTGGACTCCGAAAGCGCGCGAGAACTGAAGCCCCGCCTCACGTCCGGACGTTGCGTAAGGTCCTGGAAGGAGCCCAGCAGACGCCGACGTCACAGGAGCGCGACGGAAGGTCCTCAACCCTGACGATCCACTGCGGAGCCGCGGCCTACGGAAGAGGATCATCGCAAGGTAGGCCACGGTCCACTAGGGGGGAGGAAGATGTCGGATACGGAGGAGAGCTTCACTGCCTCAACCCCCGCCAGCGCTACCGCTGCTGCAGTTATGCCCTTCACCATGCCCTATATCCCGGGAGCAGCTTGGCTACCCCAGTACTCAGGGGAGTCACATACCCTGCATGACTTTAGAGAAAAGCTGGATAGCCTCTTCCAGGTGTACCCCCTCACAGAAGAGCAAAAAGTGAGCATCCTGGTGGCCCAACTAACCGGGGCAGCCAAAAGGGAAGTAAAATCCTGGCCACCTGGGAGGAAGACTGTCGCAGGGATACTAACCCGGCTGAAGGACACCTTTGATACCCGCACCTCAGCCGAGATTAAGCTTAGATTCTACGGGTGCAAGCAGCGAGCGCATGAGAGTGTAAGGGACTATGCACTAAACCTACAAGAGGCCCTGAGGGCCATTAAGCAGACCGACCCTGATGGAGTGGGAAACGAGGACAGGCTGTTGACCGAACAGTTTATAGAGGGACTGTATTGTAATACCCACCGAACCCAGTTGCGGGCAATGGCCTTACAGGATCCCCATCTGGGCTTTGCACAGTTCAAGGACAGAGCCATCCGGGTGCTCCGAGAACCGGCACCGGGTGGCGTTGTGACCCACAAGCGCCCTGCTATCACTTACCACCAGGAGGCGGCGCCCTTGTCGGCAGGGCCTGTGGGAGCTGATGCGCAGGCTTTGGACAATGACCCGGCTCCAGACCTACACCATCAGGTCCAAGAGCTAGCTAAGAGCGTTGCTGCGCTAACCCGAACTGTGCAGTCTTTACAGGCTTCCACCCCAGGGAAGATCCAGCTGGCATCCGGACCGGAGGACATCCCGTGGCGTCGACCAAGGAGGACCCCACCGGCCAGAGGAAGACCCAGTGACCGATACAGCGAGGACGGACGACCCATCTGCCGCCGCTGCAATCAACCTGGACATATGGCAAGGTACTGTTCTTTAAACGGGCACAACCTGGGGTAGAGGGCCAACCCCCAGGAAAAAGATCACCAGGCCCATCGAACTGGCGCGACAGATATGTGGGAGGACATCCAGTCTTGCCTGTGGTACTGGATGGCATTCCCATGAGTGCCATACTGGACACCGGGTCACAGGTCACCACCATCCCGTACGTGCTCTTTAAGCAGTACTGGAATGACTCGGATATTACCCGCTACCCTGACGACGACTTGAGTATCATCGCCAGCAATGGCCAGCCCGTGCCACAGATTGGATTTAAAGAGGTGACCATCAAAATCGGTAGAGTCGAACTGGCAGCACAGGGACTGATCATTGTAGATATTGACAAACATGAGAGTCACCCAAAAATAACTCTAGGAACTAATGTAATTGAAAATTGTCTTGCAGAGGTGATTTTCCTTTTACAGCAGGTTGCCAAGAACGCCAGCTCCGGCGAGCAGCGGGTGCTCCAGAAAGAGATCCGGGCACTGATGCGACGGCAACAGGTGGAACTCTCCGGCGGTGAGATTGGTAGCGTAAGAATGTGTGACCCTTTTCCTATTGCCATGCCCCCAAAAAGTGAAATGATGATTTGGTGCCGGGCAGCTATTGGTCTGAGAGGTAGAGATTACCAGGCAATGGTAGAACCAGTTTACTCAGACAGTAGGCCCACCATTTTGACAGCACGGGGGGTGGTCAATGTACGCCATGGGAGGGTGCCCGTTCGCATAATCAATATCGGGGAGAGGGAAGTGTACCTGCCCCGGTATGCCACGCTAGCCAAATTATATACCATTAACCAAAATGCTATACAATCTGTGGAACCCTTGCCTCCATCTCACCCGGAGGAAGGTAACGGCTCTAAGAAAACAAAGGAGGACTGGTGTCAGCAACTACATTTGGGTACTGACTCCACTCCCTCACATCAGAAACAGGGAGTCTATCGGGTGGTTCAAGAGTACGAGAGAGTGTTTAGTAAACACCCGTTAGACTTCGGGCGAGTCAAGGGGGTAGAACACCACATCCCCACGGGAGACCATCCTCCCATAAAAGAGAGGTATCGACCCGTACCCCCTGCACACTACCAACACGCCAAGGGGATGCTTAGAGACATGAAGGAGGCTGGGGTGATCAGGGATAGCTGTAGCCCCTGGGCAGCTCCACTAGTCTTAGTCCGAAAGAAAGACAACACCATGAGGATGTGTGTAGATTACCGGAAAATCAACCGTATCACACACAAGGATGCGTACCCCTTACCAAGGATAGAGGAGTCATTGGCTGCTTTAAGATCTGCTAACTTCTTCTCTACCTTGGATCTCACTAGCGGGTACTGGCAGGTTCCTGTAGCAGAGGCGGACCGGGAGAAGACCGCATTCACCACCCCGATGGGACTTAGCGAGTTCACCTGCATGCCGTTCGGACTCTGCAACGCACCAGGAACCTTCCAACGACTAATGGAGTGTTGTCTGGGCCACAGAAACTTCGAGACGGTCCTGTTGTACCTGGACGATGTCATCGTATATTCCAAGACGTATGAGGACCACCTGAAACACCTGGCGGAAGTGTTCGAAGCTCTGGCGAGTTACGGCCTAAAGGTGAAACCCTCCAAGTGTCACCTCCTGAAACCAAAGGTGCAGTACCTGGGACACGTGGTGAGCGCTGACGGAGTGGCTCCCGACCCTGATAAGATCACTGCAATTAAGGAATGGCCAAGCCCCTCCAGCGTAAAAGAAGTGCGGCAGTTCCTCGGGTTGGTAGGCTACTACCGAAGGTTTATTCCCGGTTTCACCAAGAAGGCAGCACCTATGCAGGACCTCCTGATAGGCCAGTCCCGGAAGGCCAAGAACCAGAAGCCGCCCTTCAAATGGGAGGAGCTGGAAGAAGAGTCCTTCCGCCAGCTGAAGATGGCCCTCACGGGGGACGAAATCCTGGCGTACCTGGATTATAGCCAGCCCTTTATCCTCTACACCGACGCCAGTAACATCGGGCTAGGAGCCGTACTGTCCCAGATCCAGCAGGGGAAGGAACGAGTAATCACCTACGCCAGCCGAAAACTGCGACCCACCGAAAGGAACCCCGAGAATTACAGCTCATTTAAGCTGGAGTTCCTGGCCGTAGTATGGGCAGTCACCGAGCGCTTTAAGCATTACCTCGCTTCTTCCCGGTTCACCGTGTACACGGATAACAACCCGTTGACACACCTGGACACGGCAAGACTCGGTGCCCTGGAGCAGAGGTGGATGGCCCGTCTGTCCAACTACGAGTTCACAATCAAATACCGGGCAGGACGCTCCAATACCAACGCGGACGCCCTGTCCAGGATGCCCAACCTGCCGGACGGAGGAGAAGATCCGGAGGGACTGGAAGAAGTTGAACTCCCTGCGTTCCACCGTCATGGGACTATTCAGTATTCCCACCAGGTAAGGAGTAAGCAGACTGCTACGTTGAACCCCTTACCCCACTACAACTGGGCGGAAACGCAAGACAGCGACCCTGCCGTCCGACTGGTGAAGGAGATGCTGACTCGGCCGGAGGCTCGCCTTGAACCAGACGCTCCGGAGGAAGCCAAACAACTATGGGCAGAGAAGAGTCGACTGTTCCTTTACAAAGGGAAGTTGTGCCGCAGAATGGTTAACTCCCGGACGCATGAATTACTCTGGCAAGTAGTGGTGCCACGAAGGGACGCAGCCATGGTGATGGAGGCATACCACGACGGAGCTGGGCACTTCGGGTGGAAGAAGCTGGAGTTCCTGCTGCGCGAGCGGTTCCACTGGGTAGGCATGAGGGGAACCATTGAGAAGTGGTGCAGAGACCGTGGCCCGTGCAACCTGAGAAGGAAGGACCGTGCCAGCCAGAAGACTCCCCTGCAGTCCATCGTCACCCGGCAACCGTTGGAACTGGTAGCCTTGGATCATGTAAAACTGACCCCAAGCAGAAGTGGCTACGTCTACGCGTTAACCATCGTGGATCATTACTCCCGGTTTCTGGTTGTCGTCCCCGTCAAGGACTTAACGGCTCAAACAGCAGCTAGAGCCTTCCAGCAGCACTTTTGCCGTCCACACGGGTACCCGGACCAAGTGCTGACGGACCAGGGACCTGCCTTTGAAGCGGAGGTCTTCCAGGAATTCTGCAATCTGTATGGCTGCCGGAAGATAAGGACGACACCCTACCATCCGCAAACTAATGGACTTTGTGAGAAAATGAACCAGGTGGTAATGGATCTTCTAAAAACGTTGCCCCTGGAAGAACGCAGTCTGTGGCCTGAGAAGTTGCCCGATCTGGTGGACCTATACAACCACATCCCGGTAGGTTCCACCAACTGTACCCCGGCTTACCTAATGAGGGCAAGACCTGGTAAGTTACCTGTTGACCTGGAAATGGGAGTCCTGACACCCGAGGACACTTCACCAGAAACAGACTGGGACACAGAGAGGCAGCAGCAGTACCGGAGAGTACAGGAGAGCGTGGAGCGAAGTCTCTGTCAGGCTAGGGAAAGACAAGAGAAAACTTACAACCAGTATGCTCCCGCTGTTCCCCTGGTACCCGGAGAGCAGGTCTTGAAGAGGAAGAGACGGCTCCACAAGTTGGATGACCAGTGGGAGAAGGACCCGTACACCGTACTGCCCTCAAGCCACGAGAACCCGAAGGTTTGTACCATCAGTAAAGACGGAGGGGAAACCACCGCCATTGTATCCCGGGACCACCTGAAGAAGTGTCCCGAACAACTGAGGAACCCTGAAGAGGAACAAGAAGACCATCGACCCGTAGAGGAAAGGGAAGATATGGTTAGTACTGTGCTCGGGGACTTCCCTCGGTCTTGGACTCAAGTCAATGGTGCAGTTGTGGTACCCGTACTCACCTTCCTCCAACCAGCATCCCAAGCACCTACGGAGCAACAGGTAGAGCTGGAAGAACAGCCGGTCCAGGAGGCAGAAGACTCCACACAAGCAGAACAGGAGGATCAACCCTCTGCTTATAGTGAGCCTGCCGTACCCCTAGTGAGACAAAGAGCCGGTAGACAGCTGCCCAGTTTACCCTTGACAGCTCCTACACCCTGTAGTTCAGGGCCAGACAGTCAGCTCCGTAGGTCCACTAGGGACACTAGAGGCCAGTTACCCGCACGCTGGAGGATTTGAAGTGTATAAATTGTTTTATTTATGTTTATCTGTGTATTGTTGCTTGTGTATAATTTTGTGTTTCCAGTTATTTTTAGGAATCCTTGGTGGATTTACCGGGAATCCTTGTACATAGTTGGAGCGTAACCCAGGATGGACTAGAGACTGTTAAGGACTCGGGGTAGGACAGACCCCTACCTGGTTACGTCTCCCTGTTTTGGTGAAATGGACACCTTGCTTTCTTCAAAGACTGCACCCGGTTACGGACATGCCGTGACCACCTTTATGTGTTTCTTATTGTATTGTTATTGTTATATCTTGTTATGTTTTTCTAAAATATGTTTAGTCCCGGAGTACTAAATTTCACTAGGGGGGAATGTGACACCCCAGGGGTCTGGTTGCCACAGTGATAGAGATATTATGTCTGAGAGCAGGTGGGAGGTCCTTTGGTCAGGGATCCTGTGCATGCCACACCTCCTGCCCAGTCTTGGGAGGGGAAGAACTTCCCCTATATAAAAACCCGGGGCTGAAGCAGGGTTAGTAGTCAAGGAGAGTAGAGACAAGAAACAGTCACAGGAAGAAACAGCAGAAGCTCTGTGGGAGCAGTGTTACAAGGAGTCAGGGGCTGGCAGCTGCAGAGCTCGCCCTGACTGAGAAGCTATCACCGGACCCGGAGTCCGAGGCTGTGGGGACTAACTCCTACCCAGCAGCAGAATCCGTCAGGCAGGGGATTTCAGGTCCTCTGGCCAAGAAGCCCGAAGGCACGGTCACACGCATGGGACCAGCACCGCCATCGTGGAGCGGAAGCTACTAGAAGGCCCCGAGTCACCGGCCATACGGGTGAGCACCACACGGTACACTCAGGGACGTGGGCTACTTATACCGCCTCTAGCAAGGTAGCCAGAAGAGTACAGTTAGTTTGGGAGGCCTACAACTCCGCCTGGCCAGGGGAGATCCCATCTGCTCAAGGACTGACCAGGCCCCAATCGCTAGCCAGTACTCCGGGAGGGTCTGTCTTTGTCACCAGTAAAGACCCTGAACTACACCGTACCGTCTCCGAGTGGTTCCTGCTACCCCCATCATCCACGTCGGCTGCCCTGAGGCCATACCCCTCCCGTTGGGGGTTATACCATCTACGCTGCACTATCCTACCACCGGCCTCAGCGGTCTGCCTTGCAGCGGCAGCTCCATAGCTGCATTCAACGGGTGGCGTAGTCGTCCTACATCTACTACTAAAACAGCGCCACTTAGTCTGACTCCCTGGGCACGGACCGGGTCACCGCCACGAGACTACAACCCTCAACAGATCCGGCTCCGGGTAAGCTCCCGCGTGCGCAACGCTGCGCGACACAGGCCCAGGGGTGCGTCAGATGCACCTTCAGTGCGGCGACCAAGCAGCTTTAGAACGCTATTAACCTGCAGATTAACACCATATCTGCAGGGTAATAGCATTTGGGGACATGACAGATTTCCTCTAGGTGTCCCCCCTCCAAGCTGCCCCCTTTCCATACTGGGACACCACTTCACACTGTTCTCACACACTGTTTTATGACCTCACAGCTCCCTATATTTAGTATTATGGCCCCCACAGCTCCCTATACACAGTATTATTGCCCTCACTGCCCCTTAAATACAGTATTGGGGTTCCCACAGACCCATATACACTTTGTATGGCCACCACAGCCCCTTATATACAATATTATGCCCCCTACAGCCCATATATATATAGTATTATGCCCCCACGACCCCTAATATACTGGTTTGTGACCTCACAGTTCTCTATATTTAGATTTATGGCTGCCGCAGCCCCTTATATGCAGTATTATGGTTCCCACAGACCCTTGTACACTTTTGTTATGGTCACTACAACCCCTTTTATACTGTATTATGCCCCCACAGCTCCTTATATACAGTATTATCATCCCCACAGCCCCGCATACACTTTATTATGGCCCCCACAGCTCACTATATATAGTATTATGGCCCCCACAGCACCTAATATACTATGTTATGGCCCTCCACAACTCCTAATATAATGTATTATATGCTGCTTTATGGCCCAGACCACCCCTATATATAGTATGATGTTCTCACAACCTCTCTGCATAAAGCATGATGGCCCTCAGCTCCTCTATATATAATATGATGGTTCCCACAATTCGAGCATACAAAAAATAAAGATTATACTCACCTAA
This sequence comes from Phyllobates terribilis, assembly GCF_046119375.1. Lineage (NCBI taxonomy): Eukaryota > Metazoa > Chordata > Amphibia > Anura > Dendrobatidae > Phyllobates > Phyllobates terribilis. The sequence goes on along the minus strand of NW_027362771.1, from coordinate 528,415,660 downwards.
TCCTGATTCCCAGCACTGCAGCCTTCACCTCCTCTGTTCTCTATATACAGCCGGCATAGGCAGCGCGATGCAATGTTATCACACCCGTCTGCATGGGTACACAGAAGTCTCCTAATCTGCAAGCCTACAGAGGTCTGTGGTTTAGGAACGGACAGTGATGGGGCAGGGAGCTTGTTTCTCACTGCTCTATCACATGATTGAACTGTGTCGGAGTCATGTTGCAAATGCCAACCAATAATGACTTTGATAATTTCCGTGATGCTGCAGCCACATTTAGGCCATGCAGGCTGCTCACAGTAGCACAAGCAACATGCAACCTGGCATTGAAGTGTTGAAAAACAGCTCATGGGACACTTTGGAATAATGGCTGTTCTTCTGGGTCCATGACCAAATCAGTGTAAGGACCAAATCCAAGTGTGAGTTTATTTGGAATGAAGACAAGAGGGGTTTGAGTACCGTAGATTATGCCACCCCACACCATAATCCGCGGCAAGGTGACCTACCTCTGATGGGTCCTATTCTACCCTACATGCCACTTTCAGGCTACTATATTTTACTATAGAAGCACTGTGGCTCAGTGGTTAGCACTGCAGCCTTGCAGCGCTGGGGTCCTGGGTTCAAATCCCACCAAGGACAGCATCTGCAAGGAGTTTGTATGTTCTCCCTGTGTTTGCGTGGGTTTCCTTCGGGTTCTCCGGTTTCCTCCCACACTCCAAAGCCATACTGATAGGGAATTTAGATTGTGAGCCCCAATGGGGACAGTGCTGATAATATGTCTGAATTGTAAAGCACTGCGGAATATGTTGGCGTTATAAAAATAAAGAGATTATTATTATTATTATAGGAGGTTTTAACTGCCTCCTGTCTGACTCTGCACTCCTCCCATTAACCAGCAAGTGATGTGTAACCAGTTCTACCTGCCCATTTAAATTGTAGGCGTTTTAGCCCAGGAGAGACATGTTTGTCCATTTAGTTGTAGGCTTATAGCCCGAAAGTGGCATGTAGGGTAGAATAAGACCCATCAAAGAGGTCACCTTGCCGTGGTTGAAGGGTAAACATGAATTGGTCAATTTATGCGCTAAGAATCTTCATTTTTTTGTAAGTACATCTTACTGAGTAACAATACAGTTTAGATATAATGTTTCCATTGTTTTCATGTATCTTTACCCTCCCAGAGTGCTGCTGTGTTTTCCTTTTGTATTTTATTCAATCACTGCAGCTGGCACCTGTTCACACTTAGGAGGTGCTGGTCAGCTTTTTTTTTACGATAGATAGATAAATAGATAGATAGATAGATAGATAGATAGATAGATAGATAGATGAGAAACCTACCTTAATCCATTGCATGTACTGAGTGTAACCACTGAGTTTTTCTCATGCTTTACATGCCCCTGATATCTGCAGTGATCCTATAAAAATATATTTTATATACAGTTACGCTTTCTTTTTTGCATACAAGAAAAAAAGACAGAACGTTTGTCCAATGTGATCAATTCAATTTTCACCAGTTTTTCTCATACAGTAAGCAACAAAATATTCAAGCTTCTTAGAATCATAGAATCATAGAATGGTAGAGTTGGAGGGGACCTCCAGGGTCATCGTGTCCAACCCCCTGCTCAATGCAGGATTCACTAAACCATCTCAGACAGATGTCTGTCCAGCCTCTGTTTGATGACTTCAAACGGAAGAAGCGGGCGAAACGCGCATCGGGGTGAGAGGGCTCTGCGGGTATCTGCATATATACTTACAGGTAAAAAATCTCTTTCTTCAAGTGGGCACTTCCTTATGGTTAAGCATTAGTCTCCCAACTATGCTGACAGCGACTTGAAACCTGTCTTACATGGGTTATGTGCAATACTAATGGCAGTAGGAAAATTTTCTTATATTAATCTTGATGCAATATTATCTGAACTCTGTCACCACTGACACTGATGAATTATTCGTATACTTTATACTTCACTATATGACAGTAGTATGTGACAGTGTTTGGGCAGATCACGTCTATTACCAATGTACTTTATAAAATTACATATAAGATGATACTCTATGTATGTTTCCTCTGCATCTTCTATTGAGATCTACTGTATATCACCGCATCAGATTTAAGCGCAGTGCCCTCTAGAGGCATTTTCTGCTTTTACAATTTTATCTAGATCATGTTTTTTGATTATTGTTAAAATTTTATGTAAGTATGGACTTCTTCTTTTTTCTGGGCTTTATTTTACCCTGGGAAAGGTTTATTTATTGTATTGAGAAGTGGCATTTTTTTCCAATTACTGATGGACATCCAGATTTATGAAAAATAGGGGTCAGAAGGAAGCTATATGGCCAGATTCATGTGCCCTTTCACCTGTGAATTACAGAGAATCTGTCAGCAGGTTATGTTATGTAATATGACAGTAGCATGAGGTAGAGACAGAGACCCTGACTCCAGCGATGTATCACTTAGTTTACTGGGTGCAGCAGTTGTGACAGAATCCCAGTTTTCTCTGCTCCATATGTAGCAGTGCTCTGAATGCTGAGCTCTGTATAACCCCACCCACAGCCCTGATTGGCATCTTTCTGTGTACAATGTATAGTGACAGAGAGCTGCTGATCAGTGCTGGGGCGGGGTCACGAGGCCAGTTGTCGTGTAGTTCTTCTCTCTTGTTGAAAAAACACTGATTGTATTGAAGCTGCAAAACACAGCCCAGTAAGTGACACATCGCTGGAATCAGGGTCTCTACTCCTATATTACGGTCCTCTCAAATGACATAGCAAGAACCTGGTGACTAATTCCCTTTAACGCCAGGTACACAGAAGAAACATAGATTATTTAAATTGAGCTCTGCTACATCTGTACCTGAAGGCTGGTGACTTACTGTACCTGCTGCTCAGGACGGCTGGTGACCAGAGTGCCGTCCTCCAGATAATGGCTTTCTGTGTAATTCTCTGCAAACAGACCCCTGCAGAAACAAAGAGAAGTTAGTCAGTAATATACTGTATATCATGATGTCCTGTTATAAGAGATTTGGCCATACACAACCCGTGGGAACAATTTCAAGAGTACAGAGCCGGGCAGCACACTCTGTCGGATGAGGACACGGAATACTTAAGTGGCCCAATTCAGATAGAGGTATGTGACCGTAAGTATTAAAATAGCGCATCAGTGGTCACATGATGACCGCTGGAACTGACTAGCAGAACCAAATCCTGACAGTGAGAATATTACACGCTCTTAGGATTTGGCATGCTATAGTGCTTAAAGGGAACCTGTCATGTCCCCAAACGCTTCTAACTTTGCAGATATCGGGCTAATCTGGCAGTCAATAGCGTTACAATGATGTTTGACCATCGCACTGAAAGTGCAGCTATCGGAAGGAAATGAACTTTATCCCTCCTCCCGGGAGCTGCTGGCTTTCAGTCGTAGAGGTGCGGCCGGAGTAGATACAGTCATCACTGACAGCCCCGGCACTTTGATTGACATCTCGTTCTGCACAGACACACCCTGTCCCCTCCATACTGTGCCCTCACATTGTCCCCCTCACACTGCACTCTTTCTATACTGTACCCCACACTGTCTCCCCCTCCACTGCTTAATCTCTTTACTGTGCCCCATTCTCACACTTTTCTCAACACTTTGTCTCCTTACATTGTTCCCCCACGATGCCCCCTCTCTATACTGCCTCCCCCTCCACAATGCCCAGTCTCTATTCAATGCCCCCTCACACTATTCTCCCCTCCCCCTATAAAGCTCCTATTTCTTGAGCTCCGATGGAGCGTTTACCTCACCATCATCTTCATCAGCAGCGGGATCAGGTGACCTGAACCTGCTGCCGAACATCACTTTGACCCCAGAAATGCTGGCAATTACAGGTTCAATTGTTCAGTCGCGAGGTATAATTGAATGCAGGGAGCTGTCATTTTACATGTTCTCCTTGCCAGCTGTCAGTATAGAAAGGTTAAATCATACTACCGGGTAGCTGCAAAATGTCACCCTGGAGACACCATAGACCATCGCATGAGGCGGCCGACAATGCTCGTCTGCTGGATGCAACCTGGAAAAATGCCCCCCTGACCCACCTACTTTTGCCATCGCGTCTTTATGAAGTATTAGAAGCCCATAAACTTAGGAGCAAACTGTACAGAACCCCCACTCTTACCTTCAGTCATAAAACCTGGTGGAACCTGAGGGAACCACAAGAGGTGATCGGAGTCTTATACTTGTCTCAGGAATACCTCGTGGCTCCCCAGTCTATTTCATTCAGCGGTTTTTTAACAGATGGAAACAGTCAGATACAAGGAGAGTGTCTCATATTCTGACTGGTGACACGGTACAGCCCGTCTGTCAGGCGCATGAAGAATTTTAACCGCCCCGCACTTATTTTTGTTCAATTCATGCCACTTGTGGAGATCAGTGGACAGGCCATGAACTGAATAAAACAATTCCACGGTAACATTAGCGCTGTTAACAGTGACTGGTACAAAATCTCCTCTGGACGAAATCTCACTCAGGTTCTCTTTAAAATACCCAGTACAATGTAAGGACTAATGGGAGGAAGACATAAGGCCAATTGAAGAGAAATGAAGAGAAATTTTTAGAGAAGGTGTTCGAACTTTCAATGAAGCCCACAGACTGTCACACATAAATCTACACCACCAGTTGTATAAAACGTCTCAATTCCTCTACGACGTAGGGCTAAGAGATGACCCACTGTGCCAGAAGAACTGCTGTGTAGGATGTCGGTCTGTCTGGATCTGAGAGGGTTTTTGGAAAGGTGTGACAGATATAACCAATAATGTTTATTCTGTACATGCCTCTCATTCACCATTTGTGAGTATACTGGGGTATGAGGAAGACCTTGAAATAAAAATATACACACAACCCACACTGTGATCACTCACTTTGTCTTCTCAATGTGAATGACCGTGGGTTTCCCACCCAGGAGACTCTCATAATGAAGAACATCTGGATAAATGTTCTGGAGATGCAGATAAAAAGATTATTTAAATCATTCAGATTTTTTATATATTTTTTGTAAACAGAAAACAATAACTGATTACTTGTTGCCCCAAAAATGTGAACCACAGTAATCAGCTGTACTCTCTTGGAGGTCAAATCAGAGAGCGTTCTATTCACCAACAGCACTCCCGCAGGAAAATGTAGGTATTACATGGTGTTCATGTAATACCTAAATGTACAAACATATACTTTTTATGTATACTTTTTACATATATTCTATATGTATTTCTTCACCTTCTTTTGGTTTTTGTTTAAGTATTTTTATATCCATTTCACAGTTTAGTTCTTATCAGGGGAATCCACTATAGCTTACAGTTTTATTTCTGATCCGTTTCTCCTTTTATTATTATTCCAAGTTGTATATAAAATGGTGCTGCACAGGAAATGATATCAATATTGAAAAAGATACCTGGTAGATTTCAAAAAGCGTTTAGTGATTTGTTTTTATGTTATATACTGCCGTTTTTTATCAAAGACATTAAATGGCCATTTGGTACTGATACCAAAGCCGCACCACCCAAACAATATCGTGATATTACATGGATCCCGTTGGAAACCATCTTGGCTCAATTGCAGCAGGCAAGCACCTGATCTTGATGGGTGTTCAGAAAAAATTGTCACTTTCATTCATATTACATCGAGTCAGCAACAAGATGATCTTTTGAGATCTGCTACGGATTATCGGGCTATCCAAACATATCTTGGGCCGACGAGATTTTTTCAATCATACTGTGAGAGACACCCATATATTTAATATTGTGGCGGTGCGGCTATTTTATCTTATTATCCACACTCCAAGTCATTTTCTACTTTCATAAAAATAACGTTAAGATCATCAGTAGAGCATGACTTATTGCATTTAATATGGAATCTTTTTCTAAATCTTGATACCTACCAGTTATAAAATCACCAATTTTTATATACTTTTATTTTTTTCTATTTATTTTATTTGTGCAAATGACTGATTTCTTTCCAATGTCAATTGGTTAATATTCAGACAGGCTCTTTTGCACATTGCATACCATGTACTTAGTGTTACATAGTTACATAGTTTATAAGGCCGAAAAAAGACAAGCGTCCATCCAGATCAGCCTATTTCTTGTGCACTGCAGCTATTCCGCAGCGTTGATCCAGGGGAAGGCAAAAAAAAACCCATGCGGTATAGGCCAATTTACATCATTGAGGAAAAATTTACTTCCCGACTCCAATCTGGCAGTCAGATTAAATCCCTGGATTAATTAACTATCACTAAGCATAAGATGTAATTTTATTGTTCTCAAGAAAGGCGTCTAGGCCTCTCTTGAACTCATTAAGTGAGTTGGACATCACCACTTCCTCTCCCAGAGAGTTCCAGAGTCTCACGGCTCTGACCGTAAAGAATCCCCTTCTATGCTGGTGCAGGAACCTCCTTTGCTCCAGACGCATAGTGTGCCCCCTCATCTTTGTCACCATCCTTGGTATAAACAGGTCATGGGAGAGATCTCTGTACTGCCCCCTGATGTATTTATACGTGTTTATGAGGTCTCCCCTAAGCCTTCTCTTTTCCAACGTAAATAGGCCTAATTTTGACAACCTCTTTGGGTATTCTAGTCCCTCCATTCCCTTTATTACCTTAGTCGCCCTCCTTTGTACCCTCTCTAGCTCCAATATGTCTTTCCTGAGCACCGGAGCCCAGAACTGTGCACAATATTCTAAGTGCGGCCTTACCAGCGCTTTATACAGAGGAAGAACAATGTTCTCATCATATGCCCCTATTCCTCTTCTGATGCATGCCATGACTCTATTTGCCTTCGCAGCTGCTGCCTGACACTGGGCACTCCAATTTAATTTGCTGTTAACCAAGACGCCCAGGTCCTTCCCCATATCAGATTTCCCCAACGGTTTCCCATTTAATATGTATGGGTGACTGCTGTTTTTCTTTCCCATGTGCATGACCTTACATTTATCGGCATTGAACCCCATTTGCCATTTTTTGGCCCAACTCCCCAATTTATCTAAATCCTCCTGTAGCTGTGCCCTATCCTCATCTGTATTAACTACTTTACAAAGTTTAGTATCATCTGCAAATATTGCTATTTTACTATGCAACCCTTCCACTAGATCATTAATAAATATATTAAATAATATAGGGCCCAAGACAGACCCTTGAGGCCCCCCGCTAGTAACCCTGACACCCCCTGAGCTTACTCCATTGATAACCACCCTCTGCTTTCTATCACTCAGCCAGCTATTTACCCACTTGTGATCGGTAGTAGTGTGATCTACTAGTTGTTGTTTTTTACTGGCCTTTGTATATATATATTTTTTTTTCTTTATATCATCTAGTATTATTAATATTTTTTTCTGCGAGGGCCCTGTGGTAGTCTTTTATACAAGTATTATGGATTGGACGACTGAGCTGTCACTCATTGCGCCCATGACACACTGAGGGGAAGAATCGTGACACTTCTATTTTGAAAGACATTATTACTATGCAGTATTTTTTCCACACCTTCCTAAAACTTTTTTTTCGCAGTACTGTATGTATATGCCTATTGATTTCAGTGCACACCATGTAATACCTATATTCTCCTGTGGGGGTGCTACTGGTGAACTGAACTCTTTCTGATTGGTCTTCCAGTAGATTACAGCTGATCACTGTGGGTCTCATTTTTGGGGCAACCTGTAATGAGTTTTCTGAGGATTATTCTAAAAAAAAGAACATGGAGTGGGAGATACCTGGGTGTCTCTCTTGTAGACAGTGTGCAACCTCCGAGGAAAGACGACCTCATATGTTTGTCCTCCTGGTAACTGAGCGAATACTAAAGGAGAAAAACACAAAGACATCAATAAGCAGAAGTAAAGGGGCTGGCATCTGCACCGGGTAAACCTAAAAAGGGGTCAAGGCTTATTGGGCTTGGATGTGCAGCGCTGGATATACGCACTGATGATTTATCACTTTGAGGTTGTATTAGACAGGGGTCTCTGTCATCCAAGGTGGCAGAGATGATCTAGAGCAGGGGTCTTAAACATATCAGATAGTGGAAGATTGCAATAATCTGGAGTGTATGGGGATGGCCTGACTGTACCCTGCTATCTACTGTCAGAATCGCACATCCTATGTTCCTTGGAGAACAGTGGTGCCGGGGCCGTCCGGTTACTGTCTGACCTGAAGACATGGCTACTTTCTTCCTACACCAGCACCACAGACCTGTAATAGGCTGTGTCTGGTACTGCGGCTCAGACCCATTGAAGTGACTGAAGTGTAATAGGGAGGACGCCGCCATGTTTATAACCCCGGACAAACCCTATAAGTCATGTAGATGCTGCAGCAGGTGATCTGGGTGACAGGAGCGGCCGGCACCTGGATTGCACTTCCCGTACAGCGGCGGTATGAGCGCACTGTATACAGCACACCGGGGTCTATGTATACAGACAAGACGTGAGGACCACCATACATACACTGTGTGCAGAATTATTAGGCAAATGCGTATTTTGATCACATGATACTTTTTATACATGTTGTCCTACTCCAAGCTGCATAGGCTTGAGAGCCAACTACCAATTAAGTAAATCTGGTGATGTGCATCTCTGTAATGAGGAGGGGTGTTGACTAATGACATCAACACCCTATATAAGGTGTGCTTAATTATTAGGCAACTTCCTTTCCTTTGGCAAAATGGGTCAGAAGAGAGATGAGACGGGCTCTGAAAAGTCCAAAATTGTGAGATGTCTTGCAGAGGGATGCAGCAGTCTTGAAATTTCCAAACTTTTGAAGCGTGATCACCGAACAATCAAGCGTTTCATGGCAAATAGCCAACAGGGTCGCAAGAAGCGTGTTGGCCAAAAAAGGCGCAAAATAACTGCCCATGAATTGAGGAAAATCAAGCGTGAAGCTGCCAAGATGCCATTCGCCACCAGTTTTGTCATATTTCACAGCTGCAACGTTACTGGAGTATCAAAAAGCACAAGGTGTGCGATACTCAGGGACATGGCCAAGGTAAGGAAGGCTGAAAAACGACCACCTTTGAACAAGAAACATAATATAAAACGTCAAAAATGGGCCAAGAAATATCTTAAGACTGATTTTTCAAAGGTTTTATGGACTGATGAAATGAGAGTGACTCTTGATGGGCCAGATGGATGGGCCAGAGGCTGGATCAGTAAAGGGCAGAGAGCTCCACTCCGACTCAGACGCCAGCGAGGTGGAGGTGGGGTACTGGTATGGCTGGTATCATCAAACATGAACTTGTGGAACCTTTTCAGGTTGAGGATGGAGTGAAGCTCAACTCCCAGACCTACTGCCAGTTTCGGGAAGACAACTTCTTCAAGCAATGGTACAGGAAGAAGTCGGTATCATTCACGAAAAACATGATTTTCATGCAGGACAATGCTCCATCACATGCATCCAACTACTCCACAGCGTGGCTGGCCAGTAAAGGTCTAAAAGAAGAAAAAATAATGACATGGCCCCCTTGTTCACCTGATCTGAACCCCATAGAGAACCTGTGATCCATCATAAAATGTGAGATCTACAGGGAGGGAAAACAGTACACCTCTCGGAACAGTGTCTGGGAGGCTGTGGTGACTGCTGCACGCAATGTTGATCGAAAACAGATCAAGCAACTGACAGAATCTAAGGATGGAAGGCTGTTGAATGTCATCATAAAGAAAGGTGGCTATATTCATCACTAATTTTTTTTGTTTTTGTTTTTGCATGTCAGAAATGTTTATTTCTAAATTTTGTGCACTGATATTGGTTTACCTGGTGAAAATAAACAAGTGAGATGGGATTATATTTGGTTTTTATTAAGTTGCCTAATAATTCAGCACAGTAATAGTTACCTGCACAAACAGATATCCTCCTAAGATAGCCAAATCTAAAAAAAAAACACTCCAACTTCCAAAAATATTAAGCTTGGATATTTATGAGTCTTTTGGGTTGATTGAGAACATAGTTGTTGATCAATAATAAAAATAATCCTCTAAAATACAACTTGCCTAATAATTCTGCACACAGTATATATTACAGGACGGCAGTAATAGACACGTCCTACAACCTGCCGAAGTGACAAATGGAGAGAACGACGCCATCTTCATAGAAAACCTCCAGAAATGGTTCTTACCCAGAAGTGCCAGCACCAGGAGAAGACGTCTCAGCATGGTCCGGACACGTCTCATCACCGCTATCCTGGAAGAGAGAAGCACAAGATAAGAAGAAGTGACGTATAACACCTGGTAACAGGAGACAATGGCGGTGAGACCCCGTACTAGTAATAATGCCCCCAGTAAACACGTCTGTCACCCCCTCCTCAGTGTCCGGACCACACAATTACCCCCCACTAGTAATGTGCATGTACACATGTATCAGCACTGGAGCGACGGAAAGGGATGCAGTTACCATAGCAACACGGTCGTGTCTTGGTTTCATCTTCCTGAGCCTCCAAAAAATATCAAAATCTTGTTGGTTGCTATGGTGACTGCTCCATAAAACATCTCAACAGAGAAGGTCAAAGACCCCCTATAACTGACAGTCATAGACCTCCATATCAACACACGTCATAGACCGCTATAAATGACAACCATAGACCTCCAGAACACTGACAGTCATAAGCCTTACTATAACTGACGGCTATAGACCCTCATATCCCCATATCAGCAAAAGTCATAGTCCCCCTATAAATGATGCCCACAGACCTCCATATCAGCGAAAGTCATAGTCCCCCTATAACAGTGATGGCCATAAATCTTCTCTCATACCATATGTCACTGCATTTCTCCACCATAATAGTAACATCTGTTGCATCTTCATAGTCTATTTGCCATAGGACCCCAGACAGAGAGAGTGGCAGGGCCCCCATAGTAGTGACAGGACCCCCATAGCAGTGACAGGACCCCCATAGCAGTGGCAGGGCCCCCATCGTAGTGGCAGGACCCCCATAGTAGTGGCAGGACCCTCATAGTAGTGGCAGGGCCCCCATAATAGTGACAAGACCCCCATAATAGTGACAGGACCCCCATAGTAGTAGTAGGGCCCCCATAGTAGTGACAGGACCCCCATATTAGTCACAGGGCCCCCATAGTAGTGACGGGACCGCCATTGCAGTTGAGGGGGCCCCATAGTAGTGGCGGGGCCCCCATAGTAGTGGCGGGGCTCCCATAGTAGTGATAGGACCCCCATAGTAGTGACAGGACCCCCATAGTAGTGGTAGGGCCCCCATAGTAGTGACAGGACCCCCATATTAGTCACAGGGCCCCCATAGTAGTGACGGGACCGCCATTGTAGTTGAGGGGGCCCCATAGTAGTGGCGGGGCCCCCATAGTAGTGACGGGGCTCCCATAGTAGTGATAGGACCCCCATAGTAGTGACAGGACCCCCATAGTAGTGGCGGAGCCCCCATAGTAGTGGCGGGGCCCCCATAGAAGTGGCGGGGCCCCCATACCAGGATCCGGTATAAGTCACCTCCTATAGGATCCGCTCACAGGTGACTTCTGACTGACAAGAAGCTGCATCAGTGGCAGAGACAGGGTCTCCCTGTGGGAGGTGCTGCCACCTGCTGGCTGCACAGGGCATAACCTGCTCCATCACATACTGGACATTCCTGGACGTTCCTCCTGGACTATTGGGAAGGAGTCACCCAGAAAAGCCCAATAAATCCAGGATATCTGGGCTATGTTGTAGCTGATTGCTTCCTGACTATCATTAAGGGTCAAGACATTGACACAAGTCCTCTCAGCACCTTGGGCAAAAGCTTTTAGATGCGCCTTTTCCCCCTAACACACAGCTGGCCAGCAGTCCCGATTTTATTAGTATCGTCCTGAAACTGGGATCACAAATTGAGTACTACAACCTTGCCCAAAATCAGGCATTTTGATTTAGATACAAAATAAAAAATATGTGCAGCACCAGTTAGGTGCAAATAGGTGCAAAGCCTCCCTATAGATATGGGATAGATAGAGAGATAGATAGAGAGATAGAAATATGGATAGATAGATAGATAGATAGATAGATAGATAGATAGATAGATAGATAGATAGATAGATAGATAGAAATATGGATAGATAGATAGATAGATAGATAGATAGATAGATAGATAGATAGATAGATAGATAGATAGATAGATACATAGATAGATAGATAGATAGATAAACATCGATATACAGATCCTCCTGGAAACATGGACTAAGACAGATAATAAATCCCTTGTCCCCACCGGATGCAGGGAACTCTCTGTCCTAACACTGAAAAACAAAACCACCAAACAGGGCAGGAGCTCAGGAGGAATACTAGTCTGGTACAAAGAGGAGCTTCATGAACATATCAGAGCAGTGAAGAGAAAAGACAGCCACATCTGGGTAAGAATAAGCCGCTCCATCCTCACCTCTCGGGCCGACATCTACCTTTGTGCAGCACACGTAGCTCCTCCAGAGTCTCCATACTTGAACCCAAACAGCTTTGAGACCCTACACCTTAGGGCCTACACAGTGAATCTGCCCACTTCCAGACTCTGAGCAATGTTCTCATCTACAGAGACCTCAATGCAAGAATGGAAAGGGAAAGAGACTACCTGATCACTGAAGGAAACATCTATATATTTGGAGATACTGACTGTGACAACCCAGTGCACACCGAGAGGAAAAGTTACGGGCACAGTCAATAAAAGTGGCAGGACACTGCTGTACCTATGCCGAAGCCTCGGACTTCGTATCCTCAAGGGCCGCACCAAGGGAGACTCATTGGGAAGACACACCTTAAACTCCCATGTGGTTAATCGCGTGATAGACTATGCTATCACAGATATGGACCCTACAAGCACTGGCGCCTTTATAGTCACCCCACAAACACATCTGTCAGATCACAACCATCTGCTCCTATACATCAAATCTACAAACAAATCACCCTCACAAATTCAGCAGCAGACCGGCCTCTTTAGTTTGCCTCCATCCTTCAAATGGTCCAAGATGTCGGCCCCAAAATATACAGATGCCAACAACAGACCAGAGATCAAGGACAAGCTCTAACGCTTCCATAATGTGTATGAACTAAACCCAGAAGGAGTACACGTAGCGGTAAAGGACCTTAATGACATACTCTATGCCATGGTAGAAATGTCCAACCTGAAAAGATGCAGCAACAAGAGGCCAAGTAAACAAAATCCCAAGAACTGGTTTGACAAGGAATGTAAAACTATAAGGAAGGCCATAAGAATTGCCTCAAATAAAAAACACAGAGACCCAAACAACCCCACTCCGAGAGAAGCCTAAGACACCATACAATGAAGTTACAGATCCATCCTCAAAAAGAAAAAGAAGAACCACATTTCCACAAACTCCTCCAACTCCAAGATACCCTTGAAGACAACAGCTTTTGGGAACTATGGAACCACTTAGGATACAACTGATAAAGCAAAAACCTCCACATCCAGAGCGGCAACATCTGGCTCCAGTACTTCAAGGACCTTGCTCCAGTACTTCAAGGAACTTTACAAAGACATCCCAAGTGAAAGCCTGAATTCGGCACAAAAAGATCTCATGAACAAACTGAAGGATATGGCGGAAAAATTCAAAGACTTCCAAGACCCTCTGGACACACCAATTACATTGGCAGAAATAACAGAAAGGATCACACTGATAAAAGGTAAAAAAGCAAGCGACCCAGATGGGATTCTCCCAGAAATGCTGAAATACAGCCTGCCAGACATCCAGGCTGCGATAGCAAAACTATTCAATATTGTACTGCAGGCTTGCTACTTCCCCAAAAACTGGAACCAAGGACTCATTACCCCAGTACCCAAAAACGGGGACAAGCACGACCCAGCAAACTACCGGGGAATATGTGTCAGCAGCAACCTGGAGAAACTCTTCAACTGCATCCTGAATAAGAGGATCCTCACCTTCCTCACCCAAGAAAACGTCCATAGCAAAAGTCAAGCAGGCTTCATGCCAAACCACCGCACCACAGACCACATTGGCTAAGTTCACACATTGCGCAGTTTTGTGCTTTTTTGCGCACGCTTTTCAAAATGGGAGAAAGCGTGGACATAAAAAGAATGACCATGTCAATTCTTTACGCAGCTGCGCTGGCGCTTTCTCACATAGGAGCCCATTATTCCCGCTGGAATTACGTATCACCATTCACACAATGTGCAATTCCAACGGTAATATGCCGGCGCTGCAGCCGGATGTGATGTCACACAGGGGAGGAAAAATCCTGTTCCTCCTCAACTGTGTGACATCTATGACAGCCCTTTTGAGTTTCACAATGTATTAATGACGCGCCCCCTGGGCCGTGTGTGCACGTGTGTGGGATACCCGGAGCCGGGTCTCTGGGGGTTGTGGTCTCCGTGGCAGCGACCCGGTCCCGTGGCTCAGGGTGGTCAAACCAGTGGCAGTCTTTTATAGGTTTTAGGTTAATTGTCCGACTACGCCACCCGTGGATTGCGGTCAGGAGGAACCGCCGCTGCGAGGCAGACCGCTGAGGCTGGTGTTGTGTGCGCAGCAGAGAAAGGGATAACTCCCCACGGGAGGAGTATAGCCTCAGGGCAGTAGGTGTAGATGATGGGAGTGATGGTGCACGGGCGTCCCAATACTAGTAGTGCTGTATGCGGTGAGAAAGCACAAAGACAAGGTATTGCAGTTCAAGTTCTTTACTCACAGTTCTCATCCAGGTCACTTATGCGCAGGTAGGACCGCCCGAGCCGTGCTGCGTCCACCAGGCAGGGGGCTCGATCAACCCCCAGGCAATTCCGGAGTGTGGCACAGGACTCCCTTCTATCCTTTCGTCAGCCGTGCCCCACCAGTGACACTACTTCTGTCCAGCTGCCTCGGGTCTTCTCCTGGGAGGACTGGGTGTCCACTTCCCTGACCCTATGTGGTGTGCCTTTCTAGTAGGTGTAGTGAGGGGTCGCACTAGTAAATGGTCACGACCGCCGGTCCTTGGCTGAGGATTAGTCGCATCCACCAACTTGGGATCCGGTACCCTGTTCTGCCAACCCGTCACCCGCAATCTCCTGGGTCCTTAGGGTTCCTTCTGCTTCCGTGTCTCTGGGCCTCTCTTGGTGTTCTGTTCCTTCTTACTTTCCTTTCTGTTCCTTTCTGTTTCCGTTCCTCTCCTCTGGCCTTCCTCCTAGGCCTGCCTCGTGGAGCTAGGCCCAGACTGAGCCACAGCTCCCTGTCAGCCCTCTCTGGCTGAACTGACCTTCTTCTCTACTCCTCCTGACTGAACTGACCCAGAACTAAGATGGTGCCCACCTCTTATACCTCCCTCTCTGTGTATGAGCCCAGGTGACTTGCAACCAATGGGCTAATACCTATGCCCAGAAACCATCCCCTCCTGCTCCTACATCACTGGGTTTTCCTCCCCCCTCCCCACTCCAGCCAGGGACATGTTCTGTCGTGCCTGCATTACTGTACCAATGGGAGCACCGTTGAGCTGTCCCCCGGAAATGGGGTGTGTGTGATGCATGCAGCTAACCGAGCCCTGGTCCACACACCATCCTTACCCGGGAGTGGGATATCACACCTGGTTGAGGTGCAATACCTCTGTAGCGACCGAACCCTCGGGGCGCTACATTAATATACACTGCGAAACGCAAATTAAACTAATCCAAATGTGTTAAAAATAATACAAATTGATTACTTACCCTCCGCCGGGTGTTCCTGTTACCGGGAGCCGAGAGATCCTCCACATCTAGTGTCCTTCCAGGCAGGGGCGTACATAGGAATCATGGGGCCCCATAGCAGAAGCTCTAATTGCCCCCCCCCCCAAAAAGTAAACAATTGTCGGGGTCACCAAAGATCAGATCTCACAACTTTCCATCCTTTACATAGTAATTTTCCTCCTCCTGACGTCCTAGCTAGATCTCTCTTTCATTGCCCCCATAAAGTGTGATGCCAATAAAAGGGCCCCCCAAACACAGTATGAAACCCCCATGGTGAATTCCTCCACGTGCACAGTATAATGACCCTACTGTACCCCACCTCAACTCCCAGGGTAAAGTATGCTGACCCCAAAACAGTATGATCCCCCAACTGTGAGCCGCTAGAGAGGATGGTACATATTAAGGGAGGGTGTTATACATAATAAAAGAGGAAACTATATAACTAAGGATGGCGCTATACATAAGTGAGTACATTATATACTAAGGGACTGTGCTATATATAATAAGTGAGTACACTATATACTAAGGGACTGTGCTATACATAATAATGCTACATTCCTGCATCTGTGTGCAGTGTCTGTGTGCTGCCCTGTTTTACTGACGCATTGAGCATGTCCTATTCTAATCCTCAAAATCAGATCAGAACAAGACATTCTCTGACCCTCTTAGATCTCATTCTCAGATCTGTGATTTTCATGGATGTGTGAATGGATCTATAAAACTGTACGAGTCCGTGGACCATCCGATAAAAAGATCTGACAGCACACGGACATTTCACACAAATGTGAGAATGTGGCCTAAGGGATTTTATAGATAACATTATCACTCTAAGTCACACAATGGAGATACAGAATAATATTTACATCCAGGCACTTACCGCTGACGTCTCATCTGATCAGAGCCGGTTTCTGCTGCATCTTCTCCATCTGGTCAGACCTTCATGTCCACATCTCCCAGCCACGACTCGTCTTGTCACGATGATCTCCAGCCTAGAAAATAACAAGGTCACATATTGTATGCATACATGTGTCTCCCCCGCTCTGCGTCCTCGACTACAGATATGTAACCCCCCCCCCATTAATATACTATTAGCCACTTAGTAATCAAAATATAAAGTGATAAGCAGCACTGTGCCCCCCATTAACTATAATCTGCACCGGCCAGTCTCTGTGACTCTCCCCAATTAACTGTAAGGCTATGTGCACACGGAAAATATACAAGGCTTTACAGTACAAGCAAAGTGAAACCCCCATAATTGCTCTCTCCCAGCACCCCCATCATTGCTCTCTCCCAGCACCCTTGTCATTGCTCTCACCCAGCACCCCCGTCATTGCTCTCTCCCACCACCTCCATCATTGCTCTCTCTCAGCACCCCCATCAATACTCTCTCCCAGCACCCCCGTCATTGCTCTGTCCCAGCACCCCCGTCATTGCTCTGTCCCAGCACCCTCATCGTTGCTCTCTCCCAGCACCCGCATTATTGCTCTGTCCCATCACTCCCATCATTGCTCTGTCCCAGCACCTCCATCATTGCTTCTCCCAGCACTCCCATCATTGCTCTCTCCCAGCACCCCATCAATGCGCTCTCCCAGCACCCCCATCATTTCCTCTCAGCACCCCCATCATTGCTCTCTCCCAGCCCCACATCATTGCTCTCTCCCAGCACCCCCATCATTGCTCTCCCAGCAACACGTCATTGCTCTCCCCTTCCCCACCATTGCTCTCCCCAGCTCTATCAGCCCCATTATAGCTCTTCCCAGCCCCATCATTCCTCTCCCCAGCCCCATCAACCCCATTATTGCTCTTCCCAGCCCCATCAGCCCCATTATTGCTCTTCCCAGACCCATCATTCCTCTCCCCAGCCCCATCAATCCATCATTCCTCTCCCCAGCCCCATCAACTCCATTATTCCTCTTCCCAGCCCCATCAGCCCCATTATTGCTCACCCCAGCCCCATCAGCCCCATTATTGCTCACCCCAGCCCCACCATCCCATCATTGCTCTCTCCAGCCCCACCATCCCCATCATTGCTCTCCCCAGCCCCATCATTGCTCTCCCCAGCCCCACCATCCCATTATTCCTCTCCCCAGCTCCATCAACCCCATTATTCCTCTCCCCAGTCCCATCATTCCTCTCCCCAGCCACATTATTGCTCTTCCCAGCCCCATTAGTCCCATTATTCCTATCCCAAGCCCCATCATTCCTCTCCCCAGCCCCATCAGCCCCATTATTGCTCTCCCCAGCCCCATCAACCCCATTATTCCTCTCCCTAGCCCCATCAGCCCCATTATTGCGCTCCCCAGCCCCATCAACCCCATTATTGCTCTCCTCAGCCCCATCAACCCCATTATTCCTCTCCCCAGCCCCATCAGCCCTCTCCCCAGCCCCAATATTTCTCTCCCCAGCCCCATCATAGCTCTGCCCAGTCCCATCAGCCCCATTATTGCTCTTCCCAGCCCCATCATTCCTCTCCCCAGCCCCACCATCCCACCATTGCTCTCCCCCCACCTCCCCTCCCCAGCATTTCAGTAAAAAAAAAAAAACCAACAACTTACCTCAGCTCGCTCCCCTGCAGCAGCATCCTCCTGGTTGCCGGCAGCTTTCTTCCTGACCCAGGCGCACGCTGCATGATGACGTCATCAAGCTGCTCGCGCCTGGGTCAGGTAGGAAGCAGAGGACGAACCCTCCAGCTCCGCTGCTATTCTCCTCCTGATAGCAGCGGAGCTGCAGGGAATCGCTCCCTGACCGCCGCGTGCAGGGAGCAGCTGCACCTTGCGGTCCCTTGGTGCAGCTGCATGGTGGGGACCCGGCGCAGCTGTACCGGCGGCGGTATGTCCACCCCTGGACTGCTATGGGGCCCCCTGGCTCACGGGCCCCATAGCAGTCGCGTGGTCAGCCGCCATTGGCGGTACGCCACTGCTTCCAGGGCTTGTGATCTGTGATTGGCCGCTCGCGGTCATGTGATATGTGACGTGCTATGACGCGCATATCACATGACCGCGAGCGACCAATCACCGATCTTGACAGGTCCTTGCAGGTCGGTACCTGCGGTTGTGTTGGCTCCTGGCTCCCCGAACACCCTTATGGAGGGTAAGTATTCATTCTTTATTATTTTTAATACATTTGGCTTACTTTTATTTAGATTTCGCAGTGTATATTAATACACTGCGAAATCAAAAAGGGCTGTCACACATGTCACAGAGGGGAGGAGGAGCAAGATTCTTCCTCCCCTCTGTGACATCACTTCTCCCCTGCGCTTTTGGGGAAGAAATGCGCCCGTAAAAAAACACGGGGGGGCGGAGCCACCCGGCCGGCTCGGGGCACGAACCCCAAAAAAAAAAACACGCTCAGGCGCCGCCCTCCCCGAGTTCCGGCGCCCTAGGCACGTGCCTACAAGTGCCTAAGGGCAAATACGGCCCTGCCTGCACAGCGTCATGAAGAACCACGTTCACAGTACAAAACATGGTAGGATCTATGCCTGCTTTGTGAACTTCAAATAGGCCTTTGACTCAGTGTGGTACCCAGGGCTATTCCTAAAACTGCTGTGTAGAAGAATAGGAGGCAAAACATGTGATGTCATCTGAAGCTCCTACACTGAGAACAGCTGCAGCGTGAGGGTGAATGGAAGGATGACAGCATATTTCTAACAGAGCCGAGCAGTGAGACAGGGCTGCAGCCTCAGTCCAACACTCTTCAACATTTACATCAACGAGCTGTCGGTGGCCCTGGAGTCCTCCTCAGCACGAATACTCACCCTCCATGACACATAGGTGAAATTTCTGCTGTATGCTCATGACCTTGGGCTGAGAAACTGAGAAAGGCCTTCAAGATAATCTGAAAATCCTAGAGACTCAGCACCACATGGGCACAGCCAATTAACCTGAAGAAAACTAATACCAAGGTGTTCCAGAAAAGAAAGTAGAAACCAACTGGTCAACCCCCCTTCATAATACACAACTATCCACTTACGGAAACAAACAAGTACACCTACCTGGGCCTATAACTCAGACAATCGGGAAGCTTTAAGCAAACCATACAGCCATGTCCCTATCCCCATCCCCCCATTATTTTACCGCTTGCTTTGGCAATGCTAACATGTACTTAGTCCTGCCAATAAAGCCCATTGAATTTGGATAAATAGATATCTTTCTTTAAATAAATATAATATATATATATAGTGTAGATGTATATAGTATATACTATAATATATATATCTATAATATACTTACTTTGTAATATGGCGCCCCTGACGGTTCGGTCGCCACAGGGGTACTGCATCTCTTTAATGAGGTGTGGTATCTCTCTTTCGAGGTAAGGATGGTGTAACTGTCAGGACCCCACCTCTGCATCCAACTCTACACCTCTCCCACCTGAGGGGAGCTTATAGGCACCAGGGTGCTGCCCCAGCCAGGATAAGTGGAGATGGGGGAACCAAAGTAAGGGGGAACCTAGTAGCGGGTGAGGGTGGAGGACACACTTAGAGGTTACATGTACAAAATTCATATTTAATAGCCAGCCATCTTAAGTTCAAGGTCTTTGATTGTGATCTTCATCGCTGAACGTGGCTTTCTGTGTGAACCTGCAGTTGATGGAGACACGGTCCTCATACTCTGGCCTTGAGTCGAGGAACGGGCAAGAGTTAACGGCTGTATCTACCCGGTCAAAGTCCTGACTTAAGAAGGCCTGGAGGGGAGCGGAGGAGTAGAGCTCCGCAGGCAAAAGGATCCCAGGGGGATGCAGACGGAGCGGTATACGCCACCTGTCCTCACTATTCTGGCCTAGTCAGAGGGATTCCTGCTGCAAGAGGGGTACCGGCCCCCTATATCTGACTCTGTCACTTCAAGTCTTAGTCGGAGAAGCCCGGAGGCTCAGTGGATCCCACCGGGTAACGGACGGAGCGGAGTCGCCACCCGTACCCTTGTTCTGTGCATAGTTCAGAGGGAGACCTGGCCTTAGTACACGCACCACATAAGGACAGGAGAGGACCTAGTGGGAAAGTCTAGGAACACTCTGGTGCGGGGTCCTGACCAAAGCACCTGAACTACCAGGAGGTTGTCGGACCCCGGTCCTGGTGGCCGCAGCGCGCCGTGAGGAGCTGGGAGAAGCCTTGCAGCTGTGCATTCGACCGTGAGTAAAGCTTGGAAGACTACCCCTATGGCCTCCGGTTTCTTATTGCAATGCAGCACCGCACGACACCGTACCACAGCTCCCACTACAATTCCCATCCTCCTCTTCCCTCTGCCCTGAGGCCCTGCTCCGCCTGTGGGGAGTAGTACCATCTGCTGCTGCCACTACATCCCGCCTCAGAGGACTGAACGCAGCGCTGGTGGGGGATCACCAGAAACCACAGGTGGCGTAGTCATTGAATCCACTCGAGTAACACCAAACCCTGAAAGCCCATTACATCTTTTATTGTGACGGCCCTGGGCACGGAACGGGTCCAGGCCACGACTGCGACCCCCAACATCTGACCCGGCTCCGAGTACCCCCCATCTCTCAGGGTAGGGCTGTGAGCGTCACAGTAATGTCTTCACATCTTGTTCCATCCAGATGTGTCCGGATCCCAGAATTCCAAGAGGCGGAAGTTCGTCGACCGCCATATTGGGACACCCAAGTGATGGGTGTTTCAATTTGGAAACCGCTGGGGGTACCAGCCTCTTGCGCGGTACAACCAGCAGAACACCGTCGAACACGCCATACACGCCGCACACGCCGCCGGGATCAGCCGAATGATTCACTGACCGCTGCCTTCTTTGTACAGGAGGAGCGTATGCGCAGTTTTAATGTGACCGCCGCTATCTGCCTGTCTGATTTACTGCGTGGGGAGACAGCTCAAAAGAGAGAACACATGAAAGAAGAAGACAGCACAGGGGTGGAGAGAGAGAGAGAGCAGACAAAGGGGAAAGCACATAGGGGACATAGGTCAAAGAGGAGATCAAATGAGAGGAGAAGACAGCAGATGGGGGAGAGAGAAAACGCACAGGGGGGAGAGAGACAGAGCACAGGGTGGAGAAAGCTCAAACGGGACAGCACATGAGGGGAGAACCCAGCACAGGAAGGAGAGAGACAGCACATGGGGTAGACAGGTCAAAGAAGAGTGCACAGAAAGAAGTAAGCACATGAGGGAAAGAGAGAGTGGATAGGTGGGTGAGCACATAGGGGGAGAGATTCTCAACGCTGCAAAGCCTGCCCCCATCGTGACATTACCGCCCTCCCAATGCGATAGTGTGGCGCCCCTGAGGGTTCGGTCGCCACAGAGGTGTTGCATCTCACCCAGAGGTGTGGTATCTCACTCTCAGGTAAGGAAGGAGTACGGCTCAGGACCCTAACACCTGCATCCAACACGTCCACTTCAGCAGGGCAGGGCGAGATTGCTCCTAAGGGAGAGCACAGTCCCTGGTCCCTGGCTAGAGTGGAGGGGAACCTAGTGAGGGGGAACCATGTAGTGGGTGTGGGTGGAGGAAGTAGCTTAGGGGAGCACAGGAGAGTGAGGCATAAATTGGGAAGCCATTTTAGTGAGTTTGGTTCAGTCAGAGGAGGAGAAGTGAGGGGAGCAGAGGCTCTGCAGGAGCTCTGCTCCAGAGGTGGGCCTAGCCAGTGGGGTCCAAGACTGAAAGGAGAAGAGAGAGAGAGGAGCAGAAAGGCTCCAGGAACCAGGAAAGGACCTCAGGGGTACGGGCCGTGCAGAAGGCCACCCGTACACCCGCATCTGCCAGGCGGTGGAGGGGTCAGGCCATCTAAAGGGAACCGGTCCCTCAACTAGCGGAGGACTTTACGCCCAACTAGAAACCGGAGGCTGCAGTACTTTATGTCCTGTAGCCACAAGTCCACGCCAGTCTCACCGAGAAGGTAGCCATATAGGACCCAGGGGACAGAACAGACGTCGCCCGCCAAGGCCCGCGGGTACTGGATTGGAGATACTAGGTGTGAAGTGCAGGAAGAAGGCCAGAGAGTGAGGACACACAGAAGGGGGTCCTGCCAAGTACTCCGGAGTTACCTGGGGGTAGACCGAACCCCTCCCTGAGTAAACACAGGACGACGAGGGCGGTTGCATGGATCCCTGTAATCTGGACTGCAACAACTGTGAGTAAAGATCCTGGGACTGCACTTCCTTGTCTTTGTGTTTCTTGCTGCGCCATCAACCCCTGCACTACAATGCCCAGCATAACCTTCAACACCTACATTGCCCTGGAGCTAGCTCTTCCTGTGGAGAGCCACACCATCCCTGCTGCAGTAACATCAGCTTCAGAGGACTGCTCCACAGCGGCGGCTCCCTTTAGCCGCATTCTACAGGTGGCGTCACGAACTCTATAAAAACACTAGAAATCCCCTACCAATAACCCCCTTTTATTGACTGACCTGGGTCACGGACCGGGTCACCGCCACTGTGACATCCCCCAGCATCTACCGGCCTGGCACCGGGTACCCCACGGCCCAGGGGGTGCGTCAATAGCATCAGGCCTCCATCTAGTATATATACTTATACAGATAGTTAAATATTTGGACAGTGACAAGTTTTGGCAATCTAGTTGTTTACCAAAACATATTCAAGATACAGTTATATAATTGATATGGGCTTAAAGTGCAGACTCTCTGTCTTAATTTAAGGGTATTCACATCGTAATTGGAGTTAGGGATTAGAATTTACAGCTCTTTAATATGTATCTGCCTCTTTTTAAAGGAACCAAAAGTAAATGGACAATTATCTCAAAACCTCTTTAATGGGCTATTCCCTCGTTAAACCATCATCAATTAAGCAATTAAAAGGTCTGGAGTTGATTCCAGATGTGGTATTTGCATTTGGAAGCTGTTGCTGTGAACCCACAACATGCAGTCAAATGAGCTCTCAATGGAAGAGAAAGAGACCATCATTATGCTGAAAAAAAGAAGAAATCCATCAGAGAGATAGCAGAAATGTTAGTGGCCAAATCAACAATTTGGTACATTCTGCAAAAAAAAAGAGCGCATTAGTGAGCTTGGGAACTCAAAAAGGCCTGGGTGTCCACAGAAGACAAAGTAGTGGATGATCACAGAATCCTTTTCATGTTGAAGAAAAAATCCTTGATAACATCCACCCAAGTGAAGAACACCCTCCAGGAAGTAGGTGTTTCAGTATCTAAGTCCACCAAAAAGAGAAGACTTCATGAGAGCAAATACAAAGGGTTCACCATAAGGTGCAAACCATTAATCAGCCTTAAAAACAGAAAGGCCAGATTAGACTTTGCCAAAAAACAGGTAAAGGAGCAGCCCAGTTCTGGAAACGCATTCTTTGAACAGATGAAACTAAGATCAACCTGTACTAGAATGATGGGAAGGAGAAAGTTTGGAGAAGGCTTGGAACGGCTCATGAACGGCTCACTAGTGTTTTCTTTCTGAAGACAGAAGCAGCCGGATGAATTCTGAAGAATACAGGGCGATACTTTCTGCTCAGATTCAACCAAATGCAGAATGGTTGATTGGACGGCGCTTCACAGGACAGATGGACAATGACACAAAACATACTGCGAAAGCAACCGAGGATTGTAAGGCAAAGAAGTGGAATATTCTGCAATGGCCAAGTCACTCACCAGATCTCAGCCCCATCGAGCAGCATTTCACATGCTTAAGACTAAACATAAGACAGAAAGACCAACAAACAAGCAAAAACTGAAGTCAGCTGCAGTAAAGGCAGCAAAGCCTCACAAAGGAGGAAACCCAGAGTTTGGTGACGTCCATGGCTTCCAGACTTCAGGCAGTCAGTGTCTGCAAAGGATTCTCTACAAAGTAATAAAAATGAACATTCTATTTATGTATAATGAAGTTAATTAGTCCAATTACTTTTGAGCCCCTGAAATGAGAAGTCTTTGCAGAAAAATGGTTACAATTCCTAAACGTTTTACAGGATATTTTTGTTCAACCCCTTTAACTAAACCTGAAAGTGTCCACTTCAATTCCATCTGAGTTGTTTCATTTAAAATAAAAAATATTGTCATGCAGAGCTGAAGGATAAGTGCACACACGTTGTGTTTTTTTCTGCACGTTTTCTGCACCAAAATCTGCTGATAACTTTTCTCTGGCAGGAGATTAGCTGCGCCAAAAACGCAGCGTTTTTTCACTATCCTTCTGTCTCTATTTAGTAATGCACATAAAGTTCTGTGAAAAAAAAAGACTCCCATTCTATTTTGCCATCAAAAAGGCTGCAAATACGCAGCAAAATATGCAGGTTCGTTTTTTGGTTCGTTTTTGCAGCGTTTTTTCATCCCCCCATTACTTCTTATGGGTGAAAAAACGCTGAAAGAAGTGACATGTTGTTATGATCTGCAACAAATACCAAGGAAAGAAAGGGGAAAGCTGTCCCTACAGTAAGGCTAAGCTGAATCCCTACGATGTAGAGGGCTGCCTGTTCCTTGCGAACAGACCCGCCTTAGTCTTCAGCTAGTCTGAACGAAGACCTAATGCATAAAGGCAAGGGGTTCCTAAAAGAACTAAGGACTGGAACAAAAATGGGACACCTCCTGAACAGAGAAAGTTGTTGCAGAACACAAAAAGAAACTGACAAAAAGGTACTAGAGGTCCCAGAAGGACCAAGCAAACTGACAGAGATAGGCACAGAAGCACCTGGCTAGCAAAACAGTCAAACAACACTGAAGTCCAGCACAGCCAAAAGGGCGGAGCTGAAATATATAGGCAGATGGTCACGTGAACGCAAAACACAAGATGGAAAAAACAAACAGGAGGGTTCTAACACATGTCACTTCTTTCAGCGTTTTTCTAATCACTTAAAATACGCAGCAAACAAAAATGCAACATGTGGGAACAGTGAATTCCGGTATCTCATACACTTTGCTGGTACTGAAGGGAGGAATTTGGACTGAATTGCTGTCTGTATTTTATTAATTCTTTACATTTCTTTTTACCTAACATTTCAATCTAGTGCAATCCCCATTAGGAAATGAGCTCCATTATTGACAATGCTATCCAGTGTACATCTTGCCACATGTATGCAATCCTTGAACAGCCGGTCGTGGGTGCATACTGCTGTGCGAGATGTGTGCACATTGTGCGTTTGGAAGCCCAGGTACTGGATCTAAATGAGCAGCTGGCAACACTGAGATCGATTGACAATATGGGAAGGAGGCTGCTGCTCACTGGGGTAGATGTGGGGGAGGGTGGTAGTAGGGAGCTGCAGGACAGTCAGGCAGCTGGGTGACAGAAGGGGGGGGGGGGTAGAGGGAAGAGTGCCAGGAAGGCTAGTCCTGATCTGGCACACCCCAATAAGTTTGCAAAGTTGGCAGATGAGGGGGGTGACGGTACAGGGGTAGCACTGCTGCAGCAAGGCATGTCCTCTGAAAGCCGAAGGAGTGTCAGCTCCAGTAAGGGGGGAAATAGAAGAGCAGGGCAGGCCAGGCAGGTGTTGGTAGTGGGGGACTCAATTATTAGGGGAACAGATAGGGCAATCTGTCACAAAGACAGGGATCGTTGAACAGTGTGCTGCCTACCTGGCTCTCGAGTCCGGCACATCGCTGATCGGGTTGACAGATTACTGGGAGGGGCTGGTGAGGACCCAGCGGTCATAGTGCACATTGGCACAAATGACAAAGTTAGAGGTAGGTGGAAGGTCCTTAAAGATGATTTCAGGGAATTAGGCTGCAAGCTTAAAGCAAGGATCTCCAAGCTGGTATTCTCTGAAATACTACATGTACCACGTGCCACGCCGGAGAGGCAGCGGGAGATTAGGAAGATAAATAAGTGGCTCAGGAATTGGTGTAGGAAGGAGAGGTTTGGGTTCCTGGAGAACTAGGCCGACTTCTCAGTTGGCTACAGATTCTACGCTAGGGACCGGCTGCACCTCAATGGGGAGGGTGCAGCTGTGCTGGGGGAGAAAATGGCTAGAAGGTTGGAGGAGTGTTTAAACTAGGGATTGGGGGGAGGGTATTAATTTTATAGGTGGGGAAGATAGTGCAGATAGTGACCTGGGCACAAATAAAGAATTTGGGGGTGGGGTTAGAACAGTCAATATAGTAAGAAGGAATAGAGGTACAGAGAGATACATAAAATGCATGTACACTAATGCCAGAAGCCTCACCAACAAAATGGAGGAATTAGAATTAATTTTGTTGGAAAATAATTATTACATGGTGGGGATATCTGAGACATGGCTGGATGAGAGCCATGACTGGGCAGTTAATTTACAGGGCTATAGTCTGTTCAGAAATGACCGTACAAACAAGCGAGGGAGGGGGGTGTTTATATGTAAAATCATCCTTAAAACCCATCTTGCATGAAAATATATGTGAATCTAATGAAAATGTAGAGTCCCTGTGGGTGGAGATAAGGGGAGGGGGAAAAATAATAAATTATTGATAGGGGTTTGTTATAAGTCTCCAAAAATAATGGAAGCAGCGGAGAATATCCTCATAAAGCAAACAGATGAAGTAGAAAATCAAGGAGAAGTCATTATTATGGGGGACTTTAACGACCCTGAAATACATTGGGGAACAGAAACCTGTAGTTCAAGCAAAGGTAATAGGTTTTTGACAACTATGAGAGACAATTACCTTTCACAACTGGTTCAGGACCTAACAAGAAGGGGGGCACTGCTAGACCTAATATTAACCAACAGGCCCGATCGCATATCAAATATACGAGTTGAGGGTCATTTGGGTAATAGTGATCACAAAATAATAAGTTTTCATGTATCCTTTAATAAGATGTGTAGTAGAGGGGTTACAAGGACACTAAACTTCAGGAAGGCAAATTTGCAACGGTTGAGAGATGATCTTAGTGCAATAAACTGGGACGATATCCTGAGAAATAAAACTACACAAAGCAAATGGGAGACATTTATTAACATCCTGAATAGGACCTGTGCACAATACATACCCTATGGGAATAAACATGCTAGAAATAGGAGGAAACCACTATGGCTAAATAGTGCTGTAAGGGGCGCAATAAGTGAGAAAAAGAAAGCATTTAGAGAACTAAAGCAAGTAGGTAGTGATGAGGCATTAAATAAATAGAGAAAATTAAATAAATTCTGTAAAAAACAAATCAAGGCAGCAAAGATGGAGACAGAGAGACTCATTGCCAGAGAAAGTAAAAATAATCCCAAAATATTCTTTAACTACATAAATAGTAAAAAAAATAAAAAATGATAGTGTTGGCCCCCTTAAAATTAGTCTGGGTGAAATGGTGGATGAGGATGAGGAAAAAGCCAATATGTTAAATGATTTTTTTTCAACCGTATGACAGAAAACATGATCAGTGATAACAAAAATTCTCCATTAAATGTCACTTGCTTAACCCAGCAGGAAGTACGGCGGCGTCTAAAAATCATTAAAGTTGACAAATCCCTGGGCCCGGATGGGATACACCCGCGAGTACTGCAGGAATTAAGTAACGTCATAGATAGACCATTATTTTTAATCTTTAAAAAGATTCCATAATAAAAGGGTCTGTACCACAGGACTGGCGTATAGCAAATGTTGTGCCAATATTCAAAAAGGGGGCAAAAACCGAACTTGGAAATTATAGGCCAGTAAGCTTAACCTCTACTGTGGGTAAAATCCTGGAGGGTTTCCTAAGAGATGCTATACTACAGTATCTGAAGAAGAATAACCTCATGACCCAATATCAGCATGGGTTTACGAGGGACCGATCCGGTCAAACTAATCTGATCAGTTTTTATGAGGAGGCAAGTTCCGGACTGGACCAAGGAAATGCAGTGGATGTTGTGTATATGGACTTTTCAAAAGCTTTTGATACGGTTCCACACAAAAGGTTGATACATAAAATGAGAACAATGGGGATAGGGGAAAATATATGTATGTGGGTTAAGAACTGGCTCAATGATAGGAAACAAAGGGTGGTTATTAATGGAAAACACTCAGACTGGGTCTCAGTTAACAGTGGGGTACCACAGGGGTCAGTATTGGGCCCCCTTCTTTTTAACATATTTATCAATGACCTTGTAGGGGGCATACAGAGTAGTATTTCAATATTTGCAGATGACACTAAACTCTGCAGGGTAATCAATACAGAAGAGGACAATTTTATATTACAGGAGGATACAGTATATGTAAACTAGAAGCTTGGGCTGATAAATGGCAAATGAGCTTTAATGGGGATAAATGTAAGGTAATGCACTTGGGCAGAGGAAATAAAATGTATAATTATATGCTTAATTGTAAAACACTGGGCAAAACTGTCACTGAAAAAGACCTGGGTGTATTGGTGGACGACAAGCTCACGTTTGGTGGCCAGTATCAGGCAGCTGCTGCAAAGGCAAATAAAATAATGGGATGCATTAAAAGAGGCATAGATGCTCAAGAGGAGAACATAATTTTACCTCTATATAAGTCACTAGTGCGACCACACTTAGAATACTGTGTACAGTTCTGGTCTCCGGTGTATAAGAAAGACATAGCTGAACTAGAGCGGGTGCAGAGAAGAGCGACCAAGGTTATTAGAGGACTGGGGGGTCTGCAATACCAAGACAGGTTATTACACTTGGGGTTATTTAGTTTGGAATAACGAAGGCTTAGGGGTGATCTTATTACTATGTACAAGTATATGAGGGGACAGTACAAAGACCTTTCTACTGATCTTTTTACTCTGAGGCCTGAGATGGGGACAAGGAGGCATCTTCTACATCTGAAGGAAAGAAGGTTTAATCATAATCACAGATGCGGATTCTTTACTGTAAGAGCAGTGAGACTATGGATCTCTCTGACGTATGATGTTGTAATGAGTGATTCACTACTAAAATTTAAGAAGGGCATGGATACCTTTCTTGAAAAGTATAATATTACAGGTTATATATACTAGATTCCTTTATAAGGCGTTGATCCAGGGAACTAGTCTGATTGTCGTATGGAGTCGGGAAGGAATTTTTTTCACCAATGTGGAGCTTAGTGTTTGCCACATGGGCTTTTTTTGCATTCCTCTGTATCAACATGTTAGGCTATGGGTTGAACTAAATGGACTTAGTCTCCCTTCAACCTTAAAAACTATGTTACTATGTTACTGCCAGACGCAGCTGAAAATTTACATAAAAATCTGCAGCAAATATGCTGCAAAACACAACGTGTGTGAACATACCCGAAATCACCAAGATTCGATCACTGTCCAAATATTTCTGTATGTGTGAGTACGTTTTACACCATTTCACATTTCTTGTACTTTTTTTACTTTTTCATTTATTTTCCTTATATTGTTGTTTTCTCCATTGTGTAGACACATATTTACCACTGTGAGGAGCTCACTGCATACAAAGTTATACTGATATTATAGACCTCGGTTCCATCAGTATAACATATTGTCTCATATAGAAAAATAATTGTTTTTCCAGTCATGGATGCTCGTCAAATAACCCCCGTGGATCTAGTTTAGGGCCGGCCCTCTGGCTCTGGAAGTGATGTCCACTACTTTCAGAAGATAGAATTTCTCGGATGACGCGCTCTTCTAGCCACCTGACTGCTGTAGATAATCACAGCTGCAGCGATTCTCTAACTTCTGAGGTATCATATGTAGAGCCGGCGCAGACCCCCGCAGAGCTTTACACTCGATCAGCGGAGATTGTCGAAAGGTGAGTTTGCCACAGTTTGTTACTTTAAGTGCATTCATGCCTAAAAAGTAATTTTATCTACATCAGACAAACTTATTAAAGGGGTTTTCTACTTTCAGGAAAGTGGACCACAAATGCTCCAAAATACCTAAATTAACCAAGAGAGCAGAGATATCAAACTTAAACACACAGAGGGCCAAAATGAAAAACTTGGACAAAGTCGCGGACCAATCAGTATACAAAATAATGGGCCCCACATAGTCGTCCATACAGAATAATGGGCCCCACATAGTCGTCCATACAGAATAATGGGCCCCACATAGTCGTCCATACAGAATAATGGGCCCCACATAGTCGTCCATACAGAATAACGGGCCCCACATATAGTCCTCCATACAGAATAATGGGCCCCACATATAGTCCTCCATCGAGAATAATGGGCCCCACGTAGTCCTCCATCGAGAATAATGGGCCCCACGTAGTCCTCCATCGAGAATAATGGGCCCCACGTAGTCCTCCATTGAGAATAATGGGCCCCACATAGTCCTCCATCGAGAATAATGTGCCCCACGTAGTCCTCCATCCAGAATAATGGGCCCCACGTAGTCCTCCATCCAGAATAATGGGCCCCACGTAGTCCTCCATCCAGAATAATGGGCCCCACGTAGTCCTCCATCCAGAATAATGGGCCCCACGTAGTCCTCCATCCAGAATAATGGGCCCCACATAGTCCTCCATCTAGAATAATGGGCCCCACATAGTCCTCCATCCAGAATAATGGGCCCCACATAGTCCTCCATCCAGAATAATGGGCCCCACATAGTCCTCCATCCAGAATAATGGGCCCCACATAGTCCTCCATCCAGAATAATGGGCCCCACATAGTCCTCCGTACAGAATAATGGGCCCCGCATAGTCCTCCATACAGAATAATGGGCCCCACATATAGTCCTCCATCGAGAATAATGGCCCCACGTAGTCCTCCATCGAGAATAATGGGCCCCACGTAGTCCTCCATCGAGAATAATGGGCCCCAAGTAGTCCTCCATCGAGAATAATGGGCCTCACGTAGTCCTCCATCGAGAATAATGGGCCCCACGTAGTCCTCCATCGAGAATAATGGGCCCCACGTAGCCCTCCATCGAGAATAATGGGCCCCACGTAGTCCTCCATCCAGAATAATGGGCCCCACGTAGTCCTCCATCCAGAATAATGGGCCCCACGTAGTCCTCCATCGAGAATAATGGGCCCCACGTAGTCCTCCATCCAGAATAATGGGCCCCACGTAGTCCTCCATCCAGAATAATGGGCCCCACGTAGTCCTCCATCCAGAATAATGGGCCCCACGTAGTCCTCCATCCAGAATAATGGGCCCCACTTAGTCCTCCATCCAGAATAATGGGCCCCACATAGTCCTCCATCCAGAATAATGGGCCCCACATAGTCCTCCATCCAGAATAATGGGCCCCACATAGTCCTCCATCCAGAATAATGGGCCCCACATAGTCCTGCATCCAGAATAATGGGCCCCACATAGTCCTCCGTACAGAATAATGGGCCCCACATAGTCCTTCGAACAGAATAATGGGCCCCAAATAGTCCTCCGTACAGAATAATGGGCCCCACATAGTCCTCCATCCAGAATAATGGGCCCCACATAGTCCTCCATCCAGAATAATGGGCCCCACATAGTCCTCCATCCAGAATAATGGGCCCCACATAGTCCTCCATCCAGAATAATGGGCCCCACATAGTCCTGCATCCAGAATAATGGGCCCCACATAGTCCTCCGTACAGAATAATGGGCCCCACATAGTCCTTCGAACAGAATAATGGGCCCCACATAGTCCTCCGTACAGAATAATGGGCCCCACATAGTCCTCCATACAGAATAATGGGCCCCACATAGTCCTCCATACAGAATACTGAGCCCCACATAGTCCTCCTTACAGAATAATGGGCCCCACATAGTCCTCCATACAGAATAATGGGCCTCACATAGTCCTCCATACAGAATAATGGGCCCCACATAGTCCTCCATACAGTTTAATGGGCCCACTTAGTCCTCCATACAGTATAATGGGCCCACTTAGTCCTCCATACAGAATAATGAGCGCCACATAGTCCTCCATACAGAATAATGGGCCCCACATAGTCCTCCATACAGAATAATGAGCGCCACATAGTCCTCCATTCTGAATAGTGGGCCCACATACACTGTGTGCAGAATTATTAGGCAAGTTGTATTTTAGAGGATTATTTTTATTATTGATCAACAACTATGTTCTCAATCAACCCAAAAGACTCATAAATATCCAAGCTTAATATTTTTGGAAGTTGAAGTGTTTTTTTTTTTAGATTTGGCTATCTTAGGAGGATATCTGTTTGTGCAGGAAACTATTACTGTGCAGAATTATTAGGCAACTTAATAAAAACCAAATATAATCCCATCTCACTTGCTTATTTTCACCAGGTAAACCAATATCAGTGCACAAAATTTAGAAATAAACATTTCTGACATGCAAAAACAAAAACAAAAAAAATTAGTGATCAATATAGCCACCTTTCTTTATGATGACACTCAACAGCCTTCCATCCATAGATTCTGTCAGTTACTTGATCTGTTTTCGATCAACATTGCGTGCAGCAGCCACCACAGCCCCCCAGACACTGTTCCGAGAGGTGTACTGTTTTCCCTCCCTGTAGAACTCACATTTTATGATGGACCACAGGTTCTCTATGGGGTTCAGATCAGGTGAACAAGGGCGCCATGTCATTATTTTTTCTTCTTTTAGACCTTTACTGGCCAGCCACGCTGTGGAGTAGTTGGATGCATGCGATGGAGCATTGTCCTGCATGAAACTCATGTTTTTCTTGAATGATACCGACTTCTTCCTGTATCACTGCTTGAAGAAGTTGTCTTCCAGAAACTGGCAGTAGGTCTGGGAGTTGAGCTTCACTCCATCCTCAACCCAAAAAGGTCCCACAAGTTCATCTTTGATGATACCAGCCCATACCAGTACCCCACCTCCACCTTGCTGGCGTCTGAGTTGGAGTGGAGCTCTCTGCCCTTTCCAGATCCAGCCTCTGGCCCATCAAGAGTCACTCTCATTTCATCAGTCCATAAAACCTTTGGAGAGTGACACACCAGCTCTGGCACGTCAAGGTAAGGAGGCTTATTCGCCATGCAATGCTCCTCTGGGAAATGTAATATGCAAATTGTCTCTTCAGAGAAAAAGAGGACTTGTACTTTATAGCGCCACCTATTGGAAGCAGCAATCCTACAAGTCACAATCAACCCTTTAACGAGTCGTGCAATATGACTTAGGATAAAAGCCAAATCAGAATCTCAATTTGCAGACACTGTGTTTCGGGCTGTTGGCCCTCATCAGTGCAAAGTATGAGAACTGATTTGGCTAGGTGTGAGGCTCTGGACTGAGGTCTAAGGGGTAACGTTTCTCCTTATGGAGAGTGACACACCAGCTCTGGCACGTCAAGGTAAGGAGGCTTATTCGCCATGCAATGCTCCTCTGGGAAATTTTCCAATAGGTGGCGCTATAGAGTACAAGTCCTCTTTTTCTCTTACAACCTTTGAAAAATCAGTCATAAGATATTTCTTGGCCCATTCTTGAAGTTTTATCTTATGTTTCTTGTTAAAAGGTGGTCGTTTTTCAGCCTTCCTTACCTTGGCCATGTCCCTGAGTATCGCACACCTTGTGCTTTTTGATACTCCAGTAACGTTGCAGCTCTGAAATATGACAAAACTGGTGGCGAATGGCATCTTGGCAGCTTCACACTTGATTTTCCTCAATTCATGGGCAGTTATTTTGCGCCTTTTTTGGTCAACACACTTCTTGCGACCCCATTGGCTATTTGCCATGAAATGCTTGATTGTTCGGTGTGGGGTGATTTGGCCCACGGACGGAGTTTGACACCTATGCAATAGAGCAATCACTCACCCTCCCTTGGTCCAGCACTGAGTCTCCGTCGTTACCGGGGTCTCTGTGTTTTGTCAGGTTGACAACTCACATCACCTCTGCAGCCAAAAGCACAGGACCCGAACAGTGGCAGAGAGCCGGCACTGAACCAGGGGAGGGTGAGTACCTTCTCTATTGGTTAATTTAGGTATTTTATATTGTTTATGTTCCACTTTCCTGATAGTGGAAACCCCTAGGCTATGTGCCCACGATGCAGAAATGAAGTGGAAAATTTCCGCTTCATTTCTGCGTGTCCTTGCCAGTAAAAACGTGTGCGGATTTTAACACGCGTTTTTGACATGCGGATTTGCCATGCGTTTTTCTAATGCATTGAGTAGGCAAATCCGCATGCGGAAAAGCACAAATAATGGACATGCTGTGGATTTTTCCGCACATAAAATCCACTGCGGAAAATTCCACAGCATGGGCACAGAACATGCGGATTGTTACTGGGGACCATGGGGCACGGATTACCAAGCAGAAACGCTTGAAAAACGCATCGTGGGAACGCAGCCTAACGCACCAAGCATTTTTATTGCTCATAGTTGCAATCCGAGAGTTGTTGCTATTCAGTAGAGCACATTAGTTTCCATGGCTGCGTCTTTTTTCGCCTTGTTTTGTGAGGGATATGGTGTAATTTTCAGTCACTCTGTTCCTGGTGAAGATAATGAAAATATTATTTCTCGTTAACACTTTCTGAGGGGAATGTACTAACTAAAAACACTTAAGAATTGTTTTCGTGTTGCACCAAGTATACAGAATTATTTCTTTATGCACTTTTAACGGGGAAACATTTACAGTAACATCTCTGCTGCCATAGGCGAAGAACAGCACAGCTGCAGCCGCACAGCACAGAGCCGTACAGCACAGGTAGTGACAGCTGCTGCCATACTCCAGCCCTCCGGCACTATGAGGCGGTGTTTACACGTAGCCGAGCACACCCCATGACGTCACCGCGCCGTGCACTCCACATACCTCCGCACGTCAAGACGTTCCTGACAATCTTATTACCTGTTACGTGACGCCACTGCCGCAAGGGCTGCTGGATAACGTAGTCCACTTTGTCTTTAGCAGCTATACCGAGAGGAGCTCCGTGTACTACAATTCCCGTGAGCCTCCGCGATGTAAGGCACTTTAATGAGTTGAAGGTCTGCTCAGTGAAGGCTCCGGGGGACCCAGGGGCAGCGGGGAGCGGGTGGGTATACATGGGGGTCGCCGGTGTGAATGCTGTGTACGTATTGGGGGGCTGCAGAGGAGTGTGTGCTACTTGATGTCGTCCCGTGTCCTTCTTGTCTTCGTTGTGTGGAGTGTGCACTGCATGCTGCTGCTGTCCGCCT
The DNA here is from genome assembly GCF_046119375.1 of Phyllobates terribilis. NCBI lineage: Eukaryota > Metazoa > Chordata > Amphibia > Anura > Dendrobatidae > Phyllobates > Phyllobates terribilis. Next base: position 528,380,159 of record NW_027362771.1, on the reverse strand, counting down.
GTCTGTATACAGATGGCTGTGTGTAATGTATAGCGTGTGCATGGATTATATACAGCGTGTACAGGTGTGTGGCTGTAATATACATCTCTGTAGAGTATAGCAGATTATACAGGGTATACAATGACATGTACATACAAGCATATGTATGTGTGTGTACATTTATATATGTGATATACATTTATACAACAATCCTATATATTTGATTGCCGTATAGATACATATATATGAGATATGTGCATGTACGTGTGTGTATATATAGACATTAAATATGATCTTATATATATTACACCTTATATACATATTTGTAGCTATACAATAGTCATATATAGGATTAATGTGCAGCTACACGTGTGTGTGTGTGTGTATACAGAGATATGATATAAAATGTGTATGAGTACTGTATAGGCATATATATGAGATGTGTGTCTACTTATATCTGTACATGTATAAAATCTCAGACCATATTTAGCGTATGTATAATATATATTAAATTATACATATATTGTCTGAGATATATAGACTCACACCATATGCATGTGAGTAGCTATACAATAGTCATGTATAGGATTAGTGTACAAGTATTCACATGTATATGAGATGTGTGGTATTTGTGTGTATATGTATACATATATACATCCAGACTTGTACGTATGTCATTTTCTACACTTAATAATTTTGTCTCATTTTTTGCACATGCACTGTACGGAGATGGTCATCATTCCCGGCTCACCCCATGGTGCTCATAATCTTTCATGCCTACTGCAAAGCCTCTTGAGCTGACATGCACATTAGATAATTTTTGACCAAGCTTTCTGATTTCAGTACTATCAGGCGACCACCTGCTGGAGACTTTCTGACCCCCCTCACACCTTCCAGATGTTAGAGAGGGCAGGATCGGGCATGTTTGATTTTAACATAGCTGGTTCCTTTAAGCTGTGTCTGGCAGCGGCATAGTCCTCCCTCCCCATGCAGACGGCATCCATGCTCTGGGAGCTGAGCATGTATATGTATTATGACAGCCAAATGAGCATTCATCTGACAAGGATAATAATAATAGTTTATTTTTTTAGCGCCAACATATTCCGCAGCACTTTACAAATTTTAGGGGGGACTTATACAGACAATACAGAATAAGCATATCTCATATCGAAAGGAGTGAGGGCCCTGCTCGCAAGCTTACAGTCTATGAGGAAGTGGGGGAGACACAAAAGGTAAAAAGTACATATATTGTATAATGCAGCCTTGATATACTGAATAGGATAAATAATAATACATGGACTGGTCGCCTGCCAGTATGAGTGCAGTCCTGACAGAGGCTTTTATGTGCATGGTTGGTTTGAACCCGAAGTTGAAGAAGATTTTAATATGGGGGAAAGCTGGGATGGACAGAGTGTGTTTAGGTGATACGCCAGTCTAAAGAGTCTAAAGGATCTACTGTGTATTGCTGGCTTTAAATAAAGTCTATGTTCACATCTGCACACTGCGCTGTTCTTGCTATGAAAACAGTGGAAAGTCATTGTAAGTCATGATATCTACTGTACGGTGAATTATTTTTAATTATTTTTGATCACATCCACTTTCCACAGGAAGATCCTTAATGTTAGAATAGCATTGCGTTCAGTTATGAGATGTATTCAAGAATCCCATTAAATACTGCACACTTCCGACTCCCTGACTCATGGAGGGGGGCAGTCGTGGGCAAGGGAAATCTCCTGCTGCTGTTTGCACAATATAGACCCGGTTTATGGCAGCCTGTATTCTGTGAATGAAGATCATGCTGGGGCTGCCAGCATGTACTGATGGGTACTTGTTCCACAAGTGCTTTCTATGCTTTACTCTCCTGTTCTCTTTTACACTAATGATTCTGATTAGGTAATTTAATGTATATTAGATGATTGATCATCATGCAGTTCTCTCATTTATGAATCTCACACGTGTCCAACACAATCATGCAGCCATTGGTCCATTGTAAGTGGGCAATTTTTTGGCCATGCTGCCAGCACACCCTCTACTCGTGCCTTATGCCTTCACTTTAAGGCCAAGTTCACATAAGCGTATAAACAATCGTCCTGAGTTTCATGTAGAAAACGCTGACATTTGGAGACGCTTATTAACCCTATACAGCTATCGATGTCCCATTTGTACATAGGCCATAAAGATTTGATCAGTTGGGTTTCAACCTAACCCACTTCAGAATGATGGTTCTCGGACACTTCTGGCCCATTTACACTGACCCACTATATTCAAGCCGTTCGGTGCTCACTTACCAGGCTGTTTACACAGGCCGACGAGCAATGATGGAGACAGAATGATCGCCAATATCCCAGTTCTGCCTGTTATCGGCAGCACATCTCCTGTTTATATGGGGCGATGAGCTGCTGATGTTGTCCTCAGTGGAATATGAACCCGGGACCACAGTGCTAACCACTGAGCCAATGTGCTGCCCATGGATGTATAGGTATACAGTGATGTCCGCTGCTGTATTCTAAATAGGTATACAGATGTATACTGGCCCAACAGAGGCAAAAAGGACACACTTTTGGCCACCTTTGAGAGAACTGGAGTTTAACACAGTCACTCTATGTGACTGCATACTTGTGAATCCTCATTGCTGTCAGGATTCTCCGTTGCCAGGAGCAGGTGGTCATGTGAATTGAGTGATGCCACGCACATCTAGTTGGAATGTGTCCTGAAGTATGTAAGTCACATACTTGCAGTCACATGACGGCCCGGTCTCAACGCCGCCACCGAAAAATCCTGACAACATACGCTATGCGATACGCGAGAATTCATAAATCTGCAGTTACATAGAGTAACTGCAGACTTTCATGACAAGCCTGGACAAACCCTTTAAGGAAACTACTGTAAGCTCTTCCTGAAAGGGCAGGAGGTATGAAATAGCCAGTGTAAAATTTCAAGATTACTTATTTAGGGTGTATGTGTGTGTGTGTATATATATATATATATATATTTTTTTTTTAAGAAATGAAAGCTGAGCTCTTATTGGTTGCTATAAGCAACGGACAGATTTGATAAATGAGGCCTATGATATTAGCACGAAATCCGGCCCTTGCGGTGGCCACAAGTCTATGGGATGGTTTATGTTGGTGCTGTACAATGTGACTCCAGTATGGGGATGTGAAATCAGTATCTGGAATAATTAAGGAGTTGGTTTCTGTCATTAGTCTTGAGAGTCTGGGATTGTCCTGAAATTAGAATTAAAGGGGTTTTCCAGGATTTTATTATTCTCGTAAACCTAAAACATCTTTAATATGTGTATATTATATACAGTAAGCATGGAAAACCCCTTTTAATATGGCCAATTTGCCTGCAACTCTTAAAAGTGCGATTTTTAGCTTTTCAAAAAAAAAATTGCAGACATGTCACAATTGGCAAAGTCCTGTGCGTCTTGTGCCCAAATCGCGTTATGTCCTGTGTTGTGACAATTGATAGATGCGATTTTCTCTGCGATCTTCATGATGCGTGACCATAGCAGTAGCCTTAACCTTTTAAAAGGTTTGTCTCATAAGACACGTTTATCTCCTATGCAGAGTTAGGACCACCGCCTATCCTGATGATGTGGGCTCAAGGCTCCCCCTGAGCATGTGCGACCATTACTCCTAGAGACAATACATGGAGCAGTGGTCACACATGCTCACTACCACTACACTCACACAGGGGGGCTTTGTTCTTGTGATTAGTGAGGGGTCTAGCAGTCGTACCCCCAGCATTCGTACATTTATCTATCCTGTGGGTAGCTTATATCTGCTGTTTTTGGCACATCCTCTTACGGAATCTTGTGGATCCTGATAATGAATTCAGGTCTGAACTAATGGACCCCACAACGCATAATGTGCTTGTGGGGCATTTATAGGAAACTGGCTTAGGCTCCTTAACTATAACGTTCCATGTGCAGTGTCCTTGTATTATGATGTCTGTATCTACAGTTTGTTCTTACACTTCGGTGAGTCAGAGTACATGACGATGGTCTCCGCTCTCTTCCCCTATACAGGTGGTCAGTGCAATGCCCCTTGTTCTGCTGGTGAGTGCCTGCTGATGGTTAGCAGTGGAGCTTCCTGCACCGCCTGCTCGTCCCCCTCCCTTGACCCCTGGACCTTCCTCACTAATGACTGGCTGGATTGTCCTGCCCATCAGCTTGACTGCATTCTCCATTCCTGGGATATGGATTGTGTAAGTACCCAGTGTACGATGCTCTCAGTGGTGGGTGTCTAGCTTAGGTTTAGGCTCCATTTAAAGCTTGCGATGAGGTTCATTTTGCTGCCCTGGTTTGTCCTATATTGAGGTGTAACTTGAAGCAACGGTGCCCCAACGCAAAGTGTATAATGGGTCAATATAGAAAGACAAAAGTCACCAGCTCACCACTTCAAGGTGACAATAGTAGCTCGTTGGCTGCGGTGCAATAACAAAGGTGTGGGTCGGTTCCCAGGATGTGAATAAAGTAAAGTGGATATTTCCAGAATCTACAATTGGAAAAAGTAAAAACAAAAATATTAATTTGATCACTCTAAAATTTCAAAGACAACATTTTCCTACGCGTTTCATGCCCATGAAGGACCCTTAGTCATAGCAGTGTGAATGAGCCTCTTAAATAGTCTGATATGGGAGGATTTGCTAGACAGGACTATTTAAGAGGCTCATTCACACTGTTAAAGTGCTAGGACAGTGGGCTCTGCATGGGCTTGAAACGTGTAAAAAAAAAAAAAATTGTCTTTGCAATTTTAAAGTGATCAAATATTTTGTATTTTTGTTCAATTGTGGATGCTGGAATTATCCATTCTACCCGTGTAACGGATCCCCACCATTGACTTATTGATGTCTTCTTATGTGACAGAGGGGCTTTTTCTTGCCCACAGGCACTTGGTTCCTGTGCATGTCATATAGTTATACTCCTTTTATATACATACTTGTGAATGTCTCAGCTATATCCATAGTTAAAGGGATAGTCTTCTATAAAAAACCCCGCTACTGTGGAGATAGAAGAGGGACTGTGCAAGCAGATATAGTAGAGAGGATGTGGGTGTGAAGCTCTTATTATTTCTCGTAATAAGTGAGCGGTATACAGTATGGTCAGACAAGATAAGAGTGGTTTCTTAAGATTAACGGAAGAAATGCTATACTAATATAGACTGACAGAAGTGCTAGTAACTATACTTTTAGAAAAGGGCGCTCCTGAAGTAAAGAGCATTTAAAGTGCCTCTACAGACTACTGTCTCGTGCTTGTGTCCTCTATTAGGGCATGTAGATGTAATAGAAGGAGACCCCACTCAGTAAACCCTTCCATCACATTTTGTAACTAGAACAGAGAGCGGCTCTGAATTTGGAGGATCGATCTCGTTATTGCATTGCATGGTTGTTCCCGTATTTTGGTTGGTACTATGTAAAACTTCACTTTGGGTTGTCCAAATTCTAGTTTTTCAAAGCAGTTGAAAAATGGACCCGTGGTGGTCCTCCACATATACTTACCTACTGGACCCCCTGACATTAATCTTTACTGCTGCTGGTGTCCACCACTGGTCTCTCCTATGGCGGGGAATGTCAAGTGACCACTGCTGCAGCCAATCAATGGGAGCTGATTGGTTTCAGCGGTCACCTGACGCCTCCCATGGCCGGATGTAGATGCCAGCAGACAGTCGGGGATGTTGATAGCAGCACGGAGGAATGACAGGGTGTCCAATAGGTGATTGTTTCTTATTTTAGGATGACCATTGGCCTAGCAATGTCACGTCTGCAGATACCTGCCGGCTCCCATGCGCTGCAGTATTTATCGTGCACCTCACCTGTACTGAGTAGAATTGGTGGCCGATACTTGCCTGGAAATATTTGTGGAAGTGTTGTCACAGGCCCCTTCACGTATTACTGAAACCAAAAAGAAATTAACTGGAGTCAAGTTGGTATGCATGCAAAATAGACGCATGTTCAGACTGGCCGAAAAACAGACAAAAACCAAGACAAACAAAATAAATAAAATAATTACCCTGCTGTAAATAAATAAGTAAAAGTAATAGTGCATATAAATAACATTAATAACATTGGGTACTTGGTAAACACTGTTTTTGATTAAAAAAAAGCGTAGAAGCCATCTCACCCGTGCCAAGGTGTACCCAAGTTCGGGATGGTCCTAACTTCTAATATTAAAACCTTATCATGCGTCATAGTGACTTCCTGTGTGAATAAGGGCTGAGAAGGGCTATGTGTCCATGTTTGGGACCCTTTACTTCTCAGCCCTTATTCACACAGGACGTTACTACGAAGCAGGGTAATGTTTTAATACTAGAAGTTAGGACCATCCTGAACTTGGGTACACCTTGGCGCTGGTGGGATGGCTTCTACGCTTTTCAATAACGGTGTTTACTAAGTGCCCAATGTTATTTATATGCATTATTGCTTTTTCTTATTTACAGCAGGGTATTTATGTATTTTGTTTCTGTCTTGCTTTTTGTCCCTTCACGTATTACCCCCGCAAGTGCTGAGTTGAAGGCGTGACTTACTTATGTGTCACAATGGATGTTGGTAGACTTCTGGTAATGATGGCTTATGGTCTCCTTTCTTCCAGGTACGCAATGGCTGTGATGAACCATCACGTGTGTCCTGTGGAGAACTGGTATAAAACAACGCTTTTCTTCCACTGTACACTTATTGACCTCCATAGCCAAGGGTCCAGAGACATGTATAGAAATAATATACTCTGTGGTAATGTGGTGGACGGCCATCTTCTTGGTGATATAAGGATGAGTATACACCAGGTCATAACTCCACATGTGCTCCTACTAATGTGCAACAAGACCTGGAGTCAGCGGTGCCGCGTCTTGGGAGGAGGCTGATGAGAGAGGGCCTGAGTAGTTCTGCATAAGAAAAATGATCCAACTCTCATTACATACAAGGCTGTAAAATACATTGGGCTGTCATGGGAATATTTTTAGGTGCTGGCCAAGCTTGCTTTAGTATAATGATATAGGTAAAGCAATGTTTCCTTATGTAATGACATGTATGGGTCCCCTCGGCAGGACGTACAACGTGACGTGTTCCGATGACAATGCTAAGCAGGGGACACCCAAGACTTGCTGCACCCTGGATGATGTCCCTCTTATCAGGTGACTTATGGTCTTTGCCAACATATTTCCTTCTCATATATATTTAATTGTTGTACTAACAATCTGTTTTTTTTTTTCTTGTCCAACCAGTAAGTGTGGCACGTACCCACCCGAGAGCTGTCTGTTCAGTCTGATCGGAAATGTCGGAGCTTTTATGGGTAAGTGCTTCCCAGGAAGCGTCGTGTATCTTCACTGTCCACATTTTCCACCAGTGTCCTTCCCTTCAATCCACACTGACATCAATTCCCCTGTCCCTTCTCCCACCACACTTATCACCCCCGCACCCATCCCATTGCCATCTTTCTACCCAAGCATGTGTCTTCCCACCCATCCCCTGCTCCCGTGTCCTCCGTCCCTCCCTCCTCCCTGACTCTCCTTTCTCTCAGTGGTGATCATCTGTTTGCTGAGATACAGTCAGGTTATCGAGCTCAGCCACAACTCCTGGCTGAACACTGTTGCTCTGATCTCCGGCTGCACCAACGCGGCAGGCCTAGTCGTGGTGGGAAACTTCCAGGTAAGTTCCCAATAGTTTGTACGTATGTGCTATCACATACTGTACTGTTTTCCACTTTCCTGTAAACTTTTTTGTTGATGGTATTCTTTGCCAACTTCTTAAAGTTCTTCACCTAAATTTCAAAAATCTATTGTAATGGGTTGAATTGGGCGTGGCATGATGCAACAACTACCGGGCAGCTACAATCTGTTATATGGTTGTCGAGTAATGCTTCCCTAGCAGCCAGTCTCATTATATCCATGTATCCAGTAAAGCCTGAATTATGGTGATGACAAGGAGACTTGGCACAACTGAAAATTATAAATTAAGCTGAAAAACCTGTATACCTTGTGACCTTCTTCATGCTTTATCTCATACAGGGTGTTTAAGGTGTGGGTACTTTGGGTAATGTAGTTTGTCATTGTTCCTGGCAGGTGGATTATGCCAAGTCTTTACATTACATTGGCGCAGGAGTGGCATTCCCAGCCGGCTTGTTGTTTGTATGTCTTAACTGCATCCTCACTTACCATCTGGCTGCCAGTGCTCTAGACTACTGGGTAGGACATCTGCGGGTCAGCCTGACCACTGTGGCCTTAATATCACTTGTCCTGAGTATCCTTTACATACAGAGAAAAAAAACAACAAAATGTGTGTATGTATCTAACTTTTTCTCCACAGGCCTCACCATCCATCCATCACCATCTGTGCTGATCATTAGTAAGTGCCCAACAAAAGACCTCTGTACAGCACCATTCTCCACCTTTGTCAACAGCTGTCTACCACCTCCTTCCTGCAATAACTTTGTTACCCTTTCGCCCTTTCCGCCACTGGCAGCAGCATTTTCGCTCTTTCCGCCACTGGCAGCAGCATTTTCGCCCTTTCCGCCACTGGCAGCAGCATTTTTGCCTTTTCCGCTCCTCCACCACTGGCAGCATCATAGTCTCCCTCTTTTCACCCTCCAACCACGGGCAGCAGCATTCGTGCCCTCTCTTTTCTAGCAGCAGCATTCTTTCCTTTTCCAGACCTCCACCATTGTCTGCAGCATTTATAGTTTCCAGACTCCCGCTGAACTATTTCCTAAGTACACCCACTTCAAGCCACAAACACTGCACTGAAAATGCAGAGTCAGCATATTTTCAGACAGCTTAGGTTCCTACTTTGTGCGAATTGCCAGCACTTGGAGGAACTCTTGGCTCACACTTTGAGAAGCCTAGACTAAACAACATGAATGCCCTTGATTATGTCTTGGTGTATGATGCAAAATATCAGTCAGAGCTTTTTGTGATCTAACGTCAAATTTCCTGCCTAGATATAGAGTTAAAGAGTAGGCAAACTTTTTTTTTTTATTATAATTATTTATCAGTCTATGCAAAGTTATGAATCTTTGTAATATACTCCGGTACCTTATTTTGCTTCCTTCTCTTTGAAACACCGTGCTCAATTGCTGTTTTAATTTTCTAGTTCGTGATCTTTTAGAAGCTGCTTTGAACTGCTGCTCTAGCAAGAATCTGTACTCAAACGCGATTTACAAATACATTCCCTGTCTGAACACAGATTGGAGCAGAGAAGCTCACCAAGGGAGAGTAAATAGTTATAGTAAATAGTGTTTGAGCAGCAGTTCAAAGCAGCTTGTAAAAGAGCCTGAACTAGGCAGGTAAAACAGAACTTTGATAGTGAAGGAAGCAAAATAAGGTAATGATTTATATCTTTTCAGAGGCGGTTTATTAAATATAAAAAGTTTTAGTTACTCTTAAATTTCCGGCTGTGCTCAGCCACAACCAGAGAGGACAATTTGTGTGTCAGAGTATATTACCCTTAACTTTATACCCAGGCGGCGTTTTTTTCATCCATGAAAGCTTCCTCCTTCAACATCTGGCTGCAATCTGCGAGTGGATCTTCGTCCTGGACATATTGGTCTTTTATGGAACCTTTGCTTACGAGTTTGGTTCAGTTTCCACGGATACAATTATGGCGGCTCTGCAGAGCGCAGCTGCGCGTAGTTGTAAGTCACCGGGAAGCAGCAGCACATCCACCCACCTCAACTGTAATCCTGAGCGGATTGCCATGATTTAAGAACAATGTGGTAATGGGCCACTGACCTTACCAGTCCCAACACTCAGGATTATTTTTAAGACTTTTTATTTTTGTTTTTATCAAATACCTAAAAAGAAATGTAAGCCAATTTTAACTCTTTTTTTTTTTTTTTTTACAGCCGGATTGGCCTACGGCCGTCTTGACTGGCAGCAAATGGGTTATGTAAAACAAAAGTATTCACAACGTCTCACTTTTTTCATGTACATTGTCACGTCTAACACTTTTTGGGGACTTTTTTTTGTACTTTTTTTTTAATTTCTTTTACATGCAAAAGTATTTTAAAGTACAGCCATTGCTTAAAACATGTGGAACCTGCTAAACCTATAGTTATTAACGCTCTAGTACTATGCTGATTCAAAAGGAATTAGTGATACGTTTATGCTTTACTTTATCATTTACATTGACTTAGTTCGGAAAGCAGCAGTTGTAAAAGTGCGGCCTATAGGACGGGAGCATGGTAAAAGTTGAGGCGCTTACAAGGTGCTCATAATGGGTTCAGCCATATGTGCTGCCTATCGGGAACAGTCCTCTAAACTCAAGTTTTGGGGTAGGAGGTGTTAACCCATTTAGTGCCTACTATATTATCTCTTAATGGGCATTTCGTAGATGTCCCTTTTAAGTGCCGTTTAACTTTGAAAGGATATTCGGTCGACAATACTGTCTTGACAGGTGGGTTTCCCTTATGGCCGGTGTTCATTGTTCCCATTTGCTCCATTGGCCAGCCAAAGGTGTAACTAGAAATTAATGGTTGCTTGACTGTTTCCACAATTCCCTTAGACTACAGGCAAATATCCCGTGTATAGTCACTATTGATTATGGTCGGAATCCTTTAAAAAGGGACGAGTTAGATCCTCTAGCTTGTCTAATTTACTGAATACTTGTATTCACCATAAAATAATGCTGGGGGTATATTTACCTAAAACTCTTGTTATTCTTCCAAGAAACCTGCTTTTACCATTAACCTTGTCAATATGACGTGTCCCCACAAAGAAATAACAATGAAAAAAAAAATAGTGTACGGGTGCACAAATACGCTGTGGCCAATATACTATATAATATATATATATATATAATATTATAGCGCGCGCACATACACACTATACTACCATATACATATGCGTCAGCACACTGTCACTAATGAGTACATGAACTCCAGTATTGCTGTAAACGTTAAAAACGTAAGGTACTTGGTTAGCATTTTTGATCAAAGGGCACAAAAGCTATCCAACCACGTCAAGGTGTCCTTTTAATATGAATGGTCCCTAGCCACTAAATGTCTTACCTCTTCATGTGCCAAACCAGCCCCATGTGAATGGGGAGTGAAAAGGCAACCAGGCATAGCTCGCAGTTAAAAGTTTGTATGGGAAAGAAGAGTGGATAAGGGTGCAGAGCCCTTGAGGCTGGTTTGGCACAAGGAGAGGTTGGACATGCAGTGGTTAGGAACTATCCATATTAAAAGGTCGCTTTGACATGGTTGGATGGCTTTTGTGCTCTTTGATCAAAAAACACTAAGTACCTTTACGTTTTTAACGTTTATAGTAATAGTGGAGTTCATGTATTCATTAGTCGCAGTGAGCTGACGTATCATGTGTGTGTTCCCACATATGTCTGATACAGTCAGCTTGTCAGTGTGTATGGACTGGTTCCTTTGACAAGGTAAATGGTAGTACCCCGTTTAAAACATTTATTTCTAAAAGGAGTAACCCAATGCACAATTTTAAGACAATATGCTCCAGACATGTTATCTTAATTACTGAACCGGGCATGTCAGGAGAGCTGGCACTCCTCCTTTTAGGCTTGTAGAACATTAGTATTGGATTCATGATGTCACACTGAAATGTCTTTATGGATGCAATGTATACTTAATTCCCAAGGGAGTAAGATATCCCCTATCCATACAGGACTGTGTCCATTTTGGTGGAGTCGGTATAAAATAGACTGACTCCGACTCCTAAAATATATAATAAATTGGGTACAGTAGTTCAGTGCAGTTTGTGGGGAATATTTTTTTTCATAAGAATTTGGGAAAGTTCTGAAATGTCCTATAAATGTCTGTCCTATTCCTGATCTAAGGGTCTAGACTTTTAGCTGAGATGAATCTGTGCAGCAGTAAATTTATCACTTAAACATGAGCCGTGTATGAGGGAGTCGGAGTCCGTGTTATGGAAATTGAGGAGTCGGAGGTTTGGCTTACCGACTCCACAGCCCTGTATCCATCTAATGGTGGATAACTTACTGATTGCTGGGACCCCATCGATCTCAAGAGCAGGGCAACTTGGTATCCAGACTCTGCCATGTCTTGAATGGAGAGAAGATGCCCATACTTCCAATGCACTACGTTAATTTTCTATGAGACTAACGCATAAAACCGAGCACAGCGCTGCTCGATTTCCGGCAGTCCCATAGACAATGAATGGAGGAGAGGTTGAGCATATGCACCTCCGCTGTATTCCACAAGGCTGTGCAGAGTCCGGTTACTTACCAGATTCTAGATCCTTGTTCTCGGCATCGCTGGGGATTCAATCACACCCACAGCGATCAGTAAGTTATCCTCCATCCCTTGGGAATTAAATATAAGTACTATTAAATAGAATTACATCTCGGTGATCAGATTCCCAGCGATTAGTAAGCTACCCACTAGCCTAAGCATTGAAGATAACTTCCTATTTTGAGAATATGTCTTTAATATGGTAATACAATTTAAGGTGGCCATACACATTAGATAAATGTTGGCCCAAGCTCATTGAGTTCAGTGGAGTAGGCTGACTATTTAAAGGGGTTGTCCAGGCACGCTATGTGACTGCAGACTTGTGGATCCTTACAACACGCAGAGTGCACGGCCAGGATTCTCCGGTGTCTGCGCTGGGAGATGGTGGTCTTGTGACTATTGATATGCAATTTAAATACTTCCGGCCACATTCAGACTAGACGTGTCCAGCTTTGCTCAGTTTACTTGTATTGAGCAAGGCCGCGCACGTCTAGTCGGCATATGACTACATGTAAACAAATCACATAATTGCGGTCACACGCCTGGCGCCGAAGAATCCTGACAATGTGCACACTGTGCACTGTGAAGATTCACAAGTCTGAAGTCAAATAGTGTGTCCCCATCCTGGACAAACTTTTTAATGTTTATTTGGGTGTCTCAATTCTCTCCCAAAGGGTGTTGTCAGGCGGCCGTATAACAGGGACAACAATCGCATCGCAGTGCTCATACTGGCCGGTGGCTTGCCAGACCCGAGCATGAAGGCATGCATTTGTATGCTCGCGTCAGGAGGGCTGCCGGCCAGTCCATGTACTGTGATGCAATTATCTTCCGTGTTATACGGCCGTCTGACATCTCCCAAAGGCAGATGTTGGAGAAAGGGGGAAGAAGGATTGGGCATGTGGAATTTAACACGCCCAATCCTTTTTGTTCTCATAGGTTGTAAGCCACCACCAGAATTGTCTGGCAGCCTTTTATTCACCTCTCCCTACTGAGACCACCATTGGAGTGTTCATGTTTAGGATTAGGAGGAATCAAGGTGTTATGGGTACAGTAACATGTAGTGACGACCTTAAAGGAGAAAGTCCCTAAAACAGCTGGGATTCTGATACTAGATAGTGATGGTGGTGGTTCCCACATGTTTGTACGCAGGCCCATATTACTGAGTATTGTGTTGCTTTGCAGGCTCCTGGTGGAACTGATGCAAATCTTGATACCTCACAATTTCCATATTTTCTCGACACTTTCTTTTTTTATACGTAGCACATGCTGACTTTTTATTTTCTTGTTACATGTTAGAAATTGTGTATGCGGGGTGACACCACATTCTTCACAAGTAGAGTATTTGGCAATAAGAAAAGAACAAAAAAAACACCAGTACACCAGATCTGCCACTAGGTGTCGCAGTGCAAAACTTGACCAGGACAAAGTCAATGTTCTGTTCCAGCCTCCACTTCAAGGTCGCGTATCCACAAGCCTTAAATCTTCTTTGTGTACGGCTTTGTTCAGAGAGATCTTTTCCTGGAAAGTGACTGTTGCTGCTTCAGCCGGGTGGGAAGTGCCCCTTCCTGTCCGAAACTTTTACAAACTTCCTCACTGCCACTTGACACTTACAGGAAATGTGGTCCCGAGTCCGGCAGAGCCAGGATTCCTGTCTTCTCTGCTGTCCCAGGGGATCCACACTGTTCTACATGCTGCTCTAACAGAGGCTGGGAGCCTTGTGTGTTACAGGAGAGCTTTTTTCTATTGTTAATAAAGGTGGAATTTTATCAACTCTTCTCTGGTCCATTATTCCTGGCCATCTAATATGTACGGGGGTGTCCTGACATCAACTCTTCTCTGGTCCATTATTCCTGGCCATCTAATATGTACGGTGGTGTCCTGAGATCAACTCTTCTCTGGTCCATTATTCCTGGCCATCTAATATGTACGGTGGTGTCCTGAGATCAACTCTTCTCTGGTCCATTATTCCTGGCCATCTAATATGTACGGTGGTGTCCTGAGATCAACTCTTCTCTGGTCCATTGTTCCTGCCCATCTCATATCAACCAAATATTCAAATTGCACATAAGTTAAATGTAGCTAGGAACAAAAAGTGTAACACAGTTTCCCCACAGAGTCTATGAACAAGTGAAGAGAGGTGGAGTACTCCTAGAATATGCAAGCAACAAAGAAAATGGAGTAGCCATGAACCACCTAATAAGATAAAAGCCAAAGTATATGTAAAGACATCATTAAAGTTTACAAAACCGTAAACAGGAGGTCTTGAGTAAAGGAGGAACAAAAAAAAAAAAGTGGGGGAAGTCCACCCAAGTATATTATTAACCATGGGAAGACGTAACAACAGATAATACTAATGCAAATAAATATGGATACTTGCACAGCACACCTGTAGAGATGGCAATGCCCGACGCGCGTTTTGCTTCCGCCTTCTCAAGGCACTCCCTTATCGCTTCGGGACAGCATGGGGCATTTCCATCTCTACATATTATCGGTAAGTTATATACTATACTGACTACAAGCAGTTTTACTGACACTTGCACATCCCTGGCTGTGTATTTCTGATGGCTCTTACGTATATTCTTTTGTTATATACCCACTGAATATGGTGACTGTCCCATACGGTTGTTCTCCTAAGTCAGGAGGAGTTGACTGAAGCAGCAAGTCCCACATGTCCTCAGCTACTCCATTTTGTCTATAGGAGTGTCAGCGACTATCTTCGTCAGTGCCATAGACTTTGAATGGAGCAACAGGGTTCACACGGATAGCAAAGGGTAAAATGCGTAGAAAAACTGCTGCATTTCCTCAACACAATCTGAAAGGCCAGTTCCTGTGGGCATGTGACCTTGGGGAGAGAACTCACTGCAATGGGGGTCTGGCAACTGCTTTCGCTGAGCATGTATGTGTATGCAGGGGGACTGGGGAGGGCAAGGGGGAGATAGCGGACGGCTGTCTAAAGTGCACAGCCAGCCTTAAAGGGAATGTGTCATCAGAAAATAACTTCTGGTTTAAATTCAGTTTCCAGTTCATCCCTGGGGCTGGCACACAAGGAGGTGGTCTTCTTTGACCTTTGTTGGCACAGGATAACAGAGCGGTTAAAAGGCCCCTGCCACCAGCACATTCCCACCCTCACCCCACCCCCCTTCCATCTTAAGGTTTTTCCTGTTTATACAGGGGATGATGAAAGTTGCTGCAGTGGAAATAACATCCCTTTAATTTTTTTTTAAAGGGAGTCTGTCTGCAGGTTTTTGCTACCTCATCTGTGAGCAGCATAATGTAGGCAAAAAGAAGCTGAATCCAACGATGCATCACTTAGATTACTGGGTGCAGCTGTTCTGACACCACCAGAGCTTTCAGATTTAGCATGAAGCAGAGCTGAAGAAGCTAGCCCCGCCCACACCAGGCTCTGTATATACAATGTCCATAGACAGTGAGCCACCTGTCACAGGAGGGGGTGTTGCTGGTCCAGGAGGCACAGTGCTGCTGTGTCCCAGCAATGATAAGCTCCTGGTGCTAAAACATCATTGTAAGCAAACAAAACCTCAGAGCTTGATAAGAGAGGCATCACTGAAATCTATGCTTTAACCCCTGCAGCATGCGGTCTTCAGATTACATAGCAAAAACCTACTGACAGATTCCCTTTAAGACCTTTTTTCAATCTATCAATAATATGCATGTACATCTTTTACCTAATGAAATGCTATGGGAAAAAGCACCAGGTTATGCTGAGTAACAAAAAAAAAAAAAAAAAAAAAACAGTGGGCATGAGATTTTTATAAATCCCATCCACTTTGCTACAATTGTAAAATGCTTTACTGACACAGCCTCAAAAGTTCCTGGTGGGCACACAGCCTTGGGCTTCTGCACCTTCGCAGGTGTTATTTCCTGGTGTGCTGTTATCAGGGACAAAATGGGAATTGGACCTAGCAGTAATTAGTTTTCCAGGAATTCCCTAAAGACAGCACCCTTATCTTCCTTCCCTTAGGTTTTATGTGAAATTATGCATATGAGTTCCTATTAATTTGAATAAACATTGGGGGGGGGGGTGATGGTGGCGGGGTCTTCTAATCTTTACATGATCCTGCCCTTGCAAAAGTGAAGGAAGACAACCTCCCAGAGTGCCATCCTGAGGCCAAATTACCGGTAGTTCTAACTTCCATTTTCTTGTGTTACATGTATGTATATATACAGTTAAGTCCATATATATTTGGACAGAGACAACATTTTTCTAATTTTGGTTCTAGACATTACCACAATGAATTTTAAACAAAACAATTCAGATGCAGTTGAAGTTCAGACTTTCAGCTTTCATTTGAGGGTATCCACATTCAAATTGGATGAAGGGTTTAGGAGTTTCAGCTCCTTAACATGTGCCACCCTGTTTTTAAAGGGACAAAAAGTAATTGGACAATTGACTCCAAGGCTATTTCATGGACAGGTGTGGGCAATCCCTTCGTTATGGCACTCAAGCAGATAAAAGGCCTGGAGTTGATTTGAGGTTGGTGCTTGCTTTTGGAAGGTTTTGGTGTGAAGTAAACATGCGGTCAAAGGAGCTCTCCATGCAGGTGAAACAAGCCATCCTTAAGCTGCAAAAACAGAAAAAACCCATCCGAGAAATTGCTACAATATTAGGAGTGGCAAAATCTACAGTTTGGTACATCCTGAGAAAGAAAGAAAGCACTGGTGAACTCATCAATGCAAAAAGACCTGGGCGCCCACGGAAGACAACAGTGCTGGATGATCGCAGAATAAGCTCCATGGTGAAGAGAAAACCCTTCACAACAGCCAACCAAGTGAACAACACTCTCCAGGAGGTAGGCGTATCAATATCCAAATCTACCATAAAGAGAAGACTGCATGAAAGTAACTACAGAGGGTTCACTGCACGGTGCAAGCCACTCATAAGCATCAAGAATAAAAAGGCTAGACTGGACTTTGCTAAAAAACATCTAAAAAAGCCAGCACAGTTCTGGAAGAACATTCTTTGGACAGCTGAAACCAAGATCAACCTCTACCAGAATGATGGAAAGAGAAAAGTATGGCGAAGGCGTGGTACAGCTCATGATCCAAAGCATATCACATCATCGGTAAAACACGGCGGAGGCAGTGTGATGGCTTGGGCATGCATGGCTGCCAGTGGCACAGGGTCACTAGTGTTTATTGATGATGTGACACAGGACAGAAGCAGCCGAATGAATTCTGATGTATTCAGAGCCATACTGTGTGCTCAGATCCAGCCAAACTGATTGGCTTTATGTTTTGGGTCATTGTCCATCTGTAGTATGAAACGACGACCAAAGCAACCCAGGAGTTTATTAAAGCAAAGAAGTGGAATATTCTTGAATGGCCAAGTCAGTCACCTGATCTCAACCCAATTGAGCATGCATTTCACTTGTTAAAGACTAAACTTCAGACAGAAAGGCCCACAAACAAACCGCAACTGAAAACCACTGCAGTGAAGGCCTGGCAGAGCATCAAAAAGGAGGAAACACAGCGCCTGGTGATGTCCATGAGTTCAAGACTTCAGGCAGTCATTGCCAACAAAGGGTTTTCAACCAAGTACTAGAAATGAACATTTTATTTACAATTATTTAATCTATCCAATTACTTTTGGTCCCTTTAAAAAACAGGGTGGCACATGTTAAGGAGCTGAAACTCCTAAACCCTTCATCCAATTTTAATGTGGATACCCTCAAATGAAAGCTGAAAGTCTGAACTTCAACTGCATCTGAATTGTTTTGTTTAAAATTCATTGTGGTAATGTCTAGAACCAAAATTAGAAAAATGTTGTCTCTGTCCAAATATATATGGACCTAACTGTATTATATAAAATATTAGATATATACAGACCAAAAGTTTGGACACACTTTCTCATTTAAAGACTTTTCTGTATTTTCAGGACTATGAAAATTGTACATTCACACTGAAGGCATCAAAACTATGAATTAACACATGTAGAATTATATACTTAACCCAATCGAGATGGTTTGGGGTGAGCTGGACCGCAGAGTGAAGGCAAAAAGGCCAACAAGTGCTAAGCATCTCTGGGAACTCCTTCAAGATTGTTGGAAGACCATTTCCGGTGACTACCTCTTGAAGCTCATCAAGAGAATGCCAAGAGTGTGCAAAGCAGTCATCAAAGCAAAAGGTGGCTACTTTGAAGAACCTAGAATATAAGACATATTTTCAGTTGTTTCACACTTTTTTGTTAACTATATAATTCCACATGTGTTAATTCATAGTTTTGATGCCTTCAGTGTGAATGTACAATTTTCATAGTCATGAAAATACAGAAAAATCTTTAAATGAGAAAGTGTGTCCAAACTTTTGGTCTGTACTGTATAGCTGAATTTGTATTAAAAGCAAGAAATGGAAATCTTGCAATTTTAACTCTGACCACTGGGGCTTTTTTTAGACTCCCAAGTTCCTGTACTTTCAGCAGACTCCTTATCATCAGAGGCAGGGTTACAATGGCTGATAACGCACGATCTGCCATTCACAACAGGCGATGTCACAGCGGACTCTGCCCCTCTCCCTTCACAAGGACCTTTGCACACGCTCATTAAATGCTTCAATACAAAATATATGTGGTCAGCATCCTGTTCATTGTAGCTAATGTACATGTGTTGTTTCCTGAAACAGGAGATTAATCTAAAAAAAAAAAAGCCCCATTAGTCAGTGTAAGATTCCAAGATTTCCATTTCTTAATTTGAGATTAGACAAACCCAGAAAATATGGTCCTTCCTTCATCAGGCTGTAAGAGAAGGGTACTGAGTGCATGTTACAGAAAGTAACCAAAATAAGAAAACTATATGGGCCCTTGTGCATTAACGGACTGAAAATTCCTCCTGCTTTGGAGGTGGATGTGGCCCCGTACCTCCCGGGCCCGTGTTCGGCTGCACAGGTTGAAACAGTGGTATGTCCACCCCTGGATGGGTCATTGGTGACCAGCAGTCCTGACTGATCGAGTCTGAATAGGTCACATACCCTTTTAAAGGGAGTATGTCAGCCAAAGTGATAGTATAAGCTGGTAATGGACAGTGCTGTCAGTGAGGGAGGTGGGAACATGCAAAACCAGTGGGAGGAGCAGCGCTTTGGGCCTCTTGGCAACACCCAGGGTGCACCGAGCACTTTAATTAGCATCTTTCATTAAAGCCTCATTCAGACATCCATTTTTCTCACGAGAGAAACAGATTATTCTGATTGAGAATGTGGTCTGTTTTTTTTTCATACGTGAATAAAAAAAAAAAAAAAAAAAAACCTCTAACTTCTCCATTCTGACAGTCAGTGAAAATAGGACTGCACTCAGATGTCATCAGAGTATGGTCCAATTTTTTTTCACGGACCCACTTACTTGCATTGCCGATTTTGATCCGATCCTCGAATCAAAAATCAGACATGTGGTTGGCCCCATAGACTATCAAAGGTACATGTGCTATCCGGGAAAAACACATAGCACTCGGATGTCTTTGAGTTTCTCGGGAACGGAGGCAGCGATTAGATGAGGTTTTTATAGGGACCATCTGCATACCCTACAAGGTTATGTGCTTAGTTTATATTGTCAGTTTGGGCCGACACACTCCCTTTTAAATATTAAAAGGTGGAAATGCTGTGACCAGTTGTTATGGCCAAGGAAGCCATTTATTTGTAGCGTCACATGAATAATGAATGGCCGTCCATGTAATATGCAGTTTGGCAGGAACTGCCAAAAGGAAGAGTCTTTCCATTCCATCCTAGCAGAAGGAAGACTGCACCAGTTATAGTGTTAGATTTTCAGTTATCAGCAACTAATTCTCTATTAATTTTCGTCAAAGCCTCTAATATCCTCCACCATGTTGGCAGCAGTTGTTACGTCAGTGAGGGGTCTTCATCAGCCAGCAGTGAATGATTACAAGCACTACATTTACAGTATAACTATTGCCAATCTTGATATTTTATATAAAAATCTATTGTGATAATTATAATTCTGTGCAATACAATGTTGAGATTTTGGAAATAAAAAAAATAAAATAGTAATTTCACAAGACTGACAATAATAAGGTATGACGTGCTCATATCTGGCCTCGAACCCAAAACACATCTGTGATCTTCCAATGGGAGCTGCAGCCTGGGGACCCAGCCCAGGTGCTCCGGTCATGTGTAAGACGCATTAGAAAAGTAGGATGAAGAGAGATCAGGTGTACATGGCTTCATGGAGATACTCCAGTCTGTGTTCTCTCTGCTGTCTTCTTGCCTGCAACAGTGATTGTCATATCTCAGAGCAGGATAACGGGAGAAAAATGACAACACATAAGAGCATCCTCTAAAGATACATTTACATACACAAAATTTCTGCTGTGAATGTTACATCAAATCTACCCTAAGATCTGCGAGCATTGCAAAGAGTAGAATCCACAGTAAAGGTCCACCGGATCAATTGACATGCTGCAGATTTAAAATCTGCATTGCCGGTCAATTTCCACAGTTTTGTTTTGTTTTTTTTTACTGATTAGTAGGAGTGAAATCTGCGCAAAAACATTGAAAGAATTGACATCCTGCAAGGAAAAAAAAAAATAAGCAATGTGGGCATGAGACTTCAGGGATCTTATTCACAATCACATTGCTAGTACAAGCAAATCATTCAGATTTTGTAACTAAACTGCACAGAAAAAAAAGGCGACAAAAAGCAACATATGCAAATACCCTTATGCTGCAGATTTTGCGCCTACAAATCCATACAGAAAATCTGCGGTGTGTCCTCTCCATGTGAACATACCCAATGGAAGTAAGATCCTAGAGGTGATAATATTCCTTCCATCTGCAGTCATACTTCCTTCCATCTTTCTCACATTTTTTGCTAACTTTCCAAATAAAAAAGTAGTAGTTGTGGCATCTCCCTCCCCGGCTGCTTATCTGTCCCCCCAGTTCCCATCCATTTTACCTTTTCTTGCTTGTATTCTTCATATTCGGGGCTGTCTGTCGGCAGCTCATCTCTGCACAGAGGGCAGGAATTTGTCTGCAGATAATGAAGAACTATCATTAGCCATGCATTATTATCAGTGCAGAGCTTCACGTAAGCAGAGACATCGGTGCTGCTGATGCATCTGTAGGATCTGGAGAAAAAAAAAAATGATCGCCAGGTCTCTTCCCAACATAACAGAGCTACTAGATCCTAGCAGACCTACAACCGTTTCCCCTGTAACTGGGGTTCCCATTTATATAAATACAAAATATTATACACATATATATATATACACATACATACATATATACACATATATATATATATATATATATACATACACACACACACCTTAGATCTCTTGGTGGGACAAATTATGTATAAAACATCTGCATAAAAAAAGTTACTCTCATAAAATCCATCTTCTTACATACATAACAAATTAGGGATACACTTGACTGTAAAAACCTTGAATTCATTCAAAAGGTTATTTGGTGTGAAATATGAGCACTACAAAAAAAACAAAAACTTTCTATACACACACATTTGTGTTGCAAGTAAGAATGACAGGAATCAAAGATAGAGATTATATATATATCTCTATCTCTGCTAAAAAGAAGAGGCAAAAACTAAAAAAAAAAAAATTTGCTGGTGATTAAGGGGAAACCCTTTTCCTTACGACTGCAGCCAGGTATAATATAGTTTGTAGATCCGTCTGGGGACCAAAGAAACAGACGAGACTAGTCTGGCGCTGCCCCCATCAGGCTCTTCCCAGTGATGCTGCAGGTGATTAACAGCTCAGTCCATGTACACACGAGGGAGTAAATGATCTATTACCTGCACTAGCCCTGGGAACAGCTGGACTAGTCCGGTATCTCCCTTTAGTCCCCGGCTAGGTCTCTAAAGTATATTTTCTCTGAAAGGCTGAAGCATTTTGGAGAAAAATATACCTGGCTGCAATCATGCAACCAAGCTCTAATTCATCCTGTCCATGGTTTTGGCAGCATAAATCAGATGACAATTTAAGCCTGGTCATTAAGGGGTTAAAAGGATATAGGCACCTTTTGATATGGAAAAATTGGATTTACAAAGGTAAGTGATTACATTTAGCTAAAGAAACTGCATTAAGTTTCAGTCTGCAATCTTCACTCATTTTCAGAGCTCAAGCTGCTGCTAGTTATAGATTTTCTCTGCAACTAGCTGTACATAACTTGTGCTGGATGTGAGGTCTGTGTGTCCAAAGTGCTGTCGCCCTCACTATATATCATATACTAGCATAGCTCCATTCCTGGAAAGATTTCCCCTTCTACAGCTCATAAATTATAATGCGCTTTCTTCTCTATCTACAGCCTGAGTGAGCTACCCTTCCTAATGACTTAGATGCTTTCCCCCCTCTCTGTCCTGCCATGTACATCCTCCTCTTGCTATCTAAGGAAGAAAGCAAGGGGAGCACAGAGCAGTCAGTGCCAGGAGCAGTGTTCTACCATTTTTGAAACAATTTACAGACCAGCTAGGTGAAGGACTTGGCATGAGAAAAATGGCAGGACAACTTTCTGGGCAAAAATGTCCTAGCAACTAAGTAACAATCATGATGCCTAATTCTTCCTAATTGCCAAGTGCAGTGATCATGGGAGTAAGTGGTCACCGATCACCGCTCAGAGTATAGCGGCTGTGACCATGACACACGTCGTGTATGCAAAGATCGCATTCTCGCTATACTGCATCACAACCGCATGAAAGAGAATTTGGTCATGTCGTCAGCTGCAAATTGCCAGAAATCCTTACAATCCTTGAATTACACAGTCATGGGAACATGCCGGTCTCAATGTGGTCACTTTCACATAGACAGCCCATTGCCTGACGCTTTATCTCCCTTGTGACAGTAAAACCCTTGCTTCTGGTTCCTCTGTAGATTCCATCTAATTACTGAATGACCTAACAGCAGGGCACGAACAAAGCAAAAAGTGGACAATCCCTTTAAGTGGAGAGAAGATTATCTCTTTGCAACATCCCCTAAACCTTTCATTTTGCCATTCAGTATATTAGGCTTTGTTCACACAGCATTTGAACAGAATGTTTGCTGCAAACTGCAGTCCGATTTTCACGGATTGACAGAATGGTGATCTATTTTTTTCTCCCATCTTCTCCACATCCGAGAAAAAAAGATTTTCTTGGATGAGAGAAAATATGGTGGTGTGACCCTAGCTTTTGTCTGACAGCCATCTCCCACGACTCGTCCATACACAGGAACCCCAGGCTGAGCGCTCCTGTGTTCTCTATGAGAAAGCTGCTGGCAGACTCTTCTGGCAGCGACTTATCTCCTGGAAAACAAAAGGATTGGCCATTAGACAAGCTGGATCCTTCTCTACCTCAACATCATCTATTGGGGAAGAATTGGGAGTCCTACATACGCATTGGACTGTCAGATATTGGTGGGCTCAGACGATTTTAGTCGAATGAGTATGGGAGCCTTTAGGAGAGCCAGCACCTCCACTCTTATCTCGAGCACACTCAGTCTTTTTGCTTCAAGGTGCTGTGAATTTATGATAATTTAATGATGTTTGAGGTTTCCCTGTGTCTATTTTTTTTTACCATACAAGAAAATATAGTAATCTAAGGGGTGAGATTTCTCCTTGTGGAGAGTGACATGCCAGGTCTGGCATGCCAGTATGAGGAGACCTAAATTCCTTGCATTCTTCTCTGGGAAATTTAAATATGCAAATTGTCTCTTCACAGAGGAAGAGAACATGAACTCTAGTGCCACCTATTGGACGTAGCAATCCTACAAATCATTATTGACCCTTTAACAAGCCTTGAAATATGACTTAAGGATAAAAGCCAAACCAGAATCTCAATTTTACAAAATACAGAAATGTCATTACCTTTCCAAGCCAGGGCAGTATGCAGGCGGAGTGGAAGAGGTGTTCGCAGGGGAGCTGCCGCACGGTTTCATCCTCCTCAAACTCCAGCAGACACACCGGACACTTCAGACCGGCATCTGTACAATATATAAACCAAGGACTTACACTACTTGGATGGGTGCAATGTTCTCAGAGATCCACTTTAAGGCCAGATTCACACTTGCGACTTCAGACGGACCCGGCTCCGGAACTTCTGACCCGAACTCCACTTCTTCATTAGCATATATGAGGCTGCCGAAGTCCGAACAGGAGACCTGCGTCACGGTCCAAGCAATGTGTGAATCTGGTATAGCCCTGGGGGAAGGGCTTCTGGGCCACAATTGTGGAATGAATATATATTTATTTCGATTTTATTTTTTTTGTACTCACTTGTTTTTGGTTTTTCTTTATGGCAAGAAAAATAGGGATTTCTAAATAAAACATGTGAAGATATTGTTTCAACCAATAAAAATGGACACAGAAGGATAAATAATGGAACTAAATACATGTCATGTCTGAAGACGGTTCCCGATTTTAGCTTTCCGGCACAAGTGTGTGTAACAACCATGAGTAGAAATGAAAGTGCAATGGGATATACTGTGTGATGCCAGGCGGTGTGGGTCACATCTTGTTGCTTAATTACCTTATTTTTGACATTGTGACAGATTTCAATTCCTTACCACATTACCAGATTTCATATAGGGAGTTTTTGATGTTACAGATTTTCTCTAGAATTTCTGCACCCATTAACTTCATTTGGTTTTCCTTTGCATGTGTTTTTATTGGTTTTTTTTTGATGCTGCAGTTTTTGCCTCTTGTTGGCGTGTCATATTTTAAACATAGCTGCTTTATTTTTGATACTTCCAGGTATTTGGCTTTTACAAAACCTAATACAGTGGGGAAAATAATAAGTATTTGATGCAAAATCAGCGGCAGTGTAAGTTTTCCCCACTTACAAAGAACACACTTCAACTATGAGAGACAGAATCTAACAATAAAAAACAGAAAATCACATTGTTTTAAATAATTAGTTTGAATTTTATTGCATGAAATAAATATTTGATATAACAGAAAAACAGAACTTAATATTTGGTGCAGAAACCTTTGTTTGCAATTACAGAGGTCAGACGTTTCCTGTAGTTCTTGACCAGCTTTGCACACACTGCAGCAGGGATTTTGGCCCACTCCTCCATACAGATCTTCTCCAGATCTTTCAGGTTTCGAGGCTGTCACTGGGTAACATTGAGTTTCAGCTCCCTCCAAAGATTTTCTATTGGGTTCAGGTCTGTAGACTGGCTAGGCTACTCCAGGACCTTGAAATGCTTTTTACAGAGTCACCCCTTAGTTGCCATGGCTGTGTGTTTTGGGTCACTGTCATGCTGGAAGACCCAGCCACGACCCATCTTCAATGCTCGTACTGAGGGAAGGAAGTTGCTGGCCAAATTCTCACAATACATGCCCCCATTCCTCCTCCCTTCTATACGGTGCAGTTGTCCTGTCCCCTTTTCAGAAAAGCACCCCCAAAGTATGATATTTCCCCCACCATGCTTCACGGTTGGGACGGTGTTCTTGGGGTTATACTCCTCCTTCTTTTTCCTCCAAACAAGGCGAGGGGAGTTGATACCAAAAAGTTCTATTTTGGTCTCATCTGACCACATGACCTTCTCCCATGCCTCCTCTGGATCATTCAGATGGTCATGGGCGAACTTCAAATAGGTCTGGATATGTGCTTCCGTGAGCAGGGGAACCTTGCATGCCCTGCTGGATTTTAATCCATGACAACATAGTGTGTTACTAACGGTAATGTTTGAGACTGTGGTCCCAGCTCTCTTCAGGTCATTGACCAGGTGTTCCCGTGTAGTTCTGGGCTGATTCCTGACCTTTCTTCAGAATCATCCTGATTCCTTACCCCACAAGGCAAGATCCTACATGGAGCCCAAGACCAAGGAAGATTGACAGTCATCTTGTGTTTCTTCCATTTTCTAATAATTGTGTCAACAGTTGTTGCCTTCTCACAAAGCTGCTTGCCTATTGTCCTGTAGTCCATCCCAGCCTTGTGCAGGTCTACAATTTTGTCCCTGGTGTCCTAGACAGCTATTTGGTCTTGGCCATGGTGGAGAGTTTGGAGTGCGATTGATTGTGTAGACAGGTGTCTTTTATACAGGTAACGAGTTCAAACAGGTACAGTTAATACAGGTAATGAGTGCAGAGTAGGAGGGCTTCTTAAAGAAAAACTAACAGGTCTGTGAGAGCCAGAATTCTTACTGGTTGGTAGGTGATCAAATACTTTTTTTAATGCAATAAATTGCAATTTTATTATTTAAAAATCATACAAAGTGATTTTCTGATTATTATTTTTAGATTCGGTCTCTCACAGGTGAAGTGTACCTACAATAAAAATTACAGACCTCTCCATTCTTTGTAGGTGGGAAAACTTGGAAAATCGGCTGTGTATCAAATACTTATTTTCCCCACTGTAGATCTAGTTTTTACCTGCATATTTTCATTTAATGCAATTCTATGGTGAAAATCCACAAATAAAACTCAGCGTACCCGCAAGAGAAATTGACATGTTGTGAATTTTAAAACACGCACCGCAGGTCAGTTTACACTGCGTTAAAAAAACAGCTCCATGGGCATGAGATTTCTATAAATCCCATCCACTTTGCTGGGACGCACAGAGAAAACACGTAATTTCAAAAACGGGGAACTTAACCTTAGCCTAGACAGAATTTATTTGTTTTACTCGACTCTATAGCACCATCATATTGTACAGTGCTTTACAGACATCATCATCGCTGTCCCCATTGGGGCTCACAATCTAGATTCCCTATCAATATGTCTTTGGAGTGTGGGAGGAAACCGGAGAACCTGGAGGAAACCCACGCAAACACGGGGAGAACATACAAACTCCTTGCAGATGTTGTCCTTGGTGGGATTTGTGCCCAGGACCCCAGAGCTGCAAAGCAACAGTGCTAACCACTGAGAAAAGAACAGATCCAAATCAGAGCGTGATCATTTCTTTAGATATCTTTGTGCCTCAGATGGTGATCAAGAATGGAGGTAACAGCCAACTCCGGAGTGGTTGCCACAAATGTATGCAGGGCAAGAACTGGCATGCATTTCTGTTTTAATTTATACCACCTTTGTGACGTAAATTGTGAAGAATTTGTCAAGCACAGCTAGTCCCGTCCCACCCAAGCTCAGCCCATTTTTTTAAAAGATGACAGAGCTTGCTGGCAGAACAAAAAAACAAAAGTTAAAACCTCCACTACTTCCGAGGTGTCTGTTTCGCCCCTGGTTAGCACATGAGGCTCCAACACAGCAAATATTTTATTTTAGCTGTGATATTCATCAATCACCTTCTGTCAGGCTGACTCCTATCCCTGATTCCTGACAGCCATGGCAGAACAGAACCAGTCAGATGCAACCTGTCCTGCTGCTTGTTTAAAGGGAATCTGTCACCAATCAGCACAGATCCGGCCAAGGTTACAAAAGAATTTCTGCATTTCTACACTTCTGTTTTTTTCAGTCAAGATGGGGTGCAGAGTGTACTTTAATGAGAAAAAAAATGAACTTTTTATAATTTACCAAATGGCTGCAATGAAACAAAGAGTGAAAAATTTAAAGGGGTCTGAATACTTTCCGTACCCACTGTAAGTGACACATTGCTGGAATCAGGGTCTTTGCCCAAACATCATGCTGCTTTCAGGGTTTTTTTTATTCAAGTGGTGCAAAAAAAAAATCAGAAATTTGAAAAAAAAAAAAATTGCTTGTGTCACCATTTACCGAGACCCGTAACGTTTTCATTTTGCAGTTGTACGAGAGCTTGTTTTCTTTTTGTGGCAACCTGATGCACATTTTAATTGATACTATTTTGGGATGGATATGATGTTTTGATCGCTTTTTATTTCACTTTGAGGAGTTGTGGTGACCCAAAAGAACACAATTCTGGGGTTTCGACTTTTATTCTCTTTACGGCGTTTACCGATCAGGTTAATTTTAGATTTTTCTAGCTCGGACTTATTTGGCTGCGGCAATACCATATATGTTATGTTTTACAATTTTTTAAGATCTGTATTTTAAATGGGGGGAAAAAAAGGGGGGGTGGAAGCGATTCAATTTTTTTTTTTTTTTTTTTTTTTTTTAACACCTTTCACTGGATTTGTTGCGTTTTTTTTCTTAACCGAGCTCCTCCACCATTGATTCTGGAACAGTTTCTATTTTTCTTTTGTGCCCCTCCATTCAAAAGTTATGCCCCCTGGGTAATAATGGGACAAATATTCCCCTTCAACCAACTGGGCGTATACAACAAAATGTCTCTGTGGGCGTCTGCCTTTCCTCCTCTGATGCTAGCCAATCAGAACACGGCCACGCCCATAGAGAAGTTCTGTGGTTTACACCCAGTTAGAAGAATGGAAAGTTTGCACCATTGTTACCAAGGGGAATAACTTTGGAACGAAGGGACACAGAAGAAAAAGAAACTGTTCCAGAATCAGTGAAACAGACAATTGGAGGAAAAACTCAGTTTAAATTCAAAATTCCATTAAAAAGGGTCTCCTTAATGTAAATTGTTATTCTAGGGCAGCACAGTGGCTCAGTGGTTAGCATTGCAGCCTTGCAGCACTGGGGTCCTGGGTTCAAATCCCACCAAGGACAACATCTGCAAGGAGTTTGTACTCTACTGTTCAAAAGTCTGGGGTTACCCAGGCAATTTTGTGTTTTCCATGAAAACTCATACTTTTAATCATTGCAAAATGATTAGAAAATATAGTCCAGACATTGACAAGGTTAGAAATAATGATTTTTATTTGAAAGAATAATTTTCTCCTTCAAACTTTGCTTTCGTCAAAGAATGCTCCCTTTGCAGCAATTACAGCATTGCAGACCTTTGGCATTCTAGCTGTTAATTTGCTGAGATAATCTTGAGAAATTTCCCCCCATGCTTCCTGAAGCCCCTCCCACAAGTTGGATTTGTTTGATGGGCACTTTTTGCGCATCATACAGTCAAGGTGCTCCCACAACAGCTCAATGGGGTTAAGATCTGGTGACTGCGCTGGCCACTCCATTACAGATAGAATACCAGCTGTCTGCTTCTTCCCTACATAGTTCATGCATAATTTGGAGGTGTGCTTTGGGTCACTGTCCTATTGTAGGATGAAATTGGCTCCAATCAAGCGCTGTTCACAGGGTATGGCATGTCATTGCAAAATGGAGTGATAGCCTTCTTATTCAAAATCCCATTTACCTTGCACAAATCTTCCACTTTACCAGCACCAAAGCAACCCCAGACCATCACATTACCTCCACCATGCTTGACAGATGGCGTCAGGCACTCTTCCAGCATCTTTTCAGTTCTGCGTCTCACAAATGTTCTTCTGTGTGATCCAAACACCTCAAACTTTGATTCGTCTGTCCATAAAACTTTTTTCCAATCGTCCTCTGTCCAATGTCTGTGTTCTTTTGCCCATATTAATCTTTTCCTTTTATTAGCCAGTCTCAGATATGGCTTTTTCTTTGCCCTGAAGGCCAGAATCCCGGAGTCACCTCTTCACTGTAGACGTTGACACTGGCGTTTTGCGTGTACTATTTAATGAAGCTGCCAGTTGAGGAGCTGTGAGGCGTCAATTTCTCAAACTAGAGACTCTAATGTACTTGTCTTGTTGCTCAGTTGTGCAGCGGGGCCTCCCACTTCTCTTTCTACTCTGGTTAGAGCCTGTTTGTGCTCTCCTCTGAAGGGAGTAGTACACACCGTTGTAGGAAATCTTCAGTTTCTTGGCAATTTCTCGCATGGAATAGCCTTCATTTCTAAGAACAAGAATAGACTGTCGAGTTTCACATGAAAGGTCTCTTTTTCTGGCCATCGAGAGTTTCATAGAATAAACAAATGTAATGCTCCAGATTCTCAACTAGCTCAAAGGAAGGTCAATTTTATAGCTTCTCAAATCAGCCAAACCATTTTCAGCTGGGCTAACATACTTGTGCAAGGGTTTTCTAGGGATTTCTAAACATCCATTATCCTTAGCAAACACAATGTACCATTAAAACACTGGAGTGGTGGTTGGTGGAAATGGGCCTCTATACACCTATGTAGATATTGCAATAAAAACAAGACGTTTGCAGCTAGAATAGTCATTTACCACATTAACAATGTATAGAGTGTTTCTGATTCATTTAATGTTAGCTTCATTGTAAAAAAAAAAAATGTCATTTTCTTTCAAAAAATAATGAAATTTCTAAATTACCCCAAACTTTTGAACTGTAGTGTTTATTCTCCCCATGTTTACGTGGGTTTCCCCCGGGTTCTCCGGTTTCCTTTCATACTAAAAAGACATACTGATAGGGAATGTAGATTGTGAGCCCCAATGGGGACCGTGCCCATAATGTTTGTATAGCGCTGTGGAATTAATGGAGCTATATAAGTGAGTAAAATAAATAAATTCAGCAAGATCTGCTAATTGTCAATAATATAAAAATTATGGTCATAAATAGGGACCTCCGTGTGCCACGGTCTAGTCCCCGTTGGTTCCTCGTTATTCGGATGTAATGTAGCTTCTGCCTTTTGCTTGTTACCTGCTTGCTTTGCTGTCACTGTCACTCTTGGCAAGTTTTCTACTACTTTTTTGGCAGCTGGCGGTGGAAGTCTATGGTCCCAGTCTGTTACATCCAGACCTCCAAGATCAATATCCATCCCACTGAGGAGACTCCTGGGAGGAAAGAAGATCGTAAAAGCTCAGCAAAAACATGACAACATCAACAGAAACCAGACCGGCTATTATCTACGGCCCTCACTGTCAACATTAGGCTTTGGGGAAGCTGGATGACGATGTCTATAGATGCTGGAAGAGGAGAAATAAAGATATAGATGAATGTTAGATGTCAATATCAAATGTTTAGGAACTTGACAACAGGGTACTGACATCAAAAGCCTTGTCTGCCCCTTGCCCCCTCCCCATCGCCTACATTCCAGTGTAATAACCTCCTGTGATGCTCAGCTGTGTACGATCAGGCCGAGGGGCTTTATTCTCCCTGCAGGGTAACAGCTCCCAGGATAGATCTTTGATTCATGCTGGAAGCACAGTACAGATTGGCAATGAAAATAAACTTTAACGCCTTTCTATAAACATACGACCAAAAGACTGAAAAATAAAAAAACCCTATCCTGAGTCAGCAAAAGGTGCAAGACAGCAATTTCCAAGAAAAATAAAGTCACATATTAGGAAAAAAGTGGCTTTATAGGGGGCTGCCCAGTTAGCCTAAAAAGTTACCAAAGTGAAAATGAGCGAAACCTACTAATATATGTGACTTTAGAAAGTCTCCCTGATCTCCGCACCAATCCTGGCTTCATTTAACACAGGAAAGATCTTCATCTTCCTCTCTTTGCTGGTAGTTTGTGAAGGGGTCTGGCTGACTCGATTCAAAAGCACCTACGACAGCCTCCCTTCTCGGTTTCTACATTTCAGCAAATGGAGATTGTAATTTGGTCAAGATTAATGGTATTCTCAATGCTGAGAAATATGGGCAGATACTTATCCATCATGCAATACCATCAAGGAGACATCTAAAATTGCTCAAAATGTATTCTTCAGCACGACAATTACCACTGACATACAGCCAGTCATTAAAGAGGTTGTCCACTACTTTTACATTAATGGCGTATCCTTAGGATAGATAATCAATGTCTGATCGGCCGATGTCTGACACCCGGCACCCCCACCAAATCGGCTGTTAGCGTTGTTGGCGGCCGCAAGTACTTACTTGCCGAGCTGGTGGTCTACTTATAGTGGCTACCGCAGGGTACTGCACATCCGCCTCCTATTCAAATCAATAGGAGGATGTGTAGTACCCTGCAGCAGCCACTACAAGTAGACCGCCAGCTCCGCAAGTAGGTACTTCCGGTCAGTGGTCGCCTACCCCGATAACAGCTGATTGGCGGGATTGCCGGGTGTCAGACAACGGCCGATCAGACATTGATGACCTATTGTAAGGATAGGCCATCAATGTAAAAGTAGTGGACAACCTCTTAAAGAACTACCTTCAGTATGAAGATGAACAAGAAGTCCTGAAAGTGATGATATGCTCCCCACAGAACCCTGATCTCAACATCATCCAGTCCATGTGTAATTGACATAAAGAGACAGAAGGATTTGGACAAGCCTCATACACAGAAGATCTGTGGTTAGTTCTCCAAGATGTTTGGAACAACCTCCGTGCTGGGTTCAAAGTGCAGGTTAACATTATTATAGAGCCATTTATTCCATGGCGCTTTATATGTGAAAAAGGGGGTATACATAGCAAAAACACAATAATCTTAACAAAACGAGTCAGCGACTGATACAGGAGAGGACCCTGCCCGCGAGGGCTCACAGTCTACAAGGAATGGGTGAGGATACAGTAGGTGAGGGTACAGCTGGTCGTGCAGCAATGTCGTGGAGCGATAGATTAACCCCATATCTGCAGGTTAACAGTGTTTTTTTTTTTCCATGTGACAGGTTCCCGGGATTTACCATATCCCCATAGACTTTAAAATAGCTGAGTCTGATCTGCAAAACGGATGAGAATAGGACACTCTGAGCCTCATGGAGCGGAGACACTGATTCATTTTTAAAAATGATGTGTATATGGCTCAATGAAACCCTACTACTAGTGTGTGGGCACAACGGATGTGTGAACGCAGTCTTATATAAATGTAAAATGTCGACGCACCACTTCAAACGAGTTGTATGAGAGTGGAAAGCATGACTGCCATCGCTCAGCCTAAGGACATGCCTGGTATGGCAGCTCAGCACCATCTACTTGTGCTACAATACCAGATGCTGGTATCATTTGTGGAAACATGCGACCTCGTGTTTCTAACCTGATATAATGGCCACAGATGGTTAAAGAAGCCGTCTACAAAGGCTAATCAGGTGATGTGTGTTATGGCTCACACACCGCACAGTGTGCAGAGGAAGGAAGGAGCTCCAGCTCCATGTAAACAATGTTACCGATCAGCGAGACTTACAGTAACAGGTCAAAGAGGAAGTGGCTTGGAATTTAAGAAATAGGAAAATCTCTAAGAATAACAATCAGTTTCTAATTAGCAAAAATGAAGATGGAGTTTATAAAGAGGAACATACAAGTCTATTACTTAGAAAAGCAGAAAATCCAATACGAGGAATCTGTCCAAACACACTGACAGTATCCCCTAGTGCTGCTGTCGGGGACTATGGCTGCACGCACGCACGCACGCACACACACACACTTCTTATACAGCACTGGGAAATCCAGCATAATTAGATGCAATTACGACTAGGGCATCATAATGTAAACTGATTATCTGCAAAGCTCCCCCTAGTGGTGACTGCAGGCTTCCAACTTTTTATTCTTTCCAAAATTCTAGTCTCCAGATAAATAATATGAAAATCCTATATTTGTTCATATGTACAATACTGTGCAAAAGTTTCAGGCAGGTATGGAAATAACGCTGCACAGCAAAAATGCTTTCAAAAATAGAAGTGCTAATAGTGTATTTTTATTTATTAATAAAATGCAAAAAAAATCTAAATCAAAAATTGGGTGTGACCACCCTTTGCTTTCAAAACGGCATCAACTCAACAATTCAGCCAAGTACATTTGCACACAATTTTTTAAGTAACTCGGCAGGGGGGGTTGTTTCAAACATCATGGAGAACTAACCACAGATCTGAGGATGTCGCTTGTGTAAATCCTTCTGTATCATGTAATTCTAGATAGATTAGATGATGTTGAGATCAGGGCTCTGTAGGGGCCATATCATAATTTCCAGGACTACATTCTTTTTTCATGTCCCAGGTCATACACCATGCCACAATATCAAGACACAAGGTAGTTATACTGCATCAGCAAGGTCTCTCTCAGGCAAAAATTTCAAAGCATTTTCGGTTTCAAGATGTGCTGTTCAAGCTCTTTTGAAGAAGCACCAAGAAATGGGCAACGTTGAGGACGGTAGACACGGTGGTCGGCCAAGAAAACTTAGTGCAGCAGATGAAAGACACATCATACATTGTAAAATGTTCAGCAGTGCCATCAGCTCAAAACTGTCAGCAACCAGTGGTACCCAGCTGCACCCATCTACTGTTTGTAAAAGTCTGTCCAGAAGCGGTCTTCATGGAAGAATTACAGCCAAGAAGCCATACCTTCAACATGTACACAAGGTCAAGTGACTCAACTATGACGAAAGCATACCAAGTAGTGATGAGAGAGCGTGTTCAGTTAACCCTTTTGGCGAGCATGCTTGGATGCTCGCCGAGTATCTTCAGCATGCTCAGGTGTTATGTTTGAGTCGCTCCGTGTGCATGATTTGGGAATGTTTGACAGCTTTAATACATGTGAGAAATGCCTAAAAACCAGGCATCCTTCACATGTATTAAAGCTGTCAAACAGTCGCAAATCATGCACATGGAGCGACTCAAACATAACACCCGAGCACGCTGAAGATACTCGGAAAACACCTGAGCATGCTCGCTCATCACTAATACCAAGTCAGCATGTGAAATATTTGGCTGTAATAGTTTGTTCCCCAAAGGGCTCAAGAGCGGTATAATGATAGTCTGCAGGAATGGAAGAATTGTAGAAAAATAGCATACCTTTGATAGAGAAACTAGGCCAAATGATTGAAATATGCACAGAAACATAGGAACTGGGGTGCAAAAAAAAATGGCACCAGGTGCTCTGGACAGAGGAGTCAAAATGTGAAATATTTATTTCTAACAGAAAGCAGTTTGGTTGTCGAAGGGCTGAAGAGCGGTACAATGAGTGTCTGCCAGAACAGTGAAACATGGTGGAAGTTGGGAATTTATCCAGGATTAATAGTGTCCTCAATGCTGAGAAATACAGGCAGATACTTTTCCACCATGCAACTATCCAGCATGGAGACGTCTGATTGGCTGTAAATATATCCTGCAACAGGACAACAATCCCAAACATACAGCCAATGTCATTAAAAACAAGGAGTCCTGGCAGTGATGATATAGCCCCACAGGGCTCTGATCTCAGCATCATCGAGTCTGTCTGGGATTACATGAAGAGACAGGAGGATTTGCAAAAGAGACATCCACAGATCTGTCGTTAGATCTCAAAAATATTTAGACCAACTTGCCCGTCGAGTTACTTTAAAAACTGTATGGGAGTACAAGTACCTGGAGTTATTTTGTTTTGAAGGCAAAGGGGCGGTCACACCGAATATAGATTGGATTTAGATTTCTCTTTTGATCATTCACTTTGCAGTTTGTTAATTGATAGTGTATATTATATGTGCTGTCCAGCCATCTTCATCAGGGCTTACAAATATCACCATGTCATACATATAATGTCTTAATTATGCTTATATTACGCCAACACAGTATGATGGTCCCCACAGCCCCCCATACAGTATGG
The DNA here is from genome assembly GCF_046119375.1 of Phyllobates terribilis. NCBI lineage: Eukaryota > Metazoa > Chordata > Amphibia > Anura > Dendrobatidae > Phyllobates > Phyllobates terribilis. Next base: position 528,344,737 of record NW_027362771.1, on the reverse strand, counting down.
TGGATCCTACATTGCACTGCAATACAAGTAAATGGGATACCACAACAAGTGACAAAAAGGGATACTGTTAGGTTGCTACTAAGGTCACTGTGTAGCCTTAGCATAATGGATATGTGGCACCCCTGCGGGGGATTACCACAGGATCCATAGGTGCAGGGAGAGATGTACACTTGGGCACACACAACACCTTCCACCCCAGGTCTGAGGGGAGGAGTCTGTTTCCAGGGAGACAGCAAAGCGGCAGTTGGTCTAGAGACTGATGAAGGAGGAGAGAGACAGAGAGCTGTTGGCTGAGGACCAGTTAAGCCCTGAACTAGGAAACAGGTCTGTGTTGTGAAGCGCCCTAGAGAGAGGGACGGAGGCTAGAAGGAGAGAGAAATAGATAAAACTATTATCCCTTTAGCTCATCCGGACACCGGAGTCCGAGATTGCTATTAGTTCAGGAATAGCATAGAAAACCAGGACAGATCAGGAGGATCTACTCCCCCTGAACAAGAAGGGGAAAGAGTTGCCTAATTTGACCAAGTATAGGACCAGGAGCCCAGAAAGAGAATTGGTAGCCCCAAGGAAAGGTCCTCATTGTCAGTTGTGGAGAAGGACCCCAAAGAAAGTAAAAGGTGGCAGGTTCAGCTTAAGGCAGGACTGATCCCAAGCAACGCACACATTGTTAGAGGAGGCCTCACAAATCTCCAGAGTGAATATCTCTACCTGCACCGAAAACCTGGTTACCCTCCTGAACTGTACCTGTTACCGGACATCAGTAAAAGAAAGAAAGGTACGGGAACAAAGACTTAATGTGTGTGTGTGCCTACTTTGACATTACTGCCTATAGCGTTCGTACAAGCCGTATGCCGATCACCTCAGCAACCATACACAGCGCTGGTAACCGATTTTACCAGTTACCACAGGAGGCGTCAGGACACAATTCTCCCATCATCCTCACCCCCATCCCTTTACTGACTGTCCAGGGCACGGAACCGGGAACCGACCAACCGTGATCCCCACACAAGTAACCCATCCATCCCGGTATCAGAGTACCCCTACCCCTGTCGACCCAATAAGTTTGTGTACTGTAAAACGGGCCGTCATTACTGCGTCATAGAGAAATTAAACTGCGTCACAGAGCGGAGAGAGTCGCGGCTAAAGGAGCGCGAGGATAGCCCCGCTGTTTTTTTTTTTTGTTTTGTTTTGTTATTTTTAGAGTCACCGGTTACTGAAGGAGTTAATCGTAGCGGCTGGCAACGGTTAACTAGGGGGGCACCGTCATGAGTGAAGCAAACAATATCCGAGACCTTGAGGGAGGGGATGCCCAAGACGCAGCAGCAGCCGGTTCCTCAGCTGGTGAAGGAGCCGCAGCATCTGGAGCGATGGCCCCGATAATGCCAATTGCCTTATGTACCGGGGGCCAAATGGTTACCGACGTATGAAGGTAAACCCGGTACCTTAGCAGCTTTCAAACGTAAAATGTGTGCGGTGCTGGACATGTATGCAATGACAGGAAAGCAGCGAGCCTCCTTTGTGCAGGGACAATTAATAGGTGCAGAGGAGCTAGAAGCTGAGACTTGGAGCGATGCGGATGGAGACTCTATAGAAAATGTGTTTGATAAGCTCAAAGCTGCTTTTGAAAAACGCACACAGTCTGAACTAAGGATGCTATTCTACCAATGCAAGCAGAGACCGCAAGATACCATCAGAGACTTAGCCCTATGTTTACAAGCGGCACTCCGGTCCATAAAACAGGTAGATCCAGCAAGTGTGCAAGACGAAGATAAATTGCTTGCAGAACAGTTTATGAATGGGTTGAGATCAGACTTTCACCGCCAGCAGGTGCACATGTCGGTCCTAGATCATCCAGATATGGATTTTAATACCTTAAAGGACCGTGCTATAACTGTACTACGAGACCCATTACCTGCAAAACCTGCAATCCCATCCTGGCAGGTTAATACCTCTCACATGAACTTAGAGCCTACCCCTAAAGACTCTGTAAAAGCGGTAGGACAAGCTGTCGTACCCAAATCTGCTGATGACCTACGTAATCAAGTGTTACAACTAACCAAAAACATGGACTACGTGCTAAAACTCTTGCAAGCCAGACCGGAGGCACAACCACCAAGCAAAATCCAATTAGCTGAATCCTCTGAGGACGTTCCATGGATGAGGAGAAAGCTCTTGTCGCCTGTGCAGGGGACCAATGCACCATTCCAACGCAGAGCCATGTCGCCCGTGGAGGGGGATCAACAAGTCGCCCGTTCAGGGGACCAACGCACCATTCCGACGCAGAGCCACCGACCACACAGATTCTTCAGGACAACCCGTTTGCCTTCGTTGCAACAAACCGGGCCACTTTGTAAGAAGATGTCGTTTAAACCCGAGATTCCTGGGTCCCAGGGCCAACCCCCAGGAATAAAACGGCAGGGCCCATATGACTGGCGTAGTCGGTATGTGGGAGGCCGCCCGTACCTCAACATTACGCTAGAAGGAATCCTCACATCAGCCCTATTGGACACTGGGTCACAAGTCACCACCATCCCACATATCCTTTACAAGCAATTTTGGTCTGATGCTGATCTTAGCCCCCCAGACTCTAGTCTTGTCATTTTAGCAGCTAATGGTCAACCACTGAATCAGGTGGGGTTTAGAGAAGTGACAATAAAGCTGGGGAGGGTGGAGTTGAGAGGCCAAGGGTTATGTGTGGTAGAAGATGACCCCAATAACAAATGTCCTTACATGGTGCTTGGTACTAATGTGATTGAAAACTGCCTTGAAGAAGTGATGCTTTTACTCCAACAGATTACAGAGACTGCTGACATTGGGCGGAGGAGAGTCCTTCAAAGAGAAATCCGTGCCTTAATTCACAAGCAACAGGTAAATCTGTCTGGGGGAAGGGGGGGGGGGAGATTGGCAGTGCGCGGGTAACAGACCTGTTTCCCATTGTATTACCACCAAACAGTGAAATGATGATATGGTGTCGAGCAGCTATGGGTATCAGAAGAAAGGAGTACCAGGCAATTGTAGAACCGGTATATTCAGAGCATAGACCTACACTGCTGACAGCTAGAGGGGTGGTGGATGTACGCAGGGGAAGAGTACCAATCCGTGTATGTTGAATTGTGGTGAGGAAGAAGTGAAACTACCCAGGTATGCTACTGTAGCAAAGCTGTACACTGTCAGTAATAACAACATACAGACACTAGAGCGCTTGCCCCCGTCAAGTCAGGCGGAGGACAGCAACCCCAAGGGACAGCTGGAGGAGTGGTGTCAGCAGTTGCACATAGGGACTGATGCCACTCCCGACCACCAGAAGCAAGGAGTTTACCGGGTAGTACAAGAGTTTAGCCAAGTATTCAGTAAGCATCCATTAGATTTTGGGAGGATAAAAGGGGTACGCCATCACATACCCACAGGAGATCATCCCCCGATTAAAGTGAGACATAGACCCATCCCACCAAACCACTACCAGTGTGCTAAAGAGATGCTGCAGGACATGAAGGAGAACGGGGTTATAAGAGATAGCTGTAGTCCCTGGGCTGCCCCCTTAGTTTTAGTCAGAAAAAAAGATGGTACTATGAGGATGTGTGTGGATTACAGGGAGGTCAATAAGATCACTCACAAAGATGCTTACCCGTTACCCCGGATAGAAGAGTCTCTTGCTGCATTAAAGACTGCTAAGTATTTCTCCACATTAGATCTCACTAGTGGGTATTGGCAAGTCTCCGTTGCAGAAGACCGGGAGAAAACAGCATTCACAACTCCAATGGGAATATGCGAATTCATTAGCATGCCATTTTGGTTATGCAATGCACCGGGGACGTTTCAGAGACTCATGGAGTGCTGCCTGGGACACCAGAATTTTGAGACGGTACTTTTATACCTGGATGACGTCATCGTGTATTCCAAAACCTATGAAGAACATCTGGAACACCTGGTAGAGGTATTTACAGCTCTAACAAAGTATGGAATGAAACTCAAACCATCTAAATGTTACCTGCTGAAGCCTAAAGTCCAATACCTAGGGCATGTGGTCAGCGCGGATGGCGTAGCACCAGATACGGAAAAAGTGACAGCTATCCAGGACTGGCAGAGGCCGACCACCATCAGAGAGGTACGTCAGTTCTTAGGCTTGGTTGGGTATTACAGAAGATTTATTAAGGGCTACACGAAGATGGCAGCGCCCCTACAAGATCTTCTGGTAGGCCAAGCTAAGAAGAGAAGGTCTTCAGAGCCGCCGTTGGAATGGGGAAAGAAACAAGAAGACTCCTTCCAACAAATGAAACAGGCCCTGACCGGTGAGGAAATCTTGGCGTACCCAGATTATAACCTACCATTTGTCCTCTACACGGATGCAAGTAATATAGGCCTGGGAGCAGTACTGTCCCAAATACAAGAAGGCAAGGAAACACCAAGGTTACTTACCGGTAGCCGGTTTTTCCTGAACCCACGACAGCACACCTTGAGAGAGGGATCCGCCCCACCAAGGACAGGAAACCGTCTGAAATAAAAGGGTGGTACCTCTCCCTCGCTTCAGTTGGATTACAGAGCATTGAGAGGACCTCCAGAAAAGGTTAGACACATAACCAACACGGGGGGGGGGGGGAAACTACGGGTGCTGTCATGGGTTCAGGAAAAACCGGCTACCGGTAAGTAACCTTGGGGTTTTCCCCTCACCCATGACAGCACACCTTGAGAGAATTTTGGAGAATATGAGCACCCTAGGGAGGGACCACCGCCTGAAGTACCCTTCTCCCAAAGGTAAGGTCAGAGGAGGATAGATCCAACCGATGCATGTAGTGCATGTAGAAGGTGGATGGTGCAGACCAAGTAGCAGCTTTACATATCTGGTCAATCGAGACATCTGCTCTCTCTGCCCAGGAGGTTGCGACAGCTCTGGTGGAATGAGCCTTAATACCGTCCGGTGCCGGAACACCTGTAGATGTATAAGCTAGACAAATGGCCTCCCTAAGCCACCTAGCAATAGGTCCCTTTGATACCCCGTGACCTTTCCTACTCCCCTGAAAGGCCAGAAAAAAGGACTTGTCCTTCCTCCACTGACTAGTCATGTCTATGCACTGTAGTAATGCCCTTCTAACATCTAGATTGTGGAACCTAACCTCCCCGGGGTTTTTAGGGTTACTGCAGAAAGAGGGAAGTACAATCTCCTGATTACAGTGGAATCTGCATACAACTTTTGGAAGGTACGCCGGATCTGTACGCAGGATGACCCGGTCCTCATGAATTTGGGTGTATGGGGGAATCAACAGAAAGGGCCTGCAGGTCACTCACCCTACGGGCAGACGTTAGGGCCACTAAGAGGATGGTTTTGAGGGTAAGGATCTTCGGAGAGATAACCTGCAGGGGTTCAAATGGGTCGCCAGAGAGTGCATTTAAAACCAAATTCAGGTCCCAGGGAGGAACTCAGAGCCTGAACTGGCTTAGCTCTGGAACAGGATTTAATGAATCTAGAGACCCATCTGTTCCCTGCCAGGTTACAATTATAGAGCGCCCCAAGTGCGGACACCTGAACTTTAAGTGTTCCCGTAGCCAATCCCAAGGTCACGTCCCTTTTGTAAAAACTCTAGGACTTCTCTAACTGGAGGTTTATCCAACAATGGGGAGTCTATAAAATCCAGGAATTTTCCCCAGATTCTGGAATAAATGTTAGTGGTTATGGGCTTTCTACTACCCAACAGGGTAGAAACTAGGCCTGGTGAAAACCCCCTATTGCTCAGTAACAACCTCTCAAATTCCAAGCCGCCAGATGGAAACCTTTGGCTTGTGCATGGAATATTGGCCCCTGGATGAGAAGGTCCGGCCTGTCCGGCAGGACCCAGGGATCTGAGACCGACATTAGGCGAAGCAGGGGGAACCAGGGTCTTTTAGGCCAAAAGGGGGCTATTAGAATTATCCTCACAACTGCCGGGATTATCACTATCGGTGGAAACGCGTAGGCCTTCCTGAACTTCCAGGGAATGTGGAATGTGGAGAGCGTCTACAGCATAGGGATTCTCTGTTGGATTTAGTGAACACAATCTCTCCACCTTCCTGTTCGCCCTGGTGGCGAACAAATCTATGTCCGGTGACCCCCATAGCTGGATAATCTGTTGGAAGACTATCGGGTTTAGAGCCCACTCTCCTTGTCTTAAAGTGTGACGACTGAGGAAATCTGCTCTTGAATTTTCTACCCCCCGGATGAAAAGAACACTGAGGGATGGGAGATGTTGTTCTGCTAGATGCAGGATCCTGTTTGCCACTACCATAAGGGAGCGAGATCTTGTTCCTCCCTGGTGATTTATATACGCCACTGTCGTCCGATTGTCGGACCTGATCTGGACATGGCGAACCTGCATGTGGGGAAGGAAGCCTATCAGGGATTTCTCCACTGCCAAAAGCTCTTTTAGGTTTGATAATGCTTCTTTTTCGTGACGTAGCCAGAGACCCTGAACTGAGAGCTCTGCCAGATGACCCCCCAGCCAGAGCCACTTGCATCTGTTGTAATTGTGTGGTCAACTGGTTTGGACCATTGTAAGCCTGCGGTCAGATTCTCCCTGTTTGTCCACCAGGAGAGGGAGTTTACTGTCTGCAAAGAAAGAGATCGTTTTCTTCCTAAATGTCCGTTGAAGGATTTCTGAGCCGACAGGACCTCCCACTGAAGAAGCCTCATATGACTCTGGGCCCATTTGACTGCCGGCAGACAGGAAGTCATGGAGTCTAGTAGGGACTTTGCTTCTCTCAAGGACATCACGGGAGACCTTATGGCCCTTGAGACCAGGCTGATTATTTTGCAAACCTTGTCTTCCGGGAGGAAACAGGATTGGTGATGGGAATCTAGGGTCAAGCCCAGAAAGATCTGAGTCCTTGAGGGGGATAGCTTTGATTTTTGAATATTTATTAACCACCCCAGGTGATTTAAAGCTGTCCTGACCTCTAAAAGTTGAGAGGAACAGTGGTCCTCCGATTTCCCTATTATCAGAAAGTCGTCCAGATAGGGAACAATCACCACGTTCTTGATTCGGAGAAAAGCTGTCACCTCCGCTATAACCTTTGTAAACACTCTCGGTGCTATCGAGAGTCCAAAAGGTAGGGCAGTGAATTGGAAATGTCTCAATTGCCCTTGGATGAACAGGGCTACCCTTAGGTACTTCCGGTAGTCTGGATGGATTGGGACGTAATAGTAGGCATCTTTTAAGTCGATGACCGCCATGAAACAATTGTGGTGTAAGAGTTTCACTGCAGAGTTCACTGATTCCATCTTGAAAGTCTGGTTGATTATCAGCTGATTTAGACTTTTGCAGTTGATAATGGTCCTTAAGGACCCATTTGGTTTTTTTATCACAAACAGGGGGGAATAAAATCCCCATCCCCATTGTGAAACTGGAACTTCGTGAAGGACCTGCTTGTTGACTAAGTCTAATACCTCTGATTCTAGAGCCATCTGCTCCTCCCTGGACTTCCTCCTGGAGGTGATCATGAAGGTTCAGTGAGGGACCTGACAGAAACGTATCTTTAGGCCATTCTTTATGATATCCAACACCCAGGGATTTGAAGTGATGGCTTCCCAAGCTGGGATAAAATGAGAAAGCCTTCCCCCGACCTCTAGCCTCGCATCATTGGGGAGATTTTTTGGAACTGGAGCATGGTCCTCCAAACATGTAACCAGAGTCCTTTTTAGATCTGGGCTCCCATATTTTCCTTTCTCCCGGAGGGCGACCCCGGTTAAATCTCTTCCTCCGAAAATAGGACCTTTTTGTTTCCCCCGTGAACCCTGGGAAACCTCTCTGTCACCAGCCTTCTCCAAAAGCTCGTCCAGTTTTTGGCCAAACAAAAGTTTACCATCACAAGGAAGAGAACAAAGCTTATGCTTAGATTGTAGGTCTCCTGGGCAACCCTTGAGCCACAGGGCTCGTCTGGCAGCATTAGACAAATTCGCCGACCTGGCAGCGAGTTTAACTGAATCCGCTGAGGAGTCAGCCAAAAAAGCAGATGCTGCTTGTAGCAAAGGCAGATTGGAGAGGATTTTATCTCTGGACATCTTTTTATCCTTGAGCTGGTCTCCTAATTGCTGAAGCCACACCATAAGTGACCTAGCGACACAAGTGCCTGCTACTGCTGGCTTCAGGCCCCCTGCCGCTGCTTCCCAGGTGTGCCGGAGGAAGGAATCTGCCTTCTTATCCAGAGCATCCTTTAGGCTGCCCGAATCTTCCAGGGGTAGGGATGATCTTTTGGATGATCGGGCGACAGACCCGTCAACTTTAGGAATTTTGTCCCAGGACCCAGACACTATCCTCGAAGGGGTACCTCCTTTTAGAGGATGAGGGCAATACTCCTGATTTCTCCGGCTTCCTCCATTCCCGGTCTATAAGGGTCTGAATTTGGGGATTCACTGGGAAGGAGCGTCTTTTTTTTCCTCCAGGCCTGCGAACATAATATATTCCAGGGACCTGGCTGCCTTCTCCTCCCTCAACCCCATGGTAGATCTGACCGCTCTGACCAACTTGTCAGTATCCTCAATAGGGAAACAGGGCCTACCACTGTCTGATGAAGAGGAGGATGCCGAATCACTGAGGCAAAGATCCTCTGACTGGGAGGATAAATCATAGTCGGAGGAGATATCTTTATGGGATCTTTTTTTTCCCCCTTTAGTAAGCCTTTCAGGGAATCCTGCACCTCTGAACGGATTACGGACCTCAAATTAGAAGCGAAATCCGGGGTGCTCTCCGCTATAGTTTGGTTAATACAGCTTGCACAAAGCTGTTTCTGCCAATCTATGGAAAGGGGGGCCTGGCATAAGGCGCAAACCCTGTGCTTCTTTTTGGCGCTACTCTTCTTAGGTTCCTAAGGAATGAAGCACATAACTTTCCATTACTATTAAGTGACATTCACGAAGATCACTCACCCCTGAAGTCACAAAAGGGTACCGGATTTGGAGGCTGTGGCGGGACATAAGACGAATCCCTTCTGGATGGCCCTGAAGCGTCCAACACCTTACTCCTCCTGCTGCCGCTGCGGTTGCTGGAGCGGCCGTCCGTGTGCGAGGTGTCCGACTGCTTTTTCCGCTGGCGTTGATGCGGTGGAGGGGTCAGCTGCTGCTGCTCCTGGCTATCCTGGTCTGCCATAGCTGCTACACCCGAGCTGGAGTATAAGCAGCGCTTGTCAGGAGCCCCCCCACCTTAAATAGGGCACATCCGGACCTCCTCCGGTCCATGTGTCCTCCCCCCTCCTGACACCCACCGGCCGATCTTTGAAAAAAACGGCCGGCAAGCGTTTACAGGCCGCCGCCATCTTGGTTCCGGGTACCGCCCCCGACGTCATCGGGCACGCCTCTCCCAGCGTGCACCGTGCCGTGACGTCAGGCGCGTCATACCCGGAAGACGCTGCTACCGACGTGTGACCAGCCAGGAGCCTGCGGCAGGGAGAGGACAGCGCAGTGGTCTGCGGGGAGCCGGAGCCCTCCTCACCGCCTGCGCCCGCTCGGACACGGCTCCAGGGAACCGCGGACGGCGCTTCTGGGACCTGGAACCCGGTGCAGAGGCAGGTGCCCACTCTTCCACACCGGAACGGGCCCAGGTAAGAAGACACCTTTCTTCAGACAGGTTCCCATCAAGGACAGGAAACCAACTGAAGCGAGGGAGAGGTACCGCCCTTTTATTTCAGACGGTTTCCTGTCCTTGGTGGGGCGGATCCCTCTCTCAAGGTGTGCTGTCATGGGTGAGGGGAAAAGAGTAATTGCCTATGCTAGTAGAAGACTTCGACCTACCGAGAGGAACCCGGAAAATTACAGTTCCTTTAAGTTGGAGTTCCTGGCCTTGGTCTGGGCAGTCACGGAGAGGTTCAAGCATTACTTAGCAGCTTCAAAATTTTTAAAAATCTTTACGGACAATAATCCGCTAACACACTTGGATACTGCAAAGCTTGGTGCATTGGAGCAGCGCTGGATGGCCCGGCTATCGAACTACAACTTTACCATCAAGTACCGAACAGGCCGTGGAAATGCAAATGCTGATGCCCTATCCAGAAACCCTCAAGTACATTTGGAAGGGCTTGAAGAAGAAACAGATGACTTGGAGGAAATAGAACTTGCAGCTTTCCATAAAAGTAGAAAATGGCAGAAATCCATATCTACCAGAACCGTCAGGATGTTGCACTAAACCTGCTGCCTCATTATGGATGGAAAGAAACCCAAGACAGCGATCCGGCAGTGAGCCTAGTGAAGAGACTGGTAACCCAACCGGATTCCAAAATTGAGAAGAATGCTCCCCCAGAGGCCCAATACCTGTGGAAAGAAAGAAGCAGGTTAATTATCTATAAAAAACAATTGTGCAGACGGTATATCAAGCCAAGGACACATGAAATGGTATGGCAAGTTGTGGTTCCAAAGAGAGACGTCCAAATGGTATTGGAAGTGTACCATAATGGAGCAGGACACTTTGGATGGAGAAAACTGGAAATACTGTTACGTGAGAGGTTTTATTGGATTGGCATGAGGTCTTCCATAGAAAAATGGTGTAAAAATTGTGGCCCATGCTCATTAAGAAGAGGAGATCGTAACAACCAGAAAGCACCACTCCAGCCTATCATAAACAAACAGCCCTTGGAACTAGTAGCCTTGGATCATGTCAAACTCACACTAGTAGATCAGGCTATACTTATGCTCTTACCATGGTGGACCACTATTCCAGATTCCTAGTGGTAGCTTCTGTGAAGGACTTGACAGCTCAGACAGCAGCAAGAACCTTTCAAGCTTATTTCTGCAGGCCACATGGATATCCAGAACAGTTATTGACAGATCAGGGTCCTGCCTTTGAAGCGGAAATATTTCATGAGTTCTGTAGCTTGTATGGATGCATGAAAATTCGTACCACGCCTTACCATCCCCAGACTAACGGAATGTGCAAAAAAATGAATCACGTGGTAATAGAATTGATGAAGACTCTACCCTTGGAAGGCAGAAACAGATGTCCAGAGAAATTACCAGATCTTATTGACATCTATAACAACATCCCAGTAAGCTCTACTAATTGTACCCCGGCATACTTGATGAGAGCGAGACCAGGAAAATTGCCAGTGGACTTTGAAATGGGCATTGTAGTTCCTGAGGAAGACCCCTCAATTGCAGATTGGAATACTAGAAGAACAGAACAATACAAGAAAATACAAGAGTGTGTTGAGAAAAGTCTAGCAAAATCCAGAGAAAGACAAGAAACCAATTTCAATAAAAACGCACAAGGAATCCCGTTAACCCCCGGAGAATTGGTTTTGAAAAGGAAAAAGAGACTTCATAAGCTAGATAAGCAATGGGAAGAAGAACCATACACTGTATTACCATCCAATTTTGACAACCAGAAAACCTGTCTAATCAACAAGGATAATGGAAAAACAACAGCAACAGTGTCCCGAGACCACTTAAAGAAGTGTCCTCAACCCTTACAACAAAAAGAATATATCCCTTGTCCCATACCAAAAGAAGAGACGCCAAGGACAATTAAGACAATCTTAGGAGAGTTACCCGCAGATTGGCCTCAAATAGAAGGAGCATACTTAATTCCCATGTTGACATTCCCACAAACAGTAGAAGGATCAAGAGAAGAAGAGCCACCCGCTGTAGCCGAGCCAGGGAATCCTGCAATCGGAGTACCTGCCATTCCCACTAGGGGAGTGGGAAGACACTCCGGCATACCTGTGCTACGTAGACCAACACATGAGTCAGTAAGTAGTGTTCGCTCCACACCAGGCTTACGCACCAGTGGGATACCAGTTTTACGGAGGTCATCATGTATTCATTTTGGACACCCACTACTCAGATACAGGGAGTAAACCATAACAAAAGGGAAATGTAAATAGGTTCAAAAATGTAAATATGTAGTTAAAGTCAGTATATAGAAGGGTGACGAGTAGACCAAAACAGGTTACACCAGGTACACAATATAAAAAAGGGGTGAGTAGAGTTGGCGTAAGAAGTTGTCTAGGGAGAGCAAAATCTTGGCCAATAGGTGACTCCAGGGCCAAAGGGCCTACCGTGCTTATGACCGGGAGAGGCCCCTGCAGTACCCAGGACCCTTGCGCCGAGGCACACGTAGTAAATGTTTTGTTGTGTATTGTGAATTATTAAGTCTATTTGAATCTTTAAGCCTAAAGAGACTTTACCTCTTTGGACGTCTGAAACTTTTTGAAAATTTTTAAGAATGGACCGAAGCCACAGGACTGATCCCAAACAACGCACACATTGTTAGAGGAGGCCTCAAAAATCTCCAGAGTGAATATCTCTACCTGCACCGAAAACCTGGTTACCCTCCTGAACTGTACCTGTTACCGGACATCAGTAAAAGAAAGGTACTGAAACAAAGACTTAATGTGTGTGTGTGCCTACATTGACATTACTGCCTATAGCGTTCATAGAAGCCGTATGCCGATCACCTCAGCAACCATACACAGCGCTGGTAACCGATTTCACCAGTTACCACAGGAGGCGTCAGGACACAATTCTCCCATCATCCTCACCCCCATCCCTTTACTGACGGTCCAGGGCACGGAACCGGGAACCGACCAACCGTGATCCCCACAGAAGTAACCCATCCATCACGGTATCCGAGTACCCCTACCCCTGTCGACCCAATCAGATACTTGAAGGGAATCTGTCAGAGGTTTTTGCTATGTTATCTGAGAGCAGCATAAAGTAGGAGCAGATTGACACATCCCTGGAATCAGGCTCTTACTGGGCTGCTTGCTGCAGTTTTGATAGAATCTCTGCTTGTTATGCTGTAGATGTAGCAGTGAACAGAATGTTAAGCCCTGTATAACCCCACCCACACCACTGATTGGCAGCCTCCTGTGTACACTGTCAGCAAGCTGCCAATCAGTGGTGGAGGCAGGGTTACACAGATTAGATGGACTGCTGTGCACATGAGACCTAGTCAGGCAGTGATAATCTTCTGATAAAACATTGATTGTATTGAAACTATAGCACACAGCCTAGTAAATGACACATCTCTGGAATCAGGATCTTTCCTTTATATTATACTGATCTCAGATTAAAAAAAAAACTGCTGACAGATTTCTTTTAACTCAACGTGGGGGGGGGGGGGGTTCTGCTTCTCTATAAAGGGACCAGCCAAGTATGGAGCCTTAAAGGCCACGCTCCATGGGAAAAAAAGTTTGCAAATTATTTATGGAAAGAAATCTCACAAGTACCACCTACAAGAGGTAGCTATCCTGCAGAGTCCATAGTCAGCTGGCCTCTTTACAGAGAACCAGTACTACCTCCACGTTGCCTCAAGGACATCACACTCAGCCAGACTCTGTTCTACACTGATGAGGAGCAAACACCCGGAAACAGTGTTCACAAAGGTTTTTGGCTTGACCTATATCCCTGGTCATAGTGCAAGGCTCATTAAAGGGTTGGATATTGACTTATAGAGTAACCACCTCTCCTAGGTGGCACTTGTGAGAGAGTCAATCTATGTGCCGTGAAGCCTTGGCCTTAGTGGGTGCAGGAGCAGCGACTATCACACCTTTAGCAGGGCATCTTATAAAGAGCTGTCAGGCACAACCTAGGAAATTAAGTGCTTATTCAGATGGTTCTGCTCCCCAGTGGGTCGTAGACTCCCTAAAAGTCTCCTTTCTTTTTATTCTTTACACCATGGTAGATTTCCTGACCTGGCCAGCTCTAACAAGGCATTCTGCCGGTACTGCTCCTCGGGGACTGTGGGCTCACAGTTATGTTCATCAAAGTAAGACGCCATCGAGGAAGGGCTGGAAGAGAGAAGAACAGAAGGTTATTCAAAGCTAAATACTAAAATATGACTTTTGGGTATATACCCCTATTATCAGGAAGACTCGGCTTCAGAGCCCAAAGGTGGCGCTGCTATAACTATTATTGACGGGCATCAGACTGATGGATATCTTCCCCTCTCCATCATATAGGATAATGGCGCCATTATATATTAGTCCCTTGGTACGGATTTGGCATCCGGAGGAGTTACAGGAACAAAGGCTCTGTTCACACTTTTTCACGAGTCAATGACCAGGCTATACCAGTGTGTCTACACAGTGCCCTACATCAGAGGCTTCCATCAAAGGCATACATTTCATATATACCACAGGAGGAAGAGAAAACAGAGCGGACATAAAACTAAAATTCTCAATAAAAATAAAAGAGTATGTCAAAGATTGGATCCAACTGTCACAGAGATCACAGGACGGGAGTCACGCAGAACCACCCGCTGTGATCTATGGAGCGAACAGCTCTCTGCTGGCCACTATCGTCCAATTACACGACTGGCCAACGATCAACGGAGGAGGCCGCAGGCTGTCTCCACTAATTAGTTATCGGAAAACTAACAGTGAGCGTATGGTATATACACCTCCGGATTCCAACACATGGAACATGTGTATATAACGCCGTACGATCACTGCTAACTCCAGACTACTCGCTGCCACCACCAATCCATTTTTTATACAAAATCCAGGCGGATTGGACGCCTGGTAGGTAGTGTATGGCTTTGAGGAGAGGCGATTTTATATTTAATTCAAAGGGAGGCAGTGTTTATGAAAACTATACAAAAGACTTTACAAAAGGGGACAAAACAATACAGCATATACAGTTACAGAAAATAAAAGGGATTAACAAGAGAACTTACTACACCAGTCACAGAGACGATTCAGTTTAGCCAAAGGAGAAAATTTCGATTGGCCGTTTCGCGAACAGGACTCCTGCGTACACGATAGGCATCTCTCTACACGAACACCGATCCTAATTTTGCTTGATCTATTCTCATCCCCTTAGTCCCACCCACACACTCCCCCGTGATAACCTCACATGGGCCAGATTGTGGGCTGGTCTCAGCCCTAAACACTAACAGCGAAAGCCACACTAAGAAGAATTAAAATTCCCCAAAAGATTAAAGGAAAAAACAGCAAAAAAGGGGCAGCAATGTTTACCTGCCCAGATCTTCAAAGCCAAATGCACCACCAGGATGTAGCAGACCCACATAAAGATGGCGGCTACACAGGTGCAAAATACTGATGAGACAATCACTCACAACCTACCATTTCATGGTGAGGGTGACTGCTTAGTATTTAAATTGCACAAAAAAGGCTTGTATAGGGCGCTGTTCACACTAGGGTAGTGCACAGTATCCGGCTTACAGCCTATTAGTTATGCCCATACTATTAGACTAGGCGGGCTGCCCGGTACTATCCAAGTGCTCCCCCTGGGAACAGACACCCTAGTTTACAATGCCCGCATCCTGGAATAAAAGTGTGCAAAAATACATATACACACAAAAGTTTGGACACACCTTCTCATTTAAAGATTTTTCTGTATTTTCATGACTATGAAAATTGTACATTCACACTGAAGGCATCAAAACTATGAATTAACACATGTGGAATTATATACTTAACAAAAAAGTGTGAAACAACTGAAAATATGTCTTACATTCTAGGTTCTTCAAAGTAGCCACCTTTTGCTTTGATGACTGCTTTGCACACTCTTGGCATTCTCTTGATGAGCTTCAAGAGGTAGTCACCGGAAATGGTTTTCACTTCACAGGTGTGCCCTGTCAGGTTTAATAAGTGGGATTTCTTGCCTTATAAATGTGGTTGGGACCATCAGTTGTGTTGTGTTGTGCAGAAGTCTGGTGGATACACAGCTGATAGTTCTACTGAATAGACTGTTAGCTGTTTTTTTCTTTTCATAATACAAATTCTAAGTAAAGAAAAACGAGTGGCCATCAGTACTTTAAGAAATGAAGGTCAGTCAGTGCAAAAAATTGGGAAAACTTTGAAAGCGTCGCCAAGTGCAGTTGCAAAAACCATCAAGCGCTACAAAGAAACTGGCTCACATGAGGACAGCCCCAGGAAAGGAAGACCAAGAGTCACCTCTGCTTCTGAGGATAAGTTTATCCGAGTCACCAGCATCTGAAACCGCAGGTTAACAGCAGCTCAGATTAAAGACCAGGTCAATGCCACACAGAGTTCTAGCAGCAGACACATCTCTACAACAACTGTTAAGAGGAGACTTTGTGCAGCAGGCCTTCATGATAAAATAGCTGCTAGGAAACCACTGCTAAGGACAGGCAACAAGCAGAAGAGACTTGTTTGGGCTAAAGAACACAAGGAATAGACCAGTGGAAATCTGTGCTTTGGTCTGATGAGTCCAAATTTGAGATCTTTGGTTCCAACCACTGTGTCTTTGTGTGACGCAGAAAAGGTGAACGGATGGACTCTACATGCCTGGTTCCCACCGTGAAGCATGGAGGAGGAGGTGTGATGGTGTGGGGGTGCTTTGCTGGTGACACTGTTGGGGATTTATTCAAAATTGAAGGCATACTGAACCAGCATGGCTACCACAGCATCTTGCAGCAGCATGCTATTCCATCCGGTTTGCGTTTAGTTGGACCATCATTTATTTTTCAACAGGACAATGACACCAAACACACCTCCAGGCTGTGTAAGGGCTATTTGACCAAGAAGGAGAGTGATGGGGTGCTACGCCAGATGACCTGGCCTCCACAGTCACCAGACCTGAACCCAATCGAGATGGTTTGGGGTGAGCTGGACCGCAGAGTGAAGGCAAAAGGGACAACAAGTGCTAAGCATCTCTGGGAACTCGTTCAAGATTGTTGGAAGACCATTTCCGGTGACTACCTCTTGAAGTTCATCAAGAGAATGCCAAGAGTGTGCAAAGCAGTCATCAAAGCAAAAGGTGGCTACTTTGAAGAACCTAGAATATAAGACATATTTTCGGTTGTTTCACACTTTTTTGTTAAGTATATAATTCCACATGTGTTAATTCATAGTTTTGATGCCTTCAGTGTGAATGTACAATTTTCATAGTCATGAAAATACAGAAAAATCTTTAAATGAGAAGGTGTGTCCAAACTTTTGGTCTGCACTAATATATATATATATATATATATATATATATATATATATAGCGCAGCAGCACTCCATTATGGCCAAGATACATAAAGACAATAAAAACATTTGAAAAAACTGTATTATTACTCAATGAGCTTTACTTACAAAAAAAATGGAGGTTCTTAGTGCATAAATTGGCCAATTCATGTGTGCCCATCAACCGCTGCAAGGTGACCTCCCATCTGATGGGTACTACTCGGCCTACATGCCTCTCTTGGGCTACAAGCCTATGACTCTGGACAGAACATGTCACTTCTGGGCTGAAACACCTACAATTTAAATGGGCTGGTAGAATAGAATATACATCACCTGCTGGCTTGTAGCCCAAGAGAGGCATGTAGGCCGAGTAGTACCCATCAGATGGGAGGTCACCTTGCAGCGGTTGATGGGCACACATGAATTGACCAATTTATGAGCTAAGAACCTCCATTTTTTTGTAAGTAAAGATCATTAAGTAATAGCATAGTTTATATCAAATGTTTTTATTGTCTTTATGTATCTTGGCCATAATGGAGTGCTGCTGCGCTTTCTTTTTATATATCTTATGCAGTTTCTGCAGCTTGCACCTGTTCACATTTAGGATGTGCTGGTCAGTTGTCTTACTGATCGGGTGAGTCACGTTGCCAGATCATTTTTATGACACATTGAGCACCACAGAAAAAACAAACAATAAAACAGTGTCGGAATTGCTGATTTCTCACCATTTCTCCACACTTGGAAGCGTTTTCTGTACATTATATGGTAAAATGAACGGTGTCATTAATAGCTACAACCCATCCTATGCAAAAACAAACAAGTCCTCGTGCAGCTATAAAACGTTACAGCTATTGGAGGAATGGAAGAGAAAAAAAATTAAAGTCGCAAAATGGCCAAGTCATGAAAGGGTTAAACCCTTGCCTATCCCTTTAAGTTGACTTTTTTTGAGCGAGTGTTCCTCACTGGTATCTGATACTGGGAGAGCTGGGGGACCACCATCACTGCTATTACAGCACCTACTGGGGGGGGGGGGGAGCTCAGCTTTCCCAGTGTCCTGAATGTCAGACTCCACTGACTATATAGTTCCTACATGTACCTGTGATATTACAGTCAGGCGCGGCAGCCGGCGGTGACGTCACGCAGACGCGGACAGCAGTTACCTGCTCACAGACCCCTACAGACGCTGCTCACATCCAGGAAGTCCAGCTGTGCAGGTGACACAGCTCTACATCAGCGCAGTCACCGCTCAACCAGTCTCAACCAATGACAGGAGCAGATGTTTCCTATCCACCAATGAGCTTCTTAGGGGGCGGGATTATATAATAGACGCTCAAGACACACTTGCTTTTAGCCGGTCATGTGACAAGCGTGGGCGCGGTTTGTATCACGTGACTATTTAATCTGAAAATCTGTAAAACTGAGAGCGCGCTGCTCTATACACTTGTACTGCGCATGCGCTTTAGTAATTGTGTGCTAATTACTCCCCCGAGTCGCTGTTGTTGCCCCCATACTTATGAATTAGGTTAGGAAATGAGAACTAACTGCACATTCATTATTCCTTGTTCTAGGCAATGGAGACTTAGAAAAAGCTATAAAAGGAAGCAATGGGGCTCTAACATGGAGATTATAGGTATGTCACAGTTTGATGGTGGTGATGATTGGTAGAGGTCTGCTGGCCTCGTGGGGAGAGGGGCTGTGCCATTATCATCTGTACAGATGATAGGAGTTAATAGTAGGAGATGATCAGAGTGGTGATGAGTAACCTAGGGATAAGACGGTGCAAATTCCTCCCTTTTAAAAGCGGAGTATACTGTGACTTAGGCCCCCGAGGTCAGAGATCGCTGTTGGTGGATCGCAGCCTAATACAAGTGAATGGGATCACAAGATGCTACGACACGATAATTGCAAAAATCCAAATGATTCTGACTTGTTGCGGTGCCACCCCATCTCACTTGCATTAGGCTGTGAAGAAGCTGCAGTATGAGGCAACCTGGACTGGAATTGGGAAACGCTGTTCTATCGCTCCAATTGCTGCTTTTTAACCACTGAGAGGGAGCTTGTCACCAGGTTTTCCCTTTGTAAACGAAATCCATCACCTTTAAAAAGTGACGGGAGTGTGTTCACTCCTGTACACATTCAGACTAGACATGCTCGGTCTCACTCACTTCACTTGTATTGATTGAGGCCGCACACGTCTAGTGTGAATGTGGCCTTTATTATGCAAATCTCATGCTTGAGGTCAATTGAACGCCCGCTCTCACCGCCAGCTCTGGAGAATCCTGGCTGCATGTGGTGTGCTTTGTAAGGATTCCGAAGTCTACAGTCACATAGAGATGCTTGCTGACTATTATTGGTATCCATTTTTTCCTGTAACCACACCCTCTTTACCAGGGTGCGCTGCTGTATTACTTTATAGATTGGATACCAGTGTTCTGTGTAACGAAAGGAAAGACCTCTCTAAATACGTTAAACCCTTTAAGAATTCCCCTCACAGAGTCTCATAAGAAATGTATTTTTTTAATACCATGAATTTATAGAGGACCTTTAAATGGATTTGTTTTCATTTAATATGAGGACCCCCTTCAATTGTCGCTGCTCCACTGGTTCTGGAACAGTTGTTCTTTTTCCTCTGTGCCCCTCCATTCATAAGTTATGTCTCACTGAAATAAAGTTGTAAATTTTCCCATTCGACCAACTGGGCGTATACCATAGAGAAGTGTTTTGGTATACGTCCATTTGGTTGAAGGAAATTTGCACCATTATTACCGGGAGGCGTAATGTATGAACAGAGGGGCACAGAAGAAAAAGAAAAACTGTTCCAGAGGCAACGGAGCAGCGACAATTGGAAAAGGTGCTAAGTTTAAATTAATAAAAATATTGAATGAAAGTTTCTCTTCTGGCATAATGTGTTTTTTTTGGGGGGGGTTCTTTTTTTATAAAATGTCTTTTTTGGCATATGTGTTGCTGCTTTTTTTTGGGGGCGCTTTGCACATTACAAATCGACTGATTAAAAGTTAATAGGATTCAAAGGTTCCTTTTTTATTCAGCAGATTGTTAACGTGTAAAACGCCACACAAGATAATGTATCGGAGTTTAACACGTTGCCAAACTCAAGAAAAACTCATTGAAATCTATGACAAAAAATTGCCTCTAAAATGCCATACCTAGAGCACGCTGCGTTTTGAAGAAGAAGAAGAAAAAAAACAACACTGACCCTAAAATGTCACCAACAAAAACACAATGGGGCCGATTTAGTAAAACTTCTACACCGTCTATTAGTATTGACTTTGTGTCTACAACATCCGGAAACGCTTTTTATGACTCTTTCGCTGCCAAGTTACACATTTCTCATGCATTGTATTCTGTGCCAGGAACGATGATCATCCATTACTATGTACGCAGGGGTGATTGTTCTCTCATTTGTCATCCATCCTGCAGACAATTGATCTTACTACTACTGACGTCCCCTCCATTCACCTCCCTCTTATGTTTTATCTCCCTTTTATTAGACTGGGTGCAGTCAACCTGTTAGTTCTTGGTACCGGTTGGCAAAAAGGAACAGGTAGAAGCAACCCCGATATATAGTGACATTACTTCCCCTTGCTCTAGTAAAAAAAAATCAAAAATTCATATTAAAGAAATGTAAAATTACAGTCATGAAATAAAAATTGTTATTAAAGATAAATTTGCAAGTGAAGACGTGAGAAAAGTCTGACTGGGTTGTTAGTAGGTTTTTTCCCAATTGATAAAAAAAATATTATACGGTAGTTTGTTTTTCAATCCTTAAAAATGGTTGTCCCCTTTCAGGAAATCTTCAGGTGCAATTTGGTATATATAAAAAAACAAATGATGCTGTAATCACTGTTCCCGGGTCTGTCCGACAAGTCTCCAAAGCTGCTGCCTGTGGACGCTGAGTCACTTCCCCCGGAGAAGCCGAGAGTCTGGAAAGTGAAGGAGTCAAGAGCCAGGAGGGTACATCATAAATAGAGGGAAGAGACAAAGGCGTAGTCAGGTCACAGTCTGTGGGTCAGAATTCCAAGGTCAGAGTCATCAAGGCAAAAGGGGTAATAAAAACGGGAAGTCAAAAGGCAAATCCAAGGTCCGGCAACAAAGATAAAAATATCTAGAGTATAGAGCAAACACACCACTGAGCTGAAAGCTACAACTAGCAGTTGTCTTGGACTGACTGCTTAACTAAGTAGCTGGGATTCACTCAGAACAGGGAACACCTGAAGTAAGCTCAGTACGTCCCAGTCTCAGATTGGACAGCTGAGCTGTCTGTCAAAATACCGACAGTTTAGCACGCCCCTGCACTAGATTGGATGACTGAGCTGTCTGTCAAAATACCAACAGCTCAGTACACCCCTGCACTAGATTGGATGACTGAGCAATCACTCACGAAACTGATAGCTCAGTACAACCCTGATCCCATAGGGCAGCAAAACTCACTCACTGCGTCCAAGACACACTGAGCGGAGGAATCGTGATACTGCCGAGGTCTGGCATTTTCTGCGTCACGACGTCACATCGACAGCGTAGCCGCCATTCACTGAGCTTAGCGACTCTGCCAGTGTAGACAGAACGCCATACTCAGAGTCGCTGATCTCACCGATTGGTGCCGTCACTGCACATGACACTAGCACTGTAGCCAATGCCAGACACCAGGAGCAGCTGCGGAGACTCTGCGCTGGACCCTGGGATGGTGATTACAGCGCGGTTTGTTTTCTTTTTTTATACCAAACTGTCCAGGAACAAAGATTAACTAAAAGAGTTCACCCCCTTTAGCCATTTTCAGTTGGTTTGCTTGCCATTAGTAAAACCTTGTTTACTTTACTACCCTAAAACAGTGTTCCTCCTCAACAAAGAATGTTCACAGCACATTCTCATGATCTTCAGGGTTTCCAGAAAAATGGAGTCCCAATATTTAAAAAGTGATGTTACATCCTGGTGATATGCCATCACTTTCTGGGATGAGAAAGCCTCTTTACAATTATTCATATGGATTCTATTTTTCTCTAGTTGACATCATGTCTGTTCTCTGCCCACATCTCACACAATGTCTATTTTTCGTGATAATTTTGTCTTTTCTGTCTCGTTCTGTAACTTCACCCCTTCTTTTTCTCCTACTTCATTATGATACATCTCATCATTTGTCATCAGCTTCTTTCTCGTGACTCCCTGGCACTCACACAAAGGTGGCTTTCTCTTGGCAGGGCAATGGGCACATGACCCATACAAAGCCGCAGAGACATTGGAACAATTGAGGTACAGAAGCACAAAGAGTGTGATCCACGGTCAAAATTCTGCTAGCGAAGGAAAATGGAGCAGACGAAGGACAGCAAAAAGTTATACAACCTGATCTGTATAATGGAGGCGGATGGCATTTATATGGTCAAATTTATCAAGATTGATGTATCCTACACCATTATTGAGTCTACAGCCCATCGGAGGAAGGTGCAGAAAATGTATTAAGTGGAGCACAGCTCTTATTCAATTTTTTGCATCTTATATGCTATCTGTGTGCCATGTATAGATTTCAGCTACGATATACCCAAGTTTTCTGAAATAAATTACTGTAAAATTGTCATTGTTCCAAGCCACACATGCAGCACCACTTCATTTTGACGCTGACTATCATCACTTCTAACAGACAAGCTGTGAAGCAGAGGAGTCAAGAAGTCCAAGGTCAGTTACCAAGAATGTACATCAAAGGCAGAGGGGCAATAGAAAGGAGTAAACAGGTCACAGTCTGAAGTTAGCAGTCCAAAACGGTGCGGATCAAGACAATGGGGCTAGGCAAACGAATAGTCAAAGGCAAGGTCCGAGGTCAGGCAGCAAAAGATTAGAACAGACGAACCCTAAAGCACAAGGAATACACACAACCGAGCAAAGCTACAACTGACTATGGTCTGACCATTGCCAGCCAGCTAAATAGCCAGGAGATCATCTTGACAGGGTGACACCTGGAGGAAGCCCAGCAGGCCCAGCCTGTGATTGGGCTGCTGAGCAATCATAAATTTGCATGGAATCAGCCCAGCACGCTGCCTAGGACACAGTGAGCAGCGGATTCATGACAATCATCTTCCAGAATGAACGTTTCTAACTGGGACACCTGGGCAGAAATACAGTTGTCATAAAACACCTCTTTAGGAAGACCAGATTTCCTGAGATAGTTTTTCAGTTCCGCCATATATCATAGAAATTGGCCACCTGCTTTGGAAAGACCACCCTCCAGATGACCACTTTTGGATGTCGTCTCAAGGTGTTTTCACTGTGTTTTTTCCCTTTGGTGCCACCTACCTTCCTGTTTGGGTGTCAGCTTAAGTACGAACTACTGATGTTTTCACAGGAAATTCTACAAGTTATGCCCATCAGGCCGACTATGGGCTCGTCCAACTTATCAACAGGAAGCAGAAGACTCAGAACAAATACTAGAAACAACTCCTGATTAATG
The DNA here is from genome assembly GCF_046119375.1 of Phyllobates terribilis. Classification (NCBI taxonomy): domain Eukaryota; kingdom Metazoa; phylum Chordata; class Amphibia; order Anura; family Dendrobatidae; genus Phyllobates; species Phyllobates terribilis. The sequence goes on along the minus strand of NW_027362771.1, from coordinate 528,321,390 downwards.
TTACCTTAAAGAGAACCTGTCACCGGGTCAAAAGTGAGCAGTTTCTGCTCTTATTTTATTCCCGTTGCTCCATTGAGTAATCCGTTTTCAGGTTTTTTTTAATTCACCATACTGTTCCAGAGATGTTTTTTTTTTTTTTTTTTTAATTTAGTACTAATTTTGATACTTATCAAGGGGGGCGTAGCTCACAGGATAATTATGCAGAGCAACCTAAAGACACGCCCCCAAGGAATCCTGTGAGCCATGCCCCTTGTAAAGACCATAAAAATTAGTACTAATTAAAGGGGCCCATATCTCTGGAATCGTATGGCGGATTTAAAAAAAAAAAAAAATGAAAGGGATGTAGCAGGAGTAGAATGAGAGCAAACCCTGCAAACGTTTAACCTGGTGACGGGTCCTCTTTAAAGCTGACTTTTGGTGTGGAACCGGTGTCCCAGTTTCATGGTCGTCCTGCTCCATGTGAAGACGCCCGTACCCTATTCTTGTAGTATATAACAGAACTAATAAAGTAAAGTTTTAATTGTGTCCTACTAAACAGGATGTAAAAACTCTTCTGGCAAAGAATGCCTGGGAAACCCAATCCTATTGCCTGAATAGCTTGGTGACTGTTGTGACCTGAAGCCAGAGCGTCACAGGACACATGATGACTTCAGCACAATGCGGCTCTTAGTATTTACATTCGTAGTCATATAGAGTCCTGATGATTACTGCTCTTCTCCCTAAGGGCTAATGCTACATTTTTCTGTGAGAATTTCAGCCTCCAACACTAGAAACATTTCATACGGTCTCTTCTCTTAATATATTTTATTCTCAGCTTTTCAGCTCATTACAACTGTATGTCCCTTCCCGGACATTTTATCTTGGAATATAGTGTTTCCAAAACCAACATTCTTGAAAGACAAACGCCATCAGAGCTGTTATTTTTACAGTGGAGATGGCTAATGGCAAGCAAACAGGGCATAGAAATTCTCCTTGGGGAGAATTGGGAATGTGATGCATAAACCTGACCCTCAGGCTGCACCGGCCGTTTTGGAATTTTTTCGGCCCATGTTGCAACCAGTAGTTATCATTAGTCAAAAAAAAAGCCAACACGTCCAACCGGTATTTTTAACAATAATGAATATTCATCCATCGAATCATTTGTTCATTTCACTGATCCAGCCGACAATCGATCGTTGTGGTAGAAATTGGGCAATTCAGATGCCCATAGTCTTACTTACGGTATATGGGTGTTTTCAACCTGTGAAGTAGTCGAATGAAAAAATCCAAGTCAACTGAACACCATTACTCTTACACATATAAATGTAAAGGTTGTCCACTTTTGACAATCTCTTTTTATTAGAAGGATCCTTCGACAATACTGTAAGTTGATCACAAGTTGTTCTGTTACTGAGGTCCCAACAATCAGATGTAATCTGGGGAACTGGCAGCGAACATTTAATACCTCTGCAATGCCACCAGGAAAAAAGATGTATTACATATTGACTAGTAACATTAGTGGGCTGTCAATGTAACTCACCGATGTCCAGGGTCCACCAAACACACTAGCCATAGTTTATTCCAGGACACTAATGAATTTCACCTCTATACAAACTTAGTATTCCACTATAGGGCCGCCTTTTGGCTGTACCGGTGCTGCCCATGGAATGGGGCAGCCGAAGGGCTGGATACAGTGGGGTCCACACCACGAGACCGCCCTATGCCCAGCATCTCCACTTAACCGGTATCTGCATCCTCAGGATGGTATCTGCATTCTCAGGATCCAGATATGGTGAATGCAATGATAAAACTGGGAGCGTCAGCTCCCTCTTCTACCATTGCGCCTGTGTGTGACACCGCAGCAGGTGCAATGACATCACTACATTACATAGTACATAGCACAGACCGGAGCAGTGAGGAACAGGGTTAGGTGAGTTGCTTTATTTATTTTAAATTGTCAGTATCTGTGGGGACATAATACTGTGTAGGGGATTGTGTGGAGATATAATACTGTGTATGGGGACTGTGAGGTGACATCATATTGTGTGAGGGGCTTTTTGGGACAGCATACTGTGTAAGGGGACATCATACTGTGTGAGGGGCTTTGTGGGGATATCATACTGTGTGGGGTGATTTGTTGGGACATCATACTCCGTGGAAACATCCTGTTTAAGGGGACATCATACTATTTGAGGGGCTGTGTGGGAACATCATACTGTGTTGGGGGCTTTATAGGGACTTTATACTGTGTGGAGGGCTTTGTGGAAATATCATACTGTGTGGGGACATTATACTATTTAAGGGAACATCATACTGTTTGAGGGGCTGTTTGGGGACATCATCCTATGTGGGGACTGTGAGGACATCATATTGCTTTGGGAACTGTTGATCAAAGTACAAGGGCTGAATAACAGAAGCATTATGATTTACCGCTTTATATAAACGTTGTAAAAGCAGTAAATGATATGGTTTTACTAGCTGTTAGTGATAAGAATACACATTACAATAAGCCCTATTCTAACATGTATTAGAGGTAGCAGCGAGTCAGCAGACTTAATTCTGCTCAATTTTAAGTGATAAAAATTAATATAGAACAATAATATTGAGTAGAATTAAGTTTGGCTTGTAGGTTCATCCCTCCACAACAATCACAATCTATCATGTGGCCCCTGGTGAAAATTAATTGCCCACCTTTGTTGTAAGTATTTGCAAATGGATTTTCTTTAAGTCAATAATTAGTTGTTTTAGGCTAAAACCACATAATAGCTACCCTTAAGGTATGGGCAGATGCTTTTCTGGTGATAAGACGTTTTGGCTATCCTTGGACCCCTGCTGTCAAGCTTGTCTGATCCTTCAAGTATGAACATTTTTCATGTACAAGATAGAGAAGGACATTACCCATATATCGCTCAAATTTCATGCCTTTTGTTTGAAATCCAATTTATAAGTAGGAATATACTACAACTGAAAATAAATCTGCCTTTACTGCTAAAGTCATTGTCTCATCCTAGTTATAAATGTCAGATCCCATCATTTTTTTTGTAGGACCAAAGAAGTGTTCTGCAGTTATAAATGTCAGATCTCATCATTTTTTTTGTAGGACCAAAGAGGTGTTCTGCAGTTTCTGTTCAATCTATGTCCATAGGACTATCATGGGCAAGATGAACATCAATATCAAAGGGATTTTTTTATATGGTCAGCCTCTTCCCTAAATTAGGATCCATTAGTGATCAGCAGATCAAGTCCTTTAGAGTATTTGTTCTTTGCAGCAGCTCATTGGGATCAAAAGTGGGTGATCTCCTTTATGATGTCAATTTAATGTGCTAATAGCACAAACCCTCTAATATGCTAGCTCTTTATCCCATATAATGTCAGTTTTTTCCATTGATCCCTCTTTATAACACCACAAACAGTAAGAAACTGAAAATCTCTCTAAAACAAGTTTATTAGAAGAGAAAGTTAAAAAAACAATTCGCAAAGCAACACATCGGTTCACAGTCATATGCCTGTTATCTTTTACAACCCTGCACAAAGACTGATATTGTGGTTCACGAGCATAGTAATTGCCGTCTCTGCACACCATAAGGCACAGAAGTAGTTATCTTAAAGGAAGTGGTCACTTTTTTATGAATACATTAATACATATAATGTAAGAATTTCTAACGTAACCGTACATTTGAGTTCTGACTCATTTCTGATGTCGCCTGTTGTTGCACCCCACACCCCAAAAACAGGACTCTCTCTACTGGTTATATGTTGGGTCCATTCCATGCAACATCCTGCACTGGGGCTTATCTAACACTCTAATTCATTGCTCAGTGTGTGACTGATTCTTTGTGCCAAGTCACCTGCCAGATGTATGCACAGTAGAAGCAGCGTATCTACGGTAAAGCATAGCCTTGACTATAAATCCATTGCTTCTACTGCGCATGCGCCGGGTGAAAAGGTCGGTATATGCACAAAATAAACTAAATGACGGTCATGATGAGACTCATCTAATGCACATAACGAAAAGGATGAAGAATTTGGAACATGTGGAGTAGAAAGTAAAGGGTGGAAGATCACAGAGCCATGGACTTGTTGTCAAGTGAACCCCCCTAGGTTATGATATTGCAATTGACTCATGACTAGTAGAGAGCACTCTTTAAGGGTGGGTGGAGGGGGTACAGCAACGGAAGAAATCAATAATTCATCAGAATTCAAAATAAGGATATAATACTGATGTTTAAAACTTAAAAGGGTTATCTGGGACTTTGATTATTTTTCTCTATTGGGCTAAGAACTTACACTCAGTTAGTTGCTGATTACCTGGCTGTTCTGCCCAGCGCCGATCTTTGCAGGCTCAAAGCAGTCATGGACCTCTTCTGCGATTCTGCGGCTTCCTCAACAGAGCAGCTTCTTCTTTGCCGCTCTGCTTTGTCAACAGGGCTTGACTGCCGATGTCATGCTGATTAACAGCCAGCTCCCCGCTGCCTAACTGCAGGGAGCCAACTGTCAATAAGCATGATGTTGGCAGTGACGTCAAGTCGACAGAGCAAAAGAAGAAGAGCTGCTCTGTTGGTGTGAGGTCAAATGAAGTAGCAGAATCGCCGTGAGCACCCAGAGCCGGCAGAGATGGGCGCAGGGCAGAGCAGGCAAGTAGTAAGCAACTACCTGCTTATAAGTTCATAGCCCCATAGGGAAAAATAAGCAAATTCCCTCATAACCCTTTAAATATGGTTATAAGAAATTGGTCTTCTCCTTTAAAAGAACACTGAACCTACCATAGGTAGTTTCTAAAACCTTATCTTATAAAAACAGCTGCTAATAGCTTTCACACATGTGTAATGACATTTTGGGAGATTATCAGAATGGAACATGTGAGATAAAGCACAGGGGGCTGACATCTTACTAACCTTCCTGGCAGTAAGCCAAATGTAAAGTGGCCAATAACATGAACTGACAGGCTCTATTCAGCCAGCACATGGAGAGAATATAGACCTTAGGATTAGGTTTGTCTCTTTAAGGGATAATGTGAACATCAGTGCATTGTCTGTAGACTTTGAGAGCTCTTCTGGCACAATACAGTCATACATATAAAGGAATAAGCAAAAAAAAAAAAACAGACAAAAATAATCGGCAGGACCATAACCTTGTTCTTCTAATGTTCCTCAGTGTTGTAGGAATAAGCTCCACACCTTGGCAGGTGTAAGTAGGGTGCTGAGGGTCATCTGAGACCTTCATACTCACATTCATTGGGGAATAATGAGGTCTGGGCATACTGTTTTTTAGAGAGTAACTAATGCATTGAGAATAGATTGTAAAAGTCATGGAAGAAAAATATTCTGCAGATCTTTAAGGGTGTCATCAGACATGGCTTCCATCCTTTTTTGTCCTAGTCTCTATGTTATTCCATGTTTTGAGAGGTTGGGGAGTCAACCATTCATCTCGTTTTGATCATTTGACCTCTCTTCTGCCGGTGATGCCTCTTCACTTCCACCCCCACTGAACTGAACAGCAATAATAACAATGATAATAATTACAGCCAAACTAATTATCCCTACACAAATAAAGTACCAGCGCCATTTCTCCCAGTATGTTTTACGTTCCACAGTTTGGGCTGTCTTCTGGAAGCTCATGGCCTGTAGGTGAAAACATGGAGTTAATGTTTCTCTCACTATAATCTCTACATATATATAGAAGAGCATACTACACACATTAATCTGTGAAAATAATATTTTCATTTCTCTAGTTCAAAGGTTGCAAGGTACCAAATCTCAACTCATGGCTGTAGCTTTACTGCAACGTCTCATTGGTTTAGAACTAGAATATCCATGGTAAGAATTATGATACCAGGAGACTTCTCTCATATGCTCGGTTTCCAGTTTATCATACATCTAAAAAGAAATTGAGTTTAGGCGACTTACCCAATGCCAAAGTCCAGAGACTCCTCCCAAAAGGAAGAGGACCATCTATAAGTGGCTATTTCAGAGTTCTTGCTTTCTGTAAATGGGTCCCTCTTTTTTTTTTTGAGGAATCTGAGGTTTGGTGGATATGTCATAGCTTTTACTCAAGAAAAGACCGCAACTTATCGAAATAACAAAATTAATGGTGTCGTTAATTCTCTGAAAGCTGCACTGTGTGCTGTATAAACTATACTATTAATTTTGCTGTTCGGGCGTACTGTGGTCTCTTGTTGGACTGACTTATTCTGTCTCATTCTGGGATCTTTGGGCTGGGATCTGACACTGCTATATCAGACACCCCCAATCACTACAAAAGCCAGGAGTTTAGTGAACCCAGGATGCTCCTCTGCTGACCTGACTTGGATGTTTTTCTGACATAGCTTTTGACATTTTGGAGGGGAGCTAAGTTGCATACTTGTATCTCACGAAGAACTGCCTGTACATGAGCCGCTATACACCAGTCTCTTCAATAAGAGCCAGTACCATTGTAGAACTGCACCTATGGCATCTTATCCAGCCTATCAGATGAGAGAGGAACTCGAAAACAGCTGTCTGTACTCATCTTTTGGCTAAGATCAAGTGCATTTTTTGTCTGAAAGCCACATCAGTAGATAGATACATCATGCACACTGAGTTTGGTGTGCTGGTTAGTACGTCAGGTGGCCTATATAGTCTTCTGGGGGAAACCCTGGTCCCCCCAAGATCAAAGCCATTAGTTCTGGTAAGTTTGAAAGCCTGAGATGTGATGTGCCCCTGTGACGCCCCATGGGCCGGTTGCCACAGTAGTGTTGCCTCCTTCACCGGAGGTGATATTACGCTTGGAAGCAGGAGGAGCTCCCCACATCAGGTAAACCCCACATGCACACACAGGTTCTGATCCCTGACCTGAAGGGGGAGCTCTATACCCTATTTTGGGGATCTGCCTTTTCTGGTTGGGGGGAGGAGTTAGTCAGAAAGCCGAGAGAAAAGGAGAAAGTTCTGGGGAGCAGAGCACGTGAAGAGCTCACTCCAGGCAGTGGAGCAGAGGACGCCAGAGTCCTGGGTTGTACTGGGATTGCACGTCCCAGCAACCGAATCTGGGGGACAGGAGACTGCAAGTTTTCTGGCCACAAGCAGAAGCCCTGTAGCACAGCGGATAGCTAGAGCACGGAGTTGCACCCAAGACGGCGGTACCCGTTATAGGTTTGCACCGCCTGCTAATACGGAGCTTAGAGCAGGAGTGAAGAAGACGGACCGCAGAGTAGCTCACAGGCAGCGGGGCCCGCAACGGAGAAGTGTAGCAGGCAGGCCTCCAGCAGACCCACCTGAAGGGGCGGACTCCAACTGCTTCCAGGCTGACCGGACCCTCCTGGACCTAGTGACCGTGCCCCGGACTCCACAGCTTTCTCTGCAGTAAAGGTAACAGGACTGCATTCCTCGTGTCTGTCATCTTCTTCTGTGCCTCCCCACAGCTGTGCTACCACCCTGTTTCCCCTGCCGCCATCCTTCATATCAGCTCTCTCAGTCCCTGGGGGCCCGCTTCACCCGTGGGAAGTGTTTCATCCCAGCTGCTATACCATCTATCCCCCAGGGTCCACACAGCAGCGCTGGTCATCCCTGACCAGGCACCACAGGTGGCGTCACTTAAAGACTACAAATCCCTGTAAATACTCCCTTCATCTGCTCGGCCAGGGCCACGGAGCTGGGCCACTGCCACCGTGACCTCCCTGGAAGACTGCTGGCCCGGCTACCGAGTACCCCAGGCCCTCACGGCCGCTGCACCCCTAAGAGTGGTGACCCTTGGGTACCTTAATTAACTGGGTTTGGCAACCCCACTTGAATTTTGACACATTACACAAGCGCTTCAAATTTTCACATTTATTTAAGCACTCACCCTCAATCTGGGCCTTTTGGCAAATATGGGACAATTTTTAATTTTTTCAAAGGGGGGTCCGGTCAGTTTTACACTGAAAACATCTTCTATTATTTTAATTAATTTTTATCACTGTGTCACTTTTGTTTTTGCACGTGTATTCTGCGTCAAGAACTTGTCAGGATGTGGTTCCCTTATAGGTTCCCTCCTGAACAATCTAGAGGGGGAGGTGTGTGGCCATCAGGTTCTACTCCCATCTACACAACCCTAAGCTTTCCTCCTTCAAGAGAAGAGACAGTGTAGATTGGCTCCTGGTTTCACTTGGGTGGCAGCCCAGGTGGATGATGGACTTTCCCTGAGCTTCGCAAAGAGAATCCATTTGTCCTGGTCCCTCGCTGTGGCCTTCTTGCACAGAGGAATAGAGAATATTTTATTGGGGGTCCTCTTCCTTTCGGAATGGGCTGTAATGGACCACATCCATACAGCACTAAGCCTCTTCATTGAGTACCATTATCCCTTTGAAGAACACGTGACCACAGGGAAAGCATTGGAAGGTCTCTTCATTGGCAAAATCAGATGATACCTTATGTGTAAACTGTGTAAACCTTTAGCATAGCTGCTGACTGATGCTGTTTGTCTTCTGTAGTGTGGATCTGCTGACAAATCAAATGTGTCTAGACAGCGTGAGGCAATTTTTCAAAAGCTGACGGCTTACCATATCCTTGAGCTCATCTGCGCGAACTTCTAGATTATCAAGCTTTCCTTCTCTCTCAAATATTTTGTCCACATTGTCTTTCATTAATATCTTCACCTCTTCAGCATTCCGCTGACATTGTTCCAGCTTCTGGGACGCCTGCAATTGAGGGGGAAAAACAAGATAAGTATAATAAAAAATACCATATTTACTACCATGTATTTCACCTTTCATCTCAATTGATTAAACCACCTGTAATCTTTGTACAGGCAATAACATACATTTATCCTCATTATACCCTTCCTATTTTGCAGGGCTGCACCAGCCCTTACACTGTTTCTACTCTGCAAAACTTTACTTGTGCTGCACCAGCCCTTACACCCATTATACTCTCCAGGACTTCACTTCTAATGAACCAGCCCTTACATTTTTTTTTATTCTTCAGGAATTATCTCAAGCTGCACCACTCCTTATATCCTTTCTACTTTCCAGGACTTCTCTTGTACTGCACCAGCCCTTATGTCCTTTCTCTTTGCAGGACTTCTCTTGCGCTGCACTAATCCTTACACAATTTCTACTTTCGAGGACAGAGAACCTGTCATTAGGATTAGGCATGTTAAACTAAAGGTATGGGCATAAAAGTGCTGTTCTACTGATTTAATAGATATCTTCCATGTAGAAATCTGCAGCCTGGTTGTTCTTTAATCATCATTAGAAGTTTGGCTGCAATAAGCTGTTCATACTTCGGGGAGGACTGTGGGTACGGTCTTCATCTCTGCTATTGCCCCTCAGCTGCCTCTGGGGTTCGTATCTTCATACTGTTTAAAATTTCAGACCAGCATCGTCCTAACCACAGGTGGCGCTTAAACAGATTCATCTCACAGTGAACTTCTGGAAAATGGCGCCAGTGTTTTAGCGAATGCGCAGATTTAGATCTCGGCTTATGCCACTGGCACCATTTTACTGAAGACTGATGCGAGGTCAATGTGCACATGTGACGACACTGGCGCCATTTTACTGAAGCCTGCAACCAGATCAATCTGTGCAATCGCCACCCGCAGGCTAGGACGGCACCAGCGCGAAATTTTAAACAGTATGATGATACGAACACCAGAGGTAGCTGTGAAGCCATGGCAGAGACAAAGACCCTACCGACCGTCCCGAACCACATGCCTACTCCAATCCACAAACAGCTTCTAATGATGATTTAAGAACAACAAGGCTGTGGATTTCTACAAAGAAGGTACCTATAAAAGCAGTAGAACAGCACCTTTATGCCCATACCTTTAGTTTAACATGCCTGATCCTGATGACAGGTTCTCTTTAAAGCACCACTCAAGTTTTCCTTTTAAATTCAGCGCTGGAGTGGTGCTACTAATGGTCCCTGCCCCTGGTCTTCTACTTACCAGCTGCTGTCCTCAGCTCTTCCCAGCACCGCTCCAGTCCCGCACCACCATCTTGTGACCACAACTTCTGACTGACCAGAGGTCAGAGGTAACAGGCACAAGCTCTCAGTGTAAATCTATGAGAGGCAGGACATGGCTCTCATAGACTTGCATTGAAAAGAGACCTCCGGCTCATCCAGCAAACACTGGAGCCATCTGGCAGGTCACAAACTGCTGGAGACTGACCAGAGTGGCACTGATAACAGATGAAGATGGTGGCTGGTTAGTATGAGAGTAGGTTCGTAGCACCACTCCAGCACTTCTCTTGTGCTGCACCAGCCCTTACATACTTTTTACTCCTCAGAATTTCACTTGGGTTGCACCAGTCCTTACACCCTTACTGCTTTCCAGCACTCCTCTTGTGCTACACCAGCCTATATATCTTTTCTACTGCCCAGGACTTCTCTTGAGCTGTACCAGCCCCCTTGAACTTTTTCCCTTTAATCAGTAGAATATCATTTACCATCCAGTGTACCTTGCAATCCTATTTCATTATGGGCGATTATGTCACATAGGCCCCAATTTATCATTTGCAGTTTCTTTTAAGTCACTTTTCTTTTCTTTTTTCTTGTGGTATTAGTTGCTTTTTTTGGTGCAAAATGAATCAAAATGGCGCACCGGATTCATCAATTTGGCGCAAAGTAAAAAAAATTGCTTTTTTTTTCCTGTATTGAACTGTTTTTAGACTGTTGGAGCCAAAAATACCAAAAATTGTGCAAATCTGAGCACGTTCGCTCAACACTAATGGTCACATATAAAATAGACTTAAAAAAGGGGCAAATAGAATAATGAATAGTGTGCAAACAAAAAAGTCACAAAACTAAACCAAAATCAGGCACAAATGCAATGATGAATGGAGCCATAATGCTATTACAAATTATCATGGGCAGCACGGTGGCTCAGTGGTTAGCACTGCTGCCTTGCAACGCTGGCGTCCTGGGTTCAAATCCCACCATGGACAACATCTGCAAGGAGTTTGTATGTTCTCCCTGTGTTTGTATGGGATTCCTCCAGGTTCTCCAGTTTCCTCCCACACTCCAAAGACATATTGATAGGGAATGTAGATCGTGAGCCTCAATGGGGACAGTGATGATGTCTGTAAAGCGCTGTGGAGTTAATGGCGCTATATAAGTGAGTAAAATAAATAAAAATAAAAGAAATGATCTACAGCCCATGACCCACATACAGATAATAGATTGTTTTTCACTCCACTTTGGAGGCATTAAATTCCATTTCCTCTTTGCTTCACTCTGCAGTTATATCTGTGTGGGCACAAACAATACAATAGCTTCATTCCAACAGTACGTCCCAAATTAGCATTTGAACTCTATCCATACTGGAAACTCCCTTCAAAACCGAAATAAACAACTGCATCCAATAATCCAGATGCTTTTCATCCGACACTGATTAGATGTAGATGATCACGGCACGTACAGACTGATCTCTGTCGATGTCAAACTGGATTGACATACTGTACGTGATCCAATCAATGGTGTTGTTGACATCTGGATCTATGGTGACATGCCCCTAAATGTCCTATTGCCCTATGGGATCCAGGGAGTTTGCCAACACCTTTTGAATCCAATTATCATAATGTTTGATTATTTAGATTATTCCAATTACAAGAGCAGAGATGAATGTTTGCTTACCATAATACAGTTTTAGAAGAATATATCGTTATCAAATTCTGCTTTATTTTTGGGAAGTATTGGACTATAGGCTCGATATTAGCACTTGTGAAACCAGACACTTGAGTAAATGTCTTTAAAGCAAAACTTAGGAGACAGAGAAGTGCACGGGCTCAATAGAAAGTCTGCTGGTACATAAAGCGCTCTGCTCATGATCGAGGATAAGCTGAGAACTTCTGATCCTTGGTGTGAGTGACTGGTATGGGTCTGAGGATACAGCCCCCCAATGATCAACACTACTTATCAGGGGCTATAACATATAAAAAAATGTTTAAAAGTTTAGCTACACTTTAAGTGAGTAGGACCGAGCGGCAAACCAGATACAATCCATAGACCAAAAGTGGTGTTGTGTTTTGGAAGGGGAGTCATTTTTTTTCCAAGTCCTGGAAACCTCTTTAAAGCACCACTACAGCGGGGGGGTTTTCAGCACTTGAGTGGTGATTCTAATCTGAGGTCCCCGACCATAGTCTTATACTTACCCACCGCTATCTTCACTTTTTATCAGCACTGCTCCAGTCCCGCGTGCGCCATATTGTGACAGCAGCTTCTGACTGGACGGAAGTCAGAGGTAACCGTCACAAGCTCTCAATGCAAGTCTATGAGGGTCAGAATAAGGCTCTCATAGACTGGCATTGAAAAGTGACCTCTGGCTCACTCAAGAAAATACTGGAGCCATCTGGCAGGTCACAAAGTTTTCGAGACCAACGGGAGCGGCAGCGACAAGTGAAGATGTCGGCGGGTGAGTATAAGACTAGGGTCATGGGCCTTAGATTAAAATCACCACTCCAACGCTGCTATAAAAAAAAAACGCTGGAGTGGTGCTTTAAGACATATAGGTAACAGCTGGAGGTCCACAAATTGGATCCCCCTCTGTTAGACATGTGCACAAATGTTGTGACTCGCAGTCTAGTTCTGCCTGTTTAATAGCTGATCTGCCACATGAACTAGGACTGTGTGAGGAGGACCTTTAACTGAAGAAATTGATTCCGGGAATTATTTTTACAGGTTTTTGTTTCATATGGAAATGTTCTTTAAACTATAAAAACACTACAACTAAGAGCATATTAGGATGTCGTGGAGATAGACCTTCCATAAGCCAGAGCAGAGAGGCACTCACATTACTCTTTCTCGCCCTGGCGGACTCTGCTCATCTAAGACGGTTGACATCAAGGTGCATTAGAAAACCTCCATGACACGTTGAGTGCCACCATTTTCAAATGACAGCTTCTGAAAGTGCCTTCATTACTAATGGCCATGCCATGAACTGCAGTTTTGATGCCCAAGCACCTGGCCATTGACAATTGAAGTGTTTTTCACATAGCAAATCGCTCATCTGAGGCTGCATCATTTCTTACCCATGCAGTTTTTGTTGGCAAGTGTGAATGAGCCAATGATCGAGTACCAATCAACCAGTATATAGTCAATTGACACTTCTTGATTTGGACACATCATACGAAGAGAGCAAACACTGGAGAAGGACATCATGGTCGGAAGAATAGGTGGAACAAAGCGAAGAGGAAGACCAGCAACCCAATGGCTTGATACTATCAAAATAATGGCGGAGAAGACCCTGGTGGACCCATCTAGGCTTGCACAAGATCGATCTTTCTACAGATCGTTTTTCCATCAAGCCACCATGGCTCGAGACCAAGCCCAAGGCCGTTAAATAATAACATGCCAAAATCATAAATGGGCCTTTACTGATGGACTGTCTGCTAGGCAGGACATTTACCTAACGGTTCTCTTTATGTGCCACAAATGCTCTTTTTAACCAATCACTGGCCACAGCAGTGACCCGCCTCAGCCAGGGATTGGCTGAGAGGGCATTTCCATCTGATTCCAGTGTGTCAAGTACAGGACCAGGAAGCACAGACCAGTGAGGACTGGGAATCACTGATGGTACGTAGAATTTCTTTTATTATTTTTAATGGGTCTGAGCAATTTTAAAAATACATTTTAGCACCTGGAAAACCCCTTTTAATGACCATAAGCTGGAGACATTGGGAAATAACCATTTACATTCTGTGACAGGATCTCTTGTTTACTGCTCCAACCTCATCCCCCAAACCTTGCATCACCATTACATCACTTTATTAATACTAGCTCCTATATTATTTTAGCTCATGTCAACACATCCTGTTTCACTTTGTGGTTTGCTGTGTGGCTTTCGCTTTTCTTCTTTACCCTAACATTTAGCGAAATATCCGCTATTGGGGCAAGCATTAAAAATGTTAGCACTTTACATATCAGAGTAAACACATAATTCAACAGATATCAAGATGAGTGAGTACTCTGCTCACAAGCTACAATCTATGAGGAAATAGGGGGAACATGAAAGGTAAATGGTAAAAAGTGCTTGTATTCTATGCTCCAGCCATCAATATAATAAAAAGGGTATTCACATGACGCTGCAAGAACCGGTCACCAGCCAGTATGTGTATAAGTACAGATACAAAGTGCTCCTAAGTGCATGGAGGCTGTGTAAACAGATGCTATGAAGGATCAGATTTGGAAGAAAAATTTGGAAGGAGAAAACAAAAATAGTTACATAAGTGAGGTGAGGCAATAGGCCAGTCTAAAGAAGTGGGTTTTTAGGGCATGCTTAAAATTGTGGGTATTGAGAATTAATCAAATTGTCCTGGGTAGTGCATTCCAGAGAATTGGTGCAGCTCATGAGAAGTCTTGAAGATGGAAATGGGAGGTTCGGATTATTGAAGATGTTAGTTTCATATCTTTAGCTGAATGGGGGGCACGGGTAGGGTGATGGACAGAGAGGGAGAAGATGTAGGATGGTGCAGATCTGTGGAGAGCTTTGTGGATGAGAGTGATAAGTTTATATTGGACCCTGTAGCAGATCCGCAACCAGTGCAATGGCTGGCACAGAGTAGAGGCATCAGGGTAGCGATTGGAGAGGAATATGATCCTGGCTGCTGCATTCAAAATGGATCAGAGTGGTGAGAGTTTAGTAAGAGGGAGATCGAATAGTAGAGATTAGGATTAGCTACTGGTATGTGGTGGTAGTTAATGCTCTTCACAACATCAACCATTCTGTTCAATATACTTCTGGATGGCGTCTAAAGATTTTTCCTCTTCCTCGTTGTATTGATGAGTTTCAGGTAAGGGCTCATTCACACATCAGTTTTTTTGCATATGAGTGCCATCCAGGTTTTTCTCTGATAGCACTCTGATAGTCTATGGGGCTGTCCACATGTCGGTGATTTTTTGTGTATTAAGTGGTCTATGCAGAATCGTGGCGACGTGTCTGAGTAATGAAATTCGATGGGTCCGTGAAAAATATCAGCCAGCACTCAGATGCCATCCATGTGCTGTCCGGTTTTCATGGACTGAGAGATAGGAGAAGAGAAAAACTAATGAAACTCTGATCAAAATCTGATGAAACTTACCGTAAATAGATTTTCTTGTACAAGAAATTCACTGATGTGTGCATGAGCCCCGAGGCTTTGTTCAAAGTGCCATCAGAGGGTCCGTTTTAAGTCTCCATTGACAGTTCCCTTCACTTGATTGATATTCTTAGCTTTAAAATGACAGAACCCCAATGGATCTCATTGTAAGTCCCCATTGGTATCCATCATGTGATAGATTTGGCTATATGGCTTCTTTTATAACTTATACCCTGATTAAAACTATAGAGACATTCATAACTCGGGCCATGTAATATATTAGAAGGTGATAATGGTAAGACCTTGAAACTATGAAGACGCCTTTTCCCATATGTTCAACTGTTTCCATTGGAAAGGTGGCCATGTACAGTATATATCATGTCTACAATGAAAGTGAGCACCTGGACCGGCTCCCGAACCCCCACTGATATGACCTTTGGGCAAAAGATATCACTGAACTACTCCATTAATTTCTGCAAACCTCTTACAAACTAGTTTAACCAGCCACAGTCTGAGCAAAGTTTGCAGCTTAACCTGGAGGGTCAATGTCACTAACATTTTTTCTTTTTATTACATATACTATTCAGCTACACCATAGCCTGCATATTATTGCACAGATCCATGTGCCACCATAGCAGCTCTAAACCAGTGAGGCATAGACTCTACAAGAAGGTGTCCCATGGTATGTGGCATCAAGACATTCGCAACAGACGATTTGAGTTCTATAATTTGCAAAGATTCCAATGTGCATCAATGAAGTTGCTTGTCCTTCCTTGTACCACACTTCATAAAATTAGACCCACTTGTCTATCCATCAAAATGTTGCCCTTGCCAATGTCACTCAGATTTTTATGCTTTGTAAGAAGGCAGGTGGTAAAGTCTTAGATGGGAGGTACATACGTCACAGAGGTGGCTGGCTTTGGTGGTTTAGGTCCTGGAATAAAGGCTCCAGTAATGACAGGTTGCTGAGAGATTTTTGTTTTTTTTTGGTTGGACTGGATTTTGGGTCCAGGATTTAGGATCGGCCAAAGACCTTGGGTGGGAATGGTCGCTCCAATACTCCAATTCAGATGTTGCAGCTCCTAATAAAGGCTGCTAAATTGGCTCAGGTGGTTCTGTGATGTGTGTGAGGGATCAGTTTGTTGCTGACCCAAACTGAGCAAGGAGCACTGCCTGAACTGCCACACGTGTAAGAGATTGTGTAAGCTTGCCTACCCAGAGAAGGGATTGTTTTGTTGTTTGCCTGTTATTTGTTTAAGCCGAAGAAAGACTATCTTTTCATTTCGCGTGGACGTTGCTAATGTTTATGATGGGAAATAAACATAAAACTGTTTTTGCACCACAACCGAGTTCCTGTGTGTGTACACAATCCATTGCTAGAAAGCATGAATCCCTACAGCTTGCTCATTTTTTCTGCTTCCAACAAACCAGCTTAAAAAAACTGTTTGTTCACTTTCAGCCTAACATATCCCCTTGTCAGTTGGCACAAATTGTATTTACTGTACCTGTCGGTGGCTGTCAACTGACTCCTTTTTCATGGATGCCCTCTGTGTATCTGCAGAACCAAACTTAGACTTAACCAAAATTGCTCAAGTATAGATGCAATGTGGCCCTAATATGTGGACAGATTACAGTTTTCTCATTTGGGAATACAACAACGTGTCACGCAATTGCTGCCTGCACCCACTTAGCTGATCCCAAATTTAGTGTAATCCAAAATGATAAGGTGGCCGTCACATCCCATAAAAGTCACTGGAAGTTTAACCTCGTGAGAGCGACTGCTGTACAACTAAAGCACCACCTGTCTATTGACTTATATGGGAAAAAAAAAAAAGTTTTGCAAATCAAATTTTGCAAATCAAATTTCACGCAATGTTTGCTTGTCTGACCCTCACACCAGGGATCACAGGATACGATTTGTCTCCTAGTTTCAGCCTGAACACTCTGCACACAAAAGCAAACACTCCCATGTACAGGAAATACACATATAACAAAAGCTACTACACAGGCGGTACAAAAGTTGTAGGTCAATAAACTGCTAGAAAAATCTGCTGATACTGAGGGTACTGAGGACGGGCAGGGTGCCGGTTTGGCTTCTTGTGCCCCTATGGTGGGCAGTAAACTATACTTCCCTCCTTCCAGAAATGATCCATAATTCTTCCTTACTGCTGGAAAGTGAAAGTTGCAGCAAAAAGATCAGAGACAAGAATAGACTAGAGGGGGGAGATGAGGGGAAACAGGGTAACAGTGCCAGAAAGACTGGCTTCAGCTGTCACTTACCATGACTTGCAGTGATCCTGCCAGTAGCGAGTATGAGTGTTGCCTGCAGGTGTGTTACATTGTAGTCCTGAGTGTGAGTACAGCTGACACTATGTTATGTGCTGTCAGTGTAAGTGCCTGCCTTCCTGTCCTCCTTTCCTCCCCCTGAGTTCCCAGCTATCCACCCCCGGAGAGGAGGAGTTGCTGGAAATAGTGTCACCAAACAGCAGGCACAAGTTGCTGGCATGAAAAAACCCCTCATTATCTGAGCTCTCCGCACCCATATTTCTCCATACAACACAGTGTAATTACAGTCACTATCACCCCAACAACCCACAACATGAGGTTATTAGGAAGCATGAACCAAAATGGGAAATCGCCTACATGACAATTCCCTTATAGTTATCAAAAAGGTAATTGTTTATACATTTTGTTAAAAGAACTACTTTAGGGAATTGCTGCATAACGCCGCTGAGCTAAGTGACTGGCTGCAGTGCTGCTGATGTGACATCACTGCTGCAACCAATCAACACAGACCAGGGCAGCAGTGAAGACACAGTGCTGGACCCGGGGATGGCAAATAAAACCCAGTTTGATATTTTACAACAAACTAAGCCTATGGAAATTAAAAAGGTCCTGTCGCTTTCTCAAAACATTTGAGTGAAATAACTTTTAAAAATCCCTTGGATCTCCTGATTCTGCCTCTTTTTTCAAAAATTTAACTCCATGTGTTTCCTCTCCCTACTCACATTCCTAAACCCAATCATTGCCATTTCCATGTGTGGTCCTACCATTATTCCTCTACAGCACGCCCGCCGTGTTGGGGTTATATTTGACTCTGATCTTTCCTTCACTCCCCACATCCGATCACTCACTCATGTCACCTGCACCTCAAAAACATCTCCAGAATCAACCTTTCTTTACATTTGACTCTGCAAAAACTTTTACTGTCGCTCTTATTCATTCTCATCTGGATTACTGCAACTCTCTAGTAATCGGTCTCCCTCTTACTAAGCTCTCCTCTCTCCAATCCAACCTGAATGCAGCAGCCAGGATCATATTCCTCTCCAGCCGTTACACCGATGCTTCTACCCTGTGCCAGCCATTGCACTGGTTGCCCATCCACTACAGAGTCCAATATAACCTTATCACTCTCACCCACAAAGTTCTCCACAGATCTGCACTGCCCTACATCTCCTCCCTTCTCTGTCAATCACCATACCCATACCCTCAGTTCCGCTAAAGATCTAAGACTAACATCCTCAATAATTCGAACCTCTCACTCCGGTCTCAAAAGACTTCTCGCGAGCTGTGCCACTTCTCTGGAATGCACTACCCAGGACAATTTGATTAATTCCCAATACCCACACTTTTAAGTGTACCCTAAAAATGCACTTCTTTAGACTGGCCTATCGCCTCACCCCACTTATGTAACTATTCCAGTTTTGATCTTTCAAAATTTTCCTCCAAATCTGGTCCCTCGTAGCATCTGTTTACCCACCCTTCATGCACTTAATAGTACTTTGTATCTGTAATTATTCAGATACAGGCTGGTGACCGGTTCATGCAGCATTACGTGAATACCCTATTTATTATATTGATGGCTGGACCGTACAATACAAGCACGTTTTACCATTTGCCTTTTTTGTCTCCCCCCTAGATTGTAAGCTTGCGAGCACGGCCCTCACTCCTCTTGGTATCTGTTGAGTTATGTGTTACTTTTTATTGTATGTACATGTCCCCTCGATATTGTAAAGTGCTGCGGAATATGTTGGCGCTATAGAAATAAAAATTATTATTATTTTTTTTTTCCTTTTTGCGTTGTGTCACTCCATTGCAGAGATATTCACATTTGTTTCTTCTGGAGTAAAGTATGTGAAATCTCTGCTTGTAATGCAACTGGGTATTTCTTCAGAGTATTCTCTGGGGTCCTTCGCTTTCAACCCCCTCACAGACACTGAAAATCACAGTTCGGCAGTGACTGAGACTGCTAGATAGGCTGTTGAGCTGTGTTTAGTAGTGTCTGGGAGGGAGGCGTAAAAGTACATGCCCCCAGAGAAAACACTCAGTTGCACTACAAGCAGAGATTTCACATACTGCGCTCCAAAAGCAAACAATGTGAATATCTCTGAAATGCAGCAAGGCAGGGCAAAACGGAAAAAAGCTTCAGAATCAGGAGAGCTCAGGTATTTTTGCAAGGTATTTGTCTCAATTTTTTGAGCAAGTGACAGGTCATCTTTAAAGGGAACCAGTCAGCAAAAAAATGGTAATTAACTGCAAGAATGGTGGTACTTTGCAGGTTAATACCATTTTAAATCATAGAATCCTAGAATGTTAGAGTTGGAAGGGATCTCCAGGGTCATCGTGTCCAACCCCCCTGCTCAATGCAGGATTCACTAACCCATCTCAGACAGATATCTGTCCAGCCTCTGTTTCTAGACTTCCATTGAAGGAGAACTCACCACCTCTCGTGGCTGCCTGTTCCTTTGTTTGTCTAAGCGGAAGTGCGGCTGCATGGGAAAAATGAAAGTATACTCTCCCTGCAGCCGCTTGCTTCCAGTCATCAGGATGGTGCCAGGGGCAGTGAACTGTCATCACTTACTACACAGTGAGCACGCTGTAATCACTCCCCCTGCATCTTGTCTGACATCCTGCTCTGCAGAGTGTGTGTGTGTGAGTGTGTGAAGTGTACGAGGGAAGTCAAAGAGCAGGGGAGATTATTGCATGCTGTGTAGTGAGTGGTTACTGTTTTGTTTACTGCCCACAGCACTGCCCCGAGGACTGGAAAGACGGTGAGAGAAAAAATATAACTTTATTTTCTCCTTGTAGCCGCACTTCCAAATACACAGCCGAAAATGTTTAAAATGGTATTTACCTTCCGATTACCACTATGGCTGCAGGTAAGTGCCATCTTTTATTTTACCAAACTGGTTCAATTTAATATCAGGGGAGCAAATGCATGCTACTCTAAAGGGAACCTAAGCCGTGATGCTGTAATATGAGAGGTCCTTTTACATGGCCCCCTAATTGGTCAAACATGGTCATTTGCCCGTGTAAACATGGTCATTTGCCCATGTAAACATGGCAGCGATCTGCTTATTAACAAGATCATAGAATCCTAGAATGTCAGAGTTGGAAGGGACCTCCAGGGTCATTGTGTCCAACCCCCTGCTCAATCCAGGATTCATTAAACCATCTCAGACAGATGTCTGTCCAGCCTCTGTGTGAAGACTTCCATTGAAGGAGAACTCACCACCTCTCGTGGCAGTCTGTTCCACTCATTGATCACCCTCACTGTCCAATTTTTTTTTCTAATATCTAACCTGTATTTCCGGCCTTTTTAGTTTCATTCCATTGCTTCTTGTGTTTCCATGTGCAAATGAGAATAAGAATGATCCCTCTACAGTGTGACAGCCCTTCAGATATTAAGTCTCCTCTTAGCCTTCTTTATTGCAAGCTAAACATTCTCAGATCCTTTAACCATTCCTCGTAGGACATAGTTTGCCGTCTGCTCACCATCCTGGTAGCTTTTCTCTGAACTTGCTACAGTTTTGCAATGTCTTTTTTAAAATGTGGTGCCCAGAACTGGGCACAGTATTCCAGATGAGGTCTGACCAAGGAGGAGTAGAGGGAGATAATTACTTCATGTGATCTAGAATCTATGCTTCTCTTAATACATCCCAGAATTGTGATTGCCTTTTTTGCTGCTGCATCACACTGTTGACTCATGTGCAGCCTGTGATCTATTAGTATACCCAAGTCTTTTTAACCTGTGCTGTTACTTAGTTCAGGGGCGTACATAGGAATCATGGGGCCCTATAGCAGAAGTTCTAATTGGGCCCCCCCCAAAAAAAAATTGTAAATAATTGTCGGGGTCACAGAAGAGTAGATCTCACAACTTTCCAGCCTTTACATAGTAATTTGCTTCCTGCTGAAGTCCTAGATTCCTCTTTCATTGCCCCATAAAATGTGATGCCAACAAAAGTGCCCCCCCCTAAACACAGTACAATACCCCCATGCTGCATTCCTCCTCATTAGCCTCTACATGTACAGTATAATGACCCTACTGTCAGGGCTGTGGAACCGGTGTCCATTTTGGTGGAGTCGGAATGGGAGTCGGTATAAAATGGACCGACTCCGGTTCCTAATATATACAGTATAATAACTTGGGTACAGTAGTTGAACTTTGTGGGGAATATTTTTTTCATAAGAATTTGGGAAAGTTATGAAATGTCCTATAAATGTCTGTCCTATTCCTGATCTAAGGGTCTAGACTTTTAGCTGAGATGAATCTGTGCTACAGTAAATTTATCACTTAAACATGAGCCATGTATGAGGGAATCAGAGTTGTGGAATCGGTGTTGTGGAAATTGAGGAGTCGGAGGTTTGGCTTACTGACTCCACAGCCCGGCCTACTGTACCCGACCTCAACTCCCAGGGCAAAGTATTGTGACCCCAACACAGTATGATCCCCCAACTGTGACCCCCACACAGCCCTCCATGCAGTATAATGGGCCTACATACAGTATACTGTCCCCCCACACCTCTCCACACTCTACAGAGTATAATGCACTCGCCATGGTCCTCCACACAGTATAATGCACTCGCCATGGTCCTCCACAGTATAATGCACTCGCCATGGTCCTACACACAGTATAATGCACCCCATGGTTTTGTATTCAGTATAATGCTGCCCCCACCATAGGGTAAAATGAAGCCCCAGTCCTCCAGTATTATCAGTACTCACTGATTTACAAAAATAAATAAATACATACATACTTACCGCTCCTCCTTCCCGGCTGCTTCAGTCTCTGCAGCGCGTCTCTCTCTTCACCTGAGCAGCTGCCAGCTCCACTGTCTGACAGAGCGTTGCGCTTCATCACGCCCCTGCATCAGACGCAGAGGAGGAATGATGGGAGAGGGAGTGTCACATGACGCTCCCTCCTCCATCATTGCTTTCAACCAGGGCCGGCTCCAGGTTTTCGTGGGCCCCGGGCGAAAGAGTCTCAGTGGGCCCTTTAATACATACCAACATTCATGATGCACAGATATGGCAGAGAAATATAGGTATAGTACACAGGGCCCAGCCTGCCCCCTCATCCTTCATATATGCAGACATGCCACACACACAGTACGCAGACACGCACACACACAGTACTCACACATGCAATTGTGGCACCCCAGGGGTCTGGTTACCACAGTAATAGAGATATTATGTCTGAGAGCAAGTGGGAGGTTTCTCTGGTCAGGAGCCCTAAGCATGCAACACGGCCCGCCCATACCTGGGAGGGGAGGAATCTGCCCTTATAAACTGGGTCTGGGACGGGATTAGTGAGTGAAGCTGCAGACAGGAAAAGAGTTCAGTTCAAGACACGGGGAAAGATACATCAGGAGCTCTGTAGGAGCAGCAGCTGAAGACCAGGGGCTGGAGCTGAGCAGAGATATAGCTCGCCCTGGCTGAAGTTACTAAAACCGGACACAGAAGTCCGAGGCTGTGGGGACTGATATATACCCAGCAGCAGAAACCAGCCGGCAGGGGATTCCAGGTCCTCTGGCCATAGAAGCCCGGAGGCTCAGTCACAAAGAAGGGACCAGCGCCGCCATCCAGGAGCGGAGGCTAACAGAAGGCCCCAAGTCACCAGCCATACGGGTGAGCACCACACGGTGCTCAGGGACGTGGGCTACTTGTAACCGCTGACAGCAAGGTAGCCAGGAAGAGTGCAGATAAACGGGGAGGCCTACAACTCCACCTGGCCAGGGGAACTCCTGCATGCTCACAGACTGGCCAGGCCCCTTATACTAGCCAGTACTCCCGGGAGGGTCTGCCTTGTACCATCAGTAAAGACCCTGAACTGCACCACACGTCTCTGTGATTCCTTGCCGCACCAGCACCATTAGCACTGGGACCCTCACACCATCACTCCCATCATCTCTCACATTAGCTGCCCTGAGGCAATACTTCTCCCGTGGGGAGTTATCCCATACTCAGCTGCGCAAACAACATCAGCTCAGCGGTCTGCAGCGCAGCGGCGGTCCACACTGACCGCAATCCACGGGTGGCGTAGTCGGACATTGTTATTACCTTAGACTGCCACTGGTTTGACCGCCCTGGGCACGGACCGGGTCGCCGCCACACTGAGACTACAACCCCCAGCATCCCACCAGCGATCTGGCTCCGGGTATCCCCCTGCACAGCACAGGCCCAGGGGGCGCGTCACACACACACACAGTACGCAGACACGCACACACACAGTACTCACACATGCACACACACAGTACGCAGACATGCACACACACAGTACAGTACGCAGACATGCATGCACACACACAGTACACAGACATGCACACACACACAGTACGCAGACATGCACACAGTACAGTACGCAGACATGCACTCACACACAGTACGCAGACATTCATGCACGCACACAGCACACAGACATGCACATACACAGTACGCAGACATGCACACACACAGTACACAGACATGCACTCACACACACAGTACACAGACATGCACACACAGTACGCAGACATGCACACACACACAGAACGCAGACATGCACGCACACACACACAGTACACAGACATGCACGCACACAGTACGCAGACATGCACACACACACAGAACGCAGACATGCACGCACACACACACAGTACACAGACATGCACGCACACAGTACGCAGACATGCACGCACGCACACAGTACGCACACATGCACGCACCCGGTACGCAGACAAGCACGCACGCACAGTACGCAGACATGCATGGCACACGGTACACATACTCAAACAGATACGTACACATACAGACATACGTACATATTTGAACACATTCTTAAAAACACATAAAACAGACATAAATATATATATACACAGTCATACACACTGACATACACACAAGACACATTAGAAATATATTTAATTTTGGGGATTGGGGAATCTAGCGACAAGCCTCACTTACCTGCCCCTTGGCCTGTGTTTGGTCCAGCTGTGCAGGGCCGCCGACATGTCTGATTGTCATCACAGGCTTTGGACCATCAGAGGGGCCAACTCGCCGTCGGGGCCCAGACCACTCCCCCAGCATCTCCGTAGGGAGGACCTCTGGCGGTGTTTGATTGCCGGCACTTCATCGGGGCCCCCCTCTTGCACCCCCCGCTCCGCCAGCGCTGCTTGATTGCCAGAACTTCATCCGGGACCCCTCGGGACTTCCCTTCATCAGGGTAACCCTCGGGGCCTCCCTTCAACAGGGACCCCACGGGGTCTCCCTTCAACAGGGCCCTCCTCGGGGCCTCCCTTCAACAGGGACCCCATGGGTCTCCCTTCACAGGGCGGCTGTGTCTGGTAGTAATGATGGCAGGGGCGACACAAGCACAATTAAAGGTGCAGTGTCGCCCCTACCATCATTACTACAAGACACAGACATACAGCGCACTGCACGTGGCCATGCCTGAACACAGTGCCGGCGGGCGGCGGCGGCAATCAAACAGCGGAGCGGGGGGGATGCAGAAGGGGGGTGACTGCTATGGAGCACCCCCTTGGCCCCATAGCAGTCGCGTGGCCTGCCGCCATTGGCGGTACGCCACTGGCTTAGTTCTGTTCCTCCCATTCTGTAAATGTAATTTTCATTTTTTTGCTCAGATGTAGAATCTTGCATTTCTCCCTGTTAAATACCATTATATTAGTTACTGCTCATTGTTCAAGCTTATCTAGATCCTTCTGAATCCTTTCTCTGTCTTCTCTAGTGTTAGCTATTCCTCCTAGCTTTGCATTGTCTGCAAATGTGATTAGTTTACCTTCAGTTTCCTTATCTAGATCATTTATAAAAAATGTTGAACAACACTGAGGCAAAGACAGAGCCTTGTGGTACCCCACTTGAAACACTCTTCCAATTGGATGTGCAACCATTTATTACCACTCTTTGCTGAAGTTCAGATATACTATATCTACTGCATTTCTACTGCATTTCCCTGATCCACCCAGTCAGTGATTCCATCATAGAAGGAAATTAGATTAGTCTGACATGACTTGTTTGCTACAAACCCATGCTGGTTCTGGTTAATTACTGTATTCTTTTCCAAGTACTTACATACATGCTGTTTAATAATTTGTTCAAAGACCTTTCCTGGTATAGAATTAAGGCTCACTGGCCTGTAATTTCCTGGCTCCATCTTCTTTACCTTTTTGAAAATAAGGACAACATTTGCCCTTCTCCAGTCTTTTGGGACTTCTCCTGTTCTCAAGTTTCTGGCTAGTGGTTCTGCAATTTCTTCCGCTATCTCTTTCAGTAGCCTGGGATGTAATTCATCTGGACCAGGAGAATTCATTAAATTAGCTAAGTGTTCCCTCACCATCTCTCTGTTTATAGATAGTGTGAATTCTTTTATTCCTTTGATACCACAGTGAAGATCAGTTGATGTTACAAAAGATTTTCGCAGCAACAATATGCAAAACGTATGGGAACTGAAAACTGAATAATTGGTAATGATTATTTACATCTGCTCGATTAAATAGGGCTTTACTCGCACATCTGTAAAGTGACCACGGGCGGTAGCCATAGCCGAGCTGCTGCTCCATAGCGCCCTGGCACTTTACAGGAAAAGATGGGTCCTGGCGGGGTATTGGTAATATGAGGGCCTTGCTGCAGTTCAGGCCTCCTTTAGCTGATGGTATTGGCTGGCCAGGACCACAAATTCCACACATTAATAAAGGAGACTTCAGTTCAAACATGGTGACTTTACTGAACTTGATAAAGGCTATGTACAAGGGTACCCAGTCTTAAACACATTTCCTTCACAGTGAAAAGCATTTTCACAGACACATCACTTCCTTCCAATGTAGTCTACTCCAGGGCCGGTGAAGCACACTGTTTCACCCTACTTCGCCACAACTCAGCTTCTAGGCGACAGTCCTGATCAGTGAGTTTCTCTCTACTTCCTCAGCGGTTCCACGTCCTATCACTATGAACGCCATGGATCTCCTGCTCGAGACCCTCACCAATCCCATACTCTGTCTTCTTTAGGTCCATTACCTTCAGCACTAACAAGCTCTCAGGTTTCTCGCGACACTTCGTCCTATCCAAGGACCACTTTAAGATGGAAAGCCACTCTGTCTCTTCAGTATATTTCCCTTTAGGATCTCGCTATTCCTCGCTCCAGTCTCTTCTCAGCTGTGGATCACCCTTTGGCAGCACTGCACGCTTGTCACTCTCCAAACTCTAACTTCTATCTCACCGACTATCAGGAAGTAGTCTGCTTTCCCTAGCACTAGCTCCCCCCACTGTGGGCTTGTCCCAAATCTTAACTCACTTACCCTGCTGTCTGTTGCTGGGCAGAATTTCCCTATCAAAACACTATACTAACAGTACTTGTACTATACCTTAATATATCACATCCTATGTTACTATACACTTTGCATATTACGCTTTCAATGCTTATGACACTCTATACGTTACACATTAACATATCACAATATATTACATAAGCTTATTCACACTCTGTTACAACGCAATTGGTGGCTTGAGGGGTTGAAATGAGCCAGCCCATTACATCACAACGTAGATTTATGTCATTAGTTGGATGTAGGTGTAGGGAGTGGGCACCTGCCTCTTACAGAAATGACCATTGCTCGTTCCATTTTCTGCTGTTTAAGCAGTCATTCGCTTACAGCAACATTTAAATGGTTGCTAAGTGGCTGTGCACAATCGCAGGGAGCTGATTTATTACCATGGCAGACAGGAGGCCTTCTGATGACTCACCACCATCTTGGTACACCAATAAAGCCCTGCTGTAGGATGGACTTCATAAGAGACACTATTATAATGTTGAAATATTACATTAAATAGTACAAGCAATCAAAGAATCGCAGCTTCAAGTCCCCTAGGGGGACTAAAAGAATATTAACCAAACGCAATAAACAAAAGTTTAAAAAAATAAAAAATAAATATTATATATATATATATACAGTATATAAATGTAAATTAAACCTAACCCATAAATAAATAAAGCATTATATAATGTATATTTATTTATCACTAGTCCGTAATAGTCCAACTTATCAAAATATACATTTAATTAGCCCAAAAATAAAAGCGGAATTGCCGTTTTATTTGGTCGCTGCACTTCCCCTGAAAATACAGTATATGTTCCCATTTGTACGCCAAAATGGTACCAATAAAAACTTCAGCCCTAAGGCCTCATTCAGACATGCATGGTTCACATACTTGTTCTATCTGTGATTGTCACAGATAGGAATCGTACCCATTACTGTCTATGGGGCTGTTCACATATCCATGTTTTCTTGCGGACCTTGTGTCTATACAAAAATCATGGAGACGTCTATTTTTCTGGCATTACGGATGAAAAGTACAAGTCAATGGCTCCTTGAAAATCATGGAAAGCACATCGATGTCATCAGAGTACAGTCCGTGTGCCATCCGTGATTACCATTGTAAAGTATAGGAGAAGCTTTGTAATTTATTCATCCACATGTCAAAATCACTGATCAATCACTGATGAAACTCGGATCCAAAGCACTACTAATTACACTCATTTTTGTGTACGTGAACAAGTCTGGTATCGCTTTAATTGTACTGACCTGGAAAATCATATTACCTGGTCATTTTTATTGCACAATGAACACCTTAAAAACTAAACCTAAAATACAATGGTTGAATTGCATTTTTTTTCCGAATTTCAACTGAGTTGGAATTTTTTCCTGTTTTCCCGTACATCATATTGTAAAGTGAATGGTGTCATTAAAAACAACAGTCTTGTAAAAATAAAAAATAAAACGTTATACAATTATGTTGCTGGAAAATAATTAAAAAGTTATGGCTCTTGAAGGAAAGGGGAGGAAAAACAAAAAGGCTCTAAAACAACAAATAAAAAAAGGGTAGGTCTTGAAAGGGTTAAATTAGTGCTGATCTGCTTTTTATGCCTTTGATCAGTGGTGTAAATCTGCCTTTAGTGACAGGGCAGGTGATTATGAGTATGCAAGGGCGCAGCTGTCACATCTGGTGGCCCTGCTGCAAAACAAAACATCAGTATTTGGGCAGGTGCCGATGAACGTATTTTCGATCTGTGTGCGATCCAATAAAACATTGGACCAATTGAGACAGATGGATTCTGGAGGCGCTCCCGTGGAAGAAAGATTAACCAAAAAATTGTTGAATCTTCCAAATGTGGTGCAATCACATGGAGGATATTCCACAAGGGATTAATATTTATAGGTTTATTAAAAAATCATGAAAACGTGAATACACATAAGGGACATGGATGTACAAAAAGGGAAGGGAGAAGGGAGTCTTTAAAAGGGATCACAGAACGCGTTTCTGCTCATAGAGCCTTCATCAGGACACCTTGTGTGCGTAGTGTGATCCTTTTTAAAGACTCCCTTCTCCCTTCCCTTTTTGTACATCCATGTCCCTTATGTGTATTCACGTTTTCATGATTTTTTAATAAACCTACAAATATTAATCCCTTGTGGAATATCCTCCATGTAATTGCACCACATTTGGAAGATTCAACAATTTTTTGGTTAATCTTTCTTCTACGGGAGCGCCTCCAGAATCCATTTGTCTCAATTTGTTCACATGGTGGCTGACTGTCGGTTAGGACAAATTTACCACCACCGTCTATGGAAGAGCTGCAAACCATGGTCTGAGAACCCTAATAACGGTCAAATTCCTCAAATAGAGTTGTGCCTATCAGTACAACTTGCTCAGGTGAGCATAAAAGATTTAATATTCTTTTAAAATTTTTAGTCTCTACTTACTACGCTCATGTAGCGCTCTCTTTCCCTTTTTCCTCCACATCTTTCTACCCAGGAGCAATCAACATTGGACCAATGTTATTCTATGTCAGATTTTTTTCCTTGGACAGACACTGTCCAAGATAAAATGGCTGCACGTCAGAGTTTGATCCGATATTCAGATCGTACTTGGCCATGCAAGACAATAAGTGCATGGAAACCATCGTACTGCAGTCGGATAACATCTAAGTGCAATCAAATTTACATGCACTGACAGAATGGAGAAGATGGAGACATTTTTTACTCCATCTTTAGTAGGCCCTGAACTGAATAAGATTAGGGCCTAGGACTGTAAGGGAGTCTGTTTAAGGGTTAATAAATGTGTGGGAAAACAATGGGCATAGCTGAAGGTCCACATTTGAAAGTGGGGCTGACCCATCTGGAAAAAGGAAGGATAGGCATGAGATTGTTGAACATGGACATAGCCGCACTCATCACCCTGTGGACAGAATTTTGGAAGCCGCTTCGTCTTCGGATTCTTCTGTTACAGGTTCTGGCAATGGAGGCAGAAAGAAGGCTCGGAGGCGGAGTGTCAGACAAAGTCATCACAAGCCAGGTAAAGGACGTTGAGTCGGGAGAAGGACTTCGCCAACTGACAGTCGATCATCTTCTGAGTCTGTCATTTCGGTCTCTTTGTCAGGAAGAAAGGAAGAGAGGCGGCACGCGGCCTCCCGTCATCACAGGAGAGACCGTTTCGCATCGCATGGATCTAGAAGTTCTGCGCTGTCAGCGAGTGGGGTTCCCATGCAGAGGACTAAGCAAAACGCACAACCCGTGAGCCCGCTGGTGCAACATCAGGGACACAAATCAGGGGTTATCTGGATGGTGAATGTCCCATACTGCGGGCATGGTCCACATCACTTCACACACACACGACACAAGCAGGGATCTGGTTTCAGTACTTAGAACCTTCCTATCAGGTTTAGAGCCTGAACGTGGGTTTGTTAACCCAACTTTAACACTGGATGGGGAGGCTCCTCCCCAGCCTGGGGCGAATGCTATTTCACAAGGTTTGGTCTTTAGAGATTTAGTTTTTTTTGTGGGGTTGCTCCTTTGGGTACTCACTTGGGTGTGTAAACAAGGGAGAGGTCAGACGTGGTTTCCACGGATCAGGTGACTATCAACAAGGAGTGTTCACTTGAAAGAAATGATAGAAAACCCAAAGTAGGTAAGACATTTGGAAATTGGTTACATGCTTTTCTAGTTTTGGTTCACGAAATATGTCGTTTACAACCTGAGAAAGGTTGGGAGTTATTGATTTATATCGATGCTATCTTTAGCGCACATAAGTTACACGGTGGTGCGGCATGGTGGAGGTACAACGAGGAGTTTCGTCAATGCCTGGTGCTTTGCCTGGGTGTGGGTTGAGCTCCAAAGGCGACGCATGTGTTTATTCAGTTAATTTTAGCTCATAGGCCCCTACAATGTTCCTTTCTCTGGGGGTGCAGCCTCCACCAGTCAATCACAGGTGTTGGTGGTTTCCAGACCCAGCAGGATATGCTGGTTATACAATGAAGGGCACTGTCAAGTTCTGGCACAAGTGTTGTTTTTTGTTTGTAGGTCCGGGTGACTCAATTGTTTGCCAGTATTTATTGTATACTTTTCGTAAGCTGATGGAAGAGTTCCCTTGTCTGAGGAAAAAATGGAGGACCCATGTACACTGCTGACTTATTTGAGTATAGAAATTGATACAGAACAGATGGTTTTTAGGTTACCAGTTAATAAGGTTGAAAAATTACAGTGTAAAAAGATCAGAGCTAGTAAAGGAAGGGAGAAGTGAGAAGACGCACTGAGAGACTTGGCGGGCCGTATACTTGTGAAGGTGGAAAGATGGATGATGCTGTTATGTAGGGACTTTTTGTTCCTGCGTTCTAGTTATCATGGACAATGGAGGGACTGTAGATGATAGCACGTATAAGCGGAGGAGAAATTAAGGGATTGAAAGTAATTCACAGTTTTGAGATAACGTTGTAAGTTTGCTAGGTATAGAGTCACCCACTCTCTGGTTTAGAGGGGAGAAACATATTAGGAGTCTTTGGTAATGGTTTGTTATGTTCAACAACAATGGGGAGGGAGGAGAGAGGCCCTTCAGGATATGGGTTGGTTCTAGGGGTTATTGGGAGAAGTATTGTCCTCTACGGGATTGGGAATGTATACGTATAGGGAAATACGGTGGGTGATAAGATTAAAATTCTTAATTGGAATGTGAGGGGATTGTCTGATGGAACATGAAGAGCGGCAATTATGGACTACATTAGGAAGGCGGGGTCGGATGTGCTATGCCTTCAAGAGACACATTTGATTAAGGAGAAAGTGGAGGTGTTGAAGAGAAGATAGATCGGGAGGGCATATCACTCCACATACTCCTCATATGTCAGGGGGGTCTCGTTGTTGATGGGAGCGTCCACACCCTTTGAGGAAATTGAAAGCCATATCGACAGTGAAGGCCAATACATTTTTGTAATCTGTAAAATTTATGAACAATTGTTATGTATAGTAGCCATGTACATACCACCTCCGTACTCTGGGAAGAAGATCCAGGAGGTGATAGAATTGTACAAAAGGGATAAGGGACTACCATTATTAATTATTGGCCATTTTAATAATGTGATGGATGAGGGATGGGATAGGCATAAACAGGGAATAGGAAAAGGTGGCCGGAAATTGACATTATTTGGGAACTACAGTATGTGAAAGAGCTTGGAATGGTAGATCTTTGGAGGGTAAGGAATGAGGATGTGGTGTGTTACTCCTGCTACTCTGCTACTCATGGATCTCTCTCGCGAATTGATTTGGCGCTAGATAATGAATTGTTGACACAATTGATTTGTGGAGTGAAATATCTCCCGAGAGTGTTCTCGGATTATAAACCTCTGGAGCTGCTTATTAAAAAGACGGAGGGGGGGGGGGGTAGATCTAGACAA
Organism: Phyllobates terribilis; assembly: GCF_046119375.1. Classification (NCBI taxonomy): domain Eukaryota; kingdom Metazoa; phylum Chordata; class Amphibia; order Anura; family Dendrobatidae; genus Phyllobates; species Phyllobates terribilis. The sequence goes on along the minus strand of NW_027362771.1, from coordinate 528,289,392 downwards.
GGGTGTGGGTTGAGGCTCCATCCACTATGGCTGGAACATATTAATATGGAAGCAATAAAGGGGAAGTTAGACGAATATTGGCAGATCAATGAAGGTAGTGCTGATAGGCGAGTGGTGTGGGTTGCCATGAAGGCATATTTGAGGGGTCTTCTGTTTCGAGAAATTTCTAGATGTAAGTCTAAAGCTAGATAGGAAGACAGGGTAGTGATGGATGCTTTAAAAAGGGCGGAAAGGGAACTGATAGTGAACCCATCAGTGGAGAGTCAGAACGGGCTCAAGGAAGCTCAGAAGGGAGTCAACGAACTATATATAAAGAGAGTAGAGAGGAAAAGAGCTTTCCAGGAGACACAATTCCAAGATAATGGTGAACGGGTGGGGCATTTGCTATCAGTAGTGGCGGCAGCACAGAGGGAATCCTCATTTGTATACAAGCTGAAGACGGAAGAGGGGACGGAGGTGGTGGATATGGAGGATATACTGGAAGATTTTAGACGGTTTTATGAGCAGCTATATTCTTCTGAATCAGGAGCCTCATCAGCAGAGGTGGAAGGGTTACTTGGGGAGGCGGGACTCCCTAGGATTGCAGAGAGTGACAGGAGGAGACTGGAAGAGCCTGTAACACAGGAGGAGGTTGAAACAGTTATAATGTCTTTAACAAATAATAGGGCTCCAGGGGTGGACGGACTCCCGGGTGAGATCTATAAACAGTTGGTTAAGATGGTAGCACCTAGACTAAAGGTGGTGTTCGAGGAGGCTTTGGAATGTGGTGCACTGCCATTGTCCATGAGGGAGGCTGTGGTAGTGGTTATCGCTAAGGAAGGTAGAAACCCGAAGTTGCAGAGTTCTACAGGCCCATTTCGTTGCTGACGGTGGATGTAAAAATTCTGGCCAAAATTCTGGCCAACCGATTGGTGAGTGTGGTGCAAGATCTTATCCACCCCGATCAATCCGGATTTATGCCGGATAGGTCTACAGCAATAAACATACGTAGACTCTTCCTTAATCTGTAGATGACGTCGGATAAGGGGGGTCGTAGGGTGGTAGTGTCGTTGGATGCACGTAAAGCATTCGACAGCGTCGAATGGAGCTATCTCTGGAAGGTGTTGGAGTGCTTGGGATTTGGACCAACCTTCATATCGTGGATGCGGCTGTTGTACACATCCCCAACTGCTAGGGTCAGGGTTAATGGTCACACATCCAGACAATTCACTCTTCATAGGGGGACCAGACAGGAGTGTCCGCTGTCTCCGCTGCTTTTTGCGTTGGCAGTGGAGCCCTTGGCGCAGAAAATTAGAAAGGCAGCCTTGGTCAAGGGGTATAAATATGGATCTATAGAGGGAAAAAATAGCTTTATACGCAGATGATGTGTTGCTTTTCCTGGAAGACCCTGATGAGTACTTGCGGGGTGTGATGAGCATCCTTGGGAGATTTGGGGCTATGTCGGGCCTGGAAATTAATTGGGAGAAATCCAACATTCTAGCTGTGGACGGTAGTGGTGAAGACCTTAGGATAGAGGGGGATGGTAGTAGGTTGGCGGTTGTGTGGCATTCAGGTATCGCTCCCGCTCTCGAGCTATATAGACCTGAATCTGATCCCACTACTGGGTAAGTTCAGAAGCAAAGTGGGGGCGTGGTGTAGATTACATCTATCAGTGGTGGGAAGGACAAATCTAATTAAAATGGTGCTGATGCCCCAGGTGCTGTACGTGCTGCACAATGCCCCCATATGATTACCTAAACGGTGGTTCTGTACAATCAATTCTATATTTAGGGATTTTGTATGGGGGAAAAAAACAACTGAGGATTAGATTGGAAATATTACAGAGGCCCAAAGATGAGGGGGGCTGGCACTCCCGAACCCGTAGATTTACTATCTAGCAGCTCAGGGTCAATGTAACGGGTCTGGTAGGCGGAACCTCTGAGCAACTATACAAGGGGGCGATCCTTGTAAGGAAGCGGGTGGTGACCAGGGAAGACGGGCAGGTAGTCACAGCAGGTGACCGGGACAGTCTCTGGGTAAACGGGCAGGAGGTCACAGCAAGTGACCGGGACAGTCTCTGGGTAAACGGGCAGGAGATCACGGCAAGTGACCGGGACAGTCTCTGGGTAAAAGGGCAGGAGGTCACAGCAAGTGACCGGGGCAGTCTCTGGGAGAACGGGCAGGGGGTCACAGCAAGTGACCGGGACAGTCTCTGGGTATAGGGTTGGTACGACCTGTGACGGCTGAGCCTCCTGGTAGGCTAGCAGGCGGATGGCAGGTGTGTGCTCCCAGATGAGCAGGCGAGAGTCTCTGGATAAGCAGGTGGTCACAGCATGTGACGGCGGAGCCTCCAGGTAGGCTAACAGGCGGATGCAGATGAGTGCTCCCAGGTGAGCAGGCGAGAGTCTCTGGATAAGCAGGTGGTCACAGCTTGTGACGGCGGAGCCTCCAGGTAGGCTAACTGGCAGGTAGCAGATGAGTGCTCCCAGGTGAGCAGGCAAGAGTCTCTGGACTGGCAGATGGTCACAGCACGTGACGGCGGAGCCTCCAGGTAGACTAACAGACGGGTAGCAGATGAGCACTCCCAGGTGAGCGGGCAAGCTGGTCCATAGACAGACTGACAGGTGTCGGAAGGCAGACCGTCGGACCTCAGGCTAGCAAGCAGGTAAGCGGATAACAGGCAGGAATCAGACAGCAAACTGGCAGGAAACTGGCAGGTAACTGGCAGGTAACTGGAAACGGGACCTGAGGGCTGAAGCAGAGTAGTGAACAGTGCAACAACATTGCTCGGGCACCTCCATTTTGGAGGAGGTGCCTTATATATGGTGAAGTCCTCCGGCCATTGGCCGGGGACTCCTTAGGACGGCGCGCGCGGCCCCTTTAAGAGGGGGGGAGCGCGCGCGCGCCCTAAGCACCGTGGCCGGGAAGGAGCGCGCGCTGCCAGCAGAGCGGGAGGAGGGCGCTGGGCTCGGAGAGGTGAGGGGAACAGCGTCCCTGCCTAGCAGGAGGCAGGGACGCCGACGCTACAGTACCCCCCCCTTTAGGCCCCCCCTTTTTTAGGCCAGACAGAAATTTAGCAAGGATGAGAGGGGCATGGATGTTCTCCCGGGGCTCCCACGTTCTCTCCTCAGGACCAAACCCCTTCCAATCTACTAGAAAAAAGGTCTTTCCTCTTACCCTTTTTGTGGTCAGAATGTTCTCTACCTCAAACTCGTTTTCAGCGGAAACCGGAGCAGGAGGCGTACCTGTAGACTTGGAAAAAGAATTAAGTACCACGGGTTTGAGGAGAGATACATGGAAGGAATTAGGGATCCGCAAGTTGGCCGGGAGTTTCAATTTATAGGCCACCAGGTTGATCTGACTGATGATTTCCAGAGGACCGATGAACCAAGGCCCTAACTTATAGGAAGGAATCTTGAGCCGGACATACTTGGACGAGAGCCAGACCTTATCCCCTGGACGGAATTGAGGAGGATCCAGACGTTTTTTGTCAGCATGTCTTTTCATACGCTCGGACGACTGAAGGAGTGCGGACCGGGTACTCTCCCACATGGAGGAAAATTTGTTAACAAGAGATTCCGCAGCCGGATTATCCACCGAGGTGGAGACGGGAAATGGGATCCGAGGATGCTGACCGAAGACTACAAAAAACGGGGATTTGGAGGAAGATTCGCTCTCGTGATTGTTGTAAGAGAATTCGGCCCATGGCAGGAGATCCACCCAGTCAGAATGGTGGGCATTACCGAAGTGCCGGAGGTAACTGGTCAGGATCTGATTGATCCGCTCCACTTGACCATTAGACTGTGGATGGTAAGCGGAGGAGAAGTCCAGGGTGACGTCTAGCAATTTACAAGTGGCTCTCCAGAAACGTGAGGTGAACTGTACCCCACGATCCGACACGATGTGGAGGGGCAGGCCATGAAGACGGAAGATGTGGCGGATAAAGTCTTTAGCCAGCTCGGGTGCAGACGGGAGGCCTGGCAGGGGAATAAAGTGAGCCATCTTGGAAAAGCGGTCAGCGACCACCCAAATGACCGTACAACCGGCAGAGAAGGGGAGATCAGTTATGAAATCCATAGCTATATGCTGCCAGGGGGCAGCAGGTACAGGAAGCGGAAGGAGGCGACCGGCTGGCAGGTGTCTCGGAACTTTGTTGCGGGCGCAGGACACACAGGCAGAAACAAAGTCTATTAAGTCCTTGTGCAGGGTAGGCCACCAGTAGTGCCGGGTAATAAGCTGGAGGGTCTTTTTCTGACCGGCGTGGCCAGCTAGTTTAGACGAATGACCCCAGTGTAGGATCTTCTCCCGATCAGGTACCGATACGAACGTCTTACCGGGAGGGAGACGATTTAGACTCACGGGAGCCACCTGCATTACTCTGGCGGGATCGATGATATGTTTAGGTTCTTCCTCGAGGTCAGACACCAGAAAGGATCGGGACAAGGCGTCCGCTTTGATGTTTTTGTCAGCCGGGCGAAAATGAAGAGCAAAATCAAAGCGAGCAAAAAACAAGGACCACCGGGCTTGGCACGGGTTAAGTCTCTGGGCATGCTGGAGGTAAGCCAAGTTCTTGTGGTCAGTGTAAATTATTACCGGGTGAAGAGCCCCCTCGAGTAGGTAACGCCACTCCTCCAATGCCAGCTTGATGGCCAATAACTCTCGGTCTCCTATGGAATAGTTGAGCTCAGAAGAGGAGAAGAGTTTGGAGAAGAAGCCACAAGTTACCATTCTCCCGGAAGACGATTTTTGGGTAAGTACCGCACCGGCTCCAGAGGAGGAGGCGTCAACTTCCAGGAAGAACTGCTTGTTGCCGTCCGGGCGATGCAGCATCGGGGCGGAAGAGAAGGCCTGTTTTAAAGAAAGAAAGGCCTCCTCTGCTTCGGGCGGCCACTCTCTGGGATTAGTGCCCTTACGGGTGAGCGCGGAAATTGGGGCAGTCCGGGAAGAGAAGTGCGGTATGAAGAGGCGGTAGTAGTTGGCGAAGCCCAGGAACCGCTGAATAGCCTTCAACCCCTCCGGTCGAGGCCATTTCTCGATGGCAGACAGTTTCTCTGGATCCATTCGGAGGCCGGTCTGAGAAATAATGTAGCCCAAAAACGGAAGCGAGGTCTGCTCAAAGAGGCACTTCTCATATTTAGCGAAGAGGTGATTCTGCCTGAGCCTGAGCAGAACTTGACGAACATCCCTCCGGTGAGTCTGGAGATCCGGAGAGAAGACCAAGATGTCGTCCAGGTACACCACTACGCAGGAGTAGAGAAGGTCCCGGAAGATGTCATTGACCAACTCTTGAAAGACGGCAGGAGCATTACAGAGACCAAAGGGCATTACCAGATATTCATAGTGGCCGTCCCGGGTGTTGAATGCAGTCTTCCATTCATCCCCCTGACGGATACGGACCAGGTTGTACGCCCCACGGAGGTCCAGTTTGGTGAAGATTCTAGCCCCCCTCAGACGATCAAATAATTCCGGAATGAGCGGAAGGGGGTACTTATTCTTCACCGTCATCTGGTTAAGGCCTCTATAGTCTATACAGGGACGGAGAGAGCCGTCCTTCTTTTTAACGAAAAAGAAGCCTGCTCCCGCCGGGGAGGTAGATTTCCGGATGAATCCCCGGGCCAGATTCTCCTCAATATATTCGGACATCGACCGGGTCTCAGCAGCGGACAATGGGTAAATACGTCCACGGGGAGGCGTAGTACCGGGTAGCAGGTCGATAGGACAGTCGTATGGTCTATGAGGGGGTAATGTCTCTGCCTCCTTTTTATTAAAGACATCAGCAAATGACCAATAAGGAATCGGAAGTCCAGGTAGATTAGTTGGGGTAGGAGAAGGACGGACGGGATGAACGGGAACCAAACAAGTCTTATGGCATTCCTGTCCCCAGCGAAGGACTTCTCCGGTCTTCCAGTCAAGCACGGGTGCATGTTTCTGGAGCCAAGGTAGGCCTAGTAAGAGGGCGTGAGAGAGTCCAGGCAGAACATGAAAAGAGATGCTCTCAGAATTCAGCATTCCCACCTGCAGAGTAATGGATTCGGTGATGAGTTGGATGGGACGTGGTAAGAGGCCCCCATCCACGGCAGCGACAGATAAGGGTACAGCCAGAGGTTTGGTGGGAATGCGGTGTTTTTCTACCAGGGACTGTGAAATAAGATTCCCGGCTGCTCCAGAGTCAAGTTGGGCTAGTTCGAAATAACGGTTCTCCCCGCAGATAATTGAGACTGACAGCAGCAGAGATGGTGAGGATTTATTCTTGTCTAGGTCGACCTCTCTGAGCGAACCTAGACACAGGCGTTTCCCGACCTCTCCGGGCAGGTACGGATCCGGTGCTCCTTGCTGCCACAGTAGAAGCAGCTCCCCTCGGCACGGCGTAAGTCCTGACGGGTTTTGACCATCTTGGACTGGTCGACCTGCATAGGCTCAGGAGAGTGTACCTGGGGAGAAACGGAGGGAGTGACGGGTTTCTGGAAGGTAGGAGCTAGACGTGGAAACCTCCTCTCACGGGTGACCTCTTTGGCACGCTCCTGGAACCGTAGGTCAATCCGGGTGGCAAGAGTTATTAAGTCATCGAGAGTGGTAGGAATGTCCCGACCGGCGAGTTCATCTTTAATATGGCCGGACAGACCCTCCCAGAAGACAGATACCAGAGCGTCGTTATCCCAGGCCAGCTCCGAGGCAAGGGTACGGAACCGTATGGCATATTGGCCCACGGTGAGACTTCCCTGACGGAGGCGTAGCAGAGACGATGCGGAAGAGGTTTTCCGTCCGGGTTCGTCGAAGACTTTCCGGAAAGCCATGGGAAAGGCAGGCAAGTCGGACACCAGGGGGTCTCCTCTCTCCCATAGAGGATTTAGCCAAGCCAGTGCCTCCCCCGTGAGATGGGACATGATGAAGGCTACTTTGGCCCGGTCGGAGTTAAACTGGTGAGACAGGAGTTCAAAGTGCAGGGTGCACTGGTTTATGAAGCCCCGAGCCTGAGCGGAGTCGCCTCCGAAGCGAGGAGGTGCAGAAAGCCGGGGTCCGGAGCAGGATACCATGGTATTGGTGGGCAGCGGAGCTGCCGGGTTGCGAGTCATGACACTAGCGGAGGTTGCTGGTGGAGCAGTCAGAGTGTCCAGGCGAGAATTGACATTCCGCAGGTGACTCAGGATGGACTCCTGTTGGGACCTCTGACGGGACAGTTCATGACAAAGGTCCGAGAGCGAGGGAGCTTGGGTGCCACCGGGTTCCATGGCCCGAGCAAACTGTAACGGGTCTGGGAGGCGGAACCTCTGAGCAACTATACAAGGGGGCGATCCTTGTAAGGAAGCGGGTGGTGACCAGGGAAGACGGGCAGGTAGTCACAGCAGGTGACCGGGACAGTCTCTGGGTAAACGGGCAGGAGGTCACAGCAAGTGACCGGGACAGTCTCTGGGTAAACGGGCAGGAGGTCACGGCAAGTGACCGGGACAGTCTCTGGGTAAACGGGCAGGAGGTCACAGCAAGTGACCGGGGCAGTCTCTGGGAGAACGGGCAGGGGGTCACAGCAAGTGACCGGGACAGTCTCTGGGTATAGGGTTGGTACGACCTGTGACGGCTGAGCCTCCTGGTAGGCTAGCAGGCGGATGGCAGGTGTGTGCTCCCAGGTGAGCAGGCGAGAGTCTCTGGATAAGCAGGTGGTCACAGCATGTGACGGCGGAGCCTCCAGGTAGGCTAACAGGCGGATGCAGATGAGTGCTCCCAGGTGAGCAGGCGAGAGTCTCTGGATAAGCAGGTGGTCACAGCTTGTGACGGCGGAGCCTCCAGGTAGGCTAACTGGCAGGTAGCAGATGAGCGCTCCCAGGTGAGCAGGCAAGAGTCTCTGGACTGGCAGATGGTCACAGCACGTGACGGCGGAGCCTCCAGGTAGGCTAACAGACAGGTAGCAGGTGAGCGCTCCCAGGTGAGCGGGCAAGCTGGTCCATAGACAGACTGACAGGTGTCGGAAGGCAGACCGTCGGACCTCAGGCTAGCAAGCAGGTAAGCGGATAACAGGCAGGAATCAGACAGCAAACTGGCAGGAAACTGGCAGGTAACTGGCAGGTAACTGGAAACGGGACCTGAGGGCTGAAGCAGAGTAGTGAACAGTGCAACAACATTGCTCGGGCACCTCCATTTTGGAGGAGGTGCCTTATATATGGTGAAGTCCTCCGGCCATTGGCCGGGGACTCCTTAGGACGGCGCGCGCGGCCCCTTTAAGAGGGGGGGAGCCAGCAGAGCGGGAGGAGGGCGCCGGGCTCGGAGCGGAGAGGTGAGGGGAACAGCATCCCTGCCTAGCAGGAGGCAGGGACGCCGATGCTACAGTCAACAGCTGAGGGGATTGAGAGAGACAGAGGGCACGGGTGGCGTATTGTAACATACCTGGCGGCGTCCTTGCATAATGGTCCATCTCCCACTGTGCAAGAGCGCGCACTTGATTTCCAGTCCAGACTGCCAATCTGGCTTCTTTCCATACTGTCTGCTTTGCTCTGCTCTGGCTGCTTAGGGCGACGCCCGCTGAACTTCCTGTTTCTTGTAGCTGCTGCAGACACACCCCTAATGCGTCCTCAGCCTATTGCTGTCTGTCACCTGGTATTTAAACCAGCTCCTCCTTGGAATCCATGCCTGAGCATCTTGTTCTGTCAGTTGGCTTCTAGTCACTGATGTGCCAGGTCCTGTCTATGTTTCCTGCCTTACGGTATCAGTTCCCGTGTCTGAACTGTGTCCTGTCTGTGCACTCTAGCCAGCTGTCTGTCTGCCTTCCTGGAGGCTGTTCCTGTCTGAACTGTCTCCTAACCTGCTTCCTGTTTCTCTCTATGTCTGTACCTTCCCTTTCTCCTGCATTGTCTGAACCAGCACTTGGCTTTACCTTGGCTCGTTCTTGTATTTTGTTGCAGTAACTGTTCCTGTCTGAACTGTCTCCTAACCTGTTTCCTGTTTTTCTCTATGTCCGTACCTTCCCTTTTTCTGCAGAGTCTGAACCTGCTCCTAACTCCTACTCATTGTCTCTGTACTTCCGTTTGTGAGTTTAGAGTCCACTCGCTACTTCATTGCAAGTATCTTGTGTGTAACTGGTTCTGCCTTTCCCTTCCTGTCTTTTCCATGTGAACAGAGCCCTGTCCCCTCTGCTCTGCCTTGCTCACCGCTCCGGCGGTTCTAGCCTGCTCTGCCTTGCTCACCGCTCCGGCGGTTCTAGCCTGCTCTGCCTTGCTCACCGCTCCTACAGTTTCCGCTCTGCTCTGCCTTGCTCACCGCTCCTGCGGTTTCCGCTCTTCTCTGCCTTGCTCACCGCTCCTGCGGTTTCCGCTCTGCTCTGCCTTGCTCACCGCTCCTGCGGTTTCCGCTCTGCTCTGCCTTGCTCACCACTCCTGCGGTTTCCGCTCTGCTCTGCCTTGCTCACCGCTCCTGCGGTTTCCGCTCTGCTCTGCCTTGCTCACTTCTCCTACGGTTTCCCCTCTGCTCTGCCTTGCTCACCACTCCTGCGGTTTCCGCTCTGCTCTGACCCTTTGCTCACCGCTCCTGCGGTTTCCGCTCTGCTCTGACCCTTTGCTCACCGCTCCTGCGGTTTCCGCTCTGCTCTGACCCTTTGCTCATCGCTCCTGCGATTTCCGCTCTACTCTGACCCTTTGCTCACTGCTCCGGCAGTCTCGCTCTGCTCTGACCCTTTGCTCACTGCTCCGGCAGTCTTGCTCTGCTCTGACCCTTTGCTCACTGCTCCGGCAGTCTCGCTCTGCTCTGACCCTTTGCTCACTGCTCCGGCAGTCTCGCTCTGCTCTGACCCTTTGCTCACTGCTCCGGCAGTCTCGCTCTGCTCTGACCCTTTGCTCACCGCTCCAGGCGGCCTCGTCCTGCTCTACTCTCGCTCATCGCTCCTGGCGGTCTCGTCTTGCTCTGCTCCTGCTCGCCGCTCCGGGCGGCCTCACTCTGCTGTGTTTGTGTGTCACCCTGGCCTGGATGCCACAAGTGTAATTAAAGCTGTGTCTGAGAGCAAGGGGGAGGTTCTCTAGTCAGGGGAACATTAGCATGCAGTACCTCCTGTCTCAGGCCAGTAGGGGGAGCAGGCTGCCCCTATAAAAGCTGGTACTGGGGGCAGGGTTAGAGAGAACTTGATGGCCTGTCTCAGCACTGAGACTTGTCCCAGAGCAGAGCAGGGACAGACAGTTGCACTGCACCTAAGAGGAAGTGTGGCAGGAGGAGAGCCACAAGCCAGAGACAAGAGGCGAAGCAAGCCTGTCTTGGCAGATAAGAGACTGACTTTACCAGACTTTGGTGTCTGAGGCTGGGAGGATTCTACACCCTCCAGCAGAGAACCAGTCCGCAAGGGACTGTATATTCCTTGGCCTAAGAAGCCTGGAGGCCCTGCCACAACCAAAGGGACCAGTAAAGCCGTACAAGGCTGGGAGCAGAAAGGAACCCACATCGCAGGCCATACAGGCGAGAATACACGGAAAGCTCGGAAACGTGGGCTGTTACCCTATAACGAGGAGATAGCCAGAAGGAGCGCAGAAAGCACGGTAGGCCTACACCCTCACCCTGACTAGGGCCAATTTCCCCGTTGCTCTCAGACATCCAGGTCCCCTCCTAGCTGGGACTGTTTATGGGTCAGTTTACCTGTTTCAGTAAAGACCCTGGACTGCAACCTATTGTCTGTGTGCTCCTTCGCGCCTCCAGCACTACCGGTACTGGGACTCTCACCACCATCACTCCCACCATCCACTACACTGCCCTGGGGCCGCACTCTTCCCGTGGGGAGTCACACCATCCCAGCTGCACATATCATCAGCCCCAGCGGTCTGCCTTGCAGCGGCGGTTCCTAATGACCGCAAATCCACGGGTGGCGTAGTCGGACATAATCAACAACACGTAACAGACTACCACTGGCCTGACCACCCTGAGCCACGGAACCGGGTTGCCACTACTACTCCCATCGTTCCCCCTATTGCCCGGATCCGAGTGCCCCACGGCCCAGGGGACAAGTCAGCTTTGGCGTAGTCGGCAGGATTTCGTGCCTGCAACCACCGGGTACTGCGTGCCTGAAAAAGACTTTTGTAACTTACCTGTGGCGAAGTTTCCTGCCGTCCGGAGTCGTTTCCCACCATCCGGAGCCGATTCCCGCCATCAGACGCCATCTTGGACCGTTTCCCGCCGTCTTCTGCCGTCTTCCCGCCATCCGCAGCTGTTTCCCGCCATCGGACGCCATCTTCAGGACGCCGCGCGGGAAGAAGAGGGGCGTGGACGTCAAAACCGCGCGAGATCCGAAGCTCTGCTCCACGCACCGACGCTGCGCAAGGTCCTGGAAGGGAGAGAGAGCGACGCTGACGTCATCAGGACGCGACGCCAGGTCCTCGTCCAGAGCAGCAGCAGCGGAGCCGCGGCCTACAGAAGAGGATCATCGGAAGGTAGGCCACGCTTAACTAAGGGGGAGGAAGATGTCGGACACAGAGGCGCCCACTACCACCAACGCAGCTGCAGCAGCGGTGATGCCCTTTTCCCTGCCATACATCCCTGGAGCGGCCTGGCTGCCCAAATACTCAGGGGAGCCCCATGCCCTAACTGACTTCAAGGAAAGGCTATACAGTTTGTTCCACGTTTACCCCCTGACAGAGGAACAGAAGGTCAGCATACTAACAGGGCAGTTAACTGGCGCAGCCCAAAGGGAGGTAAAATCATGGCCCACTGAGGAGAAAAGGACTGTGAAGGGTATTCTGGCCCGGCTGCGGGGTACCTTTGACACACGTACCTCCGCTGAGATTAAAATGAGGTTCTATGGGTGTAAGCAGCGGGCACAGGACAGCATCAGAGACTATGCCCTAAATCTGCAGGAAGCCTTGAGGGCTATTCAACAAACTGACCCTGGCAGTGTGCAGGAAACGGATAAGCTGCTAACAGAACAATTCATAGAAGGTCTGCTGTCTAGCGCCCACAGGGCCCAACTGCGCCTCATGTTCTTTCAGAACCCCGACCTGACCTTTGCCCAATTTAAGGACAGGGCCATAAGTGTGCTCCGTGAACCTACAACCAGTGGCACTATAAACTCCCGGCGCCCTGCTCTCACCTACCACCAGGAGGCAGCGCCCTCCTCTATGGACCCCGTGGGGGCTGATGCACAGGCCCTGAACCAAGCCCCGTCGAAAGACCTGCACCACCAAGTCCAGGAGCTGACCAGGAGCGTCGTGGCGTTGACCAGGACCGTCAAGGCGTTGCAAGTGGACCCGTCAAGACCCATCGAGCTGGCTTCAAGTCCGGAGGATGTCCTGTGGCGTCGACAGAGGAGGATCCCGTCGTTCCGAGGGAGGCCCACAGACCGCTACGCAGAGGATGGACAGCCCATTTGCCGTCGATGCAACCAGCCCGGACACATTTCCAGGTACTGTAATTTAAACGGGTCCAACCTGGGGCAGAGGGCCAACCCCCAGGCATAATATCACCAGGCCCTTATAATTGGCGTGATAAGTACGTTGAGGGGCGCCCGGTTTTACCCGTGGTGCTTGACGGTATCCCCATGAGCGCCTTGCTGGATACTGGGTCGCAAGTAACCACTATCCCTTATGTACTCTTTAAGCGGTATTGGACTGATGCTGATATCACACGGTATCCAGACAGTAACTTGAGCATCATCGCCAGTAATGGCTTACCCGTGCCGCAGATGGGGTTCAAGGAGATGACCATTAAAATTGGTAAAGTTGAACTGCCGGCACAGGGAGTAATTATTGTGGACATTGACCGTCGTGAAAGTCACCCTAAAATAACTGTGGGTACTAACGTGATTGAAAATTGTCTTTCAGAGGTAATTGTAATTCTACAACAGGTGGCGGTGAATGCTAGTTCCAGCCAACAGAGAGTCCTCAACAAGGAGATAAAAGCCCTGATGAGACGGCAGCAGGTAGAACTGTCTGGTGGTGAGATCGGTAGCGTAAGACTGAGTGACCCATTCCCCATTTCCATGCCTCCCAAAAGTGAAATGATGATCTGGTGTCGGACTGCAATCGGGTTGAGAGGTAGAGACTACCAAGCCATGGTAGAACCCGTGTACTCAGACAGCAGGCCCACCATATTGACCGCCCGGGGGGTGGTTGATGTCCGTCATGGGAGGGTGCCCGTCCGCATCCTCAACATTGGGAAGAGGGAAGTACACTTACCCAGGTACGCTACACTCGCCAAACTGTTTGTTGTCGAACACAAAGCTATCAGGGCCGTGGAACCCTTGCCTCCATCTCCACAGGCGGAGGGTAATGGCTCCCAGAAACAAAAGGAGGACTGGTGCCAGAAACTCCATGTGGGTGCTGACTCCACTCCCCTGCACCAAAAACAAGGAGTCTACCGGGTGGTACAGGAGTACGAGAGAGTCTTTAGTAAGCACTCGCTAGACTTCGGCAGAGTAAAAGGGATAGAACACCACATCCCCACAGGGAGCCACCCACCAATAAAAGAGAGGCACAGACCTGTACCCCCTGCACATTATCAGAACGCCAAGGGTATGCTGCGGGAAATGAAAGAAGCTGGGGTCATTAGAGATAGCTGTAGCCCCTGGGCAGCCCCCTTGGTTCTGGTGAAAAAGAAAGACGGCACCATGAGAATGTGCGTGGACTATAGACAAATCAACCGTATCACCCACAAAGACGCATATCCGCTGCCTAGAATAGAGGAGTCTTTAGCCGCACTAAAATCAGCTAACTTCTTTTCTACTTTGGACCTTACTAGCGGGTACTGGCAGGTTCCTGTGGCAGAGGCTGACAAGGAGAAGACCGCCTTCACCACCCCGATGGGACTGAGTGAGTTCAACTGTATGCCCTTCGGGCTCTGCAACGCACCAGGGACCTTCCAGAGGCTGATGGAATGCTGTCTAGGGCACCGAAACTTCGAGACGGTCCTCCTTTACCTGGACGACGTGATCGTCTATTCGAAGACCTACGAGGACCATCTGAAGCACCTGGTAAAGGTGTTCGAAGCCCTGGCAGGCTACGGCCTGAAGGTGAAACCATCGAAGTGTCACCTGCTGAAACCAAAGGTCCAGTACCTAGGGCACGTGGTAAGCGCGGAAGGAGTGGCCCCCGACCCTGACAAGGTCACGGCAATCAAGAGCTGGCCAAGCCCCTCGAACATCAAAGAGGTGAGACAGTTTCTCGGGTTGGTAGGCTACTACCGAAGGTTCATCCCCGGGTTCACTAAGATGGCAGCTCCTATGCAGGACCTCCTGATCGGACAGTCTAAGTCCAGAAGTCAAAAGCCACCCTTCAAGTGGGATAAACCGGAAGAGGAGTCCTTCCGCCAGTTGAAGATGGCCCTCACGGGGGTTGAGATCCTGGCCTACCCTGATTATGGTCAGCCTTTTATTCTCCACACGGACGCCAGTAATGTGGGACTGGGAGCCGTACTGTCCCAAAACCAACAGGGCAGAGAAAGGGTGATCGCGTACGCCAGCCGGAAGCTGAGGCCCACCGAGAGGAACCCGGAGAATTACAGCTCCTTCAAGCTAGAATTCTTGGCGGTGGTGTGGGCCGTGACGGAACGCTTCAAGCATTACCTGGCCTCCGCAAAGTTCACCGTGTACACGGACAACAACCCGTTGACACACCTGGACAATGCAAGACTGGGTGCCCTAGAACAGCAGTGGATGGCCCGTCTCTCCAACTATGACTTCGTGATCAAGTACCGGGCCGGAAAAACCAATGCCAACACAGACGCCCTGTCAAGGATGCCTCACTTACCTGAAGGTGACGAAGACCCAGAAGAGCTGGAGGAGGTAGAACTCCCCACGTTTCACCAATATGGAGCCGCTCAACACTCCCACCGCGTGAAGGAGGAGGATCTAACAACCGTGATGATCAATCCCCTACCTCACCACAGCTGGGCCAAGACCCAAGATAGTGACCCTGCCACCCGCCTGGTGAAAGATCTGCTGACCCAGGAAGACGCCCGCATGGATCCGGATGCTCCAGAGGAAGACAAGCAGCTGTGGAAGGAGAAGAGCAAGCTGTTCTTCTACGAAGGCAAGTTGTGCAGAAGGATTGTCAACCACCGGACGCACGAGCTGACCTGGCAAGTCGTGGTTCCAAGGCGGGATGCAGCTATGGTCCTGGGGGCTTACCATGACAGAGCGGGACACTTCGGTTGGAAGAAACTGGAGTTCCTGCTAAGAGGAAAGTTCTTTTGGGTCGGCATGAGAGGAGCTGTAGAAAAATGGTGCAGAGACTGTGGCCCTTGTCACCTAAGGAGGAAGGACCGTACCAGCCAGAAGACACCCTTGAGGCCCATCGTCACCACGCAGCCTCTTGAGCTGGCAGCTCTAGACCACGTCAAGTTGGCTCCAAGCCGGTCAGGGTACATCTACGCCCTGACAATCGTGGACCACTATTCCCGTTTTCTCGTGGTGGTCCCGGTAAAAGACTTGACAGCCCAAACAGCGACCAGAGCCTTCCAGCAATATTTCTGCCGTCCACACGGGTATCCGGAACAGGTTCTGACAGACCAGGGTCCAGCGTTCGAGGCTGAAATCTTCCAGGAGTTCTGCAACCTCTATGGCTGTAAGAAGATTCGTACAACGCCTTACCACCCCCAAACCAACGGGATGTGTGAGAAGATGAACAATATAGTCATTGATCTCCTGAAGACATTGCCCCTGGAGGAATGCAGCCTGTGGCCAGAAAAACTGCCGGACCTGATAGACCTATACAACCATATCCCGGTGAATGCTACAAACTGCACCCCGGCTTACCTGATGCGAGCCAGACCAGGTAAGCTGCCCGTAGACCTGGAGATGGGAGTCCTAATACCTGAGGACACCTCCTCGGATGCGGACTGGGATACGGAAAGGCAACTGCAGTACAAGAAGGTACAGGAGAGTGTGGAAAAGAGCCTGGCCCAGGTGAGAGAGAGGCAAGAAAAACTCTTCAATCAACACGTCCCTGCTGGTCCCCTAGAACCTGGTGAGCAAGTCCTAAAGCAAAAAAGAAGGCTACATAAGTTGGACGACCAGTGGGAAAGGGAACCCTACACCGTACTGCAGTCTGATCACGACAACCCGAAGGTGTGCGTGATCACCAAGGACGGAGGAGAAACCACTAGTACCGTCTCCAGTGACCACCTAAAAAGGTGCCCCGAGCAACTCTGTAGTGCAGAAGAGGATCAGAGTGACCTTGAACCCGCAGAGGACAAGGAAGAAATGATCAGCACCGTTCTCGGAGAGTTCCCTCAGTCCTGGACTCGCATAAATGATGCCATAGTGGTACCCGTCCTGCATTTCCTGCAACCGGCACAGCAACAACCAACACCAGAGCCGGAAGGTGAAGAGGAGCAAGCGGTTCCAGAGGCAGAAGAGCCTGTACCAGCAGCCCAGGAGAGTCAACCCTCTGCTGACAGTGAGCCTGCCATGCCTGCGGTAAGCCAAAGGACCCGCAGACAGCTGCCTGCCCTACCTGTACACCCAACTGGTAGTTGTACCCCTAACGCTAGTGGGGAAAGCCAGGTTGGTCCACCACCAGACAGTGGGCTACGTCGATCAACCAGGAGCACAAATGGGCAGATACCGGTTAGCTGCAAAATATAGAGTGGACTAAAATTGTAAATAACCTTGTTGCCAAATGTTGAAATGTTTGCCAAAGTTACCTGCATGTTTATTAATAGTGTGTTTCAGTTTCTTGCAGCTACAATAAGGACTCAAAGGTTATGGACTTTTATAACCGGGACTTTGCATGGACTGCGTTCGGAGCCTAACCCAGGAATGAACTAAGACTGTGAAGGACTTGGGGTAGGACAGACCCCCACCTGGTTAAGGCTCCCCGTTGTATTGGTGATATGGACACCCGGTCACAGACCACACTGTGACCTTAAGAACTCAATCTGTGCGTCGTCTGTCTGTTAATGTTTTATGGTATGCATAATGTCTTTGTTTATTGTTTAGTCCCGGAGTACTAAAATTCACTAGGGGGGAATGTGTCACCCTGGCCTGGATGCCACAAGTGTAATTAAAGCTGTGTCTGAGAGCAAGGGGGAGGTTCTCTAGTCAGGGGAACATTAGCATGCAGTACCTCCTGTCTCAGGCCAGTAGGGGGAGCAGGCTGCCCCTATAAAAGCTGGTACTGGGGGCAGGGTTAGAGAGAACTTGATGGCCTGTCTCAGCACTGAGACTTGTCCCAGAGCAGAGCAGGGACAGACAGTTGCACTGCACCTAAGAGGAAGTGTGGCAGGAGGAGAGCCACAAGCCAGAGACAAGAGGCGAAGCAAGCCTGTCTTGGCAGATAAGAGACTGACTTTACCAGACTTTGGTGTCTGAGGCTGGGAGGATTCTACACCCTCCAGCAGAGAACCAGTCCGCAAGGGACTGTATATTCCTTGGCCTAAGAAGCCTGGAGGCCCTGCCACAACAGAAGGGACCAGTAAAGCCGTACAAGGCTGGGAGCAGAAAGGAACCCACGTCGCAGGCCATACAGGCGAGAATACACGGAAAGCTCGGAAACGTGGGCTGTTACCCTATAATGAGGAGATAGCCAGAAGGAGCGCAGAAAGCACGGTAGGCCTACACCCTCACCCTGACCAGGGCCAATTTCCCCGTTGCTCTCAGACATCCAGGTCCCCTCCTAGCTGGGACTGTTTATGGGTCAGTTTACCTGTTTCAGTAAAGACCCTGGACTGCAATCTATTGTCTGTGTGCTCCTTCGCGCCTCCGCACTACCGGTACTGGGACTCTCACCACCATCACTCCCACCATCCACTACACTGCCCTGGGGCTGCACTCTTCCTGTGGGGAGTCACGCCATCCCAGCTGCACATATCATCAGCCCCAGCGGTCTGCCTTGCAGCGGCGGTTCCTAATGACCGCAAATCCACGGGTGGCGTAGTCGGACATAATGAACAACACGTAATGGACTACCACTGGCCTGACCACCCTGAGCCACGGAACCGGGTTGCCACTACTACTCCCATCGTTCCCCCTATTGCCCGGATCCGAGTGCCCCATGGCCCAGGGGGCGAGTCATTTGTCCACCGCATCTGCGGTTCTGTTCCTGAGTTCCAGTCTGTACTGGGTCCTATCCACTCTGTGCTCCAACCTGTCGTACATGCCAGTACCTCCCTGCCTGCATACCAGTCGTGCTTACCAGCATCCACCTGCCTGCATACCGGCTGTACCTGCCAGTACCTCCCTGTCTGCATACCAGCCGTGTCTGCCTATACCCACCAGTCTGTGTGCCAGCCTAACCTGCCTGTTCCTGTATTCCCCGGTGTGGGTCAACAGCCGTGTCCGAGGTCTGACCTGGAGTAGCACCTGGTCCCTCTGCTCAGTTCCTCCTTGTTGCACTGGCGTCGTATGCCGTCATGCGACCTTGGTCGGATCGTGTGGATACTTAGTTACGCCCCTCTAGGCATTCACTCTCCGGTACGGTCCAGTGGAATCACTACATATACACCACACGCCAGTCAGTCCGGGCGCGTGCATTACACGTATATTGACTCGGGTACTGGGGAGAGATTCATTGGTTCAAGGACTGGAGGCAGGTAGTTTTAGGAAACTGGGACTGTCATGCCCCACTCTGGCCCTGATACACAAGGTATGGGAGGAGATTAAAAGGATTAGGGGAGTGGAGGCCCTGACTAATTATTCCCCTATATGGCAAAATGAAAAACTGCCGGAGTTTGACAAAATGGGGGAATTTAAAAACTGGACAAGGAAAGGAATTCAATACATGGCCCAATTACAGGACTCGTGAGGACTAGTGACTTTTGAGAAACTACAGGAGGAATATGAGTTATCTGAGATCTGTAGATTCCAGTATAGACAGTTCTGTCACGCGTACATAGCGCAGGGTAAGACGGTTTCTATGAGGGTCCAAAAAGACATATTGGTGGACTGTGTGTGTAGTGATGGGGGAACAAAAGGAGTTATGTCAGGTATTTATAAGGACTTAATGCACACCTTTTTAATCAATTACCTGATTAAGACTAAAGAAAAGTGGGACCGATAGAAGAGGATAAGTGGGAGGCGATTATGGAATACATACCCCAATTGTCACTGAGTGAGCCAGGTAGACTCTCACAGTTATATGTGCTCCATAGAGTATACAAGACCCTTGAAAGACTATATAGGGCAGGACTGAGACAGACTTCTGAATGCCCTCGTTGTCAGGCTGATGGGGCCGGGATCTTACATATGTTGTGGCAGTGCTCCAGACTGGACTCATACTGGACAGCGGTTAGTAACACTATAGAGGGAATGTAAGACTGTAGAATTGAGAGGGATCCTGTGGTTTGTATTTTAGGTTATGTGGGGGAGATCCAGTTTCAAAATCAGTTCAAATTGGTGATAGCTAGGTTGTTATACATTGCACGCAGGGGCGGACCTATCGCCCGCGCAGCCGGTTCATTGAACGGGGACCCCCGAGGGAGAGTGGGCCCCTCCAGCAGGGCCGCCATCAGGGCATGACTGCCCTGACTCCAGCATGGGGCCCGGCCGGTCGGGGCCCCCTCGGAGCCCCGTTGGGGCCCCCCTCTTGTGCATCTACTCATGGGGCCCCCCCCGCAGGACCCCCCGCCATCACATGACCGGAGATGTCCCTGCGCTCAGCATGCGCCCCCGGCCCCATGCTGAGCGCAAGGACATCTCCGGTCATGTGACGGCGCCGGCACAATACTTACCCCTCCCCGTGCCTCCGCAGCGTCTTCTGCGTCCTCTGACTGTGACGTCTCAGGCCAGAGGGCGCGGTGATGTCTTTACACCACGCGCGCTCTCTCCTGACCTGTCACAGTGCAGAGCGGGAAGACGCGGGCGACGCTGGAGTCCGGAGCAGCGCCAGCAGCAGGTAAGAAGTGAGGTGAGTATTGGATTTTTTTATTTTTTCATGTATGGGGGCATGGGGCATTATATGGTGGGGGGGTGACATCCTGCATGGGGCATTATATGGTGGGGGGGTGTGACATCCTGCATGGGGCATTAAATGGTGGGGGGGTGACATCCTGCATGGGGCATTATATGGTGGGGGGGGGTGACATCCTGCATGGGGCATTATATGGGGGGGTGACATACTGCATGGGGCATTATAAGGGAGGGGGGTGTAACATCCTGCATGGGGCATTATATGGGGGGGGTGTGACATACTTCATGGGGCATTATAAGAGGGGGAGGGGGAATTGACATTCTGCATGGGGCATTATATGGAGGTGGGGGGTTGTGTGTGACATCCTGCATGGGGCATTTTAAGAGGGGAAGGGGGGAAGTGACATCCTGCATGGGGTATTATAAGAGGGGAAGGGGGAAAGTGACATCCTGCAAGGGGCATTATAAGGGAGGGGGTGGTCTGATATACTGCATGGTGCATTGAAAAGGGGGGAAGTGAGATCCTGCAAGGGGCATTATATGGGGGGGGAGAGGTGACATCCTGCATGGGGCATTTTATGGGGGGTAGAGGTGACAACCTTCATAGGGCATTAAAAGGGGGGTGTCATCCTGCATGGGGCATTATATGGGGACCAGTATCCTGTATGGAGCATTATAAGGGGGTCAGTATCCTGTATGGAGCATTATATGGTGCCCATAATACTGTATGGAGGACTATACTGTCCGGTCTGCACTGTGCGCTGTGAGGATTCGCCGGTTTCTGAGCTATTGTAGAATTTACAGTAGATATCGCTCATGTAATGTAGTAAGTGAAATCTTTGGCCTTGTACTATATACAGGGTCGGTCTGGCCTGACGGGAAATCGGGAAATTTCCCGGTGGGCCCCGATATGAGAATGAGAAAATTGGTGGCGGGGGCCCTTTAAAAGCGCGGCTGAAGCAAATGTAGCATCGCGCGCACGGCACATTCATTGGTGACAGCGGGCCTGCAGTGACGTGCATGCAGCATACTTACCACGTGAGTCTCTGACACTGAGAGGACGGATTCTTTCTGGGCGGTGACACGCACTGCGCTCTGCTTTCCCGCTGGCTGGCAGACTGTGCTGTGCTGTGGTGTCAGATGACACTGACGCTGACGGCGCTCTCTTCTGGCCTCTGATACGCCGCGGCCGCGCTCTGCAGTGCTTTCTCTCTGCTCCGGGGCCGGCCTCTGAGACGCCGGCGCCACCGAACCCGACGTCTCGCTCTGCTCTCCCTGCTCCCGGGCTTCTAATACGTCCCATCCCGGCTCCATATCTGCCCTGGCCTGCTCCCCTGTAGTAATACTGGCTCCCGGGTGGTGGCACCAGCACCGGAGCACCACCCCCTTCTCTCCTGCTCTGACTCTGGGCTTTTTTATACCGGTTCCGGGGCTGGATATGTGGACGGTGACCTGCAGCACTCTACAGTTCAACTCTCCAACCAGGCCTGGAATTGGAAACAAGGCTGCAGGCCTACAGCTGTCACTGCTTCAATTTCATATCAAGAGCACCGTACCAAATATTCAATAACGTTTTTATGGATGAGTCATATGCCTGCAGTGCATGTGTGTATATGCCTGCAGTGCATGTGTGTATATGCCTGCAGTGCATGTGTGTATATGCCTGCGGTGCGTGCGTGTATATGCCTGCGTGTGTGTGTGTACGTGTACAGTGTGTATGTATATGCCTGTGTGTACAGTGTGTGTGTGTGTGTGTGTGTATATGCCTGTGTGTACAGTGTGTGTGTGTATATGCCTGCGATGCGTGTGTATATATGCTTGCGTGTGTGTGTGTGTATATATGCCTGCCTGTGTGTATATGCATGTGTGTACAGTTTGTGTATATGGCTGTGTGTGTACAGTGTGTGTGTATATGCCTGCCTGCATGTGTGTGTATATGCCTGCATGCGTGTGTGTGTATGTATTTGAGTGCCTGCATGTCTACATGTGTATATGTGTCTTCACACGTGTGTGCATGCTTCCCTGCATGTCTGCATTTTTGTGTGTGATTAGCTGAGTGTGTCTGTGCATGACTGCGTGTGCATTTCTGTGAGTGCTTGCCTGCGTGTGTACGTGTCCCCATTTCTGTGAGTATGTGTATCTGCGTGTGTATATTAGGGCTCTTTCACATGTCCTGATATTTACGGGACTGGAGATATCCGTGTCCACCTGTGTGTCATCCGTGTGACACATACCAGCGCTTGGGAATCAATGTACAGTTAGCGCTGTTCCCAAGAGCTGGGTGCTGCCCTCATCATAGATCCCTGCCGGTGCTGCGATCAGCAGCAGCAGGGTCAATGATGAGAGTAGTAGTCTACTCCCGCTGTGTCCAACTGTAAAAATAGGAATAAAATTAAAAAATCCTTATACTCACCTCTCCTAAGTGTCACCCACTGTAATCCGTGCGAGCGCTCACGCCGAGGAGAACAACTCCTGCAGTGAGCGGGCCCCGGAGCTGTGTTCAGTGATTGACAGGGCACCCCTTGTTGAGCGCAGCTCCGGGGCCCGCTCGCTGCAGGAGTCATTCTCCTCGGCGTGAGCGCTCGCACGGATTACAGCGGGTGACACTTAGGAGAGGTGAGTATAAGGAGTTTTTTATTTTATTCCTATTTTTACAGTTGGACACGGCGGGAGTAGACTACTACTCTCATCATTGACCCTGCTGTTGCTGATCGCAGCGCCGGCAGGGATCTATGATGAGAGCAGCGTTCAGCACCCGGTGCTTGGGAAGAGCGCTGTCATCAGTGTGCGGGACGTTTTGCAGGAGGTGCAGCAGGTAAAAACATTCATTTGAATGGGTCTGCGTGTACCAATGTCTCTGGTACGTGTGGAAACTGTCATCGCATGTACTGACGTGTGAAAGAGCCCTTAGTATGTGTCTGTGTGCGCTTGTTTTCGTGTGTGTAAGCGCGCTTCTGCATGTCTGTGTGCTCTTCCGAAGATTTATTATATTTGGGGAGAGATGGGAGAGAAATTTTAGGAGACAGAATGGGGAGATGTGTGAAATAACTAGGGGAGGTGTGGGAATGGGTGCGGGAACAGAATGGGGAAGGGGGATGTATGAGGAAACAGTACGGAGAGTGGGGGAATAGTGTGAGGAGACAGTATGGAGGGAGAAAAGTGTGAGGTGACACAGCACAGAGACTAGGTAGTGTGGGGGAAGGTATAGAGATGCGGCAGTATGGGGGAAACAGTGTGAGGGCACAGAAAGGGGGAAAAGTATGCTGAGGAGGGGGAGTGTGATGAAGGGGCACAGTATAGAGACTGGGCAGTATAGGGGGGACACAGTGTGAGAGGACAATGTGAACAGGGGGCCCAGTATGGTAAGGAGAGGACAGTGTGGAGAGCAGGTACCATAAGAGGGGTAGAGTGTATGTCATGTTTTGTGCAGGGAGCATTGTAAGAGTTAGGTTTATTCAGGGGCTCAGTGTAGATATTTTTATTCAGGAGCATTATAATGACTCTGCTATCTTTAAGGGCATCGTGTGGGGATGATCTGCAGAAGACCGGAGAAGATGGAAGTCTGGAGAGGCGAGCTGTGGATGAGAAAAGTCCTCAAGGGGTCTGGACAAGATGGAGACGAAAAGAAAGAGAACAACTCTAATCAGAGAAGACGTCTCAGGTAAGATACCTGGATGTAAATGTTCATTTGTGATCCTGCCTGTGTCTCATCAGTACTGTGGTTCCTGTATGGTCCGCAGTCTGATGATGACTGATAACTCCCAGTATCTCTATTGTTAATTACATACTGGGAGTTGTAGGTTTATGCGATACAAAGATATATGGGGCTGACCTGACATTACAAATGATGGTGGTTCCGATGATGTGTTTGTGCGCGTCTGCGTGTTTGTGCGCGTCTGCGTGTTTGTGCACGCCTGCGTATCTGGAATAATATGTATTTTTGTAAGATGCGTGTATGTAACTGTGCATTGTGGTGTGTATATGTAGCACCCTGAGGATTCGGCTGCTACAGGGGTATTGCACCTCAACCCAGAGGTGTGATATTCCACTCCCGGGTAAGGATGGAGTGTGGACCTGAGCTCGGAAAGCTGCATGCACTACACACATCTCATTTCCGAGGAACAGACCAACGGTACTCCCACTTAGAAATGTGCAGGTACGACCGAGTCTGTTCCTGGCTGGAGTGGGAGGGGGGTGGTACATCCCAGTAGTGTAGGGGCAGATAGGGGGAGCAGCCTGGGTAAAGATAGGAGCTCATTGGGTGCTGGTCACCTGAGCTCACACATAGAGGGAGTATATAAGGTGGGCACCATCTAAGATCAGGGTCAGTCAGTCAGTCTTTGCAGAGGAGTCAGTCTGTCAGAGCAAGGAGCAGAGAAGCCCCAGAGAGAGAGAGAGTGGAGCAGAGAAGAGAAGACCCAGAGGAGACAAAGAGAGGACTCTGAGAACCCAAATTCAATCCCCGGGTGAAGAGTCGGCAATAGGGTACCGGATCCCAAACTGGTGGGGGCAAAAGCACACCCTAGCCAGAGACCGGAGGCCGTGGGCAGCGTCTGCCACGGCCACCCACCACATCCACCCCGAAGGCATACCACGTGGAGGGTCAGGGAACCCAAGGCCAAGGGTCTCCCAACAGAAGGCCCGAGGGAGCTGGACCTGGGTGGATCACTAGTGGGGACGGCCAGAGGAAAGGACAGAAGGAGAGCTCAGGGTCACGCTCCGGACTTGCTTGGGGGTTTGCTGAATCCAGGACCTGGTGGACGCAGCACGGCTCGGGTGGTCACTTGAAGCTGGAGTGACCGGAACATCAGCAGTGAGTAAATACCCTAAACTGCACAACCCGACTCTGTCTTCATTTAACATCTATGCTGCACCACCACAACCCCCATCCTCTGCACCTGACCCCCTGAGGCTATACCCCACCCGTTGGGGGTTATACTACCAAAAGCTGCACCAACACCATCAGCCTCAGCGGACCCTGCTGCAGCGGCGGCCATAGTGACCGCAATACAACGGGTGGCGTAGTCGACATTAAGAACTTAATAACATCTGTAGGACTGCCACATACAACTGAGTTTGACACCCTGGGCACGGACCGGGTCATAGCCACTCGGAAGACTACAACCCCCATCTGATCCGGCTCCGGGTATTCCCCTAAAGAATATGGCCCAGGGGGTGCGTCAACTTTGGCGTAGTCGGCAGGATTACGTGCCCGCAACAACCGGGTACTGCGTGCCTGAAGAAAAGAACGAGTTTACCTCAAAAAGAAGTCTCCTGCCGGTTCCGGAGGGTCCCCGCCATCGGACCTCATCACAGATCGATTCCCGCCGGTTGTCCGCCATTAACAGCTTTTTCCCGCCATCTGCAGAGTTTCCCGCCACTGGGAGACGATTCCCGCCATTTCCAAAGGTTTCCCGCCTTGGAAGAGCGGACGCCATTATGGGCGTGCCAGAGGATGGCAAGAGGCCGCCTCCCATCGTGGGCCAGGACCGAAAATGGCGCCAAAAGTGGAAACCGCCCCCACCAACAGAGACTGTGATGCTAGAGGTGTCTGTCAGCGTGAAAGAACTGCCCCTGGAGCTGACAATCACCAAGTGGCCCCGGGACCGCCCTCGAAGTGGGAGGACTGAGAAGAAGAGAGAAAAGATGGGTGTCGCTTGGAGCAGTCTGGAGCGAGCGCACCCGGAGGCAAGAAGCCTGGAGAAGAGTATCGGAGGAGCTTACCCGGAGATGGCGAGAAAGCAGAGCAGCACCGGCCCGCTGGCCAGGAGCCTGCTGGAGACAACTGTAGGAGAGCAGAGCAGCACCGACCCGTTGGTCAGGAGCCTGCTGAAAACAACGACCCCACTAGGCCTAGTGGAGGTCCTAGCACAGCTCCCCCGAGACCGGGAGTGTGCGCAGACCGCTCTGGAGGGCCTCGCACGGAGGATGGCCCGGGTGCAGCGAGAGACGTTGGCGCAGTGGAGCCGAGAGATGGCCCAGCAGACCGAGACCCGTCAGCGGAGCACGCCACCCGAGACGAGGAGACAGACCGCCTCTGAGGATGGCGCAGGAGGACTGAAGGCCGGAGACGGCGCCGAGAAGGGAGCCGAACGAGTGGAGGCAGGTAAAGGGGACGTCTATACCCCAAACCGGGAAACCGTGTACCTGCCCCAGCTCCCCGTCGCAGAGCCCGAAGTCTATCCTGCCGTGCCCGTCGCTGCAACGTCACCGCCGCAGACTAGGCCTCAAACGGGAGCCGCGACCCCTGTGACGTCACACGCCTCGACCCCGAGCGTGACCAAGCAGGAAGTACCACCAGCCTGGTCGCAAGGCCTAGTACCCCCGGGCGCCGCAATACCAACAGCGCCCCCTACCTCCGCGGAGCCCCCGGCCTGGTCGCAGGGCCAAGTAGCCCAGGGCGCCGCCGTCCTTACGGTGCCCTTCACCTTCCAGATACCCCAGGCCTGGCCGCAAGGCCCGGGCAACCCGGGCGCTAACACCACCGCACCCATAAGACCAAGAGTGCCGCATCTGGGAGAGGACCTGTTTAACCAACACACGTGCCCGGATGGGCAGCCTTTCATCTGGCCCCAAGAATATCATGAACTGGAACGGCAGAGGAAGGCTGGGGCCATGTGTGCACCCCTGATTCCGGCTCCAAAGCCCGTAAAGAGGATCTCGCCCCCGCTAGAAGAGACCCAGTTTGAGTGGGACCCCACCGGAGAAGACCTCATGGGGTTCACTCAGGAGACTCGGGCAGCTGCAGCGGAGCGTGCTGAGTGCTGCCGCCAACAGCTCGAGGTCTTCGAGAGGGAGCGGAGAGAGAGGCGGGTCCGGGAACAGCAAGCTCAAATAAGGAGCGCGGAGCAGAAGAGCCGGGCCAGGAGAGACCCCCGTGCAGCGCATAGTCCCCGCACCACCGGGACTGTGATCAAGTTTAACATGCAGCATGGGTGGGGCTTCATCCGAGACCACCGCACCCTAGGCGACGTCTTCGTGACCAGGAGAGACGTTGAGTCCCACCTACCGGAGGGACACAGGGGTCGTGACCTTTACATCGGGGACGAGGTCACCTTCACCCGGCACAAGTGTGCCAAAGGACCCTACGCCCTCCATGTGCATCGCCTGACGGAGGAAGAGCTGCGGTGTGAGGAGGAAGAGCAAGAGGACCCGGACGGGTCTGAAGCTAAAGTGAATCACAAAGAAAGAGCAGGAGGACGTCGTCGTTGAGTACAGCGGAGTAGAAGCTGTATATAGTTGCCCGTCGGGGCACAGTGAACCGTTGTTGCTAATATAGTCCCCGTTGGGACCAGCAAGTGTGAACTGTTTACCCGTTTAACCCTTAAATCCCACTGACCGAGGACTGAGAGCGGTCATTCCTCCCTATTCCCATTACCTGGCCGAGGACTGAGAGCGGCCACCTTCCCTTTTGTAAATAGTTGCGCTTCCTAAAGCGCCCCCTACCGGTTTTATAGGAAAACCATTTTTCAAGAAAAGACTGTCGCACTTTACCCGGTCACACGTTGCACAGTGACCGGAGGAGGAGCCAGAGGCGACGAGAATGTTTTATATGAAAAGTTTTATGATGCTGCTAATATATGTTGTTTTATATGTTTATGCAAAAATTTGTATGTTTTGTGGTGTTTTGTTCTTACAGCCCGAGGACGTGCTGTGATTTACCAGGGGGGAATGTAGCACCCTGAGGATTCGGCTGCTACAGGGGTATTGCACCTCAACCCAGAGGTGTGATATTCCACTCCCGGGTAAGGATGGAGTGTGGACCTGAGCTCGGAAAGCTGCATGCACTACACACATCCCATTTCCGAGGAACAGACCAACGGTACTCCCACTTAGAAATGTGCAGGTACGACCGAGTCTGTTCCTGGCTGGAGTGGGAGGGGGGTGGTACATCCCAGTAGTGTAGGGGCAGATAGGGGGAGCAGCCTGGGTAAAGATAGGAGCTCATTGGGTGCTGGTCACCTGAGCTCACACATAGAGGGAGTATATAAGGTGGGCACCATCTAAGATCAGGGTCAGTCAGTCAGTCTTTGCAGAGGAGTCAGTCTGTCAGAGCAAGGAGCAGAGAAGCCCCAGAGAGAGAGAGAGTGGAGCAGAGAAGAGAAGACCCAGAGGAGACAAAGAGAGGACTCTGAGAACCCAAATTCAATCCCCGGGTGAAGAGTCGGCAATAGGGTACCGGATCCCAAACTGGTGGGGGCAAAAGCACATCCTAGCCAGAGACCGGAGGCCGTGGGCAGCGTCTGCCACGGCCACCCACCACATCCACCCCGAAGGCATACCACGTGGAGGGTCAGGGAACCCAAGGCCAAGGGTCTCCCAACAGAAGGCCCGAGGGAGCTGGACCTGGGTGGATCACTAGTGGGGACGGCCAGAGGAAAGGACAGAAGGAGAGCTCAGGGTCACGCTCCGGACTTGCTTGGGGGTTTGCTGAATCCAGGACCTGGTGGACGCAGCACGGCTCGGGTGGTCACTTGAAGCTGGAGTGACCGGAACATCAGCAGTGAGTAAATACCCTAAACTGCACAACCCGACTCTGTCTTCATTTAACATCTATGCTGCACCACCACAACCCCCATCCTCTGCACCTGACCCCCTGAGGCTATACCCCACCCGTTGGGGGTTATACTACCAAAAGCTGCACCAACACCATCAGCCTCAGCGGACCCTGCTGCAGCGGCGGCCATAGTGACCGCAATACAACGGGTGGCGTAGTCGACATTAAGAACTTAATAACATCTGTAGGACTGCCACATACAACTGAGTTTGACACCCTGGGCACGGACCGGGTCATAGCCACTCGGAAGACTACAACCCCCATCTGATCCGGCTCCGGGTATTCCCCTAAAGAATATGGCCCAGGGGGTGCGTCATATAACATTCATATGCTTGAGGCACCTTTACTAAATCTATTAGGTCTCTTTCACATGTGTTAGGGAATTCCATTTGTCTTTCCACATTTAGGAACAGACAAGTGAAATTTGCTAACCTTGTCATAACTGTCACCATTGGGATGTGCTTGTATGGAGCGGGTTCAGGAGCTGAGCCTGCTCCATACCGGGCAGATGTCGGCTGTGTTACATAGCCGGCGTCTGCCTGTAACAGCAGTGATCAGAGCTCGCCTTGATTGCTGCTGTTTTGAGTATTTAAGTGCCCTTTTCAATCACTGACAGCGGCATTTAGATAGCACAATGGCCGGTGCATGCATTCACCTGTTCCCTTCAGCCCCCTGTGACGCAGTTGCAGGTTCCTGATGGGTTGCCAGTAGTGCTGAGTGAGCGTGGTCGGATAAGAGACATTACAGTCACCGCGAACTACAAAGTGAGCGTGCTGCAATAGCTTCCGGCACCTTGATTGTGACACTTCCATGGAGCCCAACCTCAGGCTGAGCTTCATTGAATGACTAACATGGTAGCTGCACCTGGCAACTAGTGCTGAGTGAGTTTGGTCGGATAAGGTGTGATCCCAGCATGCTCGGGTGTTATCCGAGTATCTTGTAGTGCTCTGCTACTATGCTCGAGTCCCCGGGGTAGCATGTTTTGCGGTGATAGACAGAAGCAACACATGCAGGGATTACCTAACAAACCGGCAATTCCTGTATGTGTTGCGTCTGTCTACCTCCGTAAAACATGCTACCCCGAGGACTCGAGCATAGTAGCAGAGCACTACAAGATACTCAGATAACACCCGAGCATGCTGGGATCACACCTTATCCAACCACGTTCGCTCAGCACTAGTTGCCAGGTGCTGCTGCCATGTTAGTCATTCAATGAAGCTCAGCCTGAGGTTGGCCTCCATGGAAGATGTCACAATCAAGGTGCCGGATGTTATTGCAGCACCCTCACCGACCCTATGACAGGAAGCGAGTGGCGGCAGGGAGAATAAAATGTAATTTTCTCCGTGTAGCCAATGCTTTTCCAATAAGCCGTCTAACCAGGCTTTACACCCTATTTACCTGCAGATTACCCCTATATCTGCAGATAAATAGCATTTTTCAAGGTGACAAGTGACCATTAAAGGGACTCTGGCAGTACGGAATGACTGTTCGAAGAAAGTCCTGCCGCTTGGTGCTCCACAGCGCGGCCAAACATGTAATTATAGTACATTATAGAAAAACATAACAAGTAATAAAACCGTTTAGGTGGGCTGTAGTGTGGGCCCCTAGAGTCAGTTCCCCTGGTGGGCCCTAGGCACCCCAGTCCGACCCTGACTATATATATATATATATATTTCTCTATGGTATCTGTGCATCATGAATCATGGTATGTGTTAAAGGGGCCCACTGAAACTCTGTCGCTCAGGGCCCACAAAAACCTGGAGCCGGCCCTGGGGGTAAGTATAACAAGTTTATTTTTTTTAAATACAATTAATTAACTAGGAGTGGGGGGAATCAGAGATGCACGGGGGGGGTGAGAGATGCATGGGGGGGGGCCTTCATGCCCCCTATGAAGGGCAGGGGGGCCCCCCAAAAATTCTTGCACAGGGGCCCACTACAGTCTGTGTCTGCCCCTGCTTCAGCATAAAGGAGAACAAGGAGTCCTGGAAGTGATGTTATGGCCCCACAGAGCCCTGATCTCAACATCATCCAGTCTATGTGGGATTTACATGAAGAGACAGAAGGATTTTCACAAGCGACATTCACAGAAGATCTATGGTTAGTCCTCCAAGATATTTGGAACAACCTCCTGCCGAGTTCCTTCAAAAACTGTGCGCAAGTGACAAGTACCTAGGACAGTGATGGTGAAACTTTTAGAGACCGAGTGCCAAACTCCAACCCGAAGCCCATTTATTTATCACAAAGTGCCAACACGGCAATTTAACCTGAATGCTGAGGTTTTATTTTAGAAACAACTCATACATTAGCATCTTTTGTCTTAAAATAAAAACACAAGAAGGCTGAGTTCACACGATGCGTTTTTCATGCGTTTCCGCGGCGTTTTTGCAGTTGCGTAAAGTCCGCGGAAACGCATGAAAAACGCATGGTAGAAGGGCAGCAATGTTCCCCAATTGAAATCCGCATGTGCTGTGCCCATGATGCGGATTTTTCCGCAGCGTAAACGCTGCGGTCAAAAATCCGCAGCATGTCAATTAATTTTGCGGAAACGCTGCTCTTTTGCCGCCATTGACTTGCATTAGACCGCATGGAATCCGCATCACTGTATATGTTGATGCGCTTTTCATGCGGTCTAATGTGTGGATGGTACCCGGGTGTGGAGGAGAGGACTCTCATCCAGACCAAGGTACAATTAAAAAAAAAAGAATAAAATAAAAAATATATATATTCTCACCTTCTGACGGCCCGCGCAGCGCTCCTGCTTGATTCCCCGCACTTCGCAGTTGAATGAAGAAGGACCTTCGCTGACGTCAGAGTCATGTGACGGGTCACGTGACGCTGACGTCGGAAGGTCCTAAAGTCTTCACTGCCGGCAGCCGGGACCGAGCGAAGCCGTACACCGGGGGCCATCAGAGGGTAAAGTATATATTTATTTTTTATTTTTTGACATTCACACACTATATAAATTCATGCCGGTTGCATGGATTTATATAGTGTGAAGTTGACAAGCACTTTCCAAGTGATGCTAAAATCGCTTGGGAAGCGCTTGTCAACCCGCATGCAGAAATGCATGTGAAGACCGCTTCATTTCCGCATGTCCCTGGCAGGAAACCGCATGTGCAATCCGCATGCGTTTTTTCCTGCCAGAGAGATGCAGAAACGCTCAGGAAAAAATCCTGAGCATTTCTGCATCGTGTGCACATACCCGAACAGAGCTTTCAATAATACAAACAACTTTTTATTGAAAGGTAAATATTTGCATGTGGCATGCTTTTGAACAATTAATGTGATTTTTTCTGTTTTCTGCATACTCATAATTTGTCTAACCTTGGCTCGTACTTTGTAAGTTTAAGAGCCTGCAAAGGATTTTATACAAAGTATTAAAAATGAACATTTTTTTATGGTAAAGTTAATTTGTCCAATTACTTTTGAGCCCCTGATATGAGGAGGCTTTGTAGAGAAATTATTGCAATTCCTAAACGTTTCACAGGATATTTTTGTTCAACCCCTTTTAATTAAACCAGAAAGTCTCGACTTCAATTACATCTCAGTTGTTCCATTTTAAATAAAAAATAGCGTCCTGCAGAGCTGAAATCATACAGATTCTGACATTGTTCAATGATTTCTGGACCTAACCATAAGGCCGGTTTCACACGTCCGGATATTTTCAGTGCCGGAAAAAAACAGTACTGGGGATATCCGTGTCCTGTGTGTTCGTGGTGTGTTTTACGTGTTGCATCCATGTGCGGCACATGTACCGCATCAGGATCACATGGAAGGGCGCCTGGGAATCAGCACTACAGTTAGCGTTGTTTCAAAACCCTGGGTGCTGAATGCTGCCTTCATCATGGTTCCTGCTGGTGCTGCCATCAGCATCAGCAGGGACAATAATGAGGGTAGTGGTAGTCTGCTCCCCATGTCCCCACCTGTAAAAATAAGAATAAAATAATAAAATCCATGTACTCGCCTCTCCTAAGTGTCCCACACTGTAATCCATTTGACTTCTGCTGCCGAGGAGCCGGGGAGAATGAGCCGCTCCGGAGCTGCAGCTCAGTGAGTGACAGGACACCGCTCTTGAGCTCAGCTCCGGAGCCGCTCATTCTTCCCGATTCCTCGGCAGCAGGGGTTGCATGGATACAGCGGGGGACAACTAGGAGTGGTGAGTACATGAATGTTATTATTTTATTCTTATTTTTACAGGTGGGGACACGGGGAGCAGCCTACCACTACCCTCATCACTGTCCCTGCTGGTGCTGATCACAGCATCGGCAGGGAACCATGATGAGGGCAGTGTTCAGCACTGATGCTTTGGAACAGGTCCATTCCAAGACACCGCTACATGTCACACGGATGTCATCCATGTGGTACGTTTTGTGGACCGTGTATCCGCAAAAAACCGAACTTGTCTCTGTGTGGAGCACATGGACACACGGCCCGTGAAAACACACTGAGATGTGCATGGACCCATTCATTTGAATGGGTATGCTGTGTCAGTGTCTCTGGTATGTATGGAAGCTGTCACCACTCCTATCGGAGATACTGACGTGTGAAAAAGCCCTAAATCAAGGCTCAAAATAGCTGCTCACAAGCATAAGGTAAATTGAAACATTTACATGTGGCATGCTTTTGAACAACTAATGTGATTTTTGCTGCTGTATGCATGCTGATAATTTGTCAAACCTTGGCTCATACTTTGTAAGTTTGAGAGCAACACATGCAGCACTCGCGTCCTCTGTTTCTGGTGTCAGATTTGATATAATTCTAAGCTGAAAACAGCTGCTCACAAGCATAAGATGATCCAAACAAGCAAGAAAAGCAATTGCAAGTGCTTTCATTGGCTTAAAATTATTTGGCAGAGAATTACAGACTTTAAGGATCTCATTTTCAAAATGAACTGTGCTGTCCTTTATCATCCCTTCTATCTTCTCAAGTGTTTCACGCCGGTCATAGAATTTATTTTTCCAGATACAGCTTTCTTGAAATTCCAATAGCTTCATTTCCAAATTTCCTAAATCTAACCAGTGTAAGCAGGAAAGATCAAGTTCTTTAAATTTGGGTTTACCTGGAGAAGTAAGAAAAGACAGGGTTTTCTCCATCTTACGGAACTGTAAAACTCTGTTACTAAAATTCACCTTTACAGCTGTTATAATGCTAGAAAATTCATTGTAGATTTCCTGATGGCTCGTAGGATTGTCTGCAAATGTTGTAGAATTTTGTAAATGCATTTTTAGATTTGGAAAATATTTCAGCTGCCCACTTTCAAGGTCTCTTTCAAAAACCTGCAGTTTTCTCTGAAATGTTTTGATGTCACAAAATAGCCTTTCTACTGTTTTCCCTACACCTTGCAGTTGTTTGTTCAGTACATTGAAGTGTACCGTAAAATCTGTAAAAACATGAGGTTGGTGAGCCAGACCATATCAGTGAGCTGGGGATATTCCTGCCCTTTTTTGTTCATAAACAACCTAATTTCATCCAAGCAGGCTACAAATCTTTCCAGGACCCTTCCTCTGCTCAGCCACCAGACATTATTGTACATCAGAAATCTATTATACTGTGCCTGAACCTCCTCGAGAAGTGCTTGTGACGCGCCACCTGGGCCGTGTGTGTGTGGGGATACCCGGAACCGGACCAGTTGTGGATGCTGGGGGTTGTAGTCCTTGCGTGGCGGGGACCCGGTCCCGTGGCTCAGGGTAGTCAACTCAAATGGCAGTCTATTTGTGTGGTTTTATGATATTTAAATGTCCGACTACGCCACCCGTGGATTGCGGTCAGAGTGTACCGCCGCTGCAGGGCAGACCGCTGAGGCTGGTATTGGGAATGCAGCAGAGAATAGTATAACTCCCCACGGGAGGAGTATAGCCTCAGGGCAGAAAGTAGGGATGTTGGTGGTGATGGTGCGCGGGAGCAGCAGTAACCACACGGAGTCTGTCATGCAAATCAGGGTCTTTACTGTTGGTGGTATTAAAGGACCCGTCCGGAACACAGGTTAACAATGGAGGCCTGGTCAGTCTGAGAGCAACTGGGAAATCCTGCTGGTCAGGGGGAGTTTGTAGGCCTACCGTGCTGACTTCACTCTTTCTTGGCTATCCTGCTGTAGTGTAGTGGTAGCCCACGTCTCTGAGTGTACCGTGTTGTTCTCACCCGTATAACTGGCGACTTGGGCCTTCCGTGCTTCTCACTCCTCCAGGGCAATAGTGGTCCCTCTCGTGTGGCTGAGCCTCCGGGCTTCCTTGGGCCAGGGGACTTGAAGTCCCCTGCGTGGTGGTTTTCTGCTGCTGGGCTTATAACCCTCACAGCCTCGGACTCTAGTGTCCGGCTTAGTAAGTCTCTGGCCAGGACGAACTCGGCTAGTTTCCCTCCTGGCCTCGTGTTCCTCCTCTGCCTACAGGGACTCCTCAGCCTGCTGCTGACCTGTCCCTGTCTGCAACTTGTCTGGAACTTGTCTCTGGCTGGACTCTGGCTGGTCTCTCTAACCCCACCCCAGATCCAGTTTATAAAGGGCAGATTTGTCCCCTCCCTGGACTGAGGCAGGAGGTGCTGCATGGTAATAGTCCCCAACCAGGGAACCTCCCACCTGCTCTCAGACATGACATTGCTGCCACTGTGGCAACCAGACCTCGGGGTGCCACACTTGAAACTGTCAAAAATTCAAAGCACGAGCCATAATGTAATTCACGATTTTTGTGACATCTTTGAGGACATCATCAAACTTTTTGCTGCTTTCATTGGCACAGAGAGCTTCCTGATTTATGATACAATGGAACTGAATAACTTGATGTTTTGTTTCTTTAACAAACAGCTGTATGAAACCAGATGTTGCTCCCACCATAGAAGGTGCCCCATCACTAGTAACTGAAACGACTTTTTCTGGTCTTATGTCTTGTGACAAAAAAGCCTCCATCACAGCATTATCACATATCTATCCCTTGTGTTCTTTCCGGCACAGAAACTAGTTTCACCAGCTCTTCTCTGATGATGTCACCAACAGCAGAACGCACAATGGCTGCTAGCCTTGCACCATTATTTATATCGGAGGTTTCATCCAAGCACATGGAGTAACAAGCTGCCTTTTGTAAGTCAGTGGTGAGCTGCTGACTAACGTAACTCGCCATTCACTGGACTCGATCTTCAACAGTATTTCTGCTGAGTGGCATCTCAGAGATGCGCTGAGTAATTTTATCCTTGTTTGGGAAATCATGAAAAAGGGAATCACTCCCAGACAACATGGCCGTTTTGATAATATCCCCATCAGAGAAGGGCTTACCATGTCTAGCTATGCACAGTGAAATTTGAAAACTGGCAGCTGATTTGTTCTAGAAAGATAGTTGCAAAAACGATTATTCTGGGAATATTTTCTCAATTTTCCTTCAAGAAACTCTTTTCTTTCCGTTTCAACAGTTTTCTGGTTGGTGTGAAAGTGCCGTCTGACACTTGATGTGCGACACACAACACTTTCATTACACAGAATACACAACGCTTTCCCATTGCGTTCAATCGCTCCAAATGACTCTGCCCAGGCCTCTTGGAATGATCTTCCGCTATCTGTTTTTGCTTTTTTTGCTGTACTCATTTTTGGGTGTTCAAGACTTGGGAGTCTACAAAAACACAACATTTATTAAAATGAAGCACAAAATACAAATCTATGTCTATATAAAAAAATAGCTGACACTCTTAATTAATACTAAAGAAATGGATATTCCCTGAATCAACAGTCTACTGCAGTGATTCTCAGCTGGGGTTCCTTTTGAATTTTCTGACCACCACAGCAAGAAGGCAATATTCCACTGACCACCAGCTTTATGACTGCTCTAAAAAGGCATCTGAGTGCATTTCACCTCCGCTGTAAATGCCTTCGACCTACTTCCTGGGGAATTTGCATTAAAGGGAATCTGTCAGCAAGGTTTTGCCATGTAATCCGAGGACAGCAGTTAAAACACAAATATCAGTGATGTGTCACTTATCAGGCTGTGTGCTTTTGTTTACTTATAATGAAGGTTTTATATAAAGGACATTATCATTGCTTTGATTAGCTTGCGCACTGCCACTGGCACTGGTCAGCTTCTGCCCCCTCCTGTGATAAGAAGCACACTGTCAATAGACAATTACGAGCGTGGCGATACCCCACATGTAGTCAAAAAGTTCTGTTTGGACAAACAACAGGGCTCACAGTGGAAGGAGCAATATTTGAATTTTGGACACAAATTTCTCTGAAAAAGATGGCAGGCAACTTGTTGCATTTGCAGGGCCCCTAAGGTGCCTAAACAGCAAAAAAAAAAAAAGAAAACAGACCCCATTTTGGAAACTACACCCCTCAAGGATTTTATAATTAGGATTTAGAACCCAAAAGTACTACATATTTGACAACATTAGGTCGTCATATTGAATACATTGTCATTAGTGTTGAGCACAAGTGCTCGTTGCTCGAGTCTGCATCGAGTGCTCGGGTATGCACCGAGTATCACGGGTGCTCGAGTGACATGCTCCCTGCGTTTTGCGGCTGTTAGATAGCCAAAACAAATGTGGGGATTTCCTGCCATACATGAACAATCCCCTCATGATTTTTTTTTGGGTGTCTCCTTAAACGCCTCTACCGAACACCAACACCTCCACTCCACTCCTCACCAGGCTGTACAAGACATAACGCTGGCAATCCCAGATAGCCAGGGCAGAGACTATATAGGAGACGGGCAGGGCCGGCTCCAGGTTTTTCTCGGCCCCGGGCGAAAGAGTCTCAGTGGGCCCCTTTAATACATACCAGGATTCATGATGCACAGATACCGCAGAGAAATATATATATATATATATATATATATATATATATATAGTACAATGCAAACATTTCACTTCTTACATTACATGACCGATGTCTATTGTAAGTTCCACAATGTTACGGATCCGGGTGGTGGAACCTCTGTGCTGCGGTGCAAGGAGGGACCAGAGGGGCGTAACTAGGTATCAACGCAGACCGACCAAGGTCGTACGGCGGCTCAATCGACTCCGTGACCAGGGAGCGACCGAGCAGAGGGACCAGGTGCTACTCTGGGGACGGACCTTGTATGAGAGCAGGTGACTCCCACAGGTCAGAAGGCAGGGACTGACCGGTACAGCAGATGAGCACGGCAGGCAGGATGATGGGTGATCCGGGCAGACGGACTGGCAGGCACGGCAGGTAACAGGCAGGTGTTTCTAGGTAAAAAGGTTGGCAGGTACGGCAGGTAACAGGCAGGAGCCTCCAGGTAGACTGGCTGGCAGGCACGGCAGGTAACAGGCAGGAGCCTCCAGGTAGGCTGGCTGGCAGGGACGGCAGGTAACGGGCAGGTGCTTCCAGGTAAGCAGGCGGGCAGAGCTCATAGACAGACTGGCGGACTGGCAGTAGGCAGACTGTCAGGCTGGAGAGTAGACAAGCAGACGGACTGGACTAGTAGTCCGGATGGCGGACTGGACTTGTAGTCTGGCTGGCGGGCTGGACTGGTAGTCAGGCTAGCAGCGGGACCTGAGGGCTGAAGCAGAGTATCACACACAAAGCTACAACCTTGCACGGGCACCTCCATATTGGAGGAGGTGCCTTTTATAGGGGAAGTCCTCCGGCCATTGGCCGGGGACTTTTTAGGACGGCGCGCAGCCCCTTCAAGAGGGCGGGAGCGCGCGCGCCCTAAGCACAGGGCCAGGGAAGTTGCGTGAACCAGCAACAGCTGCAGGGAGACCAGAAGACGCCAGGGCAGAACCGCGGTGGTAAGGGGGACGGCGTCTCTGCCGGGCAGGAAGCAGAGACGCCGATGCTACAGTACCCCCCCCCCTTTACGCCCCCTCTTTTTCAGGCCAGCAAGAAATTTTTTAAGGAGAAGTGGGGCGTGGATGTTCTCCCTGGGTTCTCAAGTTCTCTCCTCTGGGCCAAACCCTTTCCAGTCCACCAGAAGAAAGGTTTTTCCTCTTACCCTCTTGGTGGCCAGAATGTTCTCTACCTCATAGACGTCCTCAGCGGAGACCGGAGCTGGGGAGGTACCTGGATTGTCAGAAAAAGAATTAAGCACAACTGGTTTGAGGAGAGATACGTGGAAGGAGTTGGGAATCCGTAAGGTGGCCGGGAGTTTTAACTTGTAAGCTACTGGGTTGATTTGCTTGAGGACTTCAAATGGGCCGATGAACCGTGGGCCCAACTTATAGGAGGGTATTTTGAGACAAACATGTTTGGAGGAGAGCCAAACCTTGTCTCCCGGACGGAATTGAGGTGGATCCAAACGTCTCTTATCAGCATGCTTCTTCATCCGCTCGGAGGATTGAAGAAGTGCAGATCTAGTGTCCTCCCAAATAGTGGAAAATTCACTGACCAGAGACTCTGCGGCCGGGTTGTCCACAGAAGCGGAAGCGGGAAACGGAATCCGGGGATGTTGATCGTAGACCACAAAGAACGGCGACTTGGAAGAAGATTCGCTCACATGGTTGTTGTAGGAGAACTCGGCCCAAGGTAGGAGCTCCACCCAATCGGTATGGTGAGCGTTGACGAAGTGCCGGAGGTAGCTGGTAAGGATCTGGTTGATATGCTCCACTTGGCCATTAGACTGCGGATGGTAAGCGGAGGAGAAATCCAGAGTGACATCCAGCAGTTTACACGTAGCTCTCAAGAAGCGCAAAGTGAACTGGACCCCTCGATCAGACACAATGTGGAGGGGTAGGCTGTGGAGACGAAAGATATGATGGATGAAGTCCTTAGCCAGCACAGATGCAGACGGGAGACCAGGCAGAAGAACGAAGTGGGCCATTTTAGAGAAGCGGTCAGCGACCACCCAAATAATCGTACAACCAGAAGAAACAGGGAGATCCGTAATAAAGAACATAGCAATGTGTTGCCACAGGGCAGCAGGTATGGGAAGAGGCAGGAGAGGGCCGGCAGGAAGATGTCTGGGAACCTTGTTGCGGGCACAGGACGAACAGGCCGTGATGAAGTCTACCACATCCTGGCGCAGGGTAGGCCACCAGTAATGCCGGGTAATGAGCAGGAAGGTCTTCTTCTGGCTCGCATGGCCGGATAGTTTAGATGAATGACCCCAGTGAAGAACCTTCTTACGATCCGGAACCGCTACAAACGTTTTACCGGGAGGGAGACGAGACAGATCCAAGGGGGCCACATTCATCACTTTAGAGGAATCTATGATATGCATAGGCTCCTCTTGATCGGAAGACAGGAAGGATCGGGACAAGGCGTTAGCTTTAACGTTCTTGTCCGCCGGGCGGTAATATAGGGTAAAGTTAAAGTGGGCAAAGAACAAAGACCACCGGGCCTGACGCGGATTGAGTCTTTGGGCGTTCTGAAGATAAGTCAAGTTTTTGTGGTCAGTATAGATGACCACCAGGTGCAGAGTCCCCTCGAGCAGGTAACGCCACTTCTCCAGCGCCAATTTGATGGCTAGCAGTTTTCGGTATCCTATGGAGTAGTTGCGCTCAGACGAGGAGAAGAGCTTGGAAAAGAAGCCGCAGGTTACAATATTCCCTGATGGAAATTTCTGGGTGAGCACCGCTCCGGCTCCGGAAGAGGAAGCATCAACCTCCAGAAAGAATTGTTTGTTGTTATCCGGACGGTGCAGCACTGGGGTAGAAGAGAAGGCTTGTTTTAAAGAGAGGAAGGCCTCCTCCGCTTCGGACAGCCATTCCTTAGGATTTGCTCCCTTTCGGGTGAGTGCAGAGATGGGAGCAGTCGGGGAAGAGAAATGTGAGATGAAGAGACGGTAATAGTTGGCGAAGCCCAGGAATCGCTGAATCGCCTTCAACCCCTCCGGACAGGGCCACTGTAAGACGGCAGAGACCTTCTCGGGGTCCATCCGTAGACCTGTCTTAGAGATAATATAGCCCAGGAACGGAAGAGAGGTCTGCTCTAAGAGGCATTTCTCAAATTTTGCATATAGGTGATTCTGCCTGAGCCTAAGCAGGACTTGACGAACATCCCTCCGATGTGAGGGAAGATCCGGAGAGAAGACCAAGATGTCGTCCAGGTATACCATCACGCAAGAATATAAGAGATCACGGAAGATGTCATTAACTAATTCTTGGAAGACGGCGGGAGCATTACAGAGACCGAAGGGCATCACACGGTATTCATAGTGACCGTCCCTGGTATTAAATACTGTCTTCCACTCGTCTCCTTGGCGGATCCGGACCAGGTTATATGCTCCACGAAGATTGAGCTTGGTGAAGATCTTCGCACCTTTAAGGCGGTCGAACAACTCAGAGATGAGCGGCAGGGGGTATTTGTTTTTGACAGTGATTTGGTTGAGTCCTCTATAATCGATACATGTACGTAGTGAACCGTCTTTCTTTTTAACAAAGAAGAATCCGGCTCCAGCCGGGGAGGAAGATTTCCGGATGAATCCCCTAACCAGATTTTCTTCGATGTACTCCGACATGGCCCGGGTTTCAGCCAACGACAACGGGTAGATACGCCCACGGGGTGGAGTAGCACCGGGTATCAGGTCGAAAGGGCAATCATATGGCCTATGGGGTGGCAGAGTCTCTGCCTCCTTCTTGTCGAAGACATCAGCATAGGACCAGTAGGGTGCCGGTAGATCGGGTAAATTAGTCGGAGAAGATGGGGGTCGAGGCGGGCGAACCGGAACCAGGCAGGTCTCATGGCAATCCTGCCCCCAACGGAGCACCTCACCAGATTGCCAATTCAGAACGGGTTTATGTTTCTGTAGCAAGGGTAGACCTAGCAAAAGGGGGTGAGAGAGTTCGGAAAGCATATGGAAGGAAATCCTCTCGGAGTGCAGCATTCCCACCTGCAGGGTTACAGGCTCTGTGACGAGCAAGATGGTCACCGGAAGGAGTCTTCCATCCACGGAAGCGACTGCCAATGGTTCGGCCAGAGGTTTGGTAGGAATCTGATACTTCTCTACAAGGCACTGGGATATGAGATTCCCAGCGGCTCCGGAATTCAGATGTGCAGTTTCAAAGAAGCGGTTCTCTCCACAGGAAATAGAGATGGATAAAGTCAAGAACGGAGAGGATTTACTTTTGCCTAGGATGACCTCTCCGAGCGGTCTTAGAAACTGGAGTTTCCCGGCTTCACCGGGCAGGAACGAATCAGGTGCTCCTTACTGCCACAGTAGAAACAGCTACTCTCGGCTCGGCGTGACTCTTGACAAGATTTGACCATCTTGGTCAGGTCGATCTGCATAGGTTCGGGCGAGCATGCCCGGGGAGATGCAGGTTGGGAAGTGGGTCTCTGGAAAGCAGCACGAGGAAATCTACTCTCCCGGGTAGTCTCCTTAGTGCGTTCTAGGAAACGGATGTCAATCCGGGTTGCAAGTGACACCAGGTCATCCAGGGTGGTAGGAACGTCCCGGCCGGCTAACTCGTCCTTAATCCGACCGGAAAGGCCCTCCCAGAAGGTGGACACCAGGGCCTCGTTGTCCCAGGCAACCTCAGAAGCGAGGGTACGTAACCGTATGGCATACTGGGCCACAGTGAGACTCCCTTGGCGGAGATGGAGCAATGAGGAGGCAGTAGAGGTCCTTCGTCTGGGTTCATCGAAGACCTTCCGGAAGGCAGTGAGGAAATCTGGAAGATCGGACACCAGGGAATCCCCTCTTTCCCATAGAGGGTTAAGCAATGCCAATGCTTCCCCCGTGAGGTGAGACATGATGAACGCCACCTTGGCCCGGTCGGAGGGAAACTGATGTGGCAGAAGTTCAAAGTGCAGCGTGCACTGGTTCAGAAAGCCCAGACATAGGACGGGGTCACCTCCAAAATGAGGAGGCGCAGAAAGTCGAGGTCCTAGGCTGGATGCCGTGGTATGGGTAGGTAGTGGCGCTGCCGGAGCGGGTGTCGCTCGACTTGGGGCGGACACAGGTGGTACAGACAGCGTGTCCAGGCGAGTGTTGACAGACCGCAGGTAGGTCAGGATGGTTTCCTGTTGGGAAGTCTGACGAGAAACCTCCTGGTACAGGTCAGCAAGCGAAGGGGCCTGGGGGCCACCGGGTTCCATGG
Source organism: Phyllobates terribilis (assembly GCF_046119375.1). NCBI lineage: Eukaryota > Metazoa > Chordata > Amphibia > Anura > Dendrobatidae > Phyllobates > Phyllobates terribilis. The sequence continues at coordinate 528,247,078 of NW_027362771.1, read as the reverse complement.
CCCGTGCAAACTGTTACGGATCCGGGTGGTGGAACCTCTGTGCTGTGGTGCAAGGAGGGACCAGAGGGGCGTAACTAGGTATCAACTCGGACCGACCAAGGTCGTACGGCGGCTCAATCGACTCCGTGACCAGGGAGGGACCGAGCAGTGGGACCAGGTGCTACTCTGGGGACTGACCTTGTATGAGAGCAGGTGACTGCCACGGGTCAGAAGGCAGGTACTGACCGGTACAGCAGATGAGCATGGCAGGCAGGCTGACGGGTGATCCGGGCAGAAGGACTGGCAGGCACGCAGGCAACAGGCAGGTGCTTCTAGGTTAGTGGGCTGGCAGGCACGGCAGGTAACAGGCAGGGGCCTCCAGGTAGGATGGCTGGCAGGCACGGCAGGTAACAGGCAGGAGCCTCCAGGTAGGCCGGCTGGCAGTAGGCAGCCCATAGACAGACTGGCGGACTGGCAGTAGGCAGACTGTCGGGCTGGAGAGTAGACAAGCAGACGGACTGGACTAGTAGTCCGGATGGCGGACTGGACTTGTAGTCTGGCTGGCGGGCTGGACTTGTAGTATGGCTGGCGGGCTGGACTGGTAGTCAGGCTAGCAGCGGGACCTGAGGGCTGAAGCAGAGTATCACACACAAAGCTACAACCTTGCACGGGCACCTCCATATTGTAGGAGGTGCCTTTTATAGGGGAAGTCCTCCGGCCATTGGCCGGGGACTTTTTAGGACGGCGCGCGTGGCCCCTTTAAGAGGGCGGGAGCACGCACGCGTCCTAAGCACAGGGCCAGGGAAGCTGCGTGCACCAGCAGCAGCTGCAGGGAGGCCAGAAGACTCCGGGGCAGGCCCGCGGCGGTAAGGGGGACGGCGTCTCTGCGGGCAGGAGGCAGAGACGCCGATGCTACACACAATAGCTCAGAAACCGGCGAATCGCTCTACACAGTATACTGGCCCCCATATAACGCTCCATACAGAATACTAGCCCCCATATAACGCTCCATACCGAATACTGGCCCCCATATAACGCTCCATACCGAATATTGGCCCCCATATAACGCTCCATATGGAATACTAGCCCTCATATAACGCTCCATACGGAATACTGGCCCCCATATAACGCTCCATACGGAATACTGGCCCCCATATAATGCTCCATACGGAATACTGGCCCCCATATAACGCTCCATACGGAATACTGGCCCCCATATAACGCTCCATACAGAATACTGGCCCCCATATAACCCTCCATACAGAATACTGGCCCCCATATAACACTCCATAGAGAATACTGGCCCCTATAAAACGCTCTATACAGAATACTGGCCCCCATATAACACTCTATACAGAATACTGGCCCCCATATAACACTCCATACAGAATACTGGCCCCCATATAACACTCTATACAGAATACTGGCCCCCATATAACACTCTATACAGAATACTAGCCCCCATATAACACTCTATACAGAATACTGGCCCCCATATAACACTCCATACAGAATACTGGCCCCCATAAAACGCTCCGTACAGGATACTGGCCCCCATATAACGCTCGGTACAGGACACTGGTCCCCTTATAACGCTCCATACAGGATACTGACCCCCATATAATGCTCCATGCAGGCTGTTCCCCCACATAATGCCCTATGCAGGCTGTCATCACCCTCTTTATAATGCCCCATGCAGGATGTCACCATTCCTCTTTATAATGCCCCATGCAGGATGTCACCTCTCCCCCCATATAATGCCCCAGGCAGGATGTCACCCCTCCTCTTTATAATGCCCCATGCAGGATGTCACCCCCCCTCTTTATAATACCCCATGCAGGATGTCACCCCCCCCCTCATTATAATGCCCCATGCAGGATGTCACCCCCCCATATTATGCCCCATGCAGGATGTCACACCCCCATATTATGCCACTCTGCGCTGCCTGTGATGGCTCAGGGGCGGGCACGGTGTACAGACTTCACAGGGAGCGCACAGCAGGAAGACAGCGGATCTGCGGAGGCACGGGGAGAGGTAAGTATCCAGCTGCCGGGGCCCTGAGCAAGCGGGGGAGAAGGACGGCCGCTGGCTCCGCTCTCCTCCGCCCATAGCCCGTCGGGGTGCCTAACCGCGAGTGGGCCCCCGCCTGCTCAGGGCCCCGGCATTTGCCTGGGTGCGCTGGGTGCTGACGCCGGCCCTGGAGAGGGGAGTGGTTGATGCTGCACAGCTGAGAACTTCCAAATAGAAGCTACAGAGACTCAAAGCGGAGCAGATTAACTCCTGCGCTGCTGAAGAAACTAGCACCAATTAATATGAGGGAGAAGTGCTTCTATTCATTGCAGGAGTAGATTAACTCATAAGCTGCAGTCTTCTGACTCCTCTCTGTACCCGTGACATGACCTTAGCCAGTTCTTTACCCATCTGCATATAGTTCCCCCAAGTCCTTGCTTCTGGAGCTTCAGTATAAGGCTGTTATGTGGTACAGTATCAAATACCTTTGCAAAGTCCAGATAAATCAGACCAGCCGCATTACCAACATCCAGATTTACACTTACCTCCTCATAGAAGCCCAACATGTTGGTTAGACATGACTTATTCTTCATGAATCCATGCTGGTTGTTAGTTATTATAATATCTCTGCAATATATTTCTGCAGGTCATCTCTTATGATGCCCTCAAAAACTTTGCACACTACTGATGTCAGACTTACCACACGGTAGTTGCCTGGATCCACCTTCTTACCTTTCTTAAATATCGAAATCACATCAGCCATCCTCCAATCCTGTGGCACCAACCCTGTTACAAGAGAGTCAAAGAAGATGAGACACAGCGGTCTGTCAATTACTGAGCTCAGCTCCCTCAGTATCCGTGGATGAATACCATCTGGGCTGGGGGATTGGTCAATGTTTAATTTGCTCAGAGACAGGTCTACTTCTTGTGTTAAATTAGTTATATCAGGTGGTGAACTTTGCTGCCTTGTAGAATGATCCCTGGAAAAGTCAGTTCATTGGTGAACACAGATAAAAAGTGCATGTCTAAAATCTCAGCCCTTTCTTTGTTCTCTATACGTATCTTGTTATTATCATCTTTTATACCATCCATTTTTTCTTTATGGCATTGATGTATTTCTGAATTTTGGGGGGCTTTATTTTAGTGTCGCTGGTGATTTGTGTTTCAGTAGCTATCTTTGCTAGCTTGATTTCTTTTTTACAGTTCTTGTTGAAATCTTTATATTCCTGAAATGCCATTACTGTTTTCTCCTCCTTCAAGATTTTGAATGTCCTTTGTTTTTGTCTTATTATACTTTGAACTGTCTTATTTATCCATAACGGTTTATTTTTATTCCTGGACATTTTATTACCAGAGGGAATAAGTTCTAGTAGTATTTCCTTAAACATGCCCCATTTATGTTCGGTATCCCCAGGTACCAGTCTACACGATTAAGATTAAGTTGGTCGCTGCTGCCCTATAGATCTGAAATTGTATCTGGTTTATTTGACAGAATCAGATCCAGCAGATTACCTCCCCTGGTTGGATCATCTACCAGCTGAGAGAGGTAATTGCCCTGAACTGTGGATAAGAACGTGCAGCTTTTAGAACAACCAGCAGACTCTATGTCCCATTGAATGTCTGGATAGTTAAAATACCCCATAATACGGAGCCTATTATATGCTGTCTTTTTAATTTGTTGCAGTATTTCATCCTCTACCTATTCAGCTATATTAGGAGACTTGTAACAAACTCCAATTAGCAGCTTTCCATTATGGCCATCCCCATGTATATTTACCTTAAGTAGACTTTAACAAAAATACACACCCCTCCAACATTTTTGCATTTCCTGTACTTTCTGAACGTAGAATAACCTTCTACATTTTTAACCCTGTCATGGCTTTCATCCAGCCAGGTTTCAATAATGCCCAATTTTTATTGTTTATAACAGATAGAAATAATTTTTCTTGCAGCATAACAATACCCTAACTGATCAAAAATAATAGCACCCATGGCTCTTTCTTCCATATCTGCATCTGATATTGATGCTCAACCTATATTGTTGCCTTCTTAAGTCTTTCTATGCAACTTCCTTTTATGGGCATATGCCCCTTTAAGGTAAGAACACAAGATTCCATTATGACATCACAATTAAACATTCCCTGCTTATACAAGTGTTTACACTCCCATCGTCACTTTGACATTCCGGTGTCATTGCTGTCAGTGATCAGCTGCATAGCTATTCACATATTGACTGCGCTTGGATTTATTTTGGATTGTTGAAATGTCTGGAATTCCTCCAGACAGACTTCAGGTGTTAGCACTACTGCAGGGGATTCTTACCACCTATGCCCCTGACTTTGTGCTACCCCTACCCGACGGCGTCCTCAGCTTCACTTACCGGCTGGTTATGAAGCTAGTGAGAGACTGCCTGACCAAATACCACCAAGGTCGAATAAGCTCAGAATATCTTGAGCATTTACAGCAGAACATCTGGACAATAGTACAACAGGTAAATAGCAGACAATCTGCACAAATCATATACAAATAATAATAATAGACAATACTAATGGAATACAAGTTTAAGTTTAACCTATACCAAATACCCAGAAAAGGATAGTCGGGGAGCTGAAATAGGGTGTACAGGCTTCATTACTTGCCGTGCAGATACTTACTAGTATTTGCCGTGCAGATAGCGAAGTAACATGGTGACATAAACGGCTTCCTCCATTCTGAATTTCTCTCATGATTTCCCTGTCTTGTTTATTCTCATCTTTATAGGCTGAAGAAAAATCTCAAAGTGGAGAATTGGCCTTTATTAAACAACTGGCCCAAAATGTCCTGCTTGTACTGGAGTATCCGGCCTACTCACTGGAGCGCCTGGTAAGGATCCATCAACTTCTATATCTCATGTCCTTGTCTGATCTTCTCCAGATCCCCAGTCATATAGCAGAAGCTCAGATTTATGATGTTAGAGGCCTCCTGTCCGTTCCGGGCAGGCATGGGATATTTTATGACAGCCTGTCTCCGCGGCTCCATCATCAGTGATGACAGTCTGTACTCAGCGGTGCGGAGTTTGTATTTCCGCCTCTGTCTCACATGATTATCACAATCTTCCTTCTTGTAAATGCTGCAGTTCTGATAGACTTTATTAGAGAACAGTTGTATGTACAAGTCCCTTATATATGAATGTGGATGTACTGGAGTGAGCGGCCTATAGACCGTCCCATACTGAACTGATCAAGTAAATCCAGTATACAGTGCGTCCCATACTGAAATTATCATGTAAATCCCATATTAGTCCTTCCTGCCTCATATGTGGTAATTAAGTGTTTGTGAAATGTTATATTAATTGTATATATTATATCTATCAGGAAAAATCAGAAGGCGACTCCGAAGAGGGGCAAAACCTAAATATTGCTGACCCTGATACCAGTCAGCCGGGGCTAAACCCTGATCTGATGGAAGGTAAGTCGATCATTTAATATTTTACATGCAAATATCAAGTTATAGAGAACAGCAGAGAATATGGAGATTTACTCTTCATCCTCTGTATGAGGCCGCTGACGTCTCATGAATCCCCTATAGACTACAATGGAGGGGGCTCGTGTAATTCTGCTTCTCTCCTCTTCTCAGCCGCCAATCATGTCATTGTTGTGACTCGATCACATCCTGAGCGATCACACATTTATGGTACAGTATATATAGATATGCCATAATTATATACAATGTGTGCAGAATATCCATATCTCTAGTGTTATTCCATGTACAGGGGTCTCGTCATTTCCTTCATTACATGGATGAGTTATATAATAAGTGCTGAAATAGACTAATATATGACGTCTCTTCATTATTTTACCATTATTTTAGGAATAACTGTGCCGGAAGATTCTGATGGTGGAATATGTGAGACCCCAGAGATCATCCAGGAATCTGCCAGTGTAAGTATCAGAGGGACGTCTGTAGATCATGAGATGACGGGTGTGAGTTACACATCCCATATTATACCCCATATGATAATGGGATAGCGCTGGTCTTCATGTAGATCAGACCTATTATGTGTGACGATGGCATTATTATTATTCTGCCTCCTCTGTGTGATGTCCCTTATCCTTCCCTGCAGCACAATGATATATCTGTATGCAGGATATCCCCCTATAATATAATAGTGTCTGTAGAGGGTCCGACTTGTATCAGGTCCTCTACACCTGCCGCAGTGTAATCAGCAGGCTTTTATTTTCCTGCTGCTTCCATGTCTTATTGTCATTTCTTATTTCTTTTTAGGTCCTGACCGGATCATTAAATCCGTTGAGACTTCCTTGTAAGAACGACTATAAACTGATCAAACTGATCAGCTTTGGAGCTTATGGGTGAGCTTTACTTTGGTATAATATTTATTTCCTATCGCTCCTTATGATGATGCCTCTGTCTCTGCATCCTGCCCTCGTAATGTTCCCATAGACAAATGATGAGTCCACATCACTGTCCATACCCATCACTATTCAGGTCAGGTAGGGTGTGACGTGGATAAAGACCCCCCATTAATGATCATTTATGGAGTATTATTTTATGTAATTGTAGACATGAATTCCTAGTGACGGCCGCACAACTATTATTGGTCAATAGTGCAGGAGATCATTTGATAAGGTCTATAGATGGACTGTTAGTAAGAATTCATAATAAATCATGGATTTTCCTTCTCTCAGGGCCGTCCACTTAGTGCGCCATAAAGACACAAACCAAGTATGCGCTATGAAGAAAATGGACAAACAGATCCTGAAAGAGCCAAGGAGACTTGAACGAGCCTTTCTGGAGAGGGACATCTCAGCATTCGCTGATTGTCCATTTGTGGCCTCCATGTTCTGCTCCTTCCCTACTAAGCTTCATCTGTGTATTGTCATGGAGTATGCACCAGGTAGGACACATCCATTGCATCTGTACCCAGCCCACGTCTGCTTAATCCTAGCACTTTATTTATAACCAGAATGTGCCCACATGGACGGTTACATGTTCTCACTGCACTTACTATAAGTTATCTGTTACCAAGATGCCTGAAAAAACATTAATCTCTCTGAACGTCTCCCCTGTATGTCCTCACTGAGCATGGCAGCAATTTCCACTAATGGAAAAAAGGCTTGTAGATGAGGCCCCGCACTCTCTCTTTGTATAGGGTCACTCACCATTATACAGTATATGCTCTATATTATACAGTATATCTCTATGTATGAGATCCTGGCCCAATGTCTCTGCTTATATCTCATTAACCCTCATCATGTGTAATTTACAGTGTAACAAACCCTGACCTGTCAAATTTTCTTTCTCCTGTAGGAGGAGACTGTGGCAAGCTTCTAAAGTCCAGGGGTGCCTTACCTGTCCCCCTGGCCCGTATGTACATTGCAGAAACTATTCTTGCTGTGGACTACCTGCACAGCTATGGTGTGGTGCACAGAGACCTGAAGCCTCAGAAGTAAGTGACCCTTGTAGTATAATAAAGGGGAAGAAGGTTTGAGTTTGTTATACAGTCTATGGGTTATTACTTGGGGCTGACACCATCTTTTCTTTCACAGCCTCCTGATAACATCAACAGGACATATTAAAGTCACCGATTTTGGGATTTCCAAACTCGGACTCATGAGACCAACATCGGACATCTACAAGGCTCCATTTGAGGACATCACCAGCGAGTTCCTTGATGATGAGGTCGGTTTTACTTACAGGATCTTGTACTTCACAAATCTCTCCTCTTTCTCCTTCTCTGATAATTTCTCATGTGGAAAACGTTTCCACTGATGTTGTTTGTCGCAATTATATTTATTGATCATCTCATTCTTCCGTTGGTTTCCAGTTTGTTGGCACCCCTGAATACGTAGCTCCAGAAGTCATCTTAATGAAAGGATATGGAAGGCCTGTTGACTGGTGGTCAATAGGGATCATCCTATATGAATTTCTCTTTGGATTTGCTCCATTTCATGGGGCTTCCAAAAGGGAGATTTACCACAGTATCCTCAGGGGTAAGTAAAATAATCTAAATGCTATGTGATGACTCAGTTATTTGGTTTGCTTGATTCTTTGGTTTCGTTACTAGTTTTGTTAAGGAAATAGATTTTTCTGAAAATAAATGAAGAGGTCTTATTTCCTGTAATATTTGTTTTTTACATAACAGATGACATAACTTGGACATATGATAAATACTCTCCTCCCCGCGATGCTCGGAGCATCATTACTGAGCTACTTAGAAGAAATCCGACACATAGACTTGGGACAGGTAATATTATAATAGTATTATTAATGACTTATTACACCTCTGTGACCAGAAAAAACTGAGATTCTCTACTTTACCTACTTCCAGAACATGTTGGTTCCGTTACATTTTCAGTTTAGATTAACATAAACTATACAGATATGGAGCAGTTTCTCTGACAATGACTGTATCACTTTCTTTAATGTCTTCCTTTTTCAGACGGAGCAGATGAGATCAAATTTCATCAATTTCTGTGTTACTTAGACTTTGACAACCTTCTAAGTCAGAAGCCCCTGTTTGTTCCTAACCTAAAGTCAGATGAGGACACCCACTACTTTAACAGTAAGTAAAATGAGACGTCTTCTGCAGAAAACTGTTGTGTGTCTTGTCTTTCATTTAATATGACAATTAGTGATAACTTGGTGACTGTCTGACCTTGGTCTTATACTAATACTCTCTAATAACCATTGTACTTTGCAGCTCACTCTAGGACATACAAACATATTGATTCAGATGAGGGTGACACAAGTGGGGACAGTGACTGGACAGAAGTCCAGAATTTTGTATCATCTTCTGAAAGGTTTTCTAAAGTAAGTATGTGATGAATGAAATGTATAAGGGCATGTGCACACTATGAGTATTTGATGACTTTTTTCCCTTAGTATTTTAATCCATACACAGGAGTGGAACAATCAGAATAAAAGTATAATAGAAACACGTCACCACTTATGTATTTATCTCCCACTACTGGTTTTGGCTTACAAATACTGATGTAAAATACTGACAAAATACTGAATGTGTGCACGTGGCCTACAACCTATAATTCGAAAAAAGTTTAAAAATATATCTATTTTATATTTCTCTATTTGTTTTAGCTGTATATCACCAATACCGTAAAGATGACCCATGAAGAGCCTATGTCACCTTCAGAGTGTTCCCCAGAGAACAGCTATAAACTTTCAGACATGTGAGTAGATTATTATTATAATTATTATGAGATTCCATTCTGATATATGTTCAGATCCAAATACAAGACACAAGTGACACATATTTAAATCCAGCATCCACCTCCCATGATTGCTGATCTCTGTGGGTCTGGCTTGTGATAACTCTGCAGTAACAGCTGATCAATGTAACCTACCATTCAATTCCAGCTCAGTACAGGCCAATATTACTAGTTAGACTCCATTCTTGCTGATAGAATGGGGTCCTGAGTTCATGTTGTCCTAACTGGCCTTACAGACAGGTGTTCTCCCATTTTCTATTGTTTTTTACTAGTAATTTACTGTCTTTCTTCAACCAAACAGGCAGAGAGAATCTTCTAAAACTGATGGTGACGATCAGTGTTTCACTGCTGAAAACATGGAGTCATCCTCGTCCTCATTGTCAGGTATGTACAGATTTATAGACCATCCTATTATAGCCTATAATACAAAAGTGTAACGTTAATCTGCACATAAAGGCTCAGTAAATTACTTACATTATTCCTGTTGCCCCCCTTAGTATTCAATTTTTTGTTCAGTTAAAATCCCCCATACGGTTCAAGAGTTATGGGCCTTTTTATTTAGTGGTAAATTTTATGATTGTTATCAAGAGGGCGTGGCTCACAGGATTCTCTGGGGGCGTGTCTTCAGCCCAATCTGCAATAATAAACTGTGAGCCACGCCCCCATGGTAAATACCATTAAAATTAGCACTAAATAATAAGGCCCATATCTCTGGAACCGTATGGAGGATTTTAACAAATCCAAAAACAGAATATTCAGGGTACCAGCGGGAATAAAGTAAGAGTGAATCCTGGACACTTTTGACCTGGTGATGGTCCTCTTTAAAGTTACAATGAAGTTTCATCTAACTGATTATATGATACCACTGTGGACTGCTGCAAGTAATATCATGTTAATAAGGGGACATGGTTCCTTTGGGAGACACCACGTGGCGGCACACAGAAAACCTACAGGTGCATAGTAATCAGTTTGCAGAACTGTAAAGATACAAAACTAATTTTTTAGGAGTTTATAGTCAACATCTGTTTCTGACTTTTTGATTAGACTCTCCTGTTCAGAAGAGAAGACGTTTTTTTCTAAAACTGAGGAAACAACAAAAAACAGAGAAAGTAGGAGAGGGGGAAAGTAGGCGAGGTGAGTATGACAATAAGATCCATGTATGATGTCAGTGAGAAGAATTCATGTGGAGCAGATGTTATCTGTCAGTGGTGGGATTGTCACATGTATGATGACTGACAATGATCCCATATCTGGGTATGGAGAAGATTCCTCTACCGTCCTCCCACAGTGACACCACAGTAGTATCCTCTAATATGGAGTCCCATTACTTACACCAATTTTACATCTTTTCTCATAGGTTCTATCTTCCGCCGGATGATATCATCCTGCCGGCGTGGATTATCCAGGGCTGCTCGCGCTGTCAGAGAAAGCTGTATTTTTGCCTGCTGTCACCAGGGCACCATAGACATCTCTAACGCAGCAAACCCCCACATCTAGCGCCCTGAAGAAAGTGCAGCACGTCCACCATCAATGCTGCACCTTTATGGATGGACTTGTACATCTACCTGTGGCCTTCTGACCAGCAAGAAACATCTTCAAAAGCTGTAGGCCCCTTCAAGAACATTTTTTCATCCATTACTGCAATTCTTATTTAAAAATAAAAATACAAATTTAAAATTGATTAATCGCTTAAGGACCGAGCCACTTTGTATGTTAATGACTGAGCCTAATATTTTAAAGCGTCACTTGATGAGGTAATAACTCTGAAATGCTTCAATGTATCCCTGTGATTCTGAGAATGTTTTTTGGGGACATATTATACTTCATGTTAGTGGTAAATTTTAGTCGATATTATTTGCGTTTCATTATGAAAGTAACAAAAATTTAGCAAAACATTTTAAAATTTCACAATGTTCAAATTTAGAATTTTTATGCCTTTAAACCAGATAGTTATACCACACAAAACGGTTAATAAATAACATTTGCCCACGTGTACTTTACATCAGCACAATGTTTGAAACATAGTTCTTTTTGTTAGGAAGTTAGAAGGGTTAAAAGTTTATCAGCAATTTCTCATTTTTCCAACCAAATTTACAAAACCATTTTTTTAGGGACCCCATCACATTTGAGTGACTTTGAGGGGCCTATATTACAGGCAATAGCCAAAAGTGACACCATTATAAAAACTGCTCCCCTCAAACTGCTCAAAAACACATTCACGTTTATTAACCCTTCAGTTGCTTCACAGGAACTAAAGAAATGTGAACGGAAAGAATGAAAATGTTACTTTTTCCACCCAAAATGTTACTTTAGCCCCAAAATTTAGCATTTTCACAAGGATAACAGGTGAAAGTGGACCATACAATTTGTTATGTGATTTCTCCTGAGTACACTGATATAGCCTATATGTGGTGCCTAAACAGTGGAAACCCCTCACAAGAGACCCCATTTTGCAAACTAGACCCCTCAAGGATTTTATCCAGATATGTGGTGAGCACCTTGAACCCCCAGGTGTTTCACAGAATTTTATGAGGTTGAGTCGAGAAATTCAAAAAATCATATTTTTCCCACAAAAATGTTGTTTTAGGCCCAACTTTTGTATTTTCATTAGGGTAAAAGGAGAAAATGCACCATACAATTTGTTGTGCATTTTATCATGAGTACGCCGATACCCTATATGTGGAGGAAAACTACTGTTTGAGCACACGGTAAGGCTTGGAAAGGAAGGAGCACCATTTGATTTCTGGAACGCAAAATTGTCTGGAATTGGTAGCAGACACCATGTTGCGTTTGGAGAGCCCCTGATGTGCCTAAACAGCAGAAACCCCCCACAAGTGACCACATTTTGGAAACTACACCCCTCAAAGATTTTATTCAGGAGTATAATGAGGATTCTGAACCCAGAGGTAATACACACAATTTGATAATATTAGGTCGTCATATAAATATATTTCTATTTTTTCACAAACCGCAATATTTTCACTTTTGCAAGAGGTAAAATGAAAAAATGAAGCACTCAGTTTGTTACCCACTTTCTTCTGAGCGTGGCAATGCCCCACATATGGTCAGAAACCTCTGTTTGGACAAACAGTGCTCCATCTGTTTCAAGCCCTGCCATCTGAATTTTGGAATAAAAATTTGGCTGAAATTGAGTTCTTGACATGTCAAAACAGCAGAAACTCCACAACTGGCCTCATTTTCTAAACTGCACCCCCTAAAGAATTAATTTATTGCTGTAATGAGTCTTTTGAGCCCACATTTTATTACAGGATTTAGTTCAAAATGAGTGTGAAAAAATAACATTTCATTTTTTAGCACAAAAGTGTCATTTTTAGGACAAATTAATCATACATAGTAGTGAGAGGTGACGAAATGGACCCCAACATTTATAGAGCTATTCCTGCTGTGCTCAAACATAACCCCATTAGTATAGTTTGACTGAACGATTGGCCCAAAAGAGATGGGCACCCAGTGGCTTTTTAGGTCCTAAATTTATATATATATGGGCAGGGTCGGATTGGCCCACCGGAGGTTTGGAGGATTATCCAGTGGGCCCACATGCTGGCACTATCTACAGCTGCAGGCACAGAGGTGAAGAAATGCCGGCTGTTTAGTTCATAACATTAGCTGCAGTCTGCAGGAGAAGAGATCCACCCACTGCTGCATTGCTCTCCCTGATTGTTCCAGAAGCGGTATCGCAGTGATCAGGATCCAGCAGGATTGATCAGCGCTCTATTCAGTATGAGAAGTGAGCCGCTCACTGCTCTCCCAGGATGTCTAATGCTGGGAAGAGCAGTCAGCAGTACTCAGTGATACTAGAACATAATATGCTACAAGCACGGCAGCTCACACATGTAAGTGGTACTAATTACTGTTCACCGCTCCTCCCAGCATTAGACATCCCAGGAGAGCAGTGCATGGGTCACTGAATCTCTACTGCTGCAGTTCACTTCTCGTACTGAAGAGTGCGCTGATCAATCCTGCTGGATTCTTGTCACTGCAATACCGCTTCTGGAACAATCAGGGAGAGCAGTGCTGCTGTTGCTAAGTCTAACAGCAGCGCAGCCAATCAGTGTTAGTTTTGTTTCTGCCTCTTCTCCATGCTTACAGCACAGATTAGATAACGAGCCATGCTATTGTTAGTAAAGTGCTCCTCCCCCACAGTGTCACAAGCTGACAGTAAGAAGCACAGCAAGCTGGATGGCTTCCTGCTACATCACTCACCAAAGATTAGATTTATGTAACTGAGCAGGATTATCACCCATAACCAACTGAGCCCCCACCAACACCAACAGTGAGTGTCAATGGGCGACTTTACTCATTGGTGATATAGGGTGAGAGGACTTAATCATTAAGGGATGAGTGAGGACCCTCTTCCCTCATTTTTTTGTTTCATCCCTGACAGGGGCGGACACAGACTGTAGTGGGCCCCTGTGCAAGAAATTTTGGGGGGCCCCCCCTGCCCTTCATAAGGCAACAAAGTTATGTAAACATAACCCCCTATGTGCATCTCTCACCCCCCCATGTGCAGCTCTCACCCCCCGTGCATCTCTCATCCCCCCCATGTGCATCTCTCATCCCCCCCATGTGCATCTCTCATCCCCCCCATGTGCATCTCTCATCCCCCCATGTGCATCTCTCACCCCCCCATGTGCATCTCTCACCCCCCCATGTGCATCTCTCACCCCCCCATGTGCATCTCTCACCCCCCCATGTGCATCTCTCACCCCCCCATGTGCATCTCTCACCCCCCATGTGCATCTCACACCCCCCCATGTGCATCTCTCACCCCCCCATGTGCATCTCTCACCCCCCCCCCATGTGCATCTCTGATTCCCCCCACTCATAGTTAATTAATTGTATTTAAAAAAAATAAAACTTGTTATACTTACCCCCATGCAATCCCTGCAGAATCCTGGCGCTCGTCCACGTCGCTGCCACCAGGTTCTCCTGACGTTCGGCCATGTGACGGCGCCACATACATAGCCATCAGCTTTTGTTTTGGCCAAAAGATTTTTAAAGCCGCCACCATGATAAGGTAGACTCTTCTGGGCGGGCCCTACTCTAACCTATTATAATTTTCTTAAAATATCCAATACTCTTTTTAGATATATTTTTATTTAGTTTTCTTTAAGGGAATGTGTCATATACATTTTTTTTTTAAATGACCAATAATACCACATACAGGGAATACCGCCACACCATGACCAGACCACATATTACCACAACATAGTGACCGAATAATACCACACAGAAGGGAGAAAAACTGCCACACCATGACCAGACCACATATTACCACCACATTACTAATATTACCACCACATTACTAATATTACCATAAGTGTCATTATACACGGGAGCTCTATACATGGTATGTATAACGTAAGTGTCCAGGTAATCTAGTGATCACCAGTGAAATTATACACAGGAGCTCTGTATATAGTGTCAGTGTACAGGTAATACAGTGATCACCAGTGACATTATACACAGGAGCTCTGTATATAGTGTACAGGTAATACAGTGATCATCAGTGACATTATACACAGGAGCTCTGTATATAGTGTCAGTGTACAGGTAATACAGGGATCACCAGTGACATTATACACAGGAGCTCTGTATATAGTGTCAGTGTACAGGTAATGAAGTGATCACCAGTGAAATTATACACAGGAGCTCTGTATATAGTGTCAGTGTACAGGTAATACAGTGATCATCAGTGACATTATACACAGGAGCTCTGTATATAGTGTCAGTGTACAGGTAATACAGTGATCACCAGTGACATTATACACAGTGTACATGTAATAGACTGACTCACCGGTGACGTCTCTAGGTGAAGTCCTTCATCTTCGCTTTTCTCCTTCATCCAGCACAGACCGCCATCACGTCTTCCAGCCAGGACTCGTCTCTGCATAAAATAACACAGTTATCTAGAGCACATTCCCCAACTTCTACATTACGCAGCTGAATACAGACGTGCATCCACCATCAATATATGGTTAGTTATTATGCAACCTACCATTCCAAATATAAATTGTAATCCACCACTGTGCCCCCATTAACTGTAAATAGGCACTTAATATATAATTTAATTAGAACCTCTACTCTTTCCGCCAATTTGTTACCAGTCACACTCCTGCATCCGCAACGCCCCCTACTCTATACTTCCTGCTCCCCGCATTCAATATTTACATGCACCCCCTGCCCCAATTCATTATATCATGTCCGTGCTCTCCCCACCCCATCATCATTTATCATTTACTCTCCCCCACCCCACATTCGTTATGTGCAGCTCATTATCCCCCTACTCCCAATTCCCCCATGTGCAGCTCTCAAACCTCCCCATGTGCAGCTCTCATCCCCCCCCATGTGCACATCTCTCACCCCCTCCCCCACATGTGCCCCTCTCGTCCCCCTCCCCCACATGTGCCCCTCTCGTCCCCCTCCCCCACATGTGCCCCTCTCTCATCCCCCTCCCCCACATGTGCCCCTCTCTCATCCCCCTCCCCCACATGTGCCCCTCTCTCATCCCCCTCCCCCACATGTGCCCCTCTCTCATCCCCCTCCCCCACATGTGCCCCTCTCTCATCCCCCTCCACCACATGTGCACCTCTCTCACCCCCCCACATGTGCATCTCCCATCTCCCCCCCCACACATGTGCATCTCCCATCTCCCCCCCACCACATGTGCATCTCCCACCCCCCCCACACATGTGCATCTCCCATCTCCCCCCCCCACACATGTGCATCTCCCATCTCCCCCCACCACATGTGCATCTCCCATCCCCCCCACACATGTGCATCTCCCATCTCCCCCCCCACACATGTGCATCTCCCATCTCCCCCCCCACACATGTGCATCTCCCATCCCCCCCCCCCACACATGTGCATCTCCCATCTCCCCCCACCCACACACATGTGCATCTCCCATCCCCCCCACACACATGTGCATCTCCCATCTCCCCCCCACACACATGTGCATCTCCCATCTCCCACCCACACACACATGTGCATCTCCCATCTCCCCCCCACACACACACACACACATGTGCATCTCCCATCTCCCCCCCACACACACACACATGTGCATCTCCCATCTCTCCACTCCTAGTTAATTGTATTTTAAAAAAAATAAAACTTGTTATACTTACCCCCATGCGATCCCTGCAGAATCCTGGCGCTCGTCCACGTCGCTGACAGCAGGTTCTCCTGACTTCCGGCCATGTGACGGCACCGTCACATGACCGGAAGTCAGGGGAATCATGAAGGCGCTGCTGCAACAGCGCAGCTCAGCGCTGAAAAGTCCCGGACCCGGCGCATAGCATGGGGCCGGGGGCCCCATGAGGAGAGAGACGCACAAGAGGGGGGCCCCCGAGGGGGCCCCTACCGGCCGGGCCCCATACTGGAGTCAGGGCAGTCATGCCCTGATGGCGGCCCTGCTGGAGGCTGGAGGGGCCCCCTCTCCCTCGGGGCCCCCGTTCAATGAACCGGCTGCACGGGCGGTAGTTCCGCCCCTGATCCCTGACTGACTGAGCCCCTTGTATCACGCTGACTGGTATAATGTCCCCATTTTGATAATAATGTCCCCATCCTGGGCCCCATGCTATAACCTGTTATAATGTCCGCCATTCTAGAATATTGACACCACCCTGATATAATGTCCGCCATCCTGGTACTATGTCCCCCATTTAGATATAATGTCCACCATCCTAGTATAATGTCCGCCTTCTTGGTATAATATCCGCCATCATGGTATAATGTCCACCATCCTGATATAATGTCTGCCATCATGGTATAATGTCCACCATCCTGGTATAATGTCCCCTTTCTGGTATAATGTCCTCATCTTGGTACAATATCACCCATCCTGGTATGCTGTCAGCCATCCTAGTATACTGTCACCCTTCCTGATATAATGTCCACCATCCTGGTATAATGTCCTCATCCTGGTATAATGTTACCCATCCTGGTATAATGTCCCTTATCTGGTATAATGTCCTCATCCTGATATAATATCACCCATCCTGGTATAATTTCACCCATTCTGATATAATGTCCCCTTTCTGGTATAATGTCCTCATCCAGGTATAATGTCCCCATCCTGGCATAATATCCCCATCTTGGTATAATGTCCGCCATCCTGGTATAATGTTCGCCATCCTGGTATAATGTCCCCCATTCTGATATAATGTCCACCATCCTGGTATAATGTCCCCATTTTGATAATAATGTCCCCATCCTGGGCCCCATGCTATAACATTGTCCTCTTTCTGGTATAATGTCCTCATCCTGTTATAATGTCCGCTATTCTAGTATACTGACACCCAACCTGATATAATGTCCGCCATCCTGGTATAATGTCCCCCATTCTGATATAATGTCCACCATCCTGGTATAATGTCCACCGTCTTGGTATAATGTCCGCCATCATGGTATAATGTCCACCATCCTGATATAATGTCCGCCATCCTGGTATAATGTCCACCATCCTGGTATAATGTCCCCTTTCTGGTATAATGTCCTCATCCTGGTACAATATCCCCCATCCTAGTATGCTGTCAGCCATTCTAGTATACTGTCACCCATCCTGATATAATGTCCACCATCCTGGTATAATGTCCTCATCCTGGTATAATGTTACCCATCCTGGTATAATGTCCCTTATCTGGTATAATGTCCTCATCCTGGTATAATATCACCCATCCTGGTATAATGTCACCCATTCTGATATAATGTCCCCTTTCTGGTATAATGTCCTCATCCTGGCATAATATCCCCATCCTGGTATGATGTCCGACATCCTGACATAATGTTCGCCATCCTGTTATAATGTCCCCATTCTGTTTTAATGTCCCCTTTCTGGTATAATTTCCCAATCCTGATATAATGTCTGCCATCCTGGTATAATGTCCTCATCCTGGTATAATGTCCGCCATCCTGACATAATGTCACCGATCCTGATTTAATATCTACCATCCTGATATAATGTCCGCCATCCTGATATAATGTCTGCTTACTGGTATAATGTCCGCCATCCTGATATAATGTCCGCCATCCCGGTATAATGTCCGCCATCCTGGTATAATGTCACCCATCTTGGTATAATGTCCCCTTTCTGGTATATTGTCCTCATCCTGGTATAATTTCACCAATCGTGATATAATGTCTGCCATCCTGGTATAATGTCCTCATCCTGGTATAATGTCACCCATCCTAGTATGCTGTCAGCCATCCTGATATAATTTCCCAATCCTGGTATACTGTTCCCATCCTGGTATAATGTCCGCCATCCTGGTATAATGTTCTCATCCTGGTATAATGTCACCCATCTTGGTATAATGTCACCCATTCCGATATAATGTCCTCTTTCTGGTATAACGTCCTCATCCAGGTATAATGTCCCCCATCCTGGCATAATATCCCCATCCTGGTATAATGTCCGCCATCCTGCCATAATGTCTGCCATCCTGGTATATTGTTCCCTCTCTGGTATAATGACCCCTTTCTGGTATAATGTCCCAATCCTGGAATAATGTCCCCATCTTGATGTAATGTCTGCCATCCTAGTATAGTGTCCGTGATCCTGATATAATGTCTGCCTTCTAGGTATAATGTCTGCCTTCCAGGTATAATGTCTGCCATCCTGATATACATACGTGCTCAAAATTGTTGGTACCCCTCATTTAATGAAAGAAAAACGCACAATGGTCACATAAATAACTTGAATCTGACAAAAGTAATAATAAATGAAAAATCTATGAAAATGAACAAATGAAAGTCACACATTGCTTTTCAACCCTGCTTCCACAGAATTTTAAAAAAAATTAAACTCATGAAATAGGCCTGGACAGATATGATTGTACCCCTGAAAATAATGTGAGAAAAGGGACATGTTAAATCAAGTTATGTCTACTAATTAGCATCATAGGTGTCTACAATCTTGTAATCAGTCAGTAGGCCTGTATATAGGGCTACAGATATTCACTGTACTGTTTGGTTACATGGTGTGTACCACACTCAACATGGACCAGAGGAAGCAAAGGAAAGAGTTGTCTCAGGAGATTAGAAAGAAAATTATAGACAAGCATGTTAAAGGTAAAGGTTATAAGACCATCTCCAAGCAGCTTGATGTTCCTGTGACTACAGTTGCACATATTATTCAGAAATTTAAGATTCATGGGACTGTAGCCAACCTCCCTGGATGTGGCCGCAGGAGGAAAATCGATGACAAATCAAAGAGATGGATAATACGAATGGTAACAAAAGAGCCCAGGATAACTTCTAAAGAGATTGAAGGTGAAATTCAAGCTCAAGGAACATCAGTGTCAGATCGCACCACCCGTTGTTGTTTGATCCAAAGTGGACATCATGGGAGACGATCAATGTGATATTTCAGTTTTTCTATTTTAACAAATTTGCAAAAATTTCTACTTTTCTGTTTTTTTTTCAGTCAAGATGCAGTGCAGAGTGTACTTTAATGAGAAAAAAATGAACTTTTTAGAATTTACCAAATGGCTGCAATGAAACAAAGAGTGAAAAATTTAAAGGGATCTGAATACTTTCTGTACCTACTGTATATAGCTACATAATGGGCCCAGGAATGATTTTCTCTGGTGGGCCCAAGATGCTCCAGTCCGATGCTGAGTGACACGTTCCCCTCTCATTACCAGCTTAGTTGGGTAGATTTCATGTTTTTTAGTCTGGAAAGCTGAGTGACAAGAGCTCTAATGGCAGCCATATTGTGTGTCTGACGCTGACACAAGCCGTAGTATCCACATCCTATACGGGTCATAACAATCGTGGAAAGTTTTGAATAAATGAAGGCAGAGCCGTTCCCCGTCCTGGGTTACATAATGCTCCATTTTGGATGATATTAGACGTCGGGTTGTATAAAGGATTGTGTCACCGAGCAGCAGGATCTTTATTACATTCTTACTATTCCCCTCATACCGGATCTTTATCATCCAGAATATTGTGCTCTCCCACTATGTACAACACTAGAGCTGCTGAGACTTGTAGTTCCACCCCATCTCACTGTATGAAGGTAATAAGCAGGGTCCTCCCATCAAATGGTTGGTGCCGCACAGAGGTCTTATATGGAGCCATATGCACAGATCTGACCTCTCCGGTCTCCATCCACTTCTCTGTGTTATACCCGACCAGCATAAGCGACATGTGGAGCATGAGCGGTATATACCGTACACACCCATATGCTGCCTGCTGTAGTGAGGGGCATCCAGGGGTAATGAGGGGTGTACAAAGGACCACGTCCCCCATTTATATAGATTACGCCCCATCCTACAGTGATTCACTCAGTGGCATAACAATCGCGGTCGCAGGAATTTGACTGAGACTTGGTCCAAAAAGGAAGGGACCCGGCTGTATCCACAGGCAGGTGCTGCTCTAATCTGTATCTCGGCTTTCATAATGCAGATAAACTGTAGTGGAGCAGGAACCCTTCCCTCTCCGCTCCACCACTTACTCTGGTAGATCACAGACCCCCACCATTAAGAACAATCTTCAGCACAGGAGCGGACCTACCGCCCGTGCAGCCGGTACATTGAACGGGGGCCCCGAGGGAGAGGGGGCCCCTCCAGCAGGGCCGCCATCAGGGCATGAGTGCCCTGACTCCAGCATGGGGCCCGGCCGGTCGGGGCACCCTCAGAGCCCCGCTGGGGCCCCCCTCTTGTGCGTCTCCTCATGGGGCCCCCCCGCATGACCCCCACCCATCACATGACCGGAGATGTCCCTGCGCTCAGCATGCGCCCCCGGCCCCATGCTGAGCGCAGGGACATATCCGGACATGTGACGGCGCCGGCACAATACTTACCCCTCCCCTGCCTCCGCAGCGTCTTCCGCGTCCTCTGACTGTGAAGTCTCAGGCCAGAGGGCGCGGTGATGTCTTTACACCGTGCGCGCTCTCTCCTGACCTGTCACAGTGCAGAGCGGGAAGACGCGGGCGACGCTGGAGTCCGGAGCAGCGCCAGCAGCAGGTAAGAAGTGAGGTGAGTATTGGATTTTTTTATTTTTTCATGTATGGGGGCATGGGGCATTATATGGTGGGGGGGTGACATCCTGCATGGGGCATTATATGGTGGGGGGGTGTGACATCCTGCATGGGGCATTATATGGGGGGGTGACATACTGCATGGGGCATTATAAGGGAGGGGTGTGTAACATCCTGCATGGGGCATTATATGGGGGGGGGGTGACATACTTCATGGGGCATTATAAGAGGGGGAGGGGGGAATTGACATCCTGCATGGGGCATTATATGGAGGTGGGGGGGTGGGTGTGACATCCTGCATGGGGCATTTTAAGAGGGGAAGGGGGGAAATGACATCCTGCATGGGGCATTATAAGAGGGGAAGGGGGGAAGTGACATCCTGCATGGGGCATTATAAGGGAGGGGGTGGTCTGATATACTGCAGGGTGCATTGAAAAGGGGGGAAGTGAGATCCTGCAAGGGGCAATATATGGGGGGGAGAGGTGACATCCTGCATGGGGCATTTTAAGGGGGGTAAAGGTGACAACCTGCTTAGGGCATTAAAAGGGGGGTGTCATCCTGCATGGGGCATTATAAGGGGGGGAACAGCCTGCATGGAGCGTTACATGGAGGCCAATATTCTGTATGGAGCGTTATATGGGGGTGAATATTCTGTATGGAGCGTTATATGGGGGACAGTATTCTGTATGGAGCGTTATATGGGGGTCAGTATTCTGTATGGAGCAATTTATGGGGGCCAGTATTCTGTATGCAGTGTTATATGGGGACCAGTATCCTGTATGGAGCGTTATATGGGGACCAGTATCCTGTATGGAGCATTATATGGGGACCAGTATCCTGTATGGAGCATTATAAGGGGGTCAGTATCCTGTATGGAGCATTGTATGGTGCCCATAATATTGTATGTAGGACTATACTGTCCAGTCTGCACTGTGCGCTGTGAGGATTCGCCCGTTTCTGAGCTATTGTAGAATTTACAATAGATATCGCTCATGTAATGGGGCATTATAAGGGGGAAACAGCCTGCATGGAGTGTTATATGGGGGCCAATATTCTGTATGGAGCGTTATATGGGTCAGTATTCTGTATGCAGTGTTATATGTGGACCAGTATCCTGTATGGAGCGTTATATGGGGACCAGTATCCTGTATGGAGCATTATATGGGGACCAGTATCCTGTATGGAGCATTATAAGGGGGTCAGTATCCTGTATGGAGCATTATATTGTGCCCATAATACTGTATGGAGGACTATACTGTCCGGTCTGCACTGTGCGCTGTGAGGATTCGCCGGTTTCTGAGCTATTGTAGAATTTACAGTAGATATCGCTCATGTAATGTAGTAAGTGAAATCTTTGGCCTTGTACTATATATATATATATATATTTCTCTGTGGTATCTGTGCATCATGAATCATGGTATGTGTTAAAGGGGCCCACTGAAACTCTGTCGCCCAGGGCCCACAAAAACGTGGAGCCGGCCCTGGGGGTAAGTATAACAAGTTTTATTTTTTTTAAATACAATTAATTAACTAGGAGTGGGGGGAATCAGAGATGCATGGGGGGATGACAGATGCACGGGGGGGGGCCCTTCATGTCCCCTATGAAGGGCAGGGGGGGGCCCCCCAAAAATTCTTGCACAGGGGCCCACTACAGTCTGTGTCCGCCCCTGATTGCACGTAAATTAATAGCCAGGCATTGGATAAATGAAGAACCGCCGACGATACAAGAATTTTTTAGACAATCAGACTTTATTGTAAATATGGAAAAAGATATTTATGCCAAAAGAAAAAGGGAAAAAACATTCAATGCATTGTGGACACCGTGGGTGGAGAGACGATGATCCCGAAAGGAGGATGTACTTCTGAGTATTTGTTGTTGAGGTTTTTATAAGGGAGGGGAGGGGATGCGCTGTAATTGAAAATATGTGACCTTGTTGGACATTGTAATGTCTGGACTCTGTTTCTTTGTTTGAATTTCGTTAATAAAAATGTATCTGATTCAAAAAAGATAAATTACAATATAGCATGGTACAAGTCAGCAGCACTTAAAAAAAGTTACTTTACACTAAATACAGGTTTAGCTGGGTCTACTGATATTTGCTTGCAAGGTTATTCCCATGGGCAGAGTTTTTTCCCGGAGACTATCTTTAGCAACCAGAGGCATTTATGAATGCATAAGATAAAGGAAGACTTGTTAGTATGGAGGGAATTTCTGCAGTTCTGCAATAGGTTGACATTGTTTCAGGATAACGAGGTTTCAAGGGAGGATCTTAGCTTGTGTACAGATGCGGCCGGATGTGTTGTTTTCTGGAAGCATTGCAATAGGGAGCAGCGGCCATATCACTGGATGGATGTTGGGTTGACCAGGAACTTGCCAGTTCTCAAGCTTTTCCCAATAGTAGTGGCAATAGAATTGTGGGGTGAAAAAATTAGCAATAAAAGAATTTGTTTCTGGACGGACAATAATGTGGTGGTGGTCGCGATCAATGTTTAGACATGATCGTCTCCTCCGGTTTTAGCATTGTTGAGACACTTGGTGCTGAGATGTCTCCAGCATAACATTTGGTTCAGGGCCAAATGTGTGCCGCGGAAACAAAACGTTGTGGCTGATGCTCTATCCCGTTCACAGATGCAAGTCTTCAGGGAGATTCATACGTCTGCAGAAACGACGGGTTCGCTATGCCCCAATTTCTTGTGGACCATAGTAGAGAGGAACTTGTTGGCTTAGTATGGAATTCAGGTTCAGCGGAAACATGGCATGTGTGACACCCCAGGGGTCTGGTTGCCACAGTGATAGAGATATTACGTCTGAGAGCAGGTGGGAGGTCTCTTGGTCAGGAATCCTATGCATGCCACACCTCCTGCCCAGTCCTGGGAGGGGAAGAACCCCTATATAAACCTAGGGCTGAGGCAGGGTTAGTGAGTAGAGAAGAAGTAGAGACAGAGAAAAGAAGCAAATATAGGAACAGAACATCAGGAGCCCTGTGGGAGCAGTGTTACAAGGAGTCAGGGGCTGACAGCTGCAGAGCCCTGACTGAGAAGATTTCTTACCGGACCCGGAGTCCGAGGCTGTGGGGACTAATCTTTACCCAGTAGCAGAAACCGACCGGCAGGGGATTGCAGGTCCCCTGGCCCAGAAACCCGAAGGCACGGTCACATGCGTGGGACCAGCACCGCCATCGTGGAGCGGAAGCCATTAGAAGGCCCCGAGTCACCGGCCATACGGGTGAGCACCACACGGTACACTCAGGGACGTGGGCTACTTTTACCCGCCTCTAGCAAGGTAGCCAGAAGAGTACAGTTAGTTAGGAAGGCCTACAACTCCGCCTGGCCAGGGGAGATCCCATCTGCTCAAGGACTGACCAGGCCCCGATTGCTAGCAAGTACTCCGGGAGGGTCTATCTTTGTCACCAGTAAAGACCCTGAACTACACCGCATCGTCTCTGAGTGGTTCCTGCTACCCCCATCATCCACGTCGGCTGCCCTGAGGCCATACCCCTCCCGTTGGGGGTTATACCATCCACGCTGCACCATCCTTCCACCGGCCTCAGCGGTCTGCCCTGCAGCGGCAGCTCCATAGCTGCATTCAACGGGTGGCGTAGTCATCCACCATCTACTGCTAATAGACTGCCACTTAGTCTGACTCCCTGGGCACGGACCGGGTCATCGCCACGAGACTACTACCCCCATCTGATCCGGCTCCGGGTAGGCTCCCGCGTGCGCAACGCAGCGCGACTCAGGCCCAGGGGCGCGTCAACTTTTGGCGTAGTCGGCAGGATTTCATGCCCGCAACCACCGGGTACTGCGTGCCTGAAAAAGAGACTTTTAAAACTTACCATCCGTGAAGTTTTCCCGCCATCCGGCGCCATCTTCAGCCTTCTTCCCGCCATCCGTGAAGATTCCCGCCGTCCGGCGCCATCTTCAGCCTTCTTCCCGCCATCCGTGAGGTTTTCCCGCCATCCGGCGCCATCTTCAGCCTTCTTCCCGCCATCCGTGGAGTTTTCCCGCCGTTGGCCGCCATCTTGGAGACGCCGCGCGGGAAGAAGAGGGGCGTGGACTCCGAAAGCGCGCGAGAACTGAAGCCCCGCCTCACGTCCGGACGTTGCGTAAGGTCCTGGAAGGAGCCCAGCAGACGCCGACGTCACAGGAGCACGACGGAAGGTCCTCAACCCTGACGATCCACTGCGGAGCCGCGGCCTACGGAAGAGGATCATCGCAAGGTAGGCCACGGTCCACTAGGGGGGAGAAGGATGTCGGATACGGAGGAGAGCTTCACCGCTCCAACCCCCGCCAGCGCCACCGCTGTTGCGGTCATGCCTTTCACCATGCCCTATATCCCGGGGGCAGCCTGGCTACCCCAGTACTCAGGGGAGTCACATACCCTGCAGGACTTTAGAGAAAAACTGGATAGCCTCTTCCAGGTGTACCCCCTCACAGAAGAGCAAAAAGTAAGCATCCTGGTGGCCCAATTAACCGGGGCAGCCCAAAGGGAGGTAAAGTCCTGGCCACCTGGGGGGAGGACTGTCGCAGGGATACTAACCCGGCTGAGGGACACCTTTGATACCTGCACCTCAGCCAAGATCAAGCTCAGATTCTACGGGTGCAAACAGCGGGCACATGAGAGTATAAGGGACTATGCATTAAACCTACAAGAAGCCCTGAGAGCCATTAAGCAGACCGACCCTGACGGCGTGGGAGACGAGGACAGGCTGTTAACTGAACAATTTATAGAGGGTTTATATTGCAATGCCCACCGAACCCAGTTGCGGGCAATGGCCTTACAGGACCCTCATCTGGGATTTGCACAGTTCAAGGACAGAGCCATCCGGGTGCTCCGAGAACCGGCACCAGGTGGCGTTGTGACCCACAGACGCCCCACTACCACTTACCACCAGGAGGCGGCGCCCTTGTCGGCAGGGCCTGTGGTAGCTGATGCGCAGGCTTTGAACAATGACTCGGCTCCAGACCTGCACCATCAGGTCCAAGAGCTAGCTAAAAGCGTTGCTGCGCTAACCCGAACTGTGCAGTCTTTACAGGTTTCCACTCCAGGGAAGCTCCAGCTGGCATCCGGACCGGAGGACATCCCGTGGCGTCGACCAAGGAGGACCCCACCGGCCAGAGGAAGACCCAGCGACCGATACAACGAGGACGGACGACCCATCTGCCGCCGCTGTAATCAACCCGGACATATGGCAAGGTACTGTCCTTTAAACTGGCACAACCTAGGGTAGAGGGCCAACCCCTAGGAAAAAGATCATCAGGCCCATCGAACTGGCGCGACAAATATGTGGGAGGACGTCCAGTCTTGCCTGTGGTACTGGATGGCATTCCTATGAGTGCCCTACTGGACACCGGGTCACAGGTCACCACCATCCCGTACGTGCTCTTCAAGCAGTACTGGAATGACTCGGATATTACCCGCTACCCTGACGACGACTTGAGTATCATCGCCAGCAATGGTCAGCCCGTGCCACAGATCGGATTTAAAGAGGTGACCATTAAAATTGGTAGAGTTGAACTGGCAGCACAGGGACTGATCATTGTAGACATTGACAAACACGAGAGTCACCCAAAGATAACTCTAGGAACTAATGTAATTGAAAATTGTCTTGCAGAGGTGATTTTCCTTTTACAGCAGGTTGCCAAGAACGCCAGCTCCGGCGAGCAGCGAGTGCTCCAAAAAGAGATCCGGGCACTGATGCGATGGCAACAGGTGGAACTCTCCGGCGGTGAGATTGGTAGCGTGAGAATGTGTGACCCTTTCCCTATTGCCATGCCCCCAAAAAGTGAAATGATGATTTGGTGCCGGGCAGCTATTGGTCTGAGAGGTAGAGATTACCAGGCAATGGTAGAACCAGTTTACTCAGACAGTAGGCCCACCATCTTGACAGCACGGGGGGTGGTTAATGTATGCCATGGGAGGGTGCCCGTTCGCATAATCAATATCGGGAAGAGGGAAGTGTACCTGCCCCGGTATGCCACGCTAGCCAAATTATATACCATTAACCAAAATGCTATACAATCTGTGGAACCCTTGCCTCCATCTCACCCGGAGGAAGGTAACGGCTCTAAGAAAACAATGGAGGACTGGTGTCAGCAACTACATTTGGGTACTGACTCCACTCCCTCACACCAGAAACAGGGAGTCTATCGGGTGGTTCAAGAGTACGAGAGAGTGTTTAGTAAACACCCGTTAGACTTCGGGCGAGTCAAGGGGGTAGAACACCACATCCCCACGGGAGACCATCCTCCCATAAAAGAGAGGTATCGACCCGTACCCCCTGCACACTACCAACACGCCAAGGGGATGCTTAGAGACATGAAGGAGGCTGGGGTGATCAGGGATAGCTGTAGCCCCTGGGCAGCTCCACTAGTCTTACTCAAAAAGAAAGACAACACCATGAGGATGTGTGTAGATTACCGGAAAATCAACCGTATCACACACAAGGATGCGTACCCCTTACCAAGGATAGAGGAGTCTTTGGCTGCTTTAAGATCTGCTAACTTCTTCTCTACCTTGGATCTCACTAGTGGGTACTGGCAGGTTCCTGTAGCAGAGGCGGACCGGGAGAAGACCGCATTCACCACCCCGATGGGACTTAGCGAATTTACCTGTATGCCGTTCGGACTCTGCAACGCACCAGGAACCTTCCAACGATTAATGGAGTGCTGTCTGGGCCACAGAAACTTCGAGACGGTCCTGTTGTACCTGGACGATGTCATCGTATATTCTAAGACTTATGAGGACCACCTGAAACACCTGGCGGAAGTGTTCGAAGCTCTGGCAAGCTACGGCCTAAAGGTGAAACCCTCCAAGTGTCACCTCCTGAAACCAAAAGTGCAGTACCTGGGACACGTGGTGAGCGCTGACGGAGTGGCTCCCGACCCTGATAAGATCACCGCAATTAAGGAATGGCCAAGTCCCTCCAGTGTAAAGGAAGTGCGGCAGTTCCTCGGGTTGGTAGGCTACTACCGCAGGTTCATCCCCGGTTTCACCAAAAAGGCAGCTCCTATGCAAGACCTCCTGATAGGCTAGTCCCGGAGTACTAAATTTCACTAGGGGGGAATGTGACACCCCAGGGGTCTGGTTGCCACAGTGATAGAGATATTACGTCTGAGAGCAGGTGGGAGGTCTCTTGGTCAGGAATCCTATGCATGTCACACCTCCTGCCCAGTCCTGGGAGGGGAAGAACTTCCCCTATATAAACCTAGGGCTGAGGCAGGGTTAGTGAGTAGAGAAGAAGTAGAGACAGAGAAAAGAAGCAAATATAGGAACAGAACATCAGGAGCCCTGTGGGAGCAGTGTTACAAGGAGTCAGGGGCTGGCAGCTGCAGAGCTCGCCCTGACTGAGAAGATTTCTTACCGGACCCGGAGTCCGAGGCTGTGGGGACTAATCTCTACCCAGCAGCAGAAACCGACCGGCAGGGGATTGCAGGTCCCCTGGCCCAGAAACCCGAAGGCACGGTCACATGCGTGGGACCAGCACCGCCATCGTGGAGCGGATGCCATTAGAAGGCCCCGAGTCACCGGCCATACGGGTGAGCACCACACGGTACACTCAGGGACGTGGGCTACTTTTACCCGCCTCTAGCAAGGTAGCCAGAAGAGTACAGTTAGTTGGGAAGGCCTACAACTCCGCCTGGCCAGGGGAGATCCCATCTGCTCAAGGACTGACCAGGCCCCGATTGCTAGCAAGTACTCCGGGAGGGTCTATCTTTGTCACCAGTAAAGACCCTGAACTACACCGCATCGTCTCTGAGTGGTTCCTGCTACCCCCCTCATCCACGTTGGCTGCCCTGAGGCCATACCCCTCCCGTTGGGGGTTATACCATCCACGCTGCACCATCCTTCCACCGGCCTCAGCGGTCTGCCCTGCAGCGGCAGCTCCATAGCTGCATTCAACGGGTGGCGTAGTCATCCACCATCTACTGCTAATAGACTGCCACTTAGTCTGACTCCCTGGGCACGGACCGGGTCATCGCCACGAGACTACTACCCCCATCTGATCCGGCTCCGGGTAGGCTCCCGCGTGCGCAACGCAGCGCGACTCAGGCCCAGGGGCGCGTCACATGGACATACAAAAGTGTGGAAATATTGCCTGCTATGCGGTAGGGGTATCATACCTGAGGATTCATCTTCACTGCTATAGGTAACTTTAGATTATCTGACAAAGGTAAGGCGAGCAGGTATGTCTGAAAGTAAAGTGACTAAATGCTTAGCCGAGGTAGTCTTTTATCTTAAGTTACATGAGAGGAAAGGTGTGACAAAAGTGTTGGTAGCGAGGCAGATTGTGAAGGGTTGGCGTAAGGAGATGGTGGCTTTTGACAGGTGCACCCTATCCTTTCAACTACTGGTCAAACTAATGCGAATTCTGGATTGTGGTAGTAGTATGCAGGAAATCAAGGGGAAGTAGCGAAATTTAGAGAGACTTCCTAGCATTTTCGGGGAGTTAAGGGTGGGGGAATTAGTTGCGCACACAAAAAGTTTGTCAAAGTTTCTTTTATTTAAAGACATGGTAGTACATGAAAATATGTTAAGGATCTGTGCCAGGAGATCTAAGATGGACGATTTGGGGTGAAGTACGTCGTTGTCGATCACGCCAAAGAAGGCGCAACCGCCCGACACAAGACACTACCTGAGTTGATCCTGTCCTTCCTTCTTCAATCAACACATCTGATGGCCTTCCTCCTGTACTGAACTTTCTTACAACACCCATCGAACCGAGAAGACTCATTTGTGACGTCCAAGTTGTACTATCATTTTTTTGTATATACGTTAATATAACCATATGGATTGATACGCTGAGACTCTGGGTATTCCCTTGTTGCGTATTGTTCCAGAAACAGACTTAAATTAGCAGACAAGGGCAGCGGGGGTAACGGGTAGGTGGTGAGAAAGGAGGCGAGGTAGGTTCCTATATATTTACCAGATACAACTCTGAATTCTCATGTTGCTATTTCTCTCTGTTGTTACTTACTTTATCTATATGGTATTGATAGTTTCTACAATTCATATTAGGTCTATTAAGAATACACTGTGAATTGTTTCTCAAATGAATAAGCCTCTTTCTGACTATTGCAAGGAAATCATAATTTTGGAATAGGCGAAATGGGTTTTGGTCGTGATTTTTGTACTGATACTTTCATTAAATAGGTGTCTGGTGCCCTTACGGCACCACTTTTTTCCTCCTATGGGTTATCTTCTTTATACTCCTTAACCTCCAAGTTTTTGGAGGCTGGCCAGGAATATCTCCTGGGCAATTAGTGTTAGCTTTGTTCTTTTCCTTTTTGACATTTCAGTCTATTCTCTTGGTGTTTACTTTTATTTTTTGTCCGTCTTCTACCTGGTCCATTGTCTATCCCCTTCTATTCCCATCTCCCTATGTATCCCAATCTAACACAAAATGACACATGAACATCGTTCAGCGCTTACGGTGGGCTCTTTCAACGTTAAAGGACTACACAGCCCTGAGAAAAGGTCTATTTTACTAAATCTCCTTCATAAAAGGAAAATGGACATCGCTTTCCTGCAGGAAACACATTACTGTCAAAATAAACCTTATAAAATCTCTAATTATAGGTTTCCTACGGTTTACCACAGTCCATCTGTAGCGCCCCAAGGGTTCGGTCGCTACAGAGGTATTGCATCTCACCCAGGGGTGTGATATCTCACTTCCAGGTAAGGATGGAGTATGGCTCAGGACCCTAACACCCACATGCACTACACCACATTTCCGGGGGACAGGGCGACGATGCTCCCAAGAGTGAGCACAACAGTCCCTGTCCCTGGCTGGAGTGGGGGGAGGGAACACCTAGAAAGGGGGAAACCGGTAGTGTGTGGGTGGGGAGAGTAGATCCAGGGTGCACTGTATAGAGGAGTATATATGGTTGGCACCATCTTAGATCAGAGTTCAGTCAAAGGGAGCAGAGAGAGAAGGAGGCTGGGAGCAGAGGCTCTGCTTGGGCTCTGCTCCGCAGGCAGGCCAAGTCTTAAGGCCTGAGCCTGGAGGAGAAGAAAGGAAGGGAGAAGAATGGAGGAAGCTCTAAGAGAAGACTGAAGGGACCCCAGGGGTGCGGACCGGCCAGCCGCCACCGCACACCCACCGCTACCAGAGTAGGGGGGTCAGGCCAAGAAAAGGGAACCAGATCCCTCATCTAGTGGAGCAGAGCAACTACCCTCAGCTAGTAACCGGAGGCCGTGGCATTGTACACGCACGGCCCCTCACTACACCCGTTAGGAAGGCACCACATAGGACCCAGGGAAACGGAACATACGTTTGCCAGCCAAGGCCCGAGGCAGCTGGACAGAAACGTGGTCAATTGTGGGGTATGATAGGCCAGAGAAAGGACACACAAAGGGGGTCCTGAAAAGCATTCCAAAGGTACCTGGGAGTTGGCCGAGCCCCTCACTTGGTGAGCACAGCACGAAGTGGGCAGCCATAATCTGCATAAGTGGCTTGGAGTGTAAAACTGTGAGTAAAGACCCTGGACTGCATCACTGGACTCTGAGTCATTACTGCTGCTCCTGCACACCATCACCCCCATCATCTGCACTCACTGCCCTGAGGCTATACTCCTCCCGTGGGGAGTTATATTACCCTCTGCTGCGCACACATCAGCCTCAGCAGTCTGCCCGCAGCGGCGGTTCTCAGTGACCGCAATCCACGGGTGGCGTAGTCGGACATTTAAGTATTACAAAAATCAAGTAAACAGATCCGCCACTGGTTTGACCACCCTGAGCCACGGGACCGGGTCGCCGCCACGGAGACTGCAACCCCCAGTATTACACAGAGACTCGGTTCCGGGTATTCTCCTTTCCACACACGGCCCAGGGGGCGCGTCACATCTCCTGACTCAAAGTCCAGAGGCTCCTGCATATGACGCACCCCTGGGGCCGTGGGGTACTCGGTAGCCGGGCCGGTCCTTTTTGGGGTAGTCACAGTGGCAGTCTGTGGCCCAGGGCGGTCAATAAGAAAAGTCAATTGGGGAAATAATGTTTCGTGACCCCACCCGTGGTATGCGGCTATAGGTGGCCGACGCTGCTGTTCAGATCCACTGGAGCTGTTGATGATGCAGCAGAGATAGTTTAGCTCTCCACAGGTAGAGCTAGGCCCCAGGGCAGTTAAATAAGAGATTTTGGATGTTGGTGTTGTGCAAGGCAACAATTAAGTCAAGGACACAGTGGGGTGCAGTCTTCAAGTGTTTACTCACAGTTCGTAAGGCCCCGTCACACTAAGCGACGCTACAGCGATCCCGACAACAATACGACCTGTCAGGGATCATTGCTGCATCGCTATGTGGTCGCTGGTGAGATGTCAAACAGTCAGATCTTCCCAACGACGCAGCAGCGATGCGGCAACCCGTAACAATCTGTATAACGATGCACGCCTATGTGTTTCTGTGTCTGAGTCGTCAACAAGGTCGTTGGTAAGGTGTCAAACACACCGATGCATGCTACCCAGCGGGGCCTCAACGATCAAAGAAATGTCCAGACCATTCCGACATGACCAGCGATCTCACAGCAGGGGCCTGGTCGCTGCTAAGTGTCAAACGTAACGAGATTGCTACTGAGGTCGCTGTGACTTGTGACTCAGCAGCGATCTCGCTAGCGATCTCGCTTAGTGTGACGGGGGCTTTATGATGTTCCAGGTTACAACTGCCAGCAGGTTATAACAGCCCACCGAGTCTTGTGTCCTCCGGGGAAGTGATCCAGCCAACTCTCAGCTAACTTTGTTGCACTTGAACAGGACTCCCTTTTTGTGTACCTTTCCGGGTCGTCTCTCTGCGCTGGCTCTCGCCCTGCGCCTCACACACAGTGTCCTGAGCCAGTGGCCGCGGACCTTGTCGGGCGACGTCCTCTCTGTCCCCTTGATCCTATATGGCCACCTTTTCAGCGAATGTATGTGGTTTTTGGCTACGGTACTTGAAGGTACCGCAACCTCCGGTTTGCTAGCTGAGTCTTGCAGTCCTCCACTAGTCTGGGGCTGGTCCCCCTACTGCGACCTGACCCCTTCACGGTCAGCGTGAACTCGGGCGCGCGGGTGGACTCCGCACTTCCCGTGCTCCTAGGATGCTTTCTCTCTCTGGAGCCTTTCTCACTGCTCCAGTCTTCTCACTCTCCTACTGGGCCCCTCTGACTGGGCCCTCACTCCGCCTGGACCCTACTCCTCAACGGTCCTCACTTACTGGCTGCTTCTAGATGTTTCTACCTGTCTTTTATATACTCTGTCATGTGACCCACGTCACCAACTGTCACTCTATGTGGTCCCTTCTACCTTCAGTCCTTCTTTTAGTGCTCCCCTAAACTACTTCCTACACCCACCTCCTCTACTTAGTTCCATTTTCCAGACAGGGACCGGGTCTGTGCTCTCCCTAAGGAGCAATCTTGTCCTTCCCTGATGGAGTGGTGTAGTGTTGGATGTGAGTGTGTGGGTCCCGGGTAGTGCTACCTCCTAACCTGAGAGTGGGGACCACACCTCTGGCTGAGATGCAGTACCTCTATGGCAACTGGACCCATAGGGGCGCCACACATACTCATATCTCGCTCAGTACCGTGGGTGTGAACAGATTTGTGCACAGATGGAGAAGGCCGTCTTCTAATGGTCAAAGGCCTCATAAGTCCCAACAAGGTTATGACTCGCCCCCAGGGCCGTGGGGTACTCGGCCTTATGGCTGCTTTAGGGTGAGATCATCACGGTGGCTGGCCCGGTCCGTGACCCAGGGCGGTCAGTGCAAAAAGGGGATATTTATAGGGGTTTTGTCGTGACGCCACCTGTGGTGTCTGGTGAGGATCACCAGCGCTGCGACAGTCCTCTGAGGCAGGTGTTAGGGCAGCTTGAGATGGAACGGCTCCCCATAGGTGGAGCAGGCCTCAGGGCAGTGTAGATAAATGGAGGTGCGCTGGGCGTTGTAGTGCAGGGAGGGAAATGGCACCGGCGAAAGAAAGGAACTGAGGCAGCTCAGTGCAGTCATCCAAGATTTACTCACAGTTCTTAGACAGTCCACAGGTGCACTGTACTGGTGCAAGCCTCCCGCGTCGCACTGCGTTCACCGGGCAGGGGTTCAGTCCTTCCTCAGGCAGCTCGGGTGTACCTGGCGGAACCCCACTTTCTTATGTACCTCTCTAGACCGACTTCACGCTGGGTTTTACCTCCTGCCCTGCGCTTCCCACGGTGAATTCTGTTCGGATGCTGCGAGGTCCCCCCAGTCCATCGGAGTTACACTAACCTGCTTGACCTTACTAGGATTGGAGCGGGGGGTTTGGCTTCTGGCTATAAAAGTCAGAAGCCTCAGGTTTTTCCAGCCGAGGCTTGAAGCTGCACGACTGGGCCAGGGGCCGTTCCCCTTCTTGCGGCCTCGGTTTCCTGACACCTGGCAGGTTCGGGGTGTACGGGTGCCGCCTGCACTCGCCGTACTCCCCTAGGATCCCTTCTGTAGAATGGAGCTTACTCCCTGCTCCCCTCCTGGGCCTCAGTCCTGGGCCCTTGTAGTGGAGCAGAGCTCCTTCAGAGACTCTGCTCCCAGACTGTTCCTCTGAACCACACTCTCTACCGTTAAGATGTCTACCTTTTATATATCTACTGTATGAGTGCTCCCATAAACTACTTCCTCCCCCCACACCCTCTACTGGTTCCCCCTACCTTTGGGTTCCCCCCACCCCAGCCAGGGTCAGGGCACAGCAGAAAAACTACATTGCGTCTTCCCCTCCTGCTGGCCTGGGGTAGTGTAGTGTTGGATGTAGATGTTGGGGTTCCGAGCAGCACTCCCTCCTTACCTGAGAGAAGGGAGACACCACACCTCTGGGTGAGGTGCAGTACCTCTGTGGTGACTGAACCCTCAGGGGCGCCACAGTTACGTTTGCCTCCCTATATTTACCCACCTTGGGACAGGACAAGGCACTTTCTGCATACCTAGACCAAGCGGCGACTTTCGCAGAAGAAATATTGATACTGGGGGGTGACTTTAATATAGCCTTCGATCCTTCTATAGATAACTTCAGGGGAGTATCCTCCCTCTCGCGACCCACGCAACAACGTATATTGAAAAGCCTGCAGGAACACCAATTAATTGATACCTGGCGACTTCTCCACAGACAGAGACTTCTCTTTCTACTCAAACTCCGATGACATGTATACAAGAATTGACTATTTCTTGTTAAGACATCAGGCCATTTCTTTGTTTCTAGGAACCAATATAGATAATATCATCTTCTCGGAGCACGCGCTTGTTAGTGTCTCAGTAGCTCTTCCTGCCTTTAGGGCCAGACAGTGCCATTGGCGTCTGAATTCAACCCTCCTTGATGACCCTGTAGTGAGGGCAGATCTACAAAATTCTCTGGACACATATTTCACATAAGACTCTGAGGGAACGGACCCATGTATTATATGGGAGGCACACAAATGCGTGATTAGAGGTATCCTCATTAAGCATGGGGCCCGTAAAATAAGGGAACGTGCTCAGGAGATCACCGGTCTGTTGGGAGAGATTGAAAACTTAGAGAGATTGCACAAACACTCTCCGTCTGATGATATAAAAAGATCTTTGATCGTCAAACGTGAATCTTTGCTTTCATTTCTCATACACAAAGCCAAAGCAGACCTCACTAAATGCCGTCGTCATTATTATGAACACGGCAATAAAAGTGGGAAGTCTCTGGCTAGAGCCCTAAGAATACAGAGAGCTAACACATATATCCCCTCAATCATGGATCAAACGCAAAGACGCGAGCACCTCCTCTCTGACATTGCGGAAAGGTTTAAAAATATCTACTCTTCACTATATTCAGTAGACTCAACTAATTCTTCTATACAAAGTGCGGACTTTAAATCACGTATTCAAACATATATTGAGGAGTCTGTTTTTTCTTCTTTGTCTGAAGCTGCGACAGATTCCCTCGAACTACCATTTACTATAGGGAAACTACAAACAGCTGTAAAGGAAACCAAATCGGGGAAGGCCCCCGTCCCTGATGGGTTTTCTTTACCATATTATAAGTTGTTTTTGGATTCTCTTTCTCCCCATCTTATCTCTAGCCTCAATGCTTTATCCAAAGGATCCTCTCTCCCAGGAGATTCTCTGCGAGCACACATATCGGTTATACAGAAGGATGGGAAAGACCCGTCTCAATGTGGAAGCTGCAGACCCATTTCCATTCTTAATGTAGACATTAAGCTGTTCGCAAAAATGATTTCATTCAGACTGTCAGATATTATCCATCCAGATCAGATGGGATTCATGAGAGGTAAGAGAGGCAAGGGTTAACACAACCAAAGCTTTGAACCTAATATATAGAACCAGACTTAAATCTCAGCCCCTAATGCTTCTGTCCACCGATCCAGAAAAGGCATTCGATAGGGTGAACTGGATATTTATGAATGAAACGCTTTCTTGACTGGGCCTGAAATCTAATATGTTACACTGGATTTCAGCATTATATTCAAAACCAACTGCTTGTGCAAAGGTTAACGGGGTCCTATCTAAGGATTTCAGTATATGTAACGGCACACGACAAGGTTGTCCGCTTTCCCCTCTGATTTTCATCCTCACATTGGAACCCTTTCTTAGGAGAATTAGATCTAACAATAACATAGCGGGCCCCTGCATTCTCAGCTCTCCTTACAAGATGCAGACGACCTGCTTTTCTTCATCAATAAACCGACTATTTCTTTACCTAAGTTGATGGCAGAATTCAGTACATATAATAGCCTTTCAAACTTCAAAATTAACTTTTCCAAATCGGAAGGCTTGAACATTAATATCCCACCTTCAGTCCTGGCACCCTTGAAAACAGCCTTTAGTTTTAAATGGGCTAAGACAGCCATAAAATATTTAGGAATATTGTTACCAAATGACATTAAACTAACGTACTCTCTTAATTTTCCTAGGTTACTTAAATCGGTGCAAGGGGACTGCTTGAGATGGACGAGGAGTGCCTTTACATGGTTTGGCAGAAGCGCAATCTTTAAGATGAATATCCTCCCTCGCATTTTATACGTCATTCAGGCTCTTACAATCGGCATTCCCTCGTCCTTATTTAGGAGTCTTGCAGCGGTCCAAACTAAATTCATATGGTCAGGTAAACCTCCACGTATATAGGTATAGGGCTACCTGATTTCAGATCATATTATATTGCCTCTCACCTCTCTAGAGTTCTGGACTGGTGCAGTAATGGATCTGGGAAAGCATGGGTTGGGATTGAACAAAGGTTTACAAACATCCCTCTAATAACTACCCCTTGGCTTAATTTATCTACAATTTCTACACTCAAAACTCATCCGTTAATTGGGACCCCTCTGACATGCTGCAATAATCCCTCGGTTCGTTCATCAATTCTGCCCCCATATTCCTCTATGTACCCTATCTTGAGTAATCTACTTTTTCCCCCGGGAATAGAGGATGACATTTTTCGGTCCTGGTTAAACAACTTTCTCACTTTTTTCAGTCTCTCCCACCAAGAGCCTTCTATAAAAATGATAAAACAATTTTTGAGGTGGAATGTTCAAATACCGGCCCATTAAGACATACTTTGTCACTCTCGTATTACCTACTGATTGAACCCCTGGACCAGTCTAAAACACTCTTCCAATACTCAATGGGAGAGAGATCTGGGTTGCACCTTAATGAGGGATCAGTGGAAGCAAATCTTCACCTTGACACATAAATCATCCATCAGTTCGCGATTTCAGGAGCCCAGCTATAAACTGCTTTCTCGGTGGTACAGGGTTCCAACTCGCCTACACTCTATATTCCCAGATGCTAGTCCCATGTGTTGGAGATGTGGGGAGGAGGAGAGTGACCTACTACATATTTTCTGGACCTGTTAACTCCTTTCTCCTTTCTGGGGAAAAGTACAACTAGTGATTTGTAAATTCACTGATCTTATTTCAGACCTTGACCTTGCTCTCATCCCTTCTCCATCACAGCAACATCCCTTTAAAAACTTATAAAAAACTCGATACTCAGACACTTGATCACGTCTGCTAGAGCATGTATTCCCTTGCTATGGAAAAGTAACACTTTCCCGACAATCTCACTATGGTTCTCCAAAATAAATAAGATTATGTTATTGGAGGAGCTCACCTCCATGATCAATAACTCCCATGATAAATTTTATAAAACATGGTTCTACTGGCTGGAGTTTAAATCTTTCACTGATTACCTTGACCTCATAGGGGAAAACTAAGTCTATACTTCAGGAGCCTCTCTGACGTTACCCTTACCCTCTTACCGAACATCCCTTCCCCCACTTCCCTTTGTCTTTCTATGTATTTGTGTTTTTGGTTTTAACTACTTCTCGTTTTTTCTTTTATAACCCTTATTTGTACATGAATATGTAATGACTTAATGTTTAAGTCTGAGTCACCAGGCTGGTATATCCTAAAACACGTTGAACCAATGTACTTGGATTGTGTTTAGTTACAGTTATATGAAAAAGTTTGGGCACCCCTATTAAACTTAAGCTTAATGTTTTATAAAAATTGGTGTTTTTGCAACAGCTATTTCAGTTTGATATATGTAATAACTGTTGGACACAGTAATGTTTCTGCCTTGAAATGAGGTTTATTGTACTAACAGAAAATGTGCAATCTGCATTCAAACAAAATTTGACAGGTGCATAAGTATGGGCACCCTTATCACTTTCTTGTTTTAAATACTCCTACCTACTTTTTACTGACTTACTAAAGCACTTTTTTTGGTTTTGTAACCTCATTGAGCTTTGAACTTCATAGCCAGGTGTATGCAATCATGAGAAAAGCTACTTAAAGTGGCCACTTGCAAGTTGTTCTCCTGTTTGAATCTCCTCTGAAGAGTGGCATCATGGGCTCCTCAAAACAACTGTCAAATGATCTGAAAACAAAGATTATTCAACATAGTTGTTCAGGGGAAGGATACAAAAAGCTGTCTCAGAGATTTAACCTGTCAGTTTCCACTGTGGGGAACATAGTAAGGAAATGGAAGAACACAGGGACAGATCTTGTTAAGGCCAGAAGTGGCAGGCCAAGAAAAACATCAGAAAGGCAGAGAAGAAGAATGGTGAGATCAGTCAAGGACAATCCTCAGACCAACTACAGAGGGCTGCAGCATCAACTTGCTGCAGATGGTGTCACTGTGCATCGGTCAACTATACAACGCACTTTGCACAAGGAGATGCTGTATGGGAGAGTGATGCGAAAGAAGCCGTTTCTGCAAGCACGCCACAAACAGTCGGCTAAGGTATGCAAAAGCACATTTGGAGAAGCCAATTTCTTTTTGGAAGAAGGTCCTGTGGACTGATGAAACCAAGATTGAGTTGTTTGGTCATACCAAAAGGCGTTATGCATGGCGTCAAAAAAACACAGCATTCCAAGAAAAACACTTGCTACCCACAGTAAAATTTGGTGGAGGTTCCGTCATGCTTTGGGGCTGTGTGTCCACTGCCGGCACCGGGAATCTTGTTAAAGTTGAGGGACGCATGGATTCCACTCAGTATCAGCAGATTCTTGACAATAATGTTCAAGAATCAGTGATAAAGTTGAAGTTGCGCAGGGGATGGATCTTTCAGCAAGACAATGATCCAAAACACCGCTCCAAATCTACTAAGGCATTCATGCAGAGGAACAATTACAATGTTCTGGAATGGCCATCCCAGTCCCCAGACCTGAATATCATTGAACATCTGTGGGATCATTTGAAGAGGGCTGTCCATGCTCGGCGACCATCAAACTTAACTGAACTGGAATTGTTTTGTAAAGAGGAATGGTCAAAAATACCTTCATCCAGGATCCAGGAACTCATTAAAAGCTACAGGAAGCGACTAGAGGCTGTTATTTTTTGCAAAAGGAGGATCTACTAAATATTAATGTCACTTTTCTGGTGAGGTGCCCATACTTATGCACCTGTCAAATTTTGTTTGAATGCAGATTGCACATTTTCTGTAAGTACAATAAACCTCATTTCAAGGCAGAAACATTACTGTGTCCAACAGTTATTACATATATCAAACTGAAATAGCTGTTGCAAAAACACCAATTTTTATAAAACATTAAGCTTAAGATTAATAGGGGTGCCCAAACTTTTTCATATAACTGTACTTAATTTTGTTATCAAATG
The DNA here is from genome assembly GCF_046119375.1 of Phyllobates terribilis. Taxonomy (NCBI): domain Eukaryota; kingdom Metazoa; phylum Chordata; class Amphibia; order Anura; family Dendrobatidae; genus Phyllobates; species Phyllobates terribilis. The sequence goes on along the minus strand of NW_027362771.1, from coordinate 528,206,767 downwards.
TTTTGGAAATACTGTTTACTATTGTTATGGTTATGCGGTCTTGTGTGACCTACTACTTGCTGCACAACTAGTACCCGGTGTTTGTATTTATATTTCCTTTTCAAAGCTTAATAAAGTTAAATTTATAAAAAAAAAGGACGTCATTGTCCGTAAATGAGTTACAATATAAATTCTGTCCAGTAATACTGGTAAAGAAGTATTTGAGTGTCAGAGGTGTTGGTAACGTTTTTCTGTTGCATAAGGACAATTCACCGTTGACTCGTTACCTGTTTTCAGCGGTCTTCAAACAGGATATTACAGAATGGGGTCTAGCTCCTTCTGAATTTGCGACTCATTCATTTCAAATCGGTGCAGCTACGACTGCAGAAGCGTGTAGTATGTCAGTGGAGGAGGTCAATGGAGGAGGTCAATGGAAATAAGTGGAAATCTGAGTGTTTTAGGGATTACTCCTGTCCTGATCTGGTCGTTTGAGGTTTTCTTTCGTTTGGGTTTTTTTGTTAGGTTTTTGTGTAATACACTATGATTGCGATGGTTTTTAGGTTACAAGCATCCCTGTTTTTTCTTTCAGGGAGCAGTGAGGCAAAAGTGTTTTTTGTTATAGGACTCTCATTCATTTTCTGGGCAGAAAGGAGAGCTGGCATTCGTCCTGGTGGACTTAATCTGGGTGAGCCGCAGGTTTCGGTTGTTTGGAAGGGTTTGAGAGGCCTACGTTGGACACAAGTTCTCCCAATGGTTTTGCAATGTAGCAGGCAATTTTCAGGTAATGTGGTACTTATAATACATGCGGGAGGTAACGACCTATGTGAGATAAAGGTGGGAAATTTGTTGACCTTAATGAAACACGACCTTTCAAGGTTTGATGAATTTTTTTTACAAAACTCACCATAGTTTAGTCAGAGATAGGACCAATTGGCGGGGTGCTCAATGTTTGGGTGTCAAAACATGTCCAAGACATGGGTAGCATATTCATAAGGCATAGGGGGTTGGAAGGAGATAACACGGATTTACTCTTGAGGGATGGAGTTCATCTGAATGAAATAGAGAGAGATATTTTCCTCTCGGGTTTGCAGGATGGTCTTGAATAAGCGCTGATTGTTTCGGGTGGGGTTGATCGGGATACAATGTAGGTTTACATTGCCTTCCTCCATGGCGGCTCTTGTCCATGTCCGATTATCTTTTGGTTGGTCTAGAGTAAAGAAATGGGCATGAAGGAGATAGAGTTTGGCAATGTTTTCTCGTGTTTTGTCGAATAAAAGCTGGGGCCAAGCCATTTAACCCACTTCGGTTTTCAGTGTCTTTTGTTACAGGTAGGGGGTTTGGCAATGCAGCCCAAGTCATTAGTCGAGGGGCTGTTTTTCTTTACACTCCGTGCAGTCCTCCTCGTCGGAGAAAATGTGATCACACTCTGATAATAATAATAATCTTTTTATTTATCTAGCGTCAACATATTCCACAGCGCTTTACAATTCAGACACATTATGGGTACTGTCCCCATTGGGGCTCACAATCTACATTCTCTATCAGTATGTCTTTAGAGTGTGAGGGGAAACCAGAGAACCCAGAGGAAACCCACACAAACATGGGGAGATGATACAAACTCCTTGCAGATGTTGTCCTTGGTGGGATTTGAACCCAGGACCCCAGCGCTGCAAGGCTACAGTGCTAACCACTGAGCCAGCGTGCTCAGAGTGTTTCATAATCGGCCCGATTCTCTCGGATGGGGGAATCTACAGCCGTCTGACCCTACCTTTAGATATTTTTATGGTCCTTCTGCTGACTTCCACATATTGGATTTCATGCCAGAGACTGGATTCCAATACATCTCATCATTTGTATAGTTTTCCAGTGGTCTCATCTTCTCTTTAGATATTTTGTGTAGTAGGTGAAGGCGGCAAAGCTATAATGTCACTGACCTTGTCATAAACTCATGATAGAAAGGATCCCTTTAAGGCTTTAATCCTTTCCCAAAGCTGTCTCATAATCAGATCAAACCTTCTTATACTGTACATTCTACTAATAGAAGTATAATAGGGAATTGCTATTTGGGCAATTCTCTAATATGCAAGGTGCGGTTCACATAGCAGTTGCTTATCATGGTGGTGTCACAGTCCGCACCGCTGCCCCCAGTTATGTTCTACTTTTAGAACCACCTGTCGTGGTCATTAACCATTGGATCTACACTACAGCTGGAGACGCGGTCACTCACCGCCTGCCTGCAGACTGCTTTGTTCTGTGCTACAGGGAGTCATCTGATGTCATAAGAGCTGGATACAGATGGATTGGACTTTCCTGATTGGTACAATAGTCGCCTATTATGGCCCCAGCATTGAGGGATTGTTTTACTATAAAGCCTTGTTCACACAGGGAACGTATGTAGTGAAGGTACCAATGAGCTCCTCATACAAAATGCAGCCAATAAAATGTATTCATGGGAGTTTAAAAAAATGATACTCGTCCTCACCAATCCACCTGCGAGAATCCGTGACGGTGAGTATCTTTCTTTTAATATATTTAGCCATTCTGAGCCCTTTAATAAATCCATTTTATTAACTGGAAAACGTCCATCAGCACAGAATGACTGTTCAAACCAAGCCCAGGCGTCCGATGCATCATTGATGCGGCCAAGCAGTTTAGTACACTTTCCCTCATACTTGTTTTCTGTTCTATTTTCACCCTTGTTTTGTTCCTGTAAAGTCAGAGCTGTCAATCAAGAAAAGAAGGAATGGAGGGGGGCCGAAAGAGATTGAAAACAAGTAGATGGGGTGGTGCACGGAACTGTTTGGCCACGCCAAGGGTGCAGCGAATGCTGGTGCTAGGTTTGGACAGTCATTTTGTGCTGACAGACTCCATTTAATGGGAATAGTGTAATGCTTGATTCCCCCTGTGGGGGCACTGCAGGATATTTGAAGACTCGCTGCCAGAGTTCCACCTTATAGTAATGAGTATGAATGTATTCAGTACTGTGCAAAAGCTCGGTAAAAATGCTGCAAAGTAAGAATGCTATAAAAGAAATAGAAGTGTAAATAGTTTATTTTTATCAATTAACAAAATGTAAAGTGAATGAAGAAACGAGAAATATTAATCAAATATTTTGTGTGACTGCCCTTTGCCTTGGCAGGGAGGTTGTTCCAATCATCTTGGAAAACTAACCTCAGATCTTCTGTGGATGTCGCTTGTGCAAATCCTTTTGTCTCTTCATGTTATCTTAGATAGGAGAGAGGAAGCATCCAAGGTCCAGGGTAAATTTCCAGAGTCAAATTTCTTCTTTATTGAATGGAACAAAACATATCAAATACTGGACTACAACGACATATTCAGCAATGTGGAAACCTACGCGTTTTGAACTATCTAGTTCTTAGTTATGGCATGTTTGTTAAGGTATGCTACCTACTTTTATAAGACCCTTAAAAACAATGTTAGCTGTTAACCATTTATAAGCTGCATAAAATGTAGTTCACTAATCAACATGGACAAAGAAAAGAGAGAAAAAACAAATATCTCCGAAAATCAAAACTATTTACCTGAGTTTCCGAATTACATCTGATTAATAAATATAAAGTAAATTATTTTTAGGACACTTTCACACATTCAGTATTCGGTCTGTATTTTCCATCTATATTATTGTTATTATTTTGATGTTTATCTGATTTAGACATATTGTGGATCGATATAAACCTAAAAGATGACCACAACCTAGTATGGCCCGTGATCCCTCTTAGAACAACATAAACCGAAGAAAAAGTTGGAGAAAGATGATGAGACTAGCAACTATCTAAGCTTCCTGTGCATCCTAAATAGGATTAGATAATAATCACAGACTAACTCCAAAACGCCAGAAAGAGGGATAATGATAACACTTTATTATTATTATTATTATTTATTTATATAGCGCCATTGATTCCATGGTGCTGTAGATAAGAAGGGGTTACATACCAAGTAAAAATATCACTTACAGTAAACAAACTAACAATGATAGAACGGTATGGAGGGAAGAGGATCCTGCCCTTGCGGGCTTACATTCTACAGGAGTGGGGAGGAGACAGTTGGTTGGGGGTTGCAGTAGCTTCGGTGTTGTTGAGGAGGCAGCAGGGTCATTGCAGGCTGTAAGCTTTCTTGAAGAGATGGGTTTTCAGGTTCCGTCTGAAGGATCCGGATGTGGTGGATAATCGGACGTGTTGAGGCACAGAATTCCAGAGGATGGGGGATATTCGGGAGAAATCTTGGAGGCGATTGGGTGAGGAACGGATAAGTGTGGAGGAGAGAAGGAGGTCTTGGGAGGACCGGAGGTTACGTGAGGGAATATATCGGGAGATTAGTTCAGAGATGTACGGAGGAGAGAGGTTATGGATGGCTTTGTAGGTCAGTGTTAGTAGTTTGAACTGGATACGCTGGGGGAATGGGAGCCAGTGAAGCGATTTGCAAAGGGGCTTAGCAGAGGAGTAGCGAGGCGAGAGACGAACAAGTCGTGCAACAGAGTTGAGGATAGACTGGAGGGGTGCGAGAGTGTTAGCCGGGAGGCCACAGAGGAGGATGTTGCAGTAGTCGAGGCGGGAGATGATGAGGGCATGCACAAGCAGTTTAGTAGATTGAGGGTTGAGGAAGGGACGGATTCTGGAAATATTTTTGATCTGGAGGCGACAGGAGGTGATAAGAGCTTGGATGTGGGGTTTGAAGGACAGGGCAGAGTCAAGGGTTACTCCGAGGCAGCGGATTGTCGGTACAGCGGAAAGAGTGATGTCATTTATTGTGATAGAATGATCAGGTGGGAAAGATATGCAAGATGGTGGAAAGATAATGAGTTCAGTTTTGTCCACATTGAGCTTGAGGAAGCGAGAGGAGAAGAAGGAGGATATGGCTGATAGACATGCTGGGATTCTGGACAGCAGAGAGGTGACATCTGGTCCAGAGAGGTAGATCTGGGTGTCATCAGCGTACCGATGGTACTGGAAGCCATGGGATTTTATGAGCTGTCCCAGGCCAAGGGTATAGATTGAGAAAATATATATATAACAAAAGTCACAAAGCACAATATCATAATGGGGTGATGAGTGAAGGTAGAAATACAGCTAAAACAGCACAGGATAGAGTGGTTAAATACCTGTAAAGAGACCTGAATCCCCTATATCTGACCCACACTGAGATAGCCTCTGGTCTACAATAGTTTCACTAAATAGTAAACAGATCTAAAGATAATTAATCATATTAGAATAATAAAGGGCAAAATAATTGCAACTACAACTTCACAAGAAATATCGTAAATGGTAACATGTAATGGACAAGAGAGGATGTTTATCCACGGTCATTCCTATCAGGACATCATACATGGAGACTAGTCCTAGCCCCAAGCAAAATACCACGCTCCTGGTATGAGTGTGCAAATACACTGCTCAAAAAAATAAAGGGAACACTCAAATAACACATCCTAGATCTGAATGAATGAAATATTCTCATTGAATACTTTGTTCTGTACAAAGTTGAATGTGCTGACAACAAAATCACACAAAAATCATCAATGGAAATCAAATTTATTAACCAATGGAGGCCTGGATTTGGAGTCACCCCCAAAATTAAAGTGGAAAAACACACTACAGGCTGATCCAACTTTGATGTAATGTCCTTAAAACAAGTCAAAATGAGGCTCAGTATTGTGTGTGGCCTCCACGTGCCTGTATGACCTCCCTACAATGCCTGGGCATGCTCCTGATGAGGTTGCGGATGGTCTCCTGTGGGATCTCCTCCCAGACCTGGACTAAAGCATCCGCCAACTCGTGGACAGTCTGTGGTGCAACGTGACGTTGGTGGATGGAGCGAGACATGATGTCCCAGATGTGCTCAATCGGATTCAGGTCTGGGGAACGGGCGGGCCAGTCCATAGCTTCAATGCCTTCATCTTGCAGGAACTGCTGACACACTCAAGCCACATGAGGTCTGGCATTGTCCTGCATTAGGAGGAACCCAGGGCCCACCGAACCAGCATATGGTCTCACAAGGGGTCTGAGGATCTCATCTAGGTACCTAATGGCAGTCAGGCTACCTCTGGCGAGCACATGGAGGGCTGTGCGGCCCTCCAAACAAATGCCGCCCCACACAGCATCTGAAACAACGGATACTGGAAGCCTGTGCTAGCATTTCTTCTGTGGTGTTGCTATCAGTGTGTCAAGAGTGGGAGAAGAGGGTTGCATTGACAATCCAACACAATGGGCAGCACTTTGAACACACTTTATAAGTGGTCATAAACTTATAAAAAAACTCATGAAAGAATGAAGTTACTTTAAAACCAAGCACATCATTGTTTTTCTTATAAAATTCTCAATAAGTTTGATGTGTCACATGACCCTTTTCCCATTGAAAAAAATAAAGTTGGATCCAAAATGGCTGACTTCAAAATGGCCACCATGGTCACCACCCATCTGGAAAAGTTTTCCCCCTGCCATATACTAATGTGCCACAAGCAGGAAGTTGATATCATCAACCATTGCCATTTAATTTAGGTGTATCCATATAAATGGCCCACCCTGTAGGGACACCTACAATGGTGTATATACAGTACAGACCAAAAGTTTGGACACACCTTCTCATTTAAAGATTTTTCTGTATTTTCATGACTATGAAAATTGTACATTCACACTGAAGGCATCAAAACTATGAATTAACACATGTGGAATTATATACTTAACAAAAAAGTGTGAAACAACTGAAAATATGTCTTACATTCTAGGTTCTTCAAAGTAGCCACCTTTTGCTTTGATGACTGCTTTGCACACTCTTGGCATTCTCTTGATGAGCTTCAAGAGGTAGTCACCGGAAAGATGGTCTTCCAACAATCTTGAAGGAGTTCCCAGAGATGCTTAGCACTTGTTGGCCCTTTTGCCTTCACTCTGCGGTCCAGCTCACCCCAAACCATCTCGATTGGGTTCAGGTCTGGTGACTGTGGAGGCCAGGTCATCTGGCATAGCACCCCATAACTCTCCCTCTTGGTCAAATAGCCCTTACACAGCCTGGAGGTGTGTTTGGGGTCATTGTCCTGTTAAAAAGAAATGATGGTCCAACTAAACGCAAACCGGATGGAATAGCATGCCGCTGCAAGATGCTGTGGAAGCCATGCTGGTTCAGTATGCCTTCAATTTTGAATAAATCCCCAACAGTGTCACCAGCAAAACACCCCTACACCATCACACCTCCTCCTCCATGCTTCACGGTGGGAACCAGGTATGTAGAGTCCATCCGTTCACCTTTTCTGCGTCGCACAAAGACACGGTGGTTGGAACCAAAGATCTCAAATTTGGACTCATCAGACCAAAGCACAGATTTCCACTGGTCTAATGTCCATTCCTTGTGTTCTTTAGCCAAAACTTGTCTCCTCTGCTTGTTGCCTGTCCTTAGCAGTGGTTTCCTAGCAGCTATTTTACCATGAAGGCCTGCTGCACAAAGTCTCCTCTTAACAGTTGTTGAAGAGATGTGTCTGCTGCTAGAACTCTGTGTGGCATTGACCTGGTCTCTAATCTGAGCTGCTGTTAACCTGCGATTTCTGAGGCTGGTGACTCACATAAACTTATCCTCAGAAGCAGAGGTGACTCTTGGTCTTCCTTTCCTGGGTCGGTCCTCATGTGAGCCAGTTTCTTTGTAGCGCTTGACGGTTTTTGCAACTGCACTTGGGGACACTTTCAAAGTTTGCCCAATTTTTCGGACTGACTGACCTTCATTTCTTTAAGTAATGATGGCCACTTGTTTTTCTTTACTTAGCTGCTTTTTTCTTGCCATAATACAAATTCTGGGCACTCGGAATGTTTCCAAATGTGAAAATTTTATTATTGCAGTCCAAAATATTATAAAACGTTTCGGTCTTAGTGACCTTCATCATTTAACTGCAAAATGTAACATATTGTGAGTACAGAAAATACAATACATATATTAAATACAATAGACATTCAAATTTTATACATGTAAGGGACAGGACCACTGACAAGGAAAGACAACGTGAGGATGGTAATTAGGAGGGATAGGGGACAGGGATGCGGATCTATAAGCATTGCTCAGTAGATTAAGGCAAACTACACATACCGCATGTTAGAATGTGGCTAAGGATACTGATATTCACTCAGTATGGACGATAATGGTAAGGACCACCTAGAATCAATAATATAAGTGAGCATGTATACAGAAGCTAGTATGTTACGCAGGGAGTGCTGTGTTAGTGACAGAGGGCATTACCTTATTGCTTCATATGACCTGGATGGCGCCAGAACGCGGTGTCCACCGCTTGTTGTGGTAGCCAGTGTGTGTGAGAAGGTTCTCATTTATGCAGGAGCTAATAGAGCCCTGCGCAGGTGCTGCTGGGGTTAATTAGCGTGTACTTGGGAGGCTGAGCGCGCGGGACCGGAAGTAGCTCGATGACGTAGCCGGAAGTGACGTTCCCTAGTGATGATTGCGTTCCACAGTCACTGTGTTTGCGTTCCAGCTAGCAGGAAGCGCTAGTACGTGCTAGTAGAGAAGAGGGGCGCTTTCCTGGACTAGGGTATAACTGAGTAGGGCTTTCAGAGAGGAGGAGGAGGAGAGGACCAAGGGTAGGGAACATCTGAAACAAAAATAATCGCAATTAATATCATGATATACTGAACAAAATCGCACAGCTTGAAAAGGATAATAGTTGAACTATAGTAGATGAATAATTTATATACAGTCTATTCACATAAGTGCCTAAAACCAGAAAGCTGTAAATTTATACATAAGGCATTTTGCAATGAGCGGTATGTATACAATACTGCGTTAGTGAATAAGTCTATGTACCTGTGTCTGCATTACATTGTGTGTCTGCATTTCATTGTGTGACACCTGTATGTATACAAATGGTGATCTAATTTTCCTCGTGTGGATGTTGGATATTCATGTACACGGATACACCTACATATTCCCATTAATGTATATACGTACAAGAAAAGCGTACAGAGAAAAGTGTATAGAGAAAATATAGACATAAATCCCAGCATATTGTTACATAGGTGCTAGATGACTGTCTGGGCTGTCTAGACAATGGGTGAGTATCCATTAGGTGAAGGATAGTAAGTCGTATTCGCGGTTGAGGCCTTTGGGTGATAGAGACTCTAGAGTGTGTATCCAGAAGGCCTCTCTCTGTTTAAGGAGGCGGATACGATCGCCACCACGTCTTGGTTGTGGAACCTGTTCTAGGACTTGATACTTCAGTTGAGATATATTATGTCCTTTACTGATAAAGTGGTGTGGAATGGGTAGTAATAGGTTTTTGCAGCGGATTGTGGACTTGTGTTTAGAGATCCTGTCCCTAACGGATTGGGTGGTCTCACCTATATATATCTTGCCACAAGGGCATTTGATAAGGTATACCACAAAGGAACTTTCACAGGTGAAGTAGCCTTTGATGTGAAATTTCTTACCCGTATATGGGTGGTGAATGGTATTTCCTCGTAGGACGTTATTGCATTGTCTGCATTGGAGGCATGGGAATGTGCCGGTTTTGGGGTTCTGCAGGAATCGTTGTGTGGGTCCCTGTTTGGTGACGCCTATATCTGCCCGAACTAAAGAATCTCTGAGATTGCGGGCCCGTTTGAAGCAGGGCAAAAAGGGCTTCTGGAAGCTAGGGATAGTAGGATAGCCTGAGCGCAGTATATTCCAGTTTTTACGGATTGTTTTATGTAAAACATATGCATAGGGGTGAAAAGTGTAGACAAAAGGAATCCGGTCGGAATTATCGCTGCGAGGCCGAGGCTCTGTTTGTTGAATTGTTAGTAAAGATGGAGGGTATCCTCTGGAGATGAACTTAGAGCCCATTTCTTGTAGCCTTTGATGGCGTGTACTGGGATCTGATACTATCCTCTCTACTCTCTTAAGCTGGGACTTAGGGATAGATCTTTTGATATGTGCCGGATGATTGCTGGAATAGTGGAGTAGTCCATTGCAGTCCGTCGGTTTAGAATACAGGTCTGTGGAGAGGAAGCCATCGTCATCTTTGATGACGACAGTGTCCAAGAAGCTTACTTTATGCTGGTCATAGGTGACAGTAAAACCTAGATCAGGCCAGGCTGTGTTGAGGAGGTTGAAGAACGTGTTAAGGGTTTCCGGGGTGCCATTCCAGATGCAAAAGATGTCATCAATGTATCTCTTCCAGAGTACGGAATGTGTCTGGAAGAGAGGGTTAGTATAGACTACCTGGGTCTCGAAGGCTGCCATGTAGCAGTTAGCATACGGTGGCGCTACGTTCGAGCCCATAGCCGTCCCTTTGACCTGGAGATAGTACTTATCTTGGAACATGAAGTAGTTTTTGTGAAGTACTATGGTGAGTAGGTCAATTATCAGGTCAGTAAGTCTAGGGTCAGTGTCGGACTCCTTAAGCAGGGACTCCACCGTGTAGATGACCAGATCAAGAATATTGAAACTCAATTAAGCACTTCGGCCAGTGCTGAAGAGTGGTTGACATTACAAGCAAAGATCAAAGCCAACACAGACCAACACAAAAGGGACACTGAATCGAGAAAGAGAAGCAAATTTCAAAGAGACACCGAGGATTACGAGCTCAACAGAGTCTACAAATGGCAAGAGAAACACTATACGGGTGGAAATACCTACAGACCCGCACACTCCTCCACAGATTTCTCCTCATCAGGGTCCGAAATGGACAGGAGAGACCATTTCACCACTTCCTCTCGTTTTTTATGACTCCCTCGGAGACTACCCCGAAGAAGAAGACGAGGAGAGGCGGCCAACACAAGCGGCAACATGGAATTCACAAGAGTGACTCGATCCCAAACCCAACCTCGTTGGTAGTAAATATTTCATCTAAGACTTTAACTACTACCCAGTTATCTGTATTACAGAAGGGTCTGTCCTTTTGTCCTACAGGGAGATATAACACCTTCCAACTCGATATGGAGCTACAATGCTTCTACCGCTCTCTTAGGCTCAAGACTCATTTCATGCATACCGACCTCCCCTCCTTAACAAAAAACTCAACCACCACGAGAATTAACACTGACGTGGTTATCACATCTCAGAGTCTGGGTCTATTCAACAAAAGTATGTACAGGCCTCCCCATGGCTCACATGCTCTGGAAACCTTTATTGGGTTCGTAGACTCAGCCTTCAGAGACCTAAGGACCAGTATAGACAGAGGGAAACTCCATTATGAGCCCAATCTGTCTGCACTGGACCAACAGGCTCTCAATAGCCTCAAAAATGACAAAGACCTGATCATTAAGCCCGCTGACAAAGGAGGGGCTATAGTGATCATGGATAGAGACAAATATATCCGGGAGGTAGAGCGTCAATTGCATGACACGACTACCTATCGACAACTCCCTCAGGACCCTACCACCTCCTTCACCAACCTCATTAAGACTACAGTTAATAGATACATAGAAACGGGTATTATCGACAGTAAGACAGGTGAATTTCTCAACAAAACTTACCTTATCACTCCAGTTTTCTATATACTACCCAAGATACATAAAGACTTGACTAACCCACCCGGACGACCCATAGTTGCCTCCACCGACTCCATCTTTTCTCCGTTGTCCAGATTTCTCGAGAAAATCATCACACCCCTGATTCAGAAAACCCCGGCTTTTTTGCTAGACACCGGTATGTTCCTGAAAACATTATCTGATCTACAACAAGTTCCCGCCGCTTCTCTTCTAGTGTCATTTGACGTCAAGAATCTATATACCTCTATACCTCATAATCAGGGCATCTACACGGTGGAGTCCCTGCTTAAGGAGTCCGACACTGACCCTAGACTTACTGACCTGATAATTGACCTACTCACCATAGTACTTCACAAAAACTACTTCATGTTCCAAGATAAGTACTATCTCCAGGTCAAAGGGACGGCTATGGGCTCGAACGTAGCGCCACCGTATGCTAACTGCTACATGGCAGCCTTCGAGACCCAGGTAGTCTATACTAACCCTCTCTTCCAGACACATTCCGTACTCTGGAAGAGATACATTGATGACATCTTTTGCATCTGGAATGGCACCCCGGAAACCCTTAACACGTTCTTCAACCTCCTCAACACAGCCTGGCCTGATCTAGGTTTTACTGTCACCTATGACCAGCATAAAGTAAGCTTCTTGGACACTGTCGTCATCAAAGATGACGATGGCTTCCTCTCCACAGACCTGTATTCTAAACCGACGGACTGCAATGGACTACTCCACTATTCCAGCAATCATCCGGCACATATCAAAAGATCTATCCCTAGGTCCCAGCTCAAGAGAGTAGAGAGGATAGTATCAGATCCCAGTACACGCCATCAAAGGCTACAAGAAATGGGCTCTAAGTTCATCTCCAGAGGATACCCTCCATCTTTACTAACAATTCAACAAACAGAGCCTCGGCCTCGCAGCGATAATTCCGACCGGATTCCTTTTGTCCACACTTTTCACCCCTATGCATATGTTTTACATAAAACAATCCGTAAAAACTGGAATATACTGCGCTCAGGCTATCCTACTATCCCTAGCTTCCAGAAGCCCTTTTTGCCCTGCTTCAAACGGGCCCGCAATCTCAGAGATTCTTTAGTTCGGGTAGATATAGGCGTCACCAAACAGGGACCCACACAACGATTCCTGCAGAACCCCAAAACCGGCACATTCCCATGCCTCCAATGCAGACAATGCAATAACGTCCTACGAGGAAATACCATTCACCACCCATATACGGGTAAGAAATTTCACATCAAAGGCTACTTCACCTGTGAAAGTTCCTTTGTGGTATACCTTATCAAATGCCCTTGTGGCAAGATATATATAGGTGAGACCACCCAATCCGTTAGGGACAGGATCTCGAAACACAAGTCCACAATCCTCTGCAAAAACCTATTACTACCCATTCCACACCACTTTATCAGTAAAGGACATAATATATCTCAACTGAAGTATCAAGTCCTAGAACAGGTTCCACAACCAAGACGTGGTGGCGATCGTATCCGCCTCCTTAAACAGAGAGAGGCCTTCTGGATACACACTCTAGAGTCTCTATCACCCAAAGGCCTCAACCGCGAATACGACTTACTATCCTTGACGTAATGGATACTCACCCATTGTCTAGACAGCCCAGACAGTCATCTAGCACCTATGTAACAATATGCTGGGATTTATGTCTATATTTTCTCTATACACTTTTATCTGTACGCTTTTCTTGTACGTATATACATTAATGGGAATATGTAGGTGTATCCGTGTACATGAATATCCAACATCCACACGAGGAAAATTAGATCACCATTTGTATACATACAGGTGTCACACAATGAAATGCAGACACACAATGTAATGCAGACACAGGTACATAGACTTATTCACTAACGCAGTATTGTATACATACCGCTCATTGCAAAATGCCTTATGTATAAATTTACAGCTTTCTGGTTTTAGGCACTTATGTGAATAGACTGTATATAAATTATTCATCTACTATAGTTCAACTATTATCCTTTTCAAGCTGTGCGATTTTGTTCAGTATATCATGATATTAATTGCGATTATTTTTGTTTCAGATGTTCCCTACCCTTGGTCCTCTCCTCCTCCTCCTCTCTGAAAGCCCTACTCAGTTATACCCTAGTCCAGGAAAGCGCCCCTCTTCTCTACTAGCACGTACTAGCGCTTCCTGCTAGCTGGAACGCAAACACAGTGACTGTGGAACGCAATCATCACTAGGCAACGTCACTTCCGGCTACGTCATCGAGCTACTTCCGGTCCCGCGCGCTCAGCCTCCCAAGTGCACGCTAATTAACCCCAGCAGCACCTGCGCAGGGCTCTATTAGCTCCTGCATAAATGAGAACCTTCTCACACACACTGGCTACCACAACAAGCGGTGGACACCGCGTTCTGGCGCCATCCAGGTCATATGAAGCAATAAGGTAATGCCCTCTGTCACTAACACAGCACTCCCTGCGTAACATACTAGCTTCTGTATACATGCTCACTTATATTATTGATTCTAGGTGGTCCTTACCATTATCGTCCATACTGAGTGAATATCAGTATCCTTAGCCACATTCTAACATGCAGTATGTGTAGTCTGCCTTAATCTACTGAGCACTGCTTATAGATCCGCATCCCTGTCCCCTATCCCTCCTAATTACCATCCTCACGTTGTCTTTCCTTGTCAGTGGTCCTGTCCCTTACATGTATAAAATTTGAATGTCTATTGTATTTAATATTTGTATTGTATTTTCTGTACTCACAATATGTTACATTTTGCAGTTAACTGATGAAGGTCACTAAGACCGAAACGTTTTATAATATTTTGGACTGCAATAATAAAATTTTCACATTTGGAAACATTCCGAGTGCCAAGGCTTTTTTCATATATCTGCGGGTTCGGCCCCTACTTGAGCACCATTAGACCACAGTGCGGCGATTTTCTTTTGATAATACAAATTCTAACAGTCTATTCAGTAGGACTATCAGCTGTGTATCCACCAGACTTCTGCACAACACAACTGATGGTCCCAACCCCATTTATAAGGCAAGAAATACCACTTATTAAACCTGACAGGGCACACCTGTGAAGTGAAAACCATTTCCGGTGACTACCTCTTTAAGCTCATCAAGAGAATGCCAAGAGTGTGCAAAGCAGTCATCAAAGCAAAAGGTGGCTGCTTTGAAGAACCTAGAATATAAGACATATTTTCAGTTGTTTCACACTTTTTTGTTAAGTATATAATTCCACATGTGTTAATTCATAGTTTTGATGCCTTCAGTGTGAATGGACAATTTTCAAAGTCATGAAAATACAGAAAAATCTTTAAATGAGAAGGTGTGTCCAAACTTTTGGTCTGTACTGTATGTATAACATAACAGATCCTTAACATGACAATATAAAGAATGAGAGATAATTAGACATTAGAACAACAGTAGAAACAAATACAATAATATATATATGCATCCACACACATTGTTGCATAAATCAATATTGGCTACCAACAAGTTTTTTTGAGAAATATATTCAGAAATAGAGACTTGATTGAGGTTATCTACGGGGTCTCCTCCGAGAGAATAAATAGAAAAAATATTCAACAAAAAATCCATATGATGCAGCTGAGAAAGTCCTCAAATTCTTCATGATAATTATCTTTTTGGATTAGACAGTCCTTTCATGAAGTCCACGCAATATTCAGATGATGGATGCAATATAACGTATATATTACGGTACCTAAATTCATATTGTGGATCGAGACCATCAAGAGCAACATTGAAATGACCAAGAATCGCACTCGACTGAACGGATATGAGAGAGAACTTCTTTACATTTTACGTTGTATTTCTTTGATGGTATCTTCCTCATAGAAATGTCTCTTGACAGTCGACAATCCTAGGAATTCTTTAATATCCAGAATGGTGTAAAAATAAATCAAAGTTACTAGTTGTACAAAGTTCAAACTTTTTGATAAGTAATGGCAGGAATGTAGGGAGTCAGAATCAACACACTGGTGAGTATTTGTCTAACCTTTCTTCTTTCCTTTGGTTTAATATCTCTTTTCTTCCACTTCCTCCCTCTTGGTAGTTTTTTTGGAAAATTGCGATTTTTGTTTATGAAAGATATACTCTGAGCACTGTGAAAGGAAGGGGAGGGCGGCACATCCAGTCTTAAGTAAAAATCTTCAAACGTTATTAGAAGTCCATTTCAACACTCTTATCACCTCACTATCCAACAATCCTAAATGACTCTTTGACACTTTTCAGTCTCTCCTCATTCCAAGAGTGTAGGCCCCGACCACTGACCTCAGCGTTGATGATCTGGCCAATTATTTCAATGAAAAAACTGACCATATCCGGCAGAAAATTTTCTCCCAATCCTCTAATATCATGCATTGGCCTCCCTCACACACTACATCTAGCTCACTTTCTGTCTTTGAACCAGTCATGGAAGAAGAAGTAAACAGGCTCCTTTCATCTTCTCGCCCTACTACTTGCACCAGGCCAAATTGTCAGCACTGAGGTCATTGGTGGGATCCTGCACTCGTGGATTGAGGAGAGAATGAAAACTGTCAAAGAGTGGTTTAGAATTGTTGGACAGTAATAAAGGTGTTGACATAGGGTTGGTTAGAGAGGTGAAGGGCAGAGTTATATGTTTTAAGCAAACGCTTGATTGCAGTTGTTGCTGCTAAGGGTGGTCTAACCAGTTATTAGGTTTATGGGGCAATCACTTTTTCACACAGGGCCCTGTAGGTTTTTATTTCTTTTTCCCTTAATAATAAAGACCTTCTTTTAAAAACTGCATTTTGTGTTTACTTGTGTTATCTTTGTCTAATATTTACATTTGTTTTGTGATCTGAAACATTTAAGTGTGACAAACATGGAAAAGAACAAGAAATCAGGAAGGAGGCAAACACTTTTTGACAACACTGTATGTATAGTGGTGGTTCTGGTCCCGTATTCCTATATCAATGGTGGTTGTGGTGACAACTTCATGTAGTGATGATTGTTCAGATGCTGTGTTTATGTACTATTCATGGCTTTGGTGATGTATTCACATAGTGATGATGGTTCTGGTGCTGTATTCATCACCAGAACCATCATCAGTACATGAATTTGAAACCAAAATCATCATCAGTACATGAATATAACACCCGAGCCATCAACAGTACTTAAAAACAGCACCAGAACCATCATCAGTAAATGATTAGGTCTCTAGAGCCACCATCAGTACATGAATATGACGCGCCCCCTGGGCCATGTGTGTGTGGGGATACCCGGAACCGGACCTTTTGTGGATGCTGGGGGTTGCAGTCTCCGTGGCGGCGACCCGGTCCGTGCCCAGGGCGGTCAAACCAAATGGCAGTCTATATGCTGTATGTCCGACTACGCCACCCGTGGATTGCTGTCAGAGTGAACCGCCGCTGCAGGGCAGACCGCTGACGCTGGTGTGGTGGGTGCAGCAGAGGATAGTATAACTCCCCACAGGAGGAGTGTAGCCTCAGGGCAGCGAGTGCGGATGTTGGGGGTGATGGTGCGCGGGAGCAGCAGTAACGACACAGAGTCCTGTAATGCAGTCCAGGGTATTTACTCACAGTTCTTTATCCACTTTACTCCAGCTGGTCATAACGTCCCACGTCGCACTGTGCTCACCAGGTGAGGGGCTCGGCCTACTCCCAGATAACTTTGGAGCGTTTCACAGGACCCCCTTTGTGTGTCCTTTCTCTGACCTGTCATACCCCACCAGTGACCTCGTTTCTGTCCGGCTGCCTCGGGCCTTCTCGGGTAAATGTTGGTGCTGTTTCCCTGACCCTATGTGGTGCCTTCCTAACGGGTGTAGCGAGGGGTTGCGCCACATAAAATGTCACAGCCTCCGGTTTCTAGCTGAGGGTAGTTCCCGCCTCCACTAGTTTCGGGGACCGGTCTCCCCCTTTGGCCTGACCCCCCTACGCAGGTAGATTCGGGCGTGCGGTAGCGACTCGCCGGTCCACACCCCTGGGTTCCCTTCGTTCCTTGTTCCTGGAGCCTCCTCCGCTCCTCTTCCTTCCTTCTCCTTCCTCCAGGCTCTGGCCTCTCTCTCAGGCCTGCCTGCGGAGCAGAGCTCGGTCTGAGCCTCTGCTCCCTGTCTTCTCCTCTTACTGAACTGACCCAGAACTAAGATGGTGCCCACCTTTTATACCTCCTTCTCAGTGCACCCAGGAACCGCCCTCTCCCTTCTATGCACTACAGGGTCCCCCTTCCTCGGTGTTCCCCCCCCCACTCCAGCCAGGGACAGGGACTGTCATGCTCCACTTGGAGCATATCGGTCACCCTGCCCCCCGGAAATGTGGTGTAATGCATGCAGGTGTCAGGGTCCTGATCCACACTCCATCCTTACCTGGAAGTGAGATATCGCACATCTGGCTGAGATGCAATACCTCTGTAGCGACCGAACCCTCGGGGCGCTACATTCCCCCCTGGTAAATCACAGCACGTCCGCGGGCTGGAACAGAGCAAAAGACAATGCAAATTAGGACATGCAAAAATTATTATTATTTTTTTTTAAACTTTTCACACCATAAAACTGCCAACTGCACACAACTTCCCTTTATGGGAAACATTTTCTCTTTTCTCCAACATATAAAACATTCTTTTTAGTAGAAAACATATAAAACATCATCAGCAGCATATCAACGGCGAAGTCTCTTTTCAACAGGTCACAGTTCTTTCTGCGACCAGGTATCCATTCTTCTTAAGGTGTAAACTTGGCAAAACTTTTGAACATGAGGGACCCGTTCGCAAACCCTCAACGTAGGCCCTGGGCGTGGCTGCAGGGCATAGGTGATCCCGCCGTTGGACCACGTCTTCCGCCACGCCAAATGGGTTTTTGTTCTGAGGTCTGTTGTTGCAACGCTTATAAAACCAATAGAGGGCACTTTATGAAGTGCAACTATTTACATGGATTGGCTGCTCCCAGTCCTCAGCCGGATAGTTCACAATGGGTTGGCTGCTCCCAGTCCTCAGCCGGATATTACTGACCCATTTCCGGGTAACTTTTATCAACATAACAGGTAACAGTCCTTTTTTAAACAGGGTGCAACTTTCTTTCTTCAACTTTGTCTTCATCCTACGGGTAACTATATACAGTCAGGCTGTCGCTCATCAGTAGCGATGTCCCCCTTGTGGACGCTCCTCCTCGCCGTACTCTTCAGACCCGTCCGGGTCCTCTGGGTAGTAGGGTTCAGGGTAGTGTTCTTCCTCTAACCGCTAGACATTGAGGGCGTTCCACCCCCGCAGGCCTCGATGTCGGGTGTAGGATACCAAGTCCCCCGGAAACAGATCCCGTCCCCGGTGACCCTCGAGCAGATGGCTCTCCACGTCCCTCCGGGTAACAAACACGTCCGTGTCTGTGGTGGGGTCCCGGATGAACCCCCACCCCTTCTCCTGATGGAATTTAACCACGGTCCCGGTAATTTTGGGACCGCGTGCAGCTTGGGGGTTTCGGCGGGTCCGCATCTTCTCCTCCGCACTCTGGGCCTGCAGCTGCTCCCTCTTCCGGCGCCACGTCTGCTCCTCCTTCTCCAGCTGCGCCACCTCCCGGCGACAGAATTCTCGCCTGCGGGCTGCGGCCGCCCGCGTCTCCTGCGAGAACCCCATCAGGTCTTCCCTGGTCTGGTCCCACTCAACCTGGACCTCCTCATCCGGGAGCTGGAGGACGGTGGTTGGCTGGGAAGCTGGAGAGAGCGGAGGAAGTCGGGATAGGGCCTCCGCGGACGGATCCCTCCGTTGGCAGGGGTGGACCCATCCGTGCGGCAGGGGGATCGGCTCTCCCTCAGGACCGGTAAGCTGGGCGTATAAGTCCGTGCCCAGGGGTGGTAGTATTGGGAGTGGGGGCGCTCGTGGGTGGAAAGCGCCCGGGGGTATCAGGCCTCGCGACCAGGCTTGGGGCAGGCCGCTCCCGGTTGCACCCGGGGTCAGGGGGCACGGCCTGGGGCGTGGTCCGGCGGCTGTGCTTGCGGCTTGGGGCCTAGGTGCTGGCGGCGGGAGCGGGGGAGGCGCAGCGACTCCCGGGACGTCGGGCTCCGCGACGGGGTCCAGAGGCAGGTCTGTAGCATCAGGTTGGTGGCAGGGGTGTCCCCCTTACCTGCTTCTCGGGCTGCGCTGCTCTCGGCTTCCGGCCTCCACTCCTCGTCCTCAGGGGCTGGCTCGCTGTCCGATGCTGGCGGCGTCACTTGCTGCCGGGTCGCGACCCGCCGGGCCATCTCTTCTCTCCATCCCGCTATGGCCTCCCGCTGCGCCTGGACCATCCTCCGGTCCAGATTCTCCAGCGCAGTCCGAAGGAACTCCGGGTCTTCTCCAGGGAGCTGAGCCATCAGCTCCGTGAGGCTGTACGGGACCGCCTCGGCCTGCAGCAGGCCACCCGTCAGGGTGCTGGAGTTGGTGCTGCTCGCCATCTCCGGGTGTGGTCTGCCGAGACTGATCCAAACCACACCCTGCCCCCGGTTTTCTTCTCCTTCCGCCCCTGTTGGGGGTGGTCCCGGGGCAACCTGCTGACAATCACTCTCAGGGGCAGCCCCCCCACATTGATGGACATCTCTACAGCCGCACGCAAGGCTGTTGGGGGTGGGCTCCTTCTTTGGCGCCATTCTGGGACCTTGCCCACGATGGGAGGTGGCTTCTTGTTGTCTTTTGGCACGCACATAATGGCGTCCTTTCTGCTGGGGCGGGCGCCACATTCAATACAGTAAAACAGTCTCATTTCAGGCACGCAGTACCCGGTGGTTGCGGGCACGAAATCCTGCCGACTATGCCAAAGTTGACGCGCCCCCTGGGCCATGTGTGTGTGGGGATACCCGGAACCGAACCTTTTGTGGATGCTGGGGGTTAGAGTCTCCATGGCGGCGACCCGGTCCATTCCCAGGGCGGTCAAACCAAATGGCAGTCTATATGCTGAATGTCCGACTACGCCACCCGTGGATTGCGGTCAGAGTGAACCGCCGCTGCAGGGCAGACCGCTGAGGCTGGTGTTGTGGGTGCAGCAGAGGGTAGCCTCAGGGCAGCGAGTGCGGATGTTGGGGGTGATGGTGCGCGGGAGCAGCAGTAGCGACACAGAGTCCTGTAATGCAGTCCAGGGTATTTACTCACAGTTCTTTATCCACGTTACTCCAGCTGGTCATAACGTCCCACGTCGCACTGTGCTCACCAGGTGAGGGGCTCGGCCTACTCCCAGATAACTTTGGAGCGTTTCACAGAACCCCCTTTGTGTGTCCTTTCTCTGGTCTGTCATACCCCACCAGTGACCTCGTTTCTATCCGGCTGCCTCGGGCCTTCTCGGGTAAACGTTGGTGCCGTTTCCCTGACCCTATGTGATGCCTTCCTAGCGGGTGTAGCGAGGGGCTGCGCCACATAAAATGTCACAGCCTCCGGTTTTTAGCTGAGGGTAGTTCCCCGCCTCCACTAGTTTCGGGGACCGGTCTCCCCCTTTGGCCTGACCCCCTTACGCAGGTAGATTCGGGCGTGCGGTGGCGACTCGCCGGTCCACACCCCTGGGTTCCCTTCGTTCCTTGTTCCTGGAGCCTCCTCCGCTCCTCTTCCTTCCTTCTCCTTCCTCCAGGCTCCGGCCTCTCTCTCAGGCCTGCCTGCGGAGCAGAGCTCGGTCTGAGCCTCTGCTCCCTGTCTTCTCCTCTTACTGAACTGACCCAGAACTAAGATGGTGCCCACCTTTTATACCTCCTTCTCAGTGCACCCAGGAACCGCCCTCTCCCTCCTATGCACTACAGGGTCCCCCTTCCTCGGTGTCCCCCCCCCCACTCCAGCCAGGGACAGGGACTGTCGTGCTCCACTTGGAGCATATCGGTCGCCCTGCCCCCCGGAAATGTGGTGTAATGCATGCAGGTGTCAGGGTCCTGATCCACACTCCATCCTTACCTGGAAGTGAGATATCGCACATCTGGCTGAGATGCAATACCTCTGTAGCGACCGAACCCTCGGGGCGCTACAAATACATCACAAAAACCACTGTCAGTAAATAAATACAACACCAGTACCATCATCAGTACCTGAATACATCACCGGAACTACCATCAGTGCTTGAATACATCACCAAGCTTAGTACAGCAATCAATTGTAATGTCAAGTCAGGCCCATAAACATTTACAGTGGTGGTCAAAAGTATTGGCACCCCCGCAATTCTGTCAAATAATACTCAGTTTCTTCCTGAAAATGATTGCAATCACAAATTCTTTGGTATTATTATCTTCATTTAATTTGTCTTCAATGAAAAAACACAAAAAGAATTGTCCTAAAGCCAAATTGGATATAATTCCACACCTAACCTAAAAAAGGGGGTGGACAAAAGTATTGGCACTGTTTGAAAAATCATGTGATGCTTCTCTAATTCGTGTAATTAACAGCACCTGTAGCTTACCTGTGGCACCTAACAGGGGTTGGCAATAACTAAATCACACTTGCAGCCAGTTAACATGGATTAAAGTTGACTCAACCTCTGTCCTGTGTCCTTGTGTGTACCACATTGAGCGTGGAGAAAAGAAAGAAGACCAAAGAACTGTCTGAGGACTTGAGAAACAAAATTGTGAGGAAGCATGAGCAATCTCAAGGCTACAAGTCCATCTCCAAAGACCTGAATGTTCCTGTGTCTTCCGTGCGCAGTGTCATCAAGAAGTTTAAAGCCCATGGCACTGTGGCTAACCTCCCTAGATGTGGACGGAAAAAAAAATTGGCGAGAGATTTCAACGCAAGATTGTGCGGATGGTGGATAACAAGTTCAAGCTGCCCTGCAGTCCGAGGGTACAACAGTGTCAACCCATACTATCCGTCAGTGTCTAAATGAAAAGAGACTGTATGGTAGGATATCCAGGAAGACCCCACTTCTTACCCCGAGACATAAAAAAGCCAGGCTTGAGTTTGTCAAAACTTACCTGAGAAAGCCTAAAACGTTTTGGAAGAATGTTCTCTGGTCAGATGAGACAAAAGTAGAGCTTTTTGGGAAAAAGCATCAACATAGAGTGTACAGGAAAAAAAAAGAGGCATTCAAAGAAAAGAACACGGTCCCTACAGTCAAACATGGCGGAGGTTCCCTGATGTTTTGTGGTTGCTTTGCTGCCTCTGGCACTGGACTGCTTGACCGTGTGCATGGCATTATGAAGTCTGAAGACTACCAACAAATTTTGCAGCATAATGTAGGGCCCAGTGTGAGAAAGCTGGGTCTCCCTCAGAGGTCATGGGTCTTCCAGCAGGACAATGACCCAAAACACACTTCCAAAAGCACTATAAAATGGTTTGAGAGAAAGCACTGGAGACTTCTAAGGTGGCCAGCAATGAGTCCAGACCTGAATCCCATAGAACACCTGTGGAGAAATCTCAAAATGGCAGTTTGGAGAAGGCACCCTTCAAATATCAGGGACATGGAGCAGTTTGCCAAAGAAGAATGGTCTATAATTCCAGCAGAGCATTGTAAGAAACTCATTGATGGTTAACGGAAGCGGTTGTTCGCAGTTATTTTGGCTAAAGGTTGTGCAACCAATTATTAGGCTGTGGGTGCCAATACTTTTGTCTGGCCCATTTTTGGAGTTTTGTGTGAAATGATCAATGATTTGATTTTTGCTTCATTCTCTTTTGTGTTTTTTTCCTTGCAAGCAAATTAAATGAAGATAATAATACCAAATAATTTGTGATTGCAATCATTTTCAGGAAGAAACTGAGTATTATCTGACAGAATTGCAGGGGTGCCAATACTTTTGGCCACCACTGTATATCCCAGGAACCTACAACTCCCAGTATGTCCTTAACAATAGTAATGAGATGCTGGGAGTTGTTATCAGTCATTAACAGACTGTGGACCATACAGGAACCACTGTACTGATGAGACATAGTCGGTATCAACAAGTATACATTTACATCCATGTATTTTATAGGTGACATCTTTTCTGATTGAGTAGTTTCATTCTTTTGGTCTCCATCTTGTCCAGATGCCATGGTGACTTTTCACGTCCACTGCTCTTCTCTGCAGCCTTCCTTCTTCTCCAGTCTTCTGCAGCACATCCCGACACGGTGCCCTTAAAAATAAGAGTGTTATTAAATTGCCCTCTGCATATAAATATATGTCCATATTATGACCTAAATAAGCCTCCTATGGTATATGGTCTCCACACTGTCTGCCCTTATGAATTACATCCCCAACACTGTCCACCTTAATGAGGTATAACCACCCCATTGTCTGACATTATCAGATATAACCGCTGTCTGACCCTATGAACCACAGCCTATACCATGGTTGTCCCTTCTCCACTGTTGTCCCTTACACTCTCTATACCTCCACACTGTCCCCCCGCAATGCTAAAATCTCTCCAAACTGTGCCCCCATTTCATGCTGCCCCTCTCCATATTCATACTGTGCCCTTTTTTTTTACACTATGTCCTCATCCTGCCCACCACATTGTACTCTCCAAACTGTAACTCCTCCTCACAGTTTTCTCCTACACAGTATGATGGTTACCACCGCAGCCCATGCAGTATAATATCTAAAAAAGACCCCAATATACACTATGATGTCCATCACAGCTCCCTACAGTATGATGTCCCCCATAGCTCCCCATTATATAGTATGATGGTCACCCCATACAGAATTATGGCCCCTCAGTCACTGATACAGTATAATGGCCCCACTGCCCCTTATATACAGTATAATGTCCCCCACAGCACTCCACACAGTATACATCCACTACAGCCCCCCAAAAGTGTAAAAAAGGGGCACAATATGAATATGGAGAGGGGGAAGCGTTAAATGGGGCACAGTATGGAGAGACGTTAGCATGGCGGGGAGACAGTGTGGAGGTATAGAGAGTGTAAGGGAAAACAGTAGAGTAGAGACAGCCATATATAGGTATAGGCTGTGGTTCATAGGAGCAGACAGTATAATATCCACAACAGCCCCCGATATACACTATGATGTCCATCACAGCTCCCCATGCAGTATAATGTTCACCACAGCCCCCCATTATATAGTACGATGGCCCTTACAGTATTATGGTCCCCAGTCACTGATACGGTATAATGGCCCCACAGCCCCTTATATAAAGTATGTGCCCCACAGCACCCACACAGTATATCCACCACAGCCCCCAATATACAGTATAATATCCCACACAGCCCCCAATATAAGGTCCCCAACAGCACCCAATACAGTATGGTCACCTTCTTATTATGTCCCCACAGCCTTTCTTGTAATGTCCCCATAGCAGACCCTCTTGTAATGTCCCAACAGCCAGCCCCTCTTGTAATGTCCCTATAGACAGCCCCTTATGTCCCCATAGTCAGCTCCTTATGTACCCATAGCCAGCCCCTCGTTTGTCCCCATAGCCCCTTTTATGTCCCCATAGCCATCCCCTTATGTCCCCATAACCACCCCCTCTTGAAATGCCCCCATAGCCAGCCCCTTATATCATGTCCCGACAACCCCTTTTATGTCCCCATAGCCAGCTCCTTATGTCCCCATAGCCAGCCCCTCTTGGAATGTCCTCACAGGCCCTAGGTATAATAGCCTCCATTCATTAGGAAAATAATAAAATAAAAAAGCTCATACTTCCCTCATCCAGCGCAGCTCCGTCTCCTCTCCCATCTGGTGCAGTGGTGAGCGCTCGATGACACAATGATGTCACTGCATCGCAACGTCCGACGTCCTCTGCGTGTGCCAAAAGTCCCGGCAGAGCAGGGAGCTGATTACAGCTTCTCTGCTCCTGTCCCGGGCAGCACTGACATCAATTGTATTCGTGTCTTACAGACATGAATACAATTCAGTGCGGAGAAGGAGCAACGGCTGGGGCGTAGGCAGAGGGGTGAGCGGTGTCAATGACTGACACTGCTCCCCTGTGTGCCCGCATCCTGGCCATCACTGTGCTGAATGCCTGTGGCTGGAGGAAGGTGACTGGCAGCCGCAGGCATTCAGCAATGGAAGGGGGTTTTTTTTCTCCAAAATGCAGCCCCCTCGAGTAGGAAGGAGGTAGCGCCCTAGGTAGATGCCTACACTGCCTACCCCTCGTCCCGACCCTGGTGCACTGCATTTACGGCACTAACATATTATTCCCCTATCAGAATTATAATTTGTACACTATATATGTTTATTACTAATACAGGTTTATTTTAATTATATATAAAAATATATGCAAATTGTCTCTTCAGAGAGGAAGAGGACCAGAACTCTAGTGCCACCTATAGAAAGTAGCAATCCTAAAAGTCAATATCGACTCTCCAACAATATAAAGCATGGTGTGTATTTCATCTTCGTCTGTTGTCTTCAATTTTGCCCATTTCTTGGTACTTCTTCAAAAGAGCGTGAACATCTTCTTATCCCAGTCTGCTTTGAAAACTTTTCATGGGATAGACTTTGCTGATGCAGTATAACCTTGTGTCTTGCTACTGTGCTCAGTGTTGCCATGGGTTATGAGACCTGTGACATGAACCTGTATCCACAATCTCACCATTGTTTGGCTGTTCCTAACCCAGTTTTATGCCTCCCACACAGCTGTTTCTGTGTTAGTCAATGACTATGTTTCAACCTACATATGAAAATGATGATCAATATCGTCTGTCTGATATAATTGATTACTCAAACATCTGACTATAATTCTACAACATCCCTGACTTTGTACAATTGTACCTAGAAGAATTGAAGCTGTTTTGGAGGCAAAGGACGGTCACACCAATTATTAATCTGATTTAGGTTTCTCTTTTCTTCATTCGCTTTGCATTTTGTTAATTGATAATATATAAACTATTAACACTTCTATTTTTGAAAGCTTCTTACTTTGCAGCATTTTTACACACCTGCCTAAAACTTTTGCATAGTACTGTAAATGCTAACACTGACACTAAACAGATATGTCATATTGTAATGAATGTAAATACCAACCCAGAGAAATGCCTTCCTGGTGAAAAGTCAGCAATTCTGCTTAGAATTCACTCCCACATAGAGCTGCAATGAAAACATCGTAGGAAGTTAATGTATTGCAGCTGTGTAACTAGAGTCCGATGGGCCCCTATGCAAGATTTGGATCGGGGCTCCTCACCCTGGTATATATTTCCATCATCCTGGTATATATGTCCCTTATCCTGGTCCAATCCTGGTATATATATCCACCATCCTGGTATATATGTCCCTTATCTTGGGCCCCATCCCAGTATATATATATATATATATATATATATATATATATATATATATATATATATATTTTTATATATATATATATATATATATATATATATATCCCCCATCTTGGTATATATGTCCCTTATCCTGGGCCCCATCCTGGTATATATGTTCCTTATCCTGGGCCCCATACTGGTATATATACAGTGCCTACAAGTAGTATTCAACCCCCTGCAGATTTAGCTGGTTGACACATGCGGAATTAACTTGGCATTGTGACATTTGTACTGTAGATCAGCCTGGAAGTGGGAAATGCACTGCAGCAAATATTGTTTTTTTTTTGTTTTTGTTTTTGTTTTAAAACGTGAAAAGTAAATTCAGAGTGTCATTTATTATTCAACCCCTCAAACCACAAGAATTCTGTTTGGTCCCCCTAAAGTATTAAGAAGTAGTTCAGGCACCAAGAATAATGAGCTTCACATGTGTGGATTAAAGGTCTCTTTTGCCAGCCTTTTCTGACTATTTAAGACCCTCCCCAAACTTGTGAACAGCACTCAGACATGGTCAACATGGGAAAGACAAAGGAGCATTCCAAGGCCATCAGAGACAAGATCGTGGAGGGTCACAAGGCTGGCAAGGGGTACAAAACCCTTTCCAAGGAGTTGGGCCTACCTGTCTCCACTGTTGGGAGCATCATCCGTAAGTGGAAGGCTTATGGA
This sequence comes from Phyllobates terribilis, assembly GCF_046119375.1. NCBI lineage: Eukaryota > Metazoa > Chordata > Amphibia > Anura > Dendrobatidae > Phyllobates > Phyllobates terribilis. The sequence goes on along the minus strand of NW_027362771.1, from coordinate 528,179,449 downwards.
ACTACTGTTAGCCTTCCACGGCCAGGACAGCCTTTGAAAGTGTCCTCCCGTGCCGAGGCCAGGCTTGTCCGAAGAGTCAAGGCTAACCCAAGGACAACAAGGAAGGAGCTCCGGGAAGATCTCATGGCAGTGGGGACATTGGTTTCAGTCAATACCATAAGTAACGTACTCCACCGCAATGGTCTCCGTTCCAGACGAGCCCGTAAGGTACCTTTACTTTCAAAGCGTCATGTCAAGGCTCGTCTACAGTTTGCTCATGATCACTTGGAGGACTCTGAGACAGACTGGTTCAAGGTTCTATGGTCTGATGAGACCAAGATCGAGATCTTTGGTGCCAACCACACACGTGACGTTTGGAGACTGGATGGCACTGCATACGACCCCAAGAATACCATCCCTACAGTCAAGCATGGTGGTGGCAGCATCATGCTGTGGGGCTGTTTCTCAGCCAAGGGGCCTGGCCATCTGGTCCGCATCCATGGGAAGATGGATAGCACGGCCTACCTGGAGATTTTGGCCAAGAACCTGCGCTCCTCCATCAAGGATCTTAAGATGGGTCGTAATTTCATCTTCCAACAAGACAACGACCCAAAGCACACAGCCAAGAAAACCAAGGCATGGTTCAAGAGGGAAAAAGTCAAGGTGTTGGAGTGGCCTAGTCAGTCTCCTGACTTTAACCCAATTGAAAACTTGTGGAAGGAGCTCAAGAATAAAGTCCACATGAGACACCCAAAGAACCTAGATAACTTGGAGAAGATCTGCATGGAGGAGTGGGCCAAGATAACTCCACAGACCTGTGCCGGCCTGATCAGGTCTTATAAAAGACGATTATTAGCTGTAATTGCAAACAAGGGTTATTCCACAAAATATTAAACATAGGGGTTGTATAATAATTGACCCACACTTTTATGTTTAAAACTTAATAAAATTCAACTGAGCAACATAACTTTTTGGTTTGTAAGATTTATGCTTCTGTTCATAAAACCTACTCTCGAATGCAGTTTGAAGGCTCTAACTTATTTGCATCTTATCAAACCAGCTAAATCTGCAGGGGGTTGAATACTACTTGTAGGCACTGTATTCCATATATCCCCCATCCTGGTATATATATTCCATATATCCCCCATCCTGGTATATATATCCCCCATCCTGGTATATATGACCCTTATCTTGGGCCCCATCCTGGTATATATATATATATATATATATATATATCTATATCCCCCATCTTGGTATATATGTCCCTTATCATGGGCCCCATCCTGGTATATATGTTCCTTATCCCGGGCCCCATCCTGGTATATATATCCCCCATCCTGGTATTTATGTTCCTTATCCTGGGCCCCATCCTGGTATATATGTTCCTTATCCTGGGCCCCATCCTGGTATACATATTCCATATATCCCCCATCCTGGTATATATGTCCCCCATTCTGCCACTGTTCTTTAATGCATAGAAAAATGCATAGAAAAAGAAGACACTGCCGCGTGGAGTCTTCTTCTGAAGCCGGCAGCTGACTTCAGCGTGCAAGCGACGGGAGTATATGATGTCACTGACATGCGCCCCCAGTCACGTGCACGGCGTCATCAGCTGCTGGCCTCTGATTAACCGGCAACGTGTATTTCCGCACATGGACCCGATGGGTCGGTGCGCCACAATACACTTAAGCTTCAGCGTCCGAGGACACACATCCAGGTGTAGATTGTGCTGGCGTCGGCAGGCCCCCACACACAAGGCCTGGTTGCAGTCACGACTTTTGCGACCATGGTCTTTACACCCCTGTTATAGGGAATATAAAGGATTAACCCATTATGCTTTATTTGTCCTGATTTTAAGTGCCATGATGTTTTTTTCTATCTGCACATCCAAAGAAAATTCTGCAGGCTCACTGCTACCGTGGCACAATTCATGTTGTGAGGTTAGATGATAGAGGCTCAGGCCAAATTCACACATCTGTGTGTAACAGACAGCACATGGGTGCAACATGAAAGGGCATTCATATCCTGTCTGTTCACATCACAGACCCACTCATTAAAATATGAGTTTAGTCCACGAATTGGACCAAACTTAGACTTGCTTCCTCTTCTTTTTTGTGGCTTAAAAAAAAAACAAAAAAAGCTTAAAATCAGACACGTACAAGAAAAACAGATGTGTGAACGCTGCCTTAGGTTCAGTACTGTCCACTGTGTTTGAATTTTAGCTGCTACTGTAATTTTCCACGCAGGACAAGTGTGGTACCGTGGTAGGACTGAAATCATAAATATGCCAATTTTGTCATTGGCAATACATGTAGCGCATGAACATTTTACCCGTGATTTTTGTTTTGCAATGTTATTTCCATATCCCATTGTATTTTATTGTTAGCTGCAGCACTGCCAGAGAAAGATGGTGACCGGTGAGATCTGTGTGTTTGCAGCCCCCACATGGACTTATGTTCAGTGCACTTGTCTATGTTTTACTTGTCTGTTGATTTTCTTCCCTATAGGAATATATTTGTCAGGGTATGTTCACACTGAATTGTTTTTTTTTTGTTGCATTTTTTGGAATAGAATCTCTCCAATCAAAACTTGTGTAACTGACTAAGGAGTAGGAGACGGCCATTCATAATGGAGAGGAAGAAGAGACAGACCTGACACAGAATGCCGCCATGAAGGGAGATAGGTGTAGAAGAAGAAGAAGAGAGAAGGCATGTTGTCTAAAGAAACTGTAATAGTCCAGGCAGTCAGAGAGCACAAGATATGCTACCTAAAATAACTATCATAGCCAATGGAGGGTGAGCACTAACCACCAGCATGAGAGACTGATATTAGTCACAATCCTGGTCAGCAGCAGGAAGAGGAGCAGTGCTGGGCTAAAAAGGGAAGGCCGAGAAGCCGCAATCTGGTAGGAGACAGCAACTAGGACAGGGCAACCCTGAGCCCGAGTGAAGCGGGCAAGCACCTGCCTTGGAGGACCCAGAGGAGTGAGGGGTTCACGTGAAGCTGAAAAGTATTGATCGCTGCAGAGACTATGGCCCTGATTCATCTTCATTAGGGGCGTACAGGAATAAGATATGACAAATTCATTAGACACACGCCGCTTAACCCCTTCACCCCCCAGGGCTGTTTGCACTTTATTGACCGGGCCAATTTTTTACTGAACACTGTCACGTTATGCGGTAATAACTCTGGAACGCTTCAACAGATGCACCTGATTCTGAGATTGTTTTTTTCGTGACATATTGTACTTCAAGATAGTGGTAAAATTTATTTGACAGGATTGGCGTTTATTTGTGAAAAAAATCGGACATTTGGAGAAAATTTTGAACATTTCACAATTTTCAAACGTTGAATTTTCATGCCCTTAAATCAGAGAGATATGTGACACAAAATAGTTAATAAATAACATTTCCCACATGTCTACTTTACATCAGCACAATTTTTGAACCAACATTTTTTTTGTTATGGAGCTATAAGGGTTAAAAGTTGACCAGCGATTTCTCATTTTTCCAACAAAATTTACAAAACCATTTTTTTCGGGACCACATCACATTTGAAGTGACTTGGAGGGGCCTTTATGACAGAAAATACCCAAAAGTGACACCATTCTAAAAACTGCACCCCTCAAGGTGCTCAAAACCACATTCAAGAAGTTTATTAACCCTTCAGGTGCTTCACAGGAATTTCTGGAATGTGGAAGAACATTTAACTTTTTCACAAAAATTTTAGTTTAGACCCAAGTATTTTTATTTTTGCAAGGGTAACAGAAAAAAAATGGACCCTAAAATTTGTTTTACAATTTCTCCTGAGCACGCCTATCCTCCATCTGTGGAGGGAAACCACTGTTTGGGCGCAAGGCAGGGTTCGGAAGGGAAGGAATTTTTGAATGTAAAATTTGCTTGAATAATTAGCGGACGCCGTGTTGCGTTTGGAGAGCCCCTGATGTGCCTAAACAGTGGAAATCCCCCACTGACACTATTTTGGAAACTAAACCCCTCAATTAATTCATCTAGGAGTGCAATGAACATATTAACACCACAGGTGGATCACAGAATTTTATACCATTGAGCAGTGAAGAAAAAATAATTACATTTTTACCACAAAAATGTTGCCCAGGATTTTACATTTTCACACTGTGAAATGGGTAAAAATGGCACCAAAATTTGTCCCACAATTTCTGCTGAATGTAGAAATACCCCATATGTGGATGCACAGTACTGATTAGCCATACGGCGAGACTTGGGAGGAAAAGAGCGCAATTTACCAACTGGAGTGCAGATTTTTCTAGAATAGTATGCGGACTCCATATACAGGGCCCTTAAATGCTAGCATAGCAGAATCCTCCCTCAAGTGACCCCATTTTAGAAATGATACCCCTTTGGGAATTTATCTACAGGTGTAGTGACTATTTTGACTCCAAGGATATTTTACAGAAACAAGCAGCAGCGGATGTTGCTGAGTAAAAATTGCAAACTGGGGTTGTAATGACCACTACATTATGCCCAGCTCATGGTTTTGGAGACACGCACCTGTTAATTAGGCGCGCTCTCATCACTACAGAAATGCCAAACATGTGGACGCTAACTGTGGGTTAGACACACTGCGGTGCTCAGAAGGGACGGGGGCATTTGGATTTTGGAGCGCAGAATTTGCTCAATTTCTTTCGGTGGGCGATGAGCCATGGCGCTTTTCCAGAGCCTTTGTGCTACCAGTAATGTGGAAGCCCCTATTTTTCCGATAACCGATGACGGACCTGTGTGGGGACTTGCTTTTTTTGTGGATTGAGTTGAAGCTTTTGTTGGGAACATTTTACATAACATTTTGGTTCATATTTATCCTGCGCTTTACGCTGAGCACTTATATTGGGGTTTCCATCTAAATCTCCGAGTGACGTGATTTAGATGAACCCCTAAGGTATCTGTGGCGCCCCTGAGGGTTCAGTCGCCACAGAGGTACTGCATCTCACCCAGAGGTGTGGTATCTCACTCTCAGGTAAGGATGGAGTACTGCCCGGGACCCACCCACTTGCATCCATTACACTCCACTTCAGAGGGCAGGGCGAGATTGCTCCTAAGGGAGAGCACAGTCCCTGGTCCCTAGCTGGAGGGCGGAACCATGTAGCCGCAATCAATCGCCAAAAAGGTAGCCGCACAGGATCCAGGGAACTCCAGGTTGCCCGCCAAGATCTGAGGTTACTGGCTTGGGACACTGGTTGCGAAGTGCAGGGCAGGAGGGTGAGAGCCAGCGCAGGAAGACGACCGAGAAAGGCACACAGAACGGGGTCCCGTTAAGTGCTCTTGAATTACCTGAGGGATTGCTGAACCCCTGTCTCGGTGAACGCAGAACGCCGCGGGTGGTGATAATTTGGCCATTCTAACCAGGAGCAACGTGATAATCGTGAGTAAACCTGGAAGACTGCACCCCACTGTCTCTGTGAATTACTGCTGCACCAGCACCAGCCCTGCACTACACTGCACAACAACAGCTACCTCATCATTAACCATCACAGCACAGCCCTGGAGCTTAGCTCTACCTGTGGAGAGCTGAACCAACTCTGCTGCATTACCAACAGCTCCAGAGGACCTGCTCCGCAGCAGCGGCTCCATATAGCCGCATACCACAGGTGGCGTCACGAACATTAACTATAAAAACTATAAATCGCCTTCTATTGACCGCCCTGGGTCACGAACCGGTTCACCGCCACTGTGACATCTCCCCTAGCAACGACCGGCCTGGCTACCGAGTACTCCACGGCCTAGGGGGCGCGTCATATCCATTCACTATAATGAAGTAGCAGAGTTACTCTGGACTCCATCTGGCCTCTGTTCAGCGGTGTCCTTTTCAGAAGTGCACAAAACTGTGGCCAACGGCACTTTTATGCACGCATAATAAAAAGATAAACGCCGACAGATCATAGGCCAGATGGCGTCCACAATGCCTCCATCTACCTCATTATAGGGAATCTTCTTTCGGGGGTTCCTTCTGAATCACGTATTTCAGAGATTTACATGAAAACATGTTTTTTACACCGTTCCTCGTGCGGTATAATTGATTAGGCAACTTTATTCTTCAGGTCGGTGCGATTACAGCGATTCCAGATTTATATCGGGTTTTTATGTTTGGCAGCTGTCACACACTAAAATACGCTTTTTATTGCAAAAACTAGTTTTTGAGAGCTATAATTTTTCCATATTTTGGCCGACAGAGTCATGTGAGGGCTTGTTTTTTGCGGGACGAGTTGTCCAACAACTCAGGATTTGTATTTTTGGGTTTTTTTTAATGTCATTTTGCGCGTGATTAAATTGATAAGGTAGCTTTATTCTTCGGGTCAGTACGATTACAGTGGTACCACATTTATAGCTTTTTTTCTGTTTTGGCGCTTCTACACAAAAACTTTTATATAAAAAATAATTATTTTTGCATTGCTTTATTCTGAGAGCTATAACTTTTTTATTTTTCCGCTGATTGAGCTGTATGGCAGCTTGCTCTTTGCGGGACAAGATGACGTTTTCAGCGGAACCTTTTTTATTTTACGTTTGTGTCAGGAATTCCACAGGATCCCAATTACTCACAGAGACCACCCACTGTGATGTCTGGAGCGAACAACTCTCTGCTGCCCCCTATCGTCCGGACAATTGCACGATTGGCCGATGACCAATATAGGAGGCTGCAGGCTGTTCTCACTAAGTAGTTATTGGCAAGCTAGCAGTGAGCGTACGGCATACACACCACCTTCCAACACATGGAATATATGTATACACCCTCGTACCCTCGCTGCTACTTCACGATAATCCAGGAATGATTATTAGCTGCCACCACCAATCAGTTTTAAACACAGGTCAATTGGGCGCCTTATAGGTAGCATGTGGCTTCAGGAACGACTACAGAGCAAAAGAAACAGAACTATTAAATTTTATATTTAATCCTAAGGGAGGTAATGTTTGTTAAAAAAAAATATACAAAAGATTTTACAAAGGGGGACCAAACAGTACAGCATATACTGTTACACAAAATAAAAGGGATTAGTAGAAGAACTTACTATACCGATCGCAGAGACGACTCAGTTTAGTCGGAGGAGAGCACCCCAATTGATTTGGCGGTTCCGCGAATGTGACCCCTGCTTACACGAAAACATGTATCGCCCAGCAAGAGCGAACATCAATATTCGGCTTGATCTTTTCTTGCCGGATTGGGCCCTGGCAACACACTCCCCTGTGATGACCTCACGTGGGCTGGTCTCCGCCCTTCATGGTTATATTAAATCTCTTATTTCTGTGATATCTCCTCGCTGGATGATTGCAGAAGTTAGCAAGTGATGCCAAATTTTTTATTGCAATTTTAGCTTTCCTTAGAGATTAAACATGACATGGCTGCTGTCCGTTATCTCTGCCCTATTGTGTTACAGCTCACCGGCAGGGCTCACAGATCTGGAAAATTATGCATACTGTTCCTTAATTAGCCCCACCGCTAAAAATATATGTCCCTTCACCATCAGAATTATAGAAATTCCGCAATTCCATATTTCATTTCGGTGCCTAAGAGTCTGGAGATTCAAAGAGTGGGCAACTGGGAATGACCTGGCTATTGCAAGGAGTGTGATAGATTTCCTTTGAAGCCTAACGAGATGTTTCCTATCTCCTTCAATCTGTGTCTTAGTCATTACCAAATACACATCTCATTCAGTCTCTGGCCCATATGTTCAAAGGTGTCTATTCCTCAGACATGTCTCTTTTACCAGGAGCTCCATTTCGTATGGTAATTAGCCTGGATAATTAAGTTTGGCACTTCTTGTGTGCACTGCCACTTTACATAGAAGCAGCTTTTTGGATTGCTAGCTCTTCAGACTGCAAATGGTATAGGGGAGGGGGACAAGGAACAAGGAGTTTGGAGGGAGAGATTTGAGAGCTTTTTAATATTTCCTGACAATTTGTCTTTTTGAACGTGTTTTATTCCACTTTTTGTTCGGCGGTATGATGATAAAGCATTGTTTTTGCCTTATTATGGCTTTTTTATGGTGTTCATTGAAGGGGTTAACTAGTGGGACAGTTTTATAGGCCAGGTCGTTCCGGACTTGGCGATACCAAATATTTTTATGAAAAAAATAAACATTTATTTATGGATACAATATATATTTTTTTTATTATTATTTTGTGATTTTTAAATAAATATTTTTACAATTTTTTTTTTGTGCTTTTTTTTTTTTTTTTTTTCACTTTTTCTTACTTTTACACTTTGTCCCACTATGGGACTTTCACTAATTGCAGGATAATCGCTTGTATAGTATAGGGATGCAGGAGCATTCCTATACTATACTATACAAACAGTCAGTGCTGCACTGACAGGCAAACTTGTTAGATCATGCACGGTGCCGGATCTACCAAGTTTCCTAGCTCTGGTGGGTCCAGATGTCATTATGACGACATCGGTTCCCCATCATGGCAATGATCGAGACCTCGTGATGACGTCACGTGGTCTCCGATCCAAAAGCAGAAGGGCTTTCTTTCTTCTGCCTGCACGCTAAATGGGTAATGGACATGTAGGCTATTAATATCATCAGCTCACAGCTGTATACTTAACCTTTACTGGTTATTAAAATGGGGACCCCCCCAAACAAAACAAGCAAAAAGATTACATGTGGTCCCCCCCCCAATAATTAGTAACCAGCAAAGGCTAGGCAGACAGCTGCAGGCTGGCATTAATAGACTAGTAAGGGGTCATGGATATTGGTCCCCCTCCCAGACTAAAAAACATCAGCTCTCAGCCGCCTCAGACATGGCGTATCCATAAGATGTACCAATTCGGGAGCATAGCCTCTGCTCTTCCCACTTGCCCTGGTGCATTGGCAAGTGGGGTAATAGGGTTGGGGTTGATGTCAGCTTTGTACTGGCAGCTGACATCAAGCCCAGGGGTTAGGAATGGTGAGGCATCTATAAGACACCCCCATTACTAACCCCATAGTCATATAGTAAATAAAAAACACCCAGAATAAAGTCCATTATTGGAAATAATGACAGACTACTTTATTGAAATAAATACACCTCCCCCGTTCTTTTACTCATTTATTATGGAAAAAATAAAAAAACATTATATTTCTCACCTGTTCAACGAGTAGATAATCCATTTGTCCCATGACGTGTCTAGCTCTGCTACATCTAGATGGCAGCTGAATAGTTGTGACGCCCCCCCCTGGGCCATGTGTGTGTGGGGATACCCGGAACCGGACCTTTTGTGGATGCTGGGGGTTGTAGTCTCCGTAGCGGCGACCCGGTCCCGTGGCTCAGGGTGGTCAAACCAGTGGCAGTCTATTTATAATGGTTTTGTGATTAAATGTGTCCGACTACGCCACCCGTGGATTGCGGTCAGAGTGAACCGCCGCTGCGGGGCAGACCGCTGAGGCTGGTGTTGTGGGTGTGACGCGACCCCTGGGCCGCGCGTGTGTGGGGATACCCGGAACCGGACCCGTTGCGGATGCTGGGGGTTGTAGTCCTCGTGTGGCGGGGACCCGGTCCTGTGGCTCAGGGTGGTCAACTCAAATGGCAGTCTATTTATGTGGTTTTGATGATATTAAATGTCCGACTACGCCACCTATGGATTGCGGTCAGGATGAACCGCCGCTGCAGGGCAGACCGCTGAGGCTGGTGTTGTGGGTGCAGCTGAGCGTAGTATAACTCCCCACGGGAGGAGTATAGCCTCAGGGCAGTGTATGCGGAGGATGGGGGTGATGGTGCAGGGGAGCAGCAGTAACGACACAGAGTCAGTGATGCAGTCCAGGGCCTTTCCTCACAGTTCTTATTATCCAGACCACTTCTGCAGGTAACGGCTGCCCACGTCGTACTGTGCTCACCAGGTGAGGGGCTCGGCCGACTCCCAGGTAACTACGGAGCGTTTCACAGGACCCCCTTTGTGTGTCCTTTCTCTGGCCTGTCATACCCCGTCAGTGACCTCGCTTCTGTCCGGCTGCCTCGGGCCTTCTCTTGGTAACTTGGCGCCAGTTTCCCTGACCCTATATGGTGCCTTCCTAGCGGGTTTAGCGAGGGGCTGCGCCACATGAAATGTCACAGCCTCCGGTTTCTAGCTGAGGGTAGTTCCCCGCCTCCACTAGTTTCGGGGACCGGTCTCCCCCCTTTGGCCTGACCCTTCTACGCAGGTAGATTCGGGCGTGCGGTGGCTACTCGCCGGTCCACACCCCTGGGGTCCCTTCGTTCCTTGTTCCTGGAGCCTCCTCCTCTCCTCTTTCGTCCTTCTCCTTCCTTCTGCTTCCTCCAGTCTCCGGCCTCTCTCTCTTAGGCCTGCCTGCAGAGCAGAGCCCATGCAGAGGCTCTGCACCCTGTCTTCTACTCTTACTCAGAGCTGAACTGAACTTTCAACTAAGATGGTGCCCACCTTTTATACCTCCCTCTAGGTGCATCCAGGAACTGCTCTCTCCCTGCTCCTGCAATACAGGGTTCCCCCTTCCTCGGTGTTCCCTCACCCCACTCCAGCCAGGGACAGGGACTTTCGCGCTCTGCTTGGAACATATCGGTCGCCCTGTCCCCCGGAAATGTGGTGTAATGCATGCAGGTGTCGGGGTCCTGATCCACACTCCCTCCTTACCTGGAAGTGAGATATCGCACATCTGGATGAACCAATACCTCTGTAGCAACCGAGCCCTCGGGGTGCTACAGGTGCAGCAGAGTGTAGTGTAACTCCCCACGGGAGGAGTGTAGCCTCAAGGCAGTTTGTGCGGATGTTAGGGGTGATGGTGCGCGAGAATAATGACTCAGAGTCTCTGTAATGCAGTCCTGGATCTTTACTCACAGATCGTTTCTCCACGTTACTCCAGCCCGTTGTAACTTCCCGCGTCGCACTGTGCTCACCAGGTAAGGGCTCGGCCGACTCTCAGATAACTTTGGAGCACTTTACAGGACCCCCTTTGTGTGTCCTTTCTCTGGCCGTTCATACCCCACCAGTGACCACGCTTCTGACGCGCCCCCTGGGCCGTGGGGAACCCGAAACCGGACCTTTTAGGATGAATGCTGGGGGTTGTAGTCTCCGTGGTGGCGACCCGGTCCCGTGGCTCAGGGTGGTCAAACCAGTAGCAGTCTTTATAGGGTTTTTGTGGGTTAATGTCCTACTACGCCACCCGTGGATTACGGTCAGAGTGTACCGCCGCTGCGAGGCAGACCGCTGAGGCTGGTGTGGTGTGCGCAGCAAAGGATGGGATAACTCCCAATGGGAAGAGTATAGCCTCAGGGCAGTGAGTGTGGATGATGGGAGTGATGGTGCACGAGCGCAGCAGGAACAACTCAGAGTCTTTGCAGTGCAGTTCAGGGTCTTTACTGATGATAATAAGGCAGACCCTCCCGGGAGTACTGGCTAGCATAAGAGGCCTGGTCAGTCTGTGAGCAAATAGGAGTTCCCCTGGCCAGGTGGAGTTGTAGGCCTCCCTGTCTGTCTGCACTCTTCCTGGCTACCTTGCTGTAAGCGAGTGGAAGTAGCCCACGTCCCTGAGTGTACCGTGTAGTGCTCACCCGTATGGCTGGTGACTTGGGGCCTTCTGTTAGCCTCCGCTCCTCAATGGCGGTGCTGGTCCCTTGCTCGTGACTGAGCGAAAGGGCTTCTATGGCCAGAGGACCTGGAATCCCCTCCCGGCTGGTTTCTGCTGCTGGACTTAAAGATCCTTGCAGCCTCGGACTCCGGTGTCCGGTTCTTAGATTCTTCTGCCAGGGCGAGCTCTGCTCAGCTCCAGCCCCTGGTCTTCAGCTCCTGCTCCTACAGAGCTCCTTGGTGTTACTTTCCCTGTGTCTGGAACTAACTCCAAGCTCTGACTGTCTAACCCCGCCCCAGATCCAGTTTATATAGGGCAGGTTCCTCCCCTATCTGGTCTGGGACAGGAGGTGTTGCATGTTTAAGGGCTCCTGACCAGGAAACCTCCCACTTGCTCTCAGACGTAATATTTCTATTACTGTGGTAACCAGACCCCTGGGGTGCCACATTCCCCCCTAGTAAATTTTAGTACTCCGGGACTAAACACATTTTTAAGAAAACACAAATACAGGGTATAACAATAACATAACATATGTACAAGGACATTTTGTCTTTAAGGTCACGGCGCTTCCGTAACCGGGTGTCCATATCACCCAAGGTGAAGTTTTAGAACGGAGTAGGGGACCTGTCCAAAGCAAACCCCAAACGTTGGCCCTGGGTGTGGCTGCAAGGCGAAGCTAACTACTTTGGACCACATAGGGCCACGCCAGACAGGTTTTCCTTCCGTGGCCGTCTTCGCAAGAGGCAGCAAGTGCAACTATTTACAATGTAGTTCCGGTTATTCAGCGTCCATAACCTGTCAGTCCAAATAAACCTGAAGGGTAACTAGAGAAACATAATTAATAAACAGGCAACAAACATAAACCATTTTCAACATTTGCAGTTTACAGGTAAATTCACATTATAGTTTAAATTCTCCAGCGAGCGGGCATCTGTTCTCTAGTGCTCCTGGTGGACCTACGTAACCCACTATCTGATTCTGCACTACGGGGTGTAGGAGGTGTTACGGGTAGGCCTGGCAGCTTTCTGCGTACTCTTTGGCTTACTAGGGGCACGGCAGGCTCACTACTAGCAGAGGGTTGATTCTCCTGGGCTGCTGGTATGGATTCTTCTGCCTCCTGGGCCGGCTGCTCTTCTGACACTACCTGTTCTTCTGTAGGCCCTTGAGGGGCTGGCTGGAGAAAGGTGAGGACGGGTACCACGATAGCGTTGGTGATTTGTGTTCAGGACTGGGGAAAGTCTCCGAGTACTGTACTGATCATTTCTTCCCTTTCCTCTGCGGGTTGAGGGTTCTCTTGATCTTCGTCAGTGCTTTGCAGCTGCTCGGGACACTTTTTCAGTTGGTCTCTGGAGACAATGGCTGTGGTTTCTCCTCCATCCTTACTGATTATGCAGACTTTTGTATTATCATGGCTTGAGGGCAGTACTGTGTACGGGTCCTTCTCCCACTGGTCGTCTAACTTGTGGAGCCGCCTCTCTCTCTTCAAGACCTACTCTCCAGGTACCAGGGGAACAGAGGGAGCATGCTGGTTATAAGTCTTCTCTTGCCTTTCTCTTGCTTGAGACAGACTTCGCTCGACGCTCTCCTGTACTTTCCGATACTGCTGCTGCCGTTCTGTATCCCAGTCTGCCTCTGGCGAGGTGTCCTCAGGCGTAAGGATTCCCATATCCAGGTCAATAGGCAGCTTACCAGGTCTTGCTCTCATTAGGTAAGCCGGGGTACAGTTGGTAGAACCTACGGGGATGTGGTTATACAAGTCCAGCAGATCAGGCAGTTTTTCAGGCCACAGACCGCGTTCTTCCAGGGGCAACGTTTTTAGCAAGTCTATTACCACCTGGTTCATTTTCTCACATAGTCCGTTGGTCTAAGGGTGATAGGGCGTTGTTCTTATCTTCCTGCAGCCATACAGATTGCAGAACTCTTGGAAGACCTCCGCTTCGAAGGCTGGTCCTTGGTCCGTCAGCACTTGCTCCGGATACCCGTGTGGACGGCAGAAGTGCTGCTGGAAGGCTCTAGCTTCTGTTTGAGCCGTTAAGTCCTTGACAGGGACCACCACCAGGAACCGGGAGTAGTGATCTACGATGGTGAGGGCGTAGACGTACCCAGATTTGCTTGGAGCCAGTTTCACATGGTCCAGGGCTACCAGTTCCAGTGACTGCCTGGTGATGATGGGCTGCAGGGGAGTCTCCTGGCTGGCACGGTCCTTCCTTCTTAGGTTGCACGGGCCACAGTCTCTACACCACCTCTTGATGGCTCCTCTCATGCCTACCCAGTAGAACCGTCCACGCAACAGGAACTCCAGCTTCTTCCATCCAAAGTGTCCTGCTCGGTCGTGGTATGCCTCCAGAACCATAGCCGCGTCTCGTCTTGGGACCACTACCTGCCAGGTCAGCTCATGTGTTCTAGAGTTGACCATTCTCCGGCATAGCTTCTCCTTGTAAAGAAACAGCTTACTTTTCTCTTTCCACAGTTGCTTGGTCTCCTCCGGAGTGTCTGGGTCAAGACAGGCATCAGCCTGTGTCAGCATTTCCTTCACCAGACGGACTGCGGGATCACTGTCTTGTGTCTCCGCCCAGCTGTAGTGGGGTAAGGGATTGAACGTAGCAGAGCGCCTGTACCTTACACGGTGGGAATACAGGGTAATCCCATGATGGTGGAACGCAGGGAGTTTGACTTCTTCCAATTCTTCTGGATCTTCCCCTACGTCCGGTAAGTTTGGCATTCTGGACAGGGCATCCGCGTTGGCATTTGAGCGTCCCGCCCGGTATTTGATGGTGAATTCATAGTTGGACAGGCGGGCCATCCATCTCTGCTCCAGGGCACCAAGCCTTGCAGTGTCCAGGTGTGTCAACGGGTTGTTGTCCGTGTACACGGTGAACTTGGAAGAGGCAAGGTAATGCTTGAAACGTTCAGTCACTGCCCACACCACTGCCAGGAACTCTAGCTTGAATGAGCTATAATTCTCAGGGTTTCTCTCTGTGGGCCGTAGTTTTCGGCTGGCGTAAGCGATTACCCGTTCTTTCCCCTGCTGGATCTGGGACAGTACGGCTCCTAGCCCGATGTTGCTCGCGTCCGTGTGGAGGATAAAGGGCTGGCCGTAGTCAGGGTACGCCAGGATTTCATCCCCCGTGAGGGCCATCTTCAGCTGGCGGAAGGACTCCTCTTCCAGCTTTTCCCACCTGAAGGGCGGCTTCTGGTTTTTGGCCTTCCTGGATTGACCTATCAGGAGGTCCTGCATAGGAGCTGCCATTTTGGTGAAACCGGGAATGAATCTTCGGTAGTAGCCTACCAACCCGAGGAACTGCCGCACTTCCTTTATGCTGGAGGGTCTTGGCCAGTCTTTAATCACGGTGATTTTATCAGGGTCGGGAGCCACTCCGTCAGCACTCACCACGTGTCCCAGGTACTGTACCTCTGGTTTCAGCAGGTGACACTTGGAGGGTTTCACCTTTAGGCCATAGCTTGCCAGGGCGTCAAACACTTCTGCCAGGTGTTTCAGATGGTCCTCGTAGGTTTTGGAATAAACGATGACATCGTCCAGGTATAACAGGACCGTCTCGAAATTCCGGTGTCCCAGACAGCATTCCATCAACCGCTGGAAGGTTCCTGGTGCGTTGCGGAGCCCGAACGGCATACAGTTGAATTCGCTGAGACCCATCGGGGTGGTGAATGCAGTCTTCTCCTTGTCTGCCTCTGCTACAGGTACCTGCCAGTACCCGCTAGTAAGATCCAAAGTGGAGAAGAAGTTAGCAGATTTTAATGCAGCTAAAGATTCTTCTATTCTGGGTAAGGGGTAAGCATCTTAGTGTGTGACACGGTTGACCTTTCAGTAGTCTACACACATTCTCATTGTGTTGTCCTTCTTTTTCACTAGAACTAGTGGAGCTGCCCAGGGGCTACAGCTGTCCCTGATTACCCCAGCCTCCTTCATGTCCCGCAACATCCCCTTTGCATGCTGATAGTGTGCAGGGGGTACAGGTCGGTATCTTTCCTTTATGGGTGGATGGTCTCCTGTGGGGATGTGATGTTCTACCCCCTTTACTCGCCCGAAATCTAGCGGGAGTTTACTAAAGACTCTTTCGTACTCCTGAACCACCCGGTAGACTCCCTGTTTTTGGTGTGAGGGAGTGGAGTCAGTACCCAGATGCAGTTGCTGACACCAGTCCTCCATTTGTTTCTTAGAGCCGTTACCTTCCTCTGGTTGAGATGGAGGCAAGGGTTCTACGGCCTTTACAGAATTTTGGTTTATGGTGAACAATTTGGCTAGCGTGGCATACCGGGGCAGGTGTACTTCTCTCTCCCCGATATTTATGATGCGGAAAGGTACCTTCCCATGGCGTACATCGACCACTCCCCATGCTGTCAAAATGGTGGGCCTACTGTCTGAGTAGACGGGCTCTACCATTGCTTGGTAGTCTCTACCTCTTAGACCAATAGCTGCCCGGCCCCAGATCATCATCTCACTTTTCGGGGGCATGGCAATAGGGAACGGGTCACACATTCTCATGCTACCAATCTTACCACCAGATAGTTCCACTTGTTGCCGTTTCATCAGTGCCTGGATCTTTTTTTGGAGAACACGCTGCTGGCTGGAACTGGCGTTCTTGGCAACCTGCTGTAAAATGAGAATTATCTCTGCAAGACAATTTTCAATCACGTTAGTTCCCAAGGTTATTTTAGGGTGACTCTCATGACGGTCAATGTCCACAATAATCAGTCCTTGTGCCGCCAGTTCGACTTTACCGATTTTAATGGTCACCCCTTTGAATCCCACCTGCGGCACGGGCTGACCATTGCTGGCGATGATACTCAGGTCGTCATCTGGGTAGCGGGTTATGTCCGAGTCATTCCAGTACCGCTTAAAGAGCACGTACGGGATGGTAGTCACCTGTGACCCAGTGTCTAGTAGGGCACTCATTGGAATGCCATCCAGTACCACAGGCAAGACTGGACGTCCCCCTACGTATTTATCACGCCAGTTTAAGGGGCCTGATGATCTTATGCCTGGAGGTTGGCCCTCTGCCCCAGGTTGTGCCCGTTTAAATGACAGTACCTTGCCATAGGTCCGGGTTGATTGCAGCGGCGGCAGATGGGTTGTCCGTCCTCGTTGTATCTGTCGCTGGGTCTTCCTCTGGACGATGGGATCCTCCTCTGTCGGCGCCACGGGACGTCCTCCGGTCCGGATGCCAGCTGGATCTTTCCTGGAGGAGAGACCTGTAAAGACTGCACAGTTCTGGTTAGCGCGGCTACGCTTTTAGTCAGCTCTTGGACCTGATGGTGCAGGTCTGTAGCCGGGTTGTTGTCCAAAGCCTGCGCACCAGCTCCTACAGGCTCTGCAGACAAGGGCGCCGCCTCCTGGTGATAGGTAATAGCAGGGCGCCGGTGGGTTACAGCGCTACCCGGTGCCTGTTCTCGCAGCACCCGGATGGCCCTGTCTTTGAACTTTGCAAAGTCTAAACCAGGGTTCTGTAAGGCCATTGCACGTAACTGGGTTCGGTGGGCGTTGGATAGCAGACCCTCAATGAATTGCTCAGTTAACAGTTCATCTGCATTCCGCACACTGTCAGGGTCTGCCTGTTTAATGGCTCCCAGGGCCTCTTGCAAACTCAAAGCATAGTCTCTTATACTGTCTTGGGCCCGCTGCTTGCACCCATAAAATCTCATTTTGATCTCTGCTGAGGTGCGGGTATCAAAAGTGTCCTTCAGACAGGCTAAGATCTCCTTTACGGTCTCCTTGTCCCGGACTGACCAGGACTTTACTTCCCGCTGGGCTGCGCCGGTTAGCTGGCCTATCAATATGCTCACTTTCTGGCCCTCCGTCAGGGGGTATACTTTAAATAGGCTGTACAGTCTCTCTTTAAAGTCCCTTAGGGTATGCGACTCCCCTGAGTATTGTGGCAGCCAGGCCGCTCCGGGGATGTAAAGCATTGTGAACGGCATTACTGCGGCAGAGGCCGCGCTGGTGGTAGAGGGTCCCTCCGTGTCCGTCATCTTCCTCCCCCCTAGTTAAGTGTGGCCTACCTTCCGTCGGTCCTCTTCCGTAGGCCGCGGCTCCGCTGGTGCTGCTCCGGGCGAGGACCTTGCGTCGCGTCTTGGTGAGGGCGGGGCTTCAGGTCTCGCGCGGTTTGGACGTCCACGCCCCTCTTCTTCCCGCGCGGCGTCCCGAAGATGGCGTCCGATGGCGGGAAAACGGCTGAAGACGTCGGGAAATGACTGAAGATGGCGGGAAACGACTCCGGATGGCGGGAATCCTCTTTTTCAGGTAAGTATGAAGTCTTTTTCAGGCACGCAATACCCGTTTGTGGCGGGTTGGTCACAATCCTGCCGACTACGCCAAAAAGTTGACGCGCCCCCTGGGCCGTGGGGAACCCGAAACCGGGCCTTTTAGGATGAATGCTGGGGGTTGTAGTCTCCGTGGCAGCGACCCGGTCCCGTGGCTCAGGGTGGTCAAACCAGTGGCAGTATTTATAGGGTTTTTGTGGGTTAATGTCCGACTACGCCACCCGTGGATTGCGGTCAGGGTGTACTGCCGCTGCGAGGCAGACCGCTGAGGCTGGTGTGGTGTGCGCAGCAAAGGATGGGATAACTCTCCACGGGAAGAGTATAGCCTCAGGGCAGTGAGTGTGGATGATGGGAGTGATGGTGCACGAGCGCAGCAGGAACAACTCAGAGTCTTTGCAGTGCAGTTCAGGGTCTTTACTGATGATAATAAGGCAGACCCTCCCAGGAGTACTGGCTAGCATAAGAGGCCTGGTCAGTCTGTGAGCAAATAGGAGTTCCCCTGGCCAGGTGGAGTTGTAGGCCTCCCTGTCTGTCTGCACTCTTCCTGGCTACCTTGCTGTAAGCGAGTGGAAGTAGCCCACGTCCCTGAGTGTACCGTGTAGTGCTCACCCGTATGGCTGGTAACTTGGGGCCTTCTGATAGCCTCCGCTCCTCAATGGCGGTGCTGGTCCCCTGCTCGTGGCTGAGCCTCCGGGCTTCTAGGGCCAGAGGACCTGGAATCCCCTGCCGGCTGGTTTCTGCTGCTGGACTTAAAGATCCTTGCAGCCTCGGACTTCGGTGTCCGGTTCTTAGATTCTTCTGCCAGGGCGAGCTCTGCTCAGCTCCAGCCCCTGGTCTTCAGCTCCTTATCCTACAGAGCTCCTTGCTGTTACTTTCCCTGTGTCTGGAACTAACTCCAAGCTCTGACTGTCTAACCCCGCCCCAGATCCAGTTTATATAGGGCAGGTTCCTCCCCTATCTGGTCTGGGACAGGAGGTGTTGCATGGTTAAGGGCTCCTGACCAGGAAACCTCCCACTTGCTTTCAGACGTAATATTTCTATTACTGTGGTAACCAGACCCCTGGGGTGCCACACTTCTGTCCGGCTGCCTCGGGCCTTGGCGGGTAGACGTTGGCCTCCGTTTCCCTGACCCTATGTGGTGCCTTCCTAACGGGTATGGCAAGGGGCTGCGCCACATAAAATGTCACAGCCTTCGGTTTCTGGCTGAGGGTAGTTCCCCGCCTCCACTAGTTTCGGGGATCGGTCTCCCCCTTTGGCCTGACCCCTCCACTCAGGTAGATTCGGGCGTGTGGTCGCTACCAGCCAGTCCACACCCCTGGGGTCCCCTCGTTCCTTGTTCCTGGAGCTCCTCTGCTCCGCTTCCTTACTTCTCTTTCCTCCAGGCGTGGGCCTCAGTTGCTAGGCCCGCCTCTGGAGCAGAGCTCGTGCAGAGTCCCTGCTCCCTGTCACCTCTCTTCAGACTCAACTCAGAA
Organism: Phyllobates terribilis; assembly: GCF_046119375.1. NCBI lineage: Eukaryota > Metazoa > Chordata > Amphibia > Anura > Dendrobatidae > Phyllobates > Phyllobates terribilis. The sequence goes on along the minus strand of NW_027362771.1, from coordinate 528,160,189 downwards.
CTAAGATGGTGCCCACCTATTATATCTCCCTCTTAGTGCACCCAGGAACTGCATCCTCCCTGCTCCTGCACTACAGGGTTCCCCTTCCTCGGTGTTCCCTCCCCCCACTCCAGCCAGGGATAGGGACTGTCGTGCCCATCTCAGGGGCATATCGGTCGCCCTGCCCCCCCGGAAATGTGGTGTAATGCATGCAGGTGTCAGGGTCCTCATCCACACTCCATCCTTACCTGAGAGTGAGATATCACACCTCTGGGTAAGGTGCAATACCTCTGTAGCAACCGAGCCCTGGGGGTGCTACAGTTGCATGATACGACCATTTAGCCTGGCATCCCGCAGAGACACTGAGCTGCGCTTGATGGCGCAGCTCAGTGACTCGCGGTGATGGGAATAAAGTGAGTGGAGTTCATAGCCGATGAACTCTGTTCACCTCACTGACGTCAACGCAAGCGGGAGAAAGTTCTGTCATTGTAATCCAGTCTTTAATGAAAAGGAAAGATTATGAAAAGTCTCCAGTATAGAACTGGAGAATGATTAAGTCTAGCATAAGGCTAAGTGCACACGATGCAGAAATGCTCCGGATTTTTCCTGAGCGTTTCTGCATCTCCCTGGCAGAAACAACGCATGCAGATTTTACATGTGTTTTTCCTGCCAGGTAGAAGCGTTTGTGAAGCGTTTTAACATGACAACCCGCATGCGAAATTGCAAGCGCTTTTCCAAGCAATTTTAGCATCACTTGGAAAAGTGCTTGACAACTTGGTCACACTATATAAATCCATGCAGCCAGCATGGATTTATATAGTGTGACCAAGTTACGATGCAGCAAATGCAGCACGAATAGTAAAACAAAAGAATAAAATGGTGGAAAAAAAACAAAAAAACATTATACTCACCTTCCGATGGCCCCCAGTCTCCTCCTCCGGTGTCTTCGGCGGCGTTGTAAAAGGACCTTCCATGACATCATTTAGTCATGTGACAGGTCACGCGACCGCCGACGTCAGCGGTCCCGTGACCCCTCACAAGACTAAATGACATCATGGAAGGTCCTTTTACCACCACGAGCAGCCGAAGAGCCAGCAGCACCACTGGGAGCAGACAGGGGGCCATCAGAAGGCAAGTATATGTTTTTTTTCTTTTAATTCTTTTTTTTTTTTACAGGTACTATGGTACCCGGGTCTGGAGGAGAGTCTCCTCTTCTCCAGACCCGGGTACCATCCGCACATTGAATCGCATAATATCCGCATGTGCACATGTAGTGATGCGGATGTCACGCAAGTCAATGGAGGCGATTACGCCGCACTTACGCAAAATAATTGGTAGTGCGGATTTTTCCGCAATGATAATCCGCAGCGTAAATTTCCGCAGCATGTGCACAGCACATGCGGATCATCATTGGGGAACATGGCAGACCTTCTACCAAGTGATTCCGCAGCGGAATTGCCGCTGCAGAAACGCTTAAAAAACGCATAGTGGGTACACAATCTAAGTCTTATTGGCCAGTGTGAAAACTGCAACATTTCTGATTTTATTTTATATAGATAGTGATGTGGAAAATTGAATAAAAAAAAATTATATATTTAAAAAAAAGTTTCCATTTTAACAAAACTTTATAAAAAAAAAAAAAAAATTTGACACATACACCGATGACATACTCTCTTTTAGCACTGAGAGGAGAGGATGATTGGATTACCTGACATGACTAGGACAGCCAATCACTGACTTCAGCACGGTGCTACCATCATCACCGAAGCTAGAGATTGGCTGCAGCGGTCACATAGTGATAGTTGAAATGTCATCACTGATGGACAGCTAAAAAGGAGCAGCAGTACTGTCACCAGGTCAAAAATGATCAGATTTTGCAATGGCTCAGAGCGTAATAATGGAGAGCGGCCTAACGTCACGCCCCAGAGGATCCTGTGAGCCACACCTACTTGGTAAAGACTATAAAAATTAGCAGTAGGTAAAAAGGTTCATATAATAGTAAAAATAGTACACCTACAAGAAATATGAGCCTGCCTTCAATGTAAAACATCACTAAAGTCACTGGACCAATGGCAGGAATATACGGTAGAAAGAAAGAAGTCACCGCAAATAAAACCACACGGAAAGTAAACCAATGGAACGCTTTAATGCCGTCTTACAAATAATTCCAGTCAAATTATAATGGTCATTTAATATTATATATATATATATAATTTATAACTGAAAAGGGAAAAATTCAATAGCATCACCTCATGGCTCATGTGAGTGGATTCTCCAGCACTCTGCAGCACTGCTGTCTGAGCTGGACTTTAATATTGCACTTCTGCCCCCTGGTGTTTGTTGTAAGCATTGCAAGTTTCATTTATTGATTTAGGATGGCGGTTTTTTAATTGTGCACAATATTAAATTCTGCTTCATTTGATTTTTTTTTTTTTTTTTTTTAATAGCTATACATACAGTACTTTCATTATATTTAATCATGTTTTCATGATTTGTTTCTTAAATAGCCCTATATAATGCAACTTCTTTTTTAGAAACCTCTGGGAGAAACAGTAGAGAAAAGCTGTCGACAGATCAAAAGTGACAAGTCTTTGTTCAGATTTTATTCCTGCTGCTCTGTTGCATATTCAGATTCTTTTTTTTTTTTTCTTTCCTTAGGCTGCCATATTAATCCAAAAATATAGGCCTTTTTATTTAGTGCTAATTTTTAATGGTCATTGCCAAGGGGGCGTTGCTCACAGGGTAAGAATGCAGAACAGCCTAAAGACACGCCCCCAGATAATCGGGTGAGCCACACCCCCTTGGTAAAGAGTGTAACAACTGAATCTATATTAAAAAAAATATATATATATATATCTGGCAGATTTATTATAAAAAAAAAATAAAAGCAGAATACTCAATAGAGCAGTGGAAATAAAATAAAAGCAAAAACTGTCCAATGTGACCTAAGAACAGGTCCTCTAAGTCTCCTTATAAACTACAAGACTTTAAAAAAAAAAAAAAAATTGAAATAATTTAAAAAAAAAAAAAAAAAAATCACACAGTAATTATCTCATTGCTTCTTGCCTGTATATTAGAATTCATGTGCAGTAGACGGATGTAAATCTGTTCTCTACTGGCGTCTGTTCTGGTAACTACAGTACTTGCATATTCTACATATAATAACGCTTGAACATTTTTTCTTATTCTTAGAAGTCCGTGTTGTGATGTTCCTCCGTTATTCCTCCTGGAAATGTCAACTGGGCAGCGCCTTTCCCTTTACCGATAGGGAGTCTGATACTGGCCAATTGGTGATGGCGGGGTCAGAACGTGTACAGACACATCATACTGACAGGTGGAATCATGAGAACACCCTGTGATCAAGTTTTCATACACTGCCAGGAGGAACAATTGAAGATCAGTAAAAGTGTTTACCAGAACAAAGATGGAGCAGAACTGACAGGTCCCTTTAAAAAGATCCTCTATTTACAAACATCTGAGTGTTCTTGCTCTGCCCTCAGTTCAGACTTCTTGTTTTTCATTCACGCACTCCATCTTATATCAGCGATGGACAGCCTTCCCGGTATAACTGAGATAGCTGTCAGTCACTAATTAGGACCGCCCACTGGACTCCTAAGCCCAGAACAAGGAATTTTAACAAATAAATTCCAAGCTATGCGGAATCTTTTCCCCACAAACCTATGTCAATCTTTTCAAGAAAGAAAAGACACCTTGACATTTTAAGATTGATTTTTTTCAAGCTGAAAAAAATCATCTTGAGTAAAGAAAAAGCACTTTACAAGCTTGTTAGTTATTGTATTGGCCATCAGATGAGCCCGAGGTTACCGAAACAGTGACCATTTTAATATCTTGTAGATTCCTGCCCAGGCTGTTTTACCACAGGAAGGGTAACACCACTTGATGGGTACAAGATCATGTAATTGAGCTACAGTGAAGCATCTTTACTTAAATTCACATATTTGGGGCTAAAAATCATTTTTTGCAATAGGATTTCATTAAAAAGCTTAGAAAAAGACAGATAAGAGTTAGAATCTTTCCTGTCATTCAATCTGAATGAGCTCACTGACAGATTCTCAGTTGACTCATTTTGCAACCAAGCAAGACAGTGCAACCCTGAGGCTATATACAAGTTAAATGGTGCAAAATTTTTAATGAAACCCAAATGCAAAAATTGATTTTTAGCCCCTAATTCCTGCATTTAAAAGAGAAAAAAAAAACTATCCCCAAAAGCAGACAAAAAAGGAAAGAAGCTGGAAAAATGCTATTTAAAGATACACACACACGGCATAGATGCTTATTCGTTAGAACTTAAGTGTAATCTCTGGAGATCATTCACACTGAACAAATATACAAGGACTATAACAAATAAAAAAGAACTACTTCTTTATATTATGCTCAGACCAGCAAGAAAAGAAATTAAGGAGTCATTTCTCTTAACTGCCATTAAAATACACTTTACTAAATTACATTATTTTCATATCAGTAGTACATTTATTCTGTATATACAAGCACACGTCTTCCTCATCTCTATTAGACGGCGATTATCCTGTTCCCCAATTATCAAACAGATCCATTTATATGAAAAGTTAATCCCAAACCTTTATCAGGTTTTGTTTTTCTTACATCCAAAATTCTGTGCTTATTGAATTATTAATATTTTATTATAGACGTATTTTTCATACACCGCTCCAAATCTGCATATAAACACAGACTTAAAAAGATGATATGTTGATTCCCCACTTCCACCACCAGAGGGCAGACAGGAGCTAAGTGTATAAACAATATGCAGTGTGCTCCCTCTAGTGGCCACTGTAAAGAAACATTAAGAAATTATTCTGCACAAAATTGTGGATCGACTTAGAAAAGTAGAAGAAACAAATTGGGTATTCAAAGATGGACCTTTTTCTCAATCAAAAAAAAAAAAAACATACAGGAAAGGACCAAAAACTCTTAATATAACTCTGAATTGCCAATTTGTTTAATCAGAAGTTTTGTTTGCCTGGTGAAAATGGGAGAGTCTTGGCTGGAAAATATACCGAGTGATGAGCAGTAGATATATCACTCACAGCACAACTTAGTAGTTTTGCCATTCAGGGGTTTAGAAAAGATGGATGGTATCTCCTATAGGAGCTTATCATCTATATAGATTTGTGTATAGTCCAGCCATTGGAATCACCGCTGTTTCAAGTTCCTCTGTGAATATGTCCATCTACCACCACTACATTCACTGTCTATGGGACTCATAGCTGAGTGGTACTCTGCCATCCCAGTCCTACAGACAGTGAATGATCTGCGGTCACTACTAATACATACAGGAGACCCCATACTCCTCATCAATGGGGGGGGGCCCCAGTGGTCACCCCTTCACAACCCAGAGATCATATAATAGTCAACCAGCCTATAAATAAGTAATAAAGATTATGGGGACAACCGCTAATTAAAGTTTGCCGAATTTATACTTTATTTGTACCCTCCTAAATTCCTACTTCTCTGGGGGGACTCAGGACTCAGCAGCGAGGACTCAGCAGCGAGGACTCAGCAGCGAGGACTCAGCAGCGAGGACTCCGCAGCGAGGACTCCGCAGCGAGGACTCCGCAGCGAGGACTCCGCAGCGAGGACTCCGCAGCGAGGACTCCGCAGCGAGGACTCTCTCTGCTGAACATACTTTTACGGTGCTCAGCTGAGCGCTCCTGTGTGCTATATGAGAGCACCACTGCCAGACTTCTGTGGCGAGGGCTTATCTCACCTAGAAAAAAAAAAAAAGGGATCAGCTGTCTGAAATCTGACAAGCCAGATCCTTATCTCCCCCAACATAACCTGTCAGGGACACTTTTAAGACCCCTATACACACTGTTGTCCAAGTCTGGTGATATCGGAGGGCTCGGCTAACACTAGGGGGCTTCCAGTAAGCCCAGGCTGCACCAACATTATAAGAACACAACAGTATATAATGGGGTTATATAATTGCTCCAAGCACAGAACATGGAGAGAATACAGAGACAGACGTACGGACATTTGGCCACACAAGAAGAGATATCAGATCCCGGTACAAACATGGAAGTACAGATATATGGCAATCGCTTATAGACATGGTGGATATCAAAACCAGCATCCATTCATACAGGTGTTATATACCCTCAGATATTGGGGGGCTGACATAATCACAGTCATACGATCGGGTTTCTGCCTCAGGCATTGGGGTTCATTCAGGATCAGCGCAAGAGATGAGGAAGAGCACATGGGAATAGAAGAAATCTATGTGGGGATGACTCCGGTGGCCAAGAGGATGATGAGCAGGACGATGATTCCAACAATCACGCATATTATAGCGATCATCTTTGCATTTTTCCACCAGTATTTCCTGGCAACTTTCTGCGATGTGGTCTTGAAGTGCTCAGACTGAGGAAGACAATGATGGGGTTAATGGACAATGAAGTAGATCATAAGAACATTCTCAAGAGGAGAAAACAAAAAAATGCTATAAGTCTACACATAATGGTCTAATATGTATAATATATTTCACATTGGTGTAGTCTGTGAGGCACTCAGAAAACAAAGGATATAAAGATAAGATACAAACTCTTCTCTGAGAACAAACTCACTGACAGATTCTCAGTGAACTCATTCTGCAGCCAGCAATAGTCAATGCAACATAGAGACTATAAAAGGCAAACAGTGCACAATTTTTAAAGGTATTACAATTGCAAAAATGATCCTTAACCCCAAAATGCCACCAACAGAAATCTGAAATATACTACACGAAATAGCCCACCTGTTTTACTAAAATCTGCAAAAGCGTCAAAAGATAGACTGGGGTTGATTTGTTTTTGGCATAAGGACAAGACTACTGGTTAATTTCACAACACTGAACTGATGTGTAAGCCATGTAACTTGTTGATCACTGCTTGTCTTCTGGGTTTCAGCCAATAAGTAGGTTGCCAACTTCATACAAATAGTTATTACATCTGCGCTGAACTGACATTAGGCCCAGTATGAAAAAAAAATCAATGAAGAACCCCAACAGGTATGAGGCGCCAGCAGGTAACTCCGTGTGCCAGAGGGAGCAGGTACATAATGCCCAGGTGACATTTACAGAGTAGGAGACGCATACTCACACTGGCCTCCAGGTCCTCCGTCTTATTCCTCAAGTGGTCCAGGTTCTCTCCTCGAGCTAGGATTCGCTCTACATTTTGAGACATGATATTCTTCACTCCCTCCACCTCACTCTGCAGGTCCCTCACACGATCCGGGCCCGCTTGGGCCGAAGGCCCCGCTGTCTCCTGATAATACAAAAGAATAGTTATCATGAAAACGAAGAGCCAACCTTCAAGTCAACCCCTTAGTTATATCTACTGGTGTAACTGGAAGCTCTTGGGCCCCAATGTAAAGTCTTTACCCTACCACCTATCATTTATAACACTAGTGTCCTACCATGAAGCGGAGGGACCTTTGGGCTCCTATTTTTACATCTGCGTCCCCTATAGCTAAACTCCTGGTCATGTTTCTTAGAAAAAAACTGTAAGTCGAGTCTTGAGGTTACCATTACAAATTACCTCACAGAATAACAACCAGATTTTCTAGACGATTTATATGCAAATCTGCTTTATTATGCAAGAATGAAGGCCTCAAGAAATAAGATACGGGTTCCCTACCAACCACTATAGCAACAGTGCATCACGTTAATAAAATGCATTTAAAGAGAACTTATTACTTGCATTTTTCAATGCAGACCTTACACTTAGGGGTTGTCCAGGCTTATGATACTGGTAACTTAGGATAGGTCATCAATATCAGATGGGCGAGATCCAACCTTTGATAATGATGACCTATTCTGATTGGCGAGGTCCAACCTTAGGATAGGTCGTCAATATCAGATGGGTGAGGTCCAACCTTCAGATAAGTCATCAATATCAGATGGGTGAGGTCCACCCTTAGGATAGGTAGTCCATATCAGATGGGTGAGGTCCACCCTTAGGATAGGTAGTCCATATCAGATGGGTGAAGTCCAGCCATAGGATAGGTCATCAATATCAGATGGGTGAGGTCCAGCCTTAGGATAGGTCATCAATATCAGAATGGTGGGGGTCCAACGCCTGGCAACCATACTGTTAATAACATTCTGTTCTTGTGCCATCTAGATGTAAAAAATAAATGGAGCCATAACAGTACAGATCTGTACATTGTAGTAGACATTCCTGGACACCTCAGATCCCATTCATTTCAATAGAATCTGAGTTGCAGTTTTCAGCAGTGGCCGCTACTCAGGGTACAGAGCTCTGCTGTTCCAGCTCCACTCACTGTTTACATCGGTCCACTGACGGAGCTGAAACCAGCTTTACAGTGAGGATGCAGTGTGTCGGACAACCACCGATAACATATTGATGACCTACCCAAAGATTCAGAACTCCACCAATCTCATATTGATGACCTACCCAAAGATTTAGACCTCCCACCGATCTGATACTGATGACCTATCCAAAGATTCATGACCCAACAATCTGTTATTGATGAACTACCCATTCAGACCTCCAATCGGATAGTGATGACCTACTTTAAGCAATGGTCATCAGCATCATACGCTCGAATGACCCTTTAAAAGTTTAACTCTGAACAAAGACTAAAGTTTCATCGTTGCGCTATACCAAGGTACCACAACTTATCCCAAAACATTTTACTTGCCCAAGTGCAGTCAATGTGGAGATCCCACACTGACTTCTACTAGACCCCAGCGGGTAAACTATGAAATGGGGGGATTCAGGTACATTTCCGACTGTCTCAAAAGAATGTTTTTACTTATTGCTGTGCCATCATCTGATTTAGTTATGACCCTTTAAATCCTGCACTAGTGGTCAGTCCTACCATCGGTCAGTTGTCGGTCTGTGGTGCGCAAGGACAGCAAAGTCACTGAAAATATGTTGGTTTTCCTCTCAATCCCCCGCCTCTGGGGAGCATGCACTCTGTATGGAGAGAAGAGTAAGCGCCCACCTCCGACAGCTACCCTGCTCCCGTTATCCTCGGCACTGCTCACATCCATATCGGAAGATAAGTACCGCCAAATGTGTCACGTCTACAGATACCTGCCGAAATTAGTGCTAAGTACCCAACTTTACCCCCTTTCCTTCCCAGCCCAGAAGTGAGCGATGCCAATATTAACCCTTTAAGGATCTGGATTGCTTTCTCCCCCAATATTAATTGAATGTGTAATCCTACCTACAACAGAGACCTAAATAAGTCAGGCACTAGGTTTCCCGCCCCTGTAACAGTATGGCTGTGTGAATCCAGCCTTTGCTTTAATAAATATTCATAAAATGAACGGCTCGGTGGACAGAGCAATGAACGGGACGCTTAGAGCTCACATATATGTGGGGCTGAGGGCGGACAGAAAAATGAGGAAGGAGAAAAAAAATGGAAATGGTCGTTAAGAATGTGGAAACTAATCTAAGGGGACAAATGGAGCAACGTCATTATCGACAGGATGTCAACTGCGGTAATGCAGACAGCAGATACACACAAGGAACGGCCATCGCAGGGAGCAGTGGACTTCTCATTTATCGAAGCAGCAGCCTTACACCGCAGTGATATAGAGGGGATCTCGGCCCGACAATTTTTCTTCCGTATGGGGTCACCAATTTTTGATATTCGGTATAAAATTAATAACATTACACAAGATCAAACACAGCTTCCCATGTTATTAATTGCAACAGACCCGGTAAAAACAGATGCTACACTACATGCATGGTATCCGTTGGCATCAGGTTTTTTTGCACCCATTTTGTAATCATCCGAATGAGTTCTAAGGATATGTGCACACTGCGTCTTCTAGCCACTGGTGTACCCAGATAGTTTTTGAAGCAGAAGATACTTTAATCAAGTGTCCTCTTTATCGTTTTTGCGGCGTTGACGTCTTTTTAATTTTATATATAAAAATAGTGGCGCATACCAAGCAGAAGCCGCCTGAAGAATGGACCGGCCACTTCTTGGCTTTCAAAACCTGAAACCGTTAAATGAAGTTAAAAAAGACTGAACATGTGCACAGCAAGTAGTTTTGACACTGCTGTGCATATGTTCATTATTTTTCATGTTTTTTGAGTGCTTCTTCAGGGGGTTCCAGGCTGAATCCACCTCTAAAAACAAAAACTAAAAAATGGTGCAAATTATGCAAAGATGTCCGAGTGTTCAATCCCCTTGTAGTGTCCTATGTTCGTCTATTCTTTACCTTGTATATATTAGGTGTTATACCTATGGATATTATACTACAGAGACTTCTCGGACGCGATTCACATTATACAAAGTGATGCGCTTCTACCAAAACTGCCAATGAGAAAACATGGCCTCAATCCCCACAACCACCAGAATTTAGGAATGCAAACATCTGTGGCATCAGATGCTGGAAATGGCACATATCAGGTTTGGTTTTTTAACCTTGAGAAATGTGATTGATCGGCACCAAAACGCGTTGGGCCAATAAAGAACCATTTTAGAACACAAAAGGCTTCTCATTTACAGCACAATAGCCCGTACAACGCGACATCATCCTCCTCTACTGCAAATGGCACAGTCACCCATGCCTATCTGGGTACAGCCTGCCAACTACATGCCAAGGGGAATTTATCAAGAACCCACAGTCTGTTGGAATAAAAAGTGTATTCAAAGACGTTCTCAATTAAGAAAACTTTATTAAAATATTAGGTGAAGTTTTCTGGCATATAGTTTAGTATATTTCCTGTGATAGGCCATACTCATATTGTTACGCTAGCAAACTTCTGAAAGAGTGCCAGGCTCGGCACAAAAAGAGCAAATATTATACATTAATAAGATCATCTGTCAAGTAGTTTTATATTAATAAAGCCATTATATAGTGAAACATTTTGCAACTCTGGGGGAATAAACTAAAGGCTTTACACAACTCGTTTATCAGCCGAAGCAAATCAGTCACCAGTTTTTGCCACCTGATCTGAGAGCAGAATGATGTAAAGACAGGGACCCTGATTCCAGTGATATGTCACTTATGGGCTGCTAGTTTTGATAAAATCCTGTTTTTTTCATGAGGAGATTATCACTACAGGACTAGTAACCCTGCTGGCAGGTAGTCCTCCATATTCGTGAGCTCTGTATAACCCTGTCTCTACCATAGATTGGCGGCTTTCTGCCTATGCACAGTGTACATAGAAACGTGCCAATCAGTGGTGTGGCGGGGTTATACAGAGCTCTGCATTTAGTGAACTGCTAGATCTGCAGCAGATAAATTCCCTCTTATCAAAACTGCCGCAAGCAACCCAGTAAGTGATACATCGCTGGAATCAGGGTCTCTGTTCCTACATTATGCTGTTCTCAGATGGGGTAGCAAAAACTTGGTGACGGATTTCCTTTAACTGTCGGGGGCCATTAGTCATTTACACCAACAGATAAGGACGATGATTGTGACATGCAGAAGTAGTGCTGTTGCTTTCAAAGCATCCAGAAATTGTTACAAATAACACAAGCACAGGAAACAGGAAGTGTTGTGCTCCAGAAGCATCCAGCAACTAGAGGGGTTAACCCAGTCACAGGAGACAGGGAGTGTTTTAGCAGAGCCCCAGGGGGATTGTGGGGAACTTGTTATTGTAGTCTGGCTGAAGCCGAAGAGAAAAGTGGTGTTCTATCTGTATCTGACAGAAGGCAACTGAACAGGTTTCAGATCAGGAGAGAAACTAAACACCTGTCAGATAAACTCCCTGAACTAACAGTGCAGAGTATGATTGGGCAGGAAGATAAGGACTGGAATGAATTGTGTCACAGGGATCATCTCCCTTATCAAACCCTCCCCCCCACCATCTCCATGCAGGATAAAGAATGCTGTGTACTATCGTGTCCTTGTGAAGGAAAAGCCTGTGGTTGTGTATGCATAGAAGTATGCTGATAAGATTTAATCTGTGCTGAATTCTGCTACTGAAGAGACTGTAATACTGTGCCTTGTGAAGAAACTACTGTATTTTTACTGGAGCCAGTTGCTCAAGAAACTCAGAGTGTACTGTAATGAAGATTGTTGCTGTAATATCCCTGAATTGCACTGGCCGTGCTTTAGATTACATTCCACTGTTAAACAGTTGAAAAAGACTCTTGTCAGATGTGCCTGGTCAGCAGTTGAATCTATCGTGAGTCTGAGAGAAGCTGCAGTCTATGGTCGCCCTGAGTAACGGTTCCGCCAGGATTCCAAAGAATTCATGAAACCCGTTTTGCCCTTTCTGAACCTAGCGGCGTGCGTGTAACATGAGAATATCTGGTGAGAGCGCAAAAATTAGACTTTGTCTTTCGGATATCTGTTCACATTCTACAATCATTGTGTATGAATATCTGATCAATTCTCTGCCAGACGGGACAGATTACAATCAGATCTGTTTACACAAACACCAATATTGGATAGAGATTCGTGTAAGTACACCCATGGTCCTGAAAAAACGGTTGACTGTTTTGTATGTAGCCTATAATACTGTATACTGCGTTCATCGGCATCAGAAACTTTACAATGTCTGGAGTCTAGATGTGTAGATCTGGAGGATCACCTAGACTTGAGAACATTTTGGCAAACTCCTCTACGAGACATTTTATTTCTGTACAGCCTCAGGTTGTCATCAAGAATGGTTTTCATTCAATGACAGCAAACTGGTAGAATTGCAAAACGTTTCATTGTATAAGGAATATTTACTTTAAACAAATCATTAGCAGGAAACATGGAAATCAGAGTACACACAGCCTTTTCATATGGCTGCAATTAGTATAGGAGCCTCTGTATAAGGAGTGGCTGGGTCCAGAGGAACATATGTTTGGGGACAGGGGGCGACACTGATGTCCTATGGAGGCACTTCTGGTCACAAGAAGGGGAGGGCATGAGACCGAGCAGCAATATAGAGACGTCTTTCTTTAGTTTCCAAGTAATTAAATAGAAGAATCTTCATTCTTGCAGAGATTTTCTGCTCCTTACACAGAGTTCTTTATTCCACAGAGAAGTTTTTCATTTACCGTCCAAGATCTGGTGTCCCAGGCATGCCAGCAATGAAGCAAACACCAGCCCGGGACTGATCTTAAAACCAAAAATTTGCAGTTTGGTGTCATCTCATGACCTTTAAAGAGGTTGTCCACTACTTTTACATTGATGGCCTATCCTTAGGATAGGTCATCAATATCTGATCGGCCGGGGTCTGACACCCGGCAACCCCACCGATCAGCTGTTCTTTGTGCAGGGTACTGCACATCTGCCTCCTACTGATTTGAATAGGAGGCAGATGTGTAGTATCAAGCCCCGGTCACTACAAGTAGACAGCCAGCTCCGCAAGCAAGTACTTCCGGCCGGTGGCCGCCAACAATAATAGCCAGATGTCGCACCCCCACCAATCAGACATTGATGACCTATCCTAAGGATAGGCCATCAATGTAAAAGTAGTGAACAACCTCTTTAAGTTTCCTACATTTACATGATTAGATCAAAAAAGTGGCTCCCAAACAGAATGTTTCAGGGTTGTGGATGCCACTTCTAACAACTGGGGGCATTATTGGCATCCAGATCACTTTTTGGCAGTCTGATGGACTCCGGTATGCAGTTGTGCACAAATTTGTGACACTTAGTGGTTTTACATCGGCCCCACCACTTTTTTTTTTTAATCAAAGGTGAGGGGCTTTGCCCGAATTGGGCATGGTAAGCCTCAAAGTGGAGTAAATCAACAGCCGTAGCTGACTGGTCCCAACAATTTAGGAAGCTGTACTACCTCCTCCCTATATTCTCTCCCATCCTTCGGTTGAATTTTATGGACTTGTGTCTTTTTTCAACTGTACTATGGAGAAATAAAAATGTTGCCACTATGCACAAAACGTTCTGAGAGCCTAGTTGCCAGAACTTTATTGGTTTTTTTTCTTAGGCCGAAAGAGCTGAGGTTTATACTCCTCCCTAAAAGTGGGTGGTGTCAATCCAGTTTTAGTCATTCCTAGGGCAAGACTTAAAAAGTCCCTACTTTACCAAACAGAGATGCTTATAAGTATGGATGAGCTTCGTGTTTAGGAACCCAACTGTTGACATAAAGACCTGACCTCAACCCCATTTAATCACCTTTGGAATAAATTGGAACTTAGATTGCAAGCAGAAAACCTTCCCAGAAGCATGGAGGCTGTTGTAACCTTAAAATGGGGCACAAATCCATATTGCTAACCATGGTTTTTAAACGTGATGTCAAGGTGCCTGCATATATTTGACCAAAATTGGTGTTCTCGCATCCCTATTACAAAACAGCTCCAGCACCAAGAAGATACCAAAATGCTAAAACAACCATATCACTACCACATTTAGAGACCCTGTAGGGATTAAGGGTAATCTGTCGGTAGGATCAACCTTCCTAAGCAGTCTATATGGGCCTGCAGGTCATAGAAAGTTTAGTAAAATTATATCAGGGTATCTGTGATCCGATGCTTATTCCAGAGAAATCAATGTTCTTCTTAATATGTAAACGAGCTGTTAAGATCTATGGGCCGGACATAGATCTCCTCGAGAATCTGCCCCCAGAGAGATTATTTTAAATGAAAAAGGACACTGGGTGTTATAAATGAGACATGTAATGACTGACAGTTTGCTCTTCTGATCTACTGTCTTTCCCTTTCATTTCTAATAAGCTCTGGAAGCAGATTGTCAGGGAGAGCCATGTCCGGCCCATAGATCTTAACCGCTCAATTACATATAAAAAAAAAAGTCGAAATTGTTAGGAATAAAATATTGGATTGCAGATATCAAGGTATCATTTTATTCAGCTTCCTATGACCTATATACCCATCTAGACTGCTTAGGAGAGTTCATCGTACTGACAGATTCCCTTTAATTCATCAATGTCTAGTAACATGAATATTAGAAGTCATATAACACCGCAATTACCCCTGCTAGTCCCTACAGCAATGCATCTACTCAAGACTAGATCTGGGGTCTACAAAAGTGCTCCTTGTAATAATGTGGGACTTCGTAATGCAGCTGGCCGCCACAGTGTTTTGCCTGCACTGGCTACAGACATGTATAGTTGACTAGTAGGACTCTGACTACAGAGACAGTCTGTAGTCAGTAGGGGTTGGGCAGTTACACTTTATTGCATATGAACTTTTATCCTAGAAGCCACCAGCAAAGGTTATAAAGCATGACATGCTGAGGCTTGTAGTTCCAGAATGTCTGAAGATTCAGGTTCTTATACCATTACCAAAGATGTAATATGAAGCTGCTGGACCTCAATGTAAACTATACCAAGACTAACCTGCCCCCAACATCTGCAAAGTGCCTTTCGTGCAAATCTGCAACTTCAGCCCTGCCATATAGTAGCTTCCCTACTGTTTTTCACAATAGCAATATATAATGCTGGAAGTATCATCAATTACCTGTGCACAGACACTGCCAGTATCGGTTATGCAGGCAGAACTAGTTTTATGACTTGTTGTGTCATTCGGTGTTACAATGTCATGTGAGCAGTACACTGGCCACCAGAAATGCTGAACCCGTCTCCACATCAGTACTCAGAGCAGTTTGGATTAGCCGTTGTCTTTGGGGCTACTGGAGAGAGTGACTAGATGGCAATTACTGTATGTGGACCACAGAAAGTTTAGGATTCTTAAAGGGCTTTTTTAACAAGTTTTTGAAGCAGCAAAAACTTCTGGAAGAAAAAAGTTGCCATTCAGCCAAAGCTCAGCAGATTTTCCGCTGTATATTAGTCTGAGGTAAAGCCATGACGTTTTACAGTGCCGGCATAGT
This sequence comes from Phyllobates terribilis, assembly GCF_046119375.1. Taxonomy (NCBI): domain Eukaryota; kingdom Metazoa; phylum Chordata; class Amphibia; order Anura; family Dendrobatidae; genus Phyllobates; species Phyllobates terribilis. The sequence continues at coordinate 528,144,459 of NW_027362771.1, read as the reverse complement.
ACATGGGATTTTATGAAATCTACAGTACATGTGTGACATGCAGAAGTAGTGCAGTTGCAGAGTGTGACATGCAGAAGCAGTGCTGTTGCAGAGTGTGACATGCAGAAGTAGTGCTGTTGCTTTAAAAGCATTCAGCAACTATTAGCAGTAACACAAGCACATGAGACAGGAAGTGTTGTGCTCCAGAAGCATCCAGCAACTAAAGGGGTTAACACAGTCAAAGGAGAAGGGGAGTGTTTTAGCAGAACCCAGGGGGATTGTGGGGAAGTTGTTCACTGTCTGGCTGGAGCCAAAGAGAAAGGTGGTGTGTGTGTTCTGCATCTCACAGAAGCGCCCCTGCAAGTGAAAAGGATTCAAGTCAGGAATGAAGCTAAGAACAAGTCAGGTAGTGTTCCTGAACTAGCAGTGCAGAGTATTGTCAGGCAGAAAGATAAGGACTGGAAGAAATGGTGTCACAGGGATCATCTCCCTCAGCAACCCCCCCCCCCCTCCATCTCACTGTGCTGTAAAATAATGTGGTGTTCATTAATGTGCCTTTGCATTAGGACTGTGCTGTCCTGTACTACTGGGAAGACTGTGAACTGCTGTGCTGCTAAGGACACTGTACTGTTTGTCACTGGAGCCTGTTGCTCATAAGACTTAACTTGCACTGGCTGTGCGGCTTCATATTAAATGCTACTGTTCTACAGTTTATGAGGACTCTTGTCAAGTGTGTCTGGTCAGCAAATGAAACAACCTACGTGTCTGTGCCTGAGGGTCAATACCCCTGTGTGCCTGAGCGAAGCTGCAGCACATGGTCTATGGTCGCCCGGAGTAACAGTTCCCCCAGGTTTCCACAGAATTCATGTAACTTGTCTCGCCCTTATCTGAACCTAGCGGCGTGCCTGTAACACATGCTGCAAAAAAAGATCTGCAGAGGAAAAATTGACAAGAGCGAGTGTTTCATGGCAAAGGGTGAAATGTGCGGCTTCACCCCAACTTTTTTGCAATGATTTCCGCAGTGCAGTAATACTGCTGGATCTCCTCAATAAATACGTTCTGTGGGAACAAAGCTTTAACCCATTAACACATTTTAGCATCCATATTATAGGCGAAAATGAATTGCGAGTATCAACCAGATCCAACAGCTTCCTAGCTCCATGTGATACTGTTGGTTCGGGTCCCAATATCCACATTAGGGAGGGACTCGTGACTCTTGTATGGAGGTCTGAGCCGGTCATAGATAAAAAGCTGAAAGTGAACTTTCCATATATAGATTCATCTATAAAGATTACATCAGTGCAGTGAACTTCTGGAGTGCCGTGCTTATCTGTACACCATCTGAGACGCAATGACACGAGTAGACGGCACATTCTGCTCTGAGCCTCACCCATTTTGGATATGGCATCATACTATATGCCGGGGGGGGAACTTACAAGATATGGTGTGGGGGGGTGAAGGGCACCATGGTGGCATCACACTGGGGGTTCTTTAAGATATTATACTGCATGAAAGGGCATTGTGGGCATGTCAATGCATGGAGAGAAGTCTTGCTGTATGGGCACCATAGTAGGTGGAAACACTAAAGGTGCTTCATTAGGGCCAGCATTTCTGGGTGAAGTTACGGATGTGGCTTAGCTGCATCTATAAAGTTAACAAGGTGTCGGAGAGATACAAGACCCTTTCTGGAATGGATCTGCACAAATTAGACAATTTTGTAATAGCAACGGTATGTCAAGAGTCCATGACACTACTGTAGGCTATTGCCTTCTCTACAATATTCCCTTCCCGAGGTCTCTTATTGGTCAGAATGTCTTTTTCCTCACCCTCTTTACCACGGACCACAATAATATCTAATATCACTTCAGCTTTGGATGGGGAATGAGCATCATTGGTTCTGAGGAACTGCTATGTCTGCCATTTTGATAGTTATTGGTATAACTAATATATTTTAGCCAATTATCCCACAAGCTGGTTCACACTAGGACTCTCTGAGGTCTATGGGGTGGTTGCATGGAATTTCCCAGCGTGCTACAATTTTTTCAATAAACACGGACGTCCGGGGAAGGTGCGAGTGCTGCAGTCCGTCAGCGGCCGCAGATGGTTATGCCGCGTGTGTGCTGCAGCCAATGCAATGCAAGCACCAGGAGACCCAATGCAGACATCGCTGGAAAGGTGCCAGTGGGGAATGATTACATTTTTTTTTTTTTTTTTTTTTTTTTTATTTTAAAATGGGGAAAATAAAACAAATCCCAATTACTAGTTTTAACACCAGTTGTACTGGTTTCCCAAAAAACCTATATATGAATCTACTGAACTCCTCCTGCTCTATAAAGATGGTGGCAGATCAGAAACTATGTTCAATGCGACAAGTTCCCTTTAATTCCTAAAGGGAACCTGTCAGAAGGATTTATCACTATAAAAGTAAAGGTATGGCCATAATGGCGCTATTACACTGATTTAATTGATACCATTGTTGAAGGAATCCGATCAGTCATTCTTTTTTTAATCATGGTTTTAAGTTTTCTTCTGATGACATCTTCTGTGCATTGGGGTGGGCCTGGTGGGTTTGGGTCTTCTTACGCTCCGGCCCCTCCACTTGCCTGCTGAGATTTTGATCTGAGCATGCGCCGACACTAGCGCCATATTATTGAAGGCCCGAATCTCGCACCCAATGATGGTGGCGCTGCAAAATTTCAAAACGGAGGCAGGTAGAAATACAGGAGGCAGGCAGCGGGGCCGGAGCAGAAGATGACCCAACCCCCACAAGCCACCCTCAGGGTGGATGCACAGAAGAAGTCATCAGAAGAAAACTTAACACCATGATTAAAAGAGAACTACTTATCAGATTCCTTCAACAAAAGGTATCAATTTAATCAGTGCAATAGCGCCATTATGGCCATACCTTTGCTTTATAGTGATAAATCCTGCTGACAGGATCCCTTTAAGACCTTAGATAATCTGTTATAAGTGTCGCCAGTGTAGGAAAAGAGCCGTCCGACTAGTTTTTTTATTCAACTCAAAGCAGAGCTAGCATCTCAGCATGGCAACGCCGTATTACCACAAGGCTGCAGCAGAACTTGTTCTGCCCACATATATGATATCATTAAACTTCAGAAAACATTTTTGGGGTTTTCAGTAACAGTCACTGCCAAAGCTAACATCATTAAACATTACGACAGCCTTCAGGAAGGCAGCAGCCTATGATTAGATGACCGGACAAAACCAGCACACGAGCAGGAACTTAAAGGGGGTTGTACAGGAAATTAAAAATATGATTTGTGGTGGACAGTGCCCCTCCTGCTTACAGGTTGTGGCTAGTATTACAGATCAGCCCTATTCACTTCAAAGGATTTGACCTGTAATACCAGACAGATCCTGTGGACAGGTGTGGCGCCATTTCAAGTTGTTATATTTTTCTAATCCTCTAATAATAATTATTAAACAAAGCAATAAAGCAAAAATAATCCTGTAAACCCCGAGGTGTAAAGCCGACCATACTCTTTAGATATCAGTCCAGCCAATGCTTACTTGGCCAAAAGCTGTTCCTCCTGACCCCCTACATTCGGGTTTGCATGTCTTCTCAATATACAGAGAGGAGTCAGCCGTTTCCAGACACCCGTGTTGTCAGCTTATCCCCTCGGACAACAAGGGAGCGAGCACGGTGCAATCCAACAACTGGATTCTTCTGTCCCTAAATATTTGATGTGTGGGGTTTAGTAGGGGTTGATGGGGAGAGTGTCAGGACACCAGGATACACCTTAAATAGTCGACCAGTCCTGTCGAATTTCACAGGTCATCCAACATTCTTCATCTACATATGGGCCCCCTACGCACTGGGGAATTTAGGCCCCTGATTTCTATTTCTGGGTGATTTTTTTTTATATTGAGTAGTGTTTTTACGGGGCAAGTTTAGTTTATGATACATTTTTAGAAGCCGATGTGAAGTAAAAATGAAGTGCCGTGCCTCTTTGGGTTTCAGATAAGAGTTTTCCACATCTACAAGAGAACTGTATTCTACACATCTATGGTGCCCATATACCATAGACACCAAGAAGCAGTATGGACGCACCCATAGAAATGCATTACCACCATAAGCAGGATCCACATCACATAAATCCTTCAGGCAATTGTGCTCATCAAATCGGGGGCACGGCCTTAGTAGAATTCCTGTTTATTCATGGGGGGGTCCCTACTCATTTCCCCCACAAACTGTCATCTTCTAAAATAAGTGTCTGAAAGGAAACCTGTCAGCAGATTTTTGCTATGTAATCTGAGGGCAGCATGAGGTAGGTGCTGAGACACTGATTTCAGGGATGTGTCACTTATTAGGCTGTGTGCTGTTTAAATACAATGAGTGTTTTACCAGCAGGAGATCATCACTGCCCATGTGAGCCCTGGTCCAACCACGCCCCCAGCACTGATAAGCAGCTCACTGTCAATAGACAATGTACACAGAGAGCTGTGGTCTGGGCGGGGGCAGCTTTCTTATCTCTGCTACATCTTAAAACTCTGATTGTGTCACAGTTGCTGCACCCAGTAAACTAAGTGACACATTGTTGGAATCAGGGTCCCTTTTCCTACATTATGCTGCTCCCAGATGAGGTAGCAAAAAGCTGGTGAGAGATTCCCTTTAAAAGGTGCACATACCACTGAAACAAAGCCATCATTGTAAGTGAGCAGAGGATTCTACATCTGAAGAATCCTTCTTTTGTATAGACCTCAAAGAGGAATATTCAGTTGCAGTAAAATAATCTGGTCCTGAAGGTGTAATTACATCCAGGCCAAAGAAAGTTAGATAAAAAAAAGAACAAAAGCAGGATATATAGAAAAACATGGAAAAAAACAAACAAAAAAAAAAACGAGAAGATTGTGGAGGAAAAGTTTGATTAAAGGTAGCTTCTGATGACGTAGAAATAATGCACTGAGGCATTAATACTGGCATCTCATATGTCCATCTTAATGAGGCACCAAATTCATTAAAAGGCGCAAAAAAAAATAATTCAGCACTCCTGATCAGTGGTGTGTGCCTCGCCAGAAATGTTACTCCAGTCTAGGACTGGAATGAAATTTCTGGTGCCAAAAACATTGCCTTTTTTGAAGAATTTGATGCGGAGGTCTAACTACGCCCCATCCCAGCTCCTCCCTAAGTCTGTCGATTTTGGAGGAGCAGCTCAAAGCTGGCACGAAAAAGCCAAAAGTCGCTCATTTTTTTTCCGCAAGTTAGAGTTGTACAAAATCTTTGCCACTATTCAAAATACTTTATGTCAGTTTTCTGGTGTAAACACTTAAATGAATCGGCCCTTAATGCTTGCATCTCCCATAGAGTTCGCACCATGAAAATGTTCACATTACTCTGTATTTTGGGGTGAACTGCACATAACAGTACGTATCAGCCACAAGTGCACTCTTGGTGTCCAAGCCCACCAGTAACCAACTCCAGGGCCCCACTTTTCAGCTTTATGCAAATGTGACATTATCCTCAATCACAAATGTATATAACAATGAGCTGGATAGATTGTTACATGAATAAGATGCTGCCTTTGTCTATATATAGTGATTCATGTATATAGTGCCAAGAACTGCTCATATAAGAGGGTGGTGGCCCACCGGAGGATTCTCCTCTTCTCCCGTGGGCCAGTCCAAGCCTGTTTGCATGATGCCAGCCACAGATGTACTAAGATGGCAGGGTAGGGCATCGTATGCTGTAGATAAATCCTTTGGTCAAATATATAACCATAAGGTGATCCAACAACGTGTTTGGCCAAGTCATGACGCCCAGTACACAATCCAATGTTTTTACATAGTTATGCAATTAGCATAGCTCAGCAGTAAATGTCTGAGCATGAGTGTGCCGAGATTATGACACATTGGTCACGATGCCGTCTGCATGTCGGGTGACTGTACCATGAATATTTATGCCTGCAGACACCACACTCCTCATGAACATGGCCGGATTATGGCTCCATATTACTTCCGAAGACGCATATAAGGTCTCACTCTACCGCCATACATAAGCCTTCCCTAATACATGGGTGCACTCCATTGAATGCCATAGTATATAGGTATTGTAGCATTGCATTTGTGGGAGAATATAATTTATGGAGCACCATATGGCAACCAACAGCTCCACTGTGGAAGGGGCTCAATGATGGAGCCATTACAATCACCTACATTGGTTTTGCTGGTAAACCGGTTGTTTTTCGGGACAAATCGCGTGCTGTTTTAACAATCAATCCTGGGAAGGTTTACAGTTTCCGGAGTCTCCGCGGCCCCGTCTGGTCCAAACAGGAAATTTGGATGCGGCAGTTTCTCACTTGTGTGTTGGTGAGCGGACATGTTTACATGTCTACTCGTTCCTCCTCCGAGGTCGGCCGGTAGATCCTGATCTACTAGTCGGCCACCGCTGATGTCATTGCCCCGTGTGTCTGAACACATTTTTTGCATTGAGATAATACCATAACATTGTCACATTTCCAAGAAAAAAAATAAATGACAGTAAAATTTCAGAATGAACCATTATTCTTTGACCATTTCACAACGATCCGGAATACGATGGTTACGGTAAATTTGAAAAAATCCCGAACAATCAAGACATCTATGGACATTTACCTGTATGCAACTACTCTACGGATCAGATGAACATACCATAGAGGGTAGTGAGAACCGGTGCAGGACTTTGAGTAATGTATTGATACAATTTAAAAAAAAAAAAAAAAAAATTTAAAAAAGCAGGTTGACCTTTTTCACATAAACAGCGCCACTCTTCGCTTCTGGCTGTGTCTGGTATTGCAGCTTATCCTAATTCAAGCGGCAATAGCAGACACAACACAGACACATTAGACCCATTTTTCTATCTCCAACCAAGAATATTTTTGCTATTGGATTATTTTACCGCATCAGTTATTTCAATCAGCCAAAATGTCTGTTTACTCAGAAAATGATCTCGCTGTTATTTGCACCATGCTGGAATTTGCACTGAAACCTTACCCCACATATCACGTCACTGCGATGGAGGTAAATACACAGTACCTGCTGGTCCATAGGCCATAACTGCAAGTAACTTCTACTTACAGGGTCGAAAACCGCTATAAAACAATATTGTCCATGCAAAATGTCTCCATCTTCTCCATTCTTTCAGTCCATGAAAATTGGACTGCACTCAGATGTCATGCGAGTGCAGTCAGATTTTTCCACAAAACTCTGACATGCATGGCCGAGTGCGATCCAATAGTCAGATCTTATTGGCTCCAATGTTGCCAAAAATGGATCAGAAACTGAAACCAGTATATGAAACAGGCCTAAAGCAGGGACAGCCTTTGCCTCTGGCAACCAAATAATCATTTTTTTTTAGGGCAAGTTAAAAAATGCATTATCTGCCATGGGAAACTCCTCCACACTTTGTCTGCACAAGCCCTCAAACGTAGGCAGCTGTGTATCGCTGGTACAAATATAGCCTGAAAATTGTATTTTTCTGCTCATTTAATGATGTAAAACCGTCTACACGCAACATTTTGGCATTTTGCCTTGTGGGTGGATATAGTGTTTAAAAGGGGAGGGGTGTCAAGTTCCTAAAATAGGTAAAATTACAAAGTGCTTGTACAAACACGCAACTTTGCAATTTACTTGAAGTGTGGCTGTGAGTCCAGCACCCAGGTGTGATAAAACACTTACCAGAAAGCAGCAGCACTGACCGTGTCCCTGACTCTTTCCCAGAGATTTCAATACGAGCTGTAATCAGATTCCTTAACAAGCCGATATCCATTTTGCTCAAGGCAAGACGGACTTTTTAGCTATTCTTTAGAGTGAATGGTGAGTTCAAGAAGCAGAGGGAAGGAGAAGTGGCTCATAAATAGAGAAAGATGCAAATATCTCCAATAAGATATATTAGAGAGTTTCTTTAATTTCCTAGTACTATCGATTTATGCAAAGTTTATGGAGACAACTTAAAAAGGTAAAATTGATATTTGTCTAGGGGTAACTATACCACCAACTTGTGGGCTATAGCTTTAAAAACATGGCTATGTCAAAACAGTCTGTTGTAGGAAGTATAATAAATTAGAAATTACCAGAAATTAGTCCTAGACTCCAAACCAGCCACATGGCATTAAGCAATAAAACAAAGTGTCCTCGGCTTTATCTGCATTACGAGCATCTATGCAGAAACAGACACTTTAGTGTGGAAACTCTCCTAAAACGGGTTCTCCTGCGAAACATCTTATCACAGGGAGCTGGGACCTGCACCGATCGGCAAAACGGAAACTTTAAAGCACATGCTCAACCTTCTAATCTCTGTTAGAATAAAGCGGCAGTGCGCATGCTCAACCTTCTAATCTCTGTTAGAATAAAGCGGCAGTGCGCATGTTCAACCTTCTAATCTCTGTTAGAATGGAGCGGCAGTGCGCATGCTTAACCTCCTTATCTGTTAGAATGAAGCGGCGATGCGCATGCTCAACTTCCTAGTCTCTGCTAGAATGAAGCGGCGGTGCGCATGCTCAACTTCCTAATCTCTGTTAGAATGAAGTGGCAGTGCGCATGCTCAACCACCCACTCCATTCATTCCCTATGTGGCTTCTGAGCGCTGCGCTTGGCTTTTTCCAGCAGTTCCATAGGGAATGCAAGGAGTGGCGGTCGGGCACTACTGCTCCATTCCAACCCGTCGGAGAATAAAAATTTGCCTTTCTACCAAATAGGCTGTAGGTGATAATAACCACTTTAAAGAGGATTTTCAGTTGATTGTTGATCCCTAATATAAGCCATTAAAGTATGATCATTGGGCGCCGGACTCCTGGCACCTTTGCTGCAGTACCTAGCACAACCATGCCCAACATTGTGGCTCCATAACCCCTGGTACTGCAGCTCAGCCATGTTCACATATCCTAGATATCTGACCTCCACCAATTTTAAGCCATCCGCTGAAAATCCAGAAAAAACACTTGAAAAGGGCCCAGAGATTTAGCCCTTTTCAAGGAAAATGTTAGCATTTTGGAGGGTGCGTTCACAGATAAGTAAATAAATGTCACAAAAATCTGACATATTAGCTTTTGAACACAATAGAAATCTGATTTCTGCCCCTGGATATGCAGTTAAAACTGCAGTGTATCCTGACATTCAATGGGGCTAATCAGTGTACCACAACCCGTCGCAGTTTCTGGAAGTGCTCCACCCGGAAATTGCTTTAATGAGTTACATATCACTTATTGAAGCCGTTTGGGAAACTGCACCAGGAGAAAAAAGAAGGAAGTGGCTGCATTAATTAGTTAATTTTGCAAAGTTTCATGAGGATTTTAATGCAGTAATGCACATTTTTTGGGGCAAATATCAGCACTAAAAGAAAAACAAACATGAACATGATCTGGATTGAAAAACAATTTTTTGCCAAATTATTATTATCTTTTTAATTAATTGTATTTATTTTTGTCGAACAAGTCTTAAAAAAGGGAACCTGACAGCAGATACAAGGTGCCTGACTCATGGGCAGCATAGATCAGACCATGGCGGCATGATTTCAACCATGTAAGCAACTCTGAAACGCGGCAGCATTTCAGAGAAAAGCCTAGTTTTGATTCCCGCCGGGGAACGAGCCACTTGGGAGATTAGTCGGACAGGCGGGTCCCTGGTGGCTCCTCCCTGCCGCTGTCAAAGACTGACAGGTCTCTTTCTCAGTGTACCTATAGGAAGAGACCGGTCAGCCATGGGAGGAGCCACCGGGGACCTGCCTGACCGACTAATCTCCCAAGTGGCTCGTTCCCCGGCGGCTAATAAATAGTAGGCTTGTCAACGGCAACTTAGGCATAGGCCCTTGTTTACATCACGGTTAGTTACAGACCGCTTCCATCATGCCCGTTACAAGTGTGCAGTGTTTCAACGCAACAAAATAGTTCAAGGAAGCCGGGTGACCCAAGTCATCAATACTCTACAAACTGCTCGCCGTCTAGATAACCCCCCTGCTCTCCTTCTTTAAGACAGTTAAACATTTATCTGTTTTATCAGCGTGTCACGCTCCAGATGAGACATGAGAGGGCAAGGGTTGGGAGGACGGAAGTGTATATTGGTGGTAACAAATGTTTATATGTTCTCCGAGTCACTTATTGTATATCTGGAACATTTTATGGCTGAGGAGGACTATGCACTTGCGTGCATTGCAAAAGGTGAAATCCTCAGAGAAAATCCGTAACAGGAATCAATATACTGCAAATTGTCTAACCAGCAGTGCATTTACTCTGACCGGTAACAGGCCAGTAATGGGCCCCATCGACTATATTCAAGTTGTCTGGCGCACGTTTCCTGGTCTGTTAATGTGTCACCCCAGGCCTGGATGCCACAAATATTAAAGGCTGTGTCTGAGAGCAGGAGGGAGGTTCCCTGGTCAGGGACCATTAGCATGCAGCACCTCCTGTCCCAGGCCAGTAGGGGGGAGCAGGCTGCCCCTATAAAATCTGGAACTGGGGCAGGGTTAGAGAGACCAGAACCCACTTCTGAAGTGACCAGAAGGGTTCCTTAGAGGAAGGGACAGGTCAGCAGCAGCTGAGGAGTCCGTGAGGCAGAGGAGAAACTGCAAGCCAGGGACAGAGGCGACGAGAGCCGGTCCTGGCTGAGTGAAGTACACAACCGGACATTGGGGTCCGAGGCTGTCAGGGTTGCAAACCCAGCAGCAGAGAACCAACCAGCGAGGGATTTCAGGTCCCTTGGCCTAAGAAGCCTGGAGGCTCCGCCACACAGAGGGACCAGTACAGCAAGGAGAAGCAAAAGGTACCCAAGGCCCGAGTCGCAAGCCATACAGGCAAAGTACACGGCCAGCTCAGGGACGTGGGCTATTACACCACGAAGAGGGGGATAGTCAGCAAGGGCAGAGAGAGAACGGTAGGCCTACACACTCACCCTGACCAGTGGAGCTCGCCCGAATGCTCTCAGACACCCAGGCCCATTCCTAACCAGTACCACTGTTGGGTCATTAAAAATACCTACAATAAAGACCCTGGACTGTTTGAAGTGGACTCTGAACTCTTACTATTGCGGCCTGCACTATCACCCCCAGTATCCACCTACACTGCCCTGAGGCTACACTCTTCCCGTGGGGAGTTATCCTACCCCTGTGCTGCACACCAACACGAGCCTCAGCGGTCTGCCTTGCAGCGGCGGTTATCCCTGACCGCAATCCACGGGTGGCGTAGTCGGACATTCAAAACACTGATAAATAGACTGCCACAATTTGGTCTGACCACCCTGAGCCACGGGATCGGGTTGCCACTACTACCCCCAGCATCGTACAGAAGCCCGGTTCCGGGTACCCCACGGCCCAGGGGGCGAGTCATTTACACCTGTCGACGACGATGGGGAAAGAACGATCGGTAATAAGATCACTCTGTCCCTGTACAGCAGCAGGTTATCGGCAGCACATCCTCTGCTCTTCAAATGGAGATGTGCTGCCAATAACGAGCATTAATCGCCGCAATGTTTACGCCGGCAGATATTCGGGAAGGATTCGCTATTAGAATTCTGGCCTGAAGAATCCCATATTCATTATGGTTTCATATGGGATCTACCGGTGGTCTAATTTGTAGGGAAGAGGAATGATTGGCGTCTGCTGTCAGAGCTACTAGATTGCCCATAATTGATTTTCATGGGAGACGCTATTGCTCCCCACCCTTAGGGTAAAGGCCAGAGCTAGGCGAAACTTCTCGTAGTGCAACCGATTGATTAGAACTTTCCGCAGAATTCCCTACATGTGTTGAGGATTTTAGATGCAAAATTTCCTCATTGTTCTATAAATTCAGAACATTAAGCAGCAAATGCTCCATATAAGTCTGCAATGGTAATTCCTCATATTATTTTTGCTGCAGAAACACTTACTGATTATTGTGGAATATTTACACCCCACATAGCTACATACCCCTACCCGCATCAGATGGATCACCACTATAAGCATCCGGATCTCTGTGCAAAATCTGAAACAACGATATAATACTGGTATCCACTTATGTGGTCTTTGGGTCCCCTCAGACACCAATGTCCTCGTGCAAATTCTACTATTATACCTCCTGTAGGGCGGCAAGAATGTCTAGCCACTGACATTAAGGCTCAGTCTACATGGTAATGTTAGCCAAAAATCACTCTTTGCTGCGGTTATATAGCAAGTGAATGGGGTCGTATTGTGACCACTGGTGTATCACAATGGTGACATGCAAGTCACAAAAAATCAAAACCAATTGGATTTTTTCTACGTTTTTGTTGCGTCCCCTATGAATCGCATTGTGATCCCATTTACCTGCATTACACTGCGATGTAGCAGCGGCACAGAGCATTATTCGGCAATATGACCTGTATGGCCGTCTAGCAAGGAAAGATCTTGTATCAGTGGCATTACTCTAGGGCAGTGTTCAGAAACCTGTGGCACTACACCTATTGTGAAACTACAACTCCTAGCATGTTACGACAGCCTGCAGTCAACACATGTGTTGGGAGCTGTAGTTGTACAACAGCTGATTGCTGAATGCTCCCCTGGACACAAGATCTTTACAGGTTTCAGAATACCCGTCAGCTGCCTGATTATATATAAAAAAAAACCTGTACTTTACTCCCCTTCCCCAGGTCCAGAGCTGAATCTCCGCCGCTGCTCCGGTGTCTGTTATTGTCTGCAGCGCTGACGTCACGTGGACAGCACAGCGGCCAATAACCGAGCTCAGCGGCTCAGCCCAAGTGCCTACACAAGCGGCTGAGCTCATTGATTAGCTGCAGCACTGTAGAAGTGGCGACAGCTTCAAGAGGTAGTCACCGGAAATGGTTTTCACTTCACAGGTGTGCCCTGTCAGGTTTAATAAGTGGGATTTCTTGCCTTATAAATGGGGTTGGGACCATCAGTTGTGTTGTGCAGAAGTCTGGTGGATACAAAGCTGATAGTCCTACTGAATAGACTGTTAGAATTTGTATTATGGCAAGAAAAAAAAACAGCTAACAGTCTATTCAGTAGGACTATCATCTGTGTATCCACCTGGCTTCTGCACAACACAACTGATGGTCTCAACCCCGTTTATAAGGCAAGAAATCCCACTTACTAAACCTGACAGAGCACACCTGTGAAGTGAAAACCATTTCCGGTGACTACCTCCTGAAGCTCATCAAGAGAATGCCAAGAGTGTGCAAAGCAGTCATCAAAGCAAAAGGTGGCTACTTTGAAGAACCTAGAATATAAGACATATTTTCAGTTGTTTCACACTTTTTTGTTAAGTATATAATTCCACATGTGTTAATTCATAGTTTTGATGCCTTCAGTGTGAATGTACAATTTTCATAGTCATGAAAATACAGAAAAATCTTTAAATGAGAAGGTGTGTCCAAACTTTTGGTCTGTACTGTATATATATTACACACATATGCATATAATTCTTGTTCATGACAGAATTACGGTATATCCGGCCCTGCTGTGTGCTCAAATTCACTATGATCTAAAATCTGTAACAAGTCCTCCAACTTTTCGTAATTTATACTACTCATCCTGTTTTTGTGACAGTTTTATACCATCATTCCTTTGACTTTTGCTACTAAGGAATCATGAATGTGTACATGGCCTTATGCCCAAGAACATCTCATGGCATTTTCCACTACAGTACACAACATACAATATCCCACACACATAGGCGGATTATAATGAGGGCAATCTGGGCTACCGCCTGGGGCTCCATGGCCAGATTGCCCTCATCATAATATGTGCGGCGCCGCAGCACATACCGGCAGTCAGAGGCGGGGGGCCCCCGGACCGCTCCCCCAGCAGCGGCGCACTGCCGCTGCTTCTTCTTCAGCCGGGCCACGTCACTGCTAGGAGACAAGGCCCTGTGCGCAACTGTGTCTGTTGGTATGATGTCACGCAGTGCGCGCCCTGCACTGCTACTTACCACCAGAGAGGAGCTGGACGACGGGAGCCAGGGATGGTGAGTGAGTGTGTGCATGACTGCGTGCTGTCTCCCGTTGTCTCTGGGGGGGGGGGGCGTGCGGCCCCCTGCTGTGTATAGATGGCCACGTGCGGCCCCCTGCAGTGTATAGATGGCCACGTGCGGCCCCCTGCAGTGTATAGATGGCCACGTGCGGCCCCCTGCAGTGTATAGATGGCCACGTGCGGCCCCCTGCTGTGTATAGATGGCCACGTGCGGCCCCCTGCAGTGTATAGATGGCCACGTGCGGCCCCCTGCAGTGTATAGATGGCCACGTGCGGCCCCCTGCAGTGTATAGATGGCCACGTGCGGCCCCCTGCTGTGTATAGATGGCCACGTGCGGCCCCCTGCTGTGTATAGATGGCCACGTGCGGCCCCCTGCTGTGTATAGATGGCCACGTGCGGCCCCCTGCTGTGTATAGATGGCCACGTGCGGCCCCCTGCTGTGTATAGATGGCCACGTGCGGCCCCCTGCTGTGTATAGATGGCCACGTGCGGCCCCCTGCTGTGTATAGATGGCCACGTGCGGCCCCCTGCTGTGTATAGATGGCCACGTGCGGCCCCCTGCTGTGTATAGATGGCCACGTGCGGCCCCCTGCTGTGTATAGATGGCCACGTGCGGCCCCCTGCTGTGTATAGATGGCCACGTGCGGCCCCCTGCTGTGTATAGATGGCCACGTGCGGCCCCCTGCTGTGTATAGATGGCCACGTGCGGCCCCCTGCTGTGTATAGATGGCCACGTGCGGCCCCCTGCTGTGTATAGATGGCCACGTGCGGCCCCCTGCTGTGTATAGATGGCCACGTGCGGCCCCCTGCTGTGTATAGATGGCCACGTGCGGCCCCCTGCTGTGTATAGATGGCCACGTGCGGCCCCCTGCTGTGTATAGATGGCCACGTGCGGCCCCCTGCTGTGTATAGATGGCCACGTGCGGCCCCCTGCTGTGTATAGATGGCCACGTGCGGCCCCCTGCTGTGTATAGATGGCCACGTGCGGCCCCCTGCTGTGTATAGATGGCCACGTGCGGCCCCCTGCTGTGTATAGATGGCCACGTGCGGCCCCCTGCTGTGTATAGATGGCCACGTGCGGCCCCCTGCTGTGTATAGATGGCTACGTGCGGCCCCCTGCTGTGTATAGATGGCCACGTGCGGCCCCCTGCTGTGTATAGATGGCCACGTGCGGCCCCCTGCTGTGTATAGATGGCTACGTGCGGCCCCCTGCTGTGTATAGATGGCTACGTGCGGCCCCCTGCTAGGTATAGATGGCTACGTGCGGCCCCCTGCTAGGTATAGATGGCTACGTGCGGCCTCCCGCTGTGTATGGGAGGATTGTGGCAGCTCATATTCTGTGTAGGGTCTCATACTGTATATAGGGGGATGTCAGCATACTTAATTGTGCTCAATATTAAGTCATACAATTAATGTAAAAAAAATTATAATATATTAATATTGTGCCAAATTAATTTCACGTGAACTATCACATGATCTATCACAGGGAATCATGTGACATGTCACGTGATACATCAGGTGTGTGTGTGTGTGTGTGTGTGTGTTTGTGTGTGTGTGTGTGTGTGGCCCTTGCTACTCGTAATCCACCCCTGCCCACACACAGAGGCTGCGCATTCTTCAAGGGTTATTCCCAAAATAGTAAGTTATCCCATAGTCATAGGATAGGGGATTGCTTATTGATCGCTGGCGGTCCCACCTGTCCTAAGAACAGGTCTCTGGATCCCAGGAATCCCATTTTGGATAGGACTTAGGGGCGTATGATTGACCTCAGTTTTAGGCGGCAATCCCATATATAACAAATGAAGCCGAGAACAGCGCCCTGCTAATTCCTTCAATCCCATACATGAAGAATGGATAGAAGGTCGGGAATGCGCTCTGCAGCTCGATTCAGGATGGGGCTCCGCAGCGCCTGCTTCCTGGAGTCCAGAGACCCGTTCTTGGGATCGCCGGTGTCTCTGTGGTCGGGATATAGGAGATTATTCCTAAAATGGTACATTATCTGCACGGCCTCTGTCCTAGTGTGGGATTTTCTGTGTGTACTGTAGCAGAAAATGCCACAGAGACGTCCTTGGGCCTGAGGGCATGTACACATTCACGCTTCTGCCATGTACTCTTGAACAACCATAACACAAAGGAATGATCATACAAAACTGTCAGACACCGGATGTGATGAGGAGTCCTAGGAACGACGACTACTTTATGGACTTGTCACAAATTTAGCACCCTAATGAACCGTATACACAGCAATGCCGGATATACCATAATTAGCGATGAGTACAAGTGCGGATATACCGTAATTAGCGATGAGTACAAGTGCTCGTTACTTGAGTTTGCCGAGGATGCTCGGGTACACACTGAGTATCGTGGGTGCTCAAGTGACATGTTCGAGTCCCCGCGGCTGCATGTTTCGCAGCTGTTAGCCAAAAAACATGCGGGGATTGCCTGACAAACACGGGAAATCCCCACATGTTTTGTGGCTCTCTAACAACCGCGAAATATGCGGCCGCGGGGATTCGAACATGTGACTTGAGTAACGAGCACTTGCGCTCATCACTAACCGTGATTTTATTATTAGCTGGAATTATATATTCAATATGGGATTCTGCAGAACCCTGTTCTCCGGATACAGAGCCCTAGCGAGTCATAACGTACTATCTTGTGAATAACCCTTTAAGCAATGCTGTGTTACTGTCGTCTGATGTATTATTCTCTCTACTCACTTTAATGCGAAAAACGAAAAAAAAATTTGATATATTTTCTCAGTTTTAAAATGTATCTTATAATAGGAAACTTTCCGGAAGATTTTTTTTTATATATACACTTTAAACACACGCACGCCTGTTAGGTTTTTATATATACACTATAACATTCCTTTAGGTATATATAGGACGAGGGCACCCGATTTATGTGTTGTGACGTAGACAAGTTGGCCACACCACCGCCTTTTGCTCATTCGACAAGCACGTTCTTCAGTAATAACTTCTTTACTTATATGAGAACACAAAGAACATTAAGCCAAAGGAAGCAGATAAGGGGATGACGCTATGCAAACACATGGATATTTCTGTGTTACGCAAGACTCAATATGGATTTTATTTTATTTTTTATTATTCTCACATCACGGGATAATCATCGCCATTACTTATTTCACGAAAGGAAACAGTTAAGATCCATCTCTGATAAAATGAGTTGCGGTCTGATGGGTTTTCAATTCTCCTCTGATCAGGCCATGCATAGAAATTTCATTACCAAATTTGCCTAATAATACAAAGCCTCCGAGGCCAGCTGCATGTGACTATAATATAGGCACAAATCTGGGCCTATCCGCCTGCCTAATAACCCGAACTAACAGAATTATAGGTCCCTAATTAGTTCAGGTCATGGTTGGGCGGAGATTTTCACCCATATTACTAGCACAAAAGAGCACCTGCATTTAGGTTATTCAATGGATCTGTTCAAATCATTTTATAAAATAAAATAAAAAAATCACAACGTGCACTAGACTTTTTGAGATTTTGGATGAAACTCACCTATCCAAGTCTATGAGCACACAAAAAAAAAAAAGAAGAAACAGATCCCATATGGATTAACCATATATCATCCGATTTTTAGGGATGCATTGCCATTATTAAAAGGGGTTGTCCAGGACTTTTTATTCATTGCCTATCCTTAGGATAGGTCATCAATATCAAAATAGCTAAAAGGATGCCGTGGTGTTAGCAGACCTGGAGACCAGCCGTGATGGAAGGCAGGATCAGCCAGGCGGTGGCACGTCAGTAAGGTGGCAGCTAGTGAGGGCTCCCTCGCAATGTTTCACTAGGGTGCAATGGCCACAGCGAAACACATTGACCCATGTGGCCCTGTACCAGGAAGATGAGGTTACCCAATTTGTCCTGTTGATCTCCAACATTCACACATATAACGTGTCGCCGTCCATCACCACCAAGAACAAACCTCTCTATTGTGCAGAAAACAACAAGCTTTATTCATGATATCCTCTGTATATAAGTTTTATTGGCAACAAAAAGGACTCCATTTCTAAAAACTTCTCTGGTTTCCTCATCGTGGGTTTAGGCCAATATTCGGTCAGTATTTTTTCCTCAGGAGCCAAAACCAGGTGAAGAACAATCAGAGAAAAGGTATAATAGAAACAAGTCAGCAATTCTGCATTTATCACCCGCTTCTGGTTTTGGCTCCCACTCCTGAGAAAAAATACTGACCGAATACTGGTAGGTCAGTGGGGCCATGGCCTTAAAAGGGGTCCGGCGCTCCACAAATTGTGGTAGAGCTGAACTTGAAGGTGTCCACAGCATCAACATAACCACATACACCCAGCCAGGACCCCCGTTTTCATGTAGTGTGTCAGGGCGTGGAAGACGAGTACCTCGCCCACGTCTACTGCCCCATGCCATGTTAAACTATAGTAGCTTAGGATAATCACCCAGTGGGGTCAACGCAGAGCCATACTTTGAAAATCTAGGACCCAAGTGAATATACTATTTTTAAATTAGGCCAGGGCAACATGGCAACTCATGGCTGAGGCCCGCAACATCTCATGGTAGCAATAATGCTGTTGTGGCAATGTGTTGGACGTATGATCACATTCATTATTATTAGGTGCGATGTAGCAGGACAATATTGCGATGTCATTTTTCGCAGCCATACGTTGCCACGTAGGATCATACTGGGCCCTTTTCTTCAGATAAATGCGGGCCCCAAAGCCATCTCAAGAGCGAGACTTTTCTCGTGGCCCTGTCAGTGGACTGATGATTGAAATTTCATGGCTCTCTCCATTGACGTCTAAAGTGGCACAAGTATGTTTGGCCATTTTTTAAATTTTTGAATGGAGATAGCCCCGAGTGGGCAGCCAACCTCACCATTCCTGGCGGCGAGAATAGGTGCAGGACCCACATCTATCATTTCTGGGTGTACCATTAAGACCATGAGTAGTTTTAACGTCATGTGATAAAATATTTCATAGAAAAATTGTCAGCCATACAGTAGCAAGGAGGAACATGGTAGAAGATTATCTACTGGGGGAACAAAAGATAGATTTTACAACTCCTGCAGGTGCCATCACCCTCCTGCCCTGGCCTCCTAAAGGCCACATCTACCCATCAATGCAGAGATATATGAACGCCCATGTAACTCCGCATGTTTTCTGTTCTGGAATCTGGGAAAGCTGGGTGACAAGCATTATGTTAGCAGCGATGGAGGCCTTATAACTTGTCAACCAACATTTGGAGAAGCATATCTAAGAGCAGCAGAAAACAAAATGTACATTAATAAAACTTGTGTAAACCAGCTATGGATGACAACCCAGCTTTCTCCGGAATACATACGATGGCATTTTTAATAACTAAGCAGAAGGGCGAGGAAGTTCTATAAATACAAGGTAGAAGGTCCAATGTCTCATTTCTGGCCACGAAGGGGTGGCGGGACACTGCTTGCCTTGTGTGTCACCATCAAATAACCTGACGTCATTGCACGCACGCACCTAATCTGTGTCCTGGAAAGTCTACTGTGTTTTAGCCGCCACATAATGGTGTGTTAACTCTATCATTGCCAGACATATAGGGCCTTTTATATAGAGACAAAGACAAGACATAATGGCGGTGACATAAGACTCCTTGTAGAGAGGTCTTTCATTGCTTCTGTGGAGGAATCTGGACCCTGATTGTTATAGGATGGGTCGAGCAGGAAGTCATCCCATATACAGGAGCAGGTGTACAGCAGCTGTGCGCCTGACGACAGCGTACGGCCAGCTCCTAGCAATATACACAATGCCCGGGGTAAACAGGCAAAGTCCAAAAGTTCCTGCTGTCGAATATCCTCCATTACAGATCCCAATCTGCTACATAAGCAAGCACCATGACCAAACAGAACGATATGTCCCCGGTCACAAGCTCGGTCCTTGTTTATAGGAGTGTCAGCATACTAAGGCTTGCAATGTTGTAATATGGCTTGACGACTTGGCTTTCAATCTTCAGTGGAACTTAAGTCTCAGCATTTTGGATCACGATAGCTGCACAGTTTCCCTAACCCACCTTTCTTGTTTTTTTGCATCTTAAGGTATGTTCACATGGAGTTTTTTACACTCCAAATCCAGATAAAACTCCATCTAAACATCCCTTTAAGCAGGACCTGGCGCTTCCATTGTCCTCCTAACCTCACTTTTCTGAAATCCTTAATCCTAGTCTTGGGTTTCCTGTCACCAGTTTTCGCAGTTCTATCTGTAGATCACCTGCCCATACACCTGTCCCACCTTGGTAGACCATACATTCCACCACCCACCATCTCAAGCCTTCTAGTTCTCCCATGTGTCTACCAACCCCCAGTCTGTGTCCAGCACTCACCGGCCTTCTGTCCATGTCTGTTCTTCTGTCTCTCTCGGTCCCTGAGTGTCTCTGAGTTTGCAGCAGTCTCTTCCTGTTGTGAGTGACTTATGAAACTAGACCTTCCTGTTCTGCACTTGTCTTCTCTCCACCCTTCTTCATAGAGGGAGTGGTGTGAGGAGTTCCCCTTCCTTCAGGTAGAGCTCCTGCTCCATCTCACCTGCTGTCCAAGTTATTAGAGGAATGCAGTCACGCAATGTCAAACATTTCCGCACCAAAGAGCAAATTCCAAAACTCATCGGTACAAATAAGTCCTTTCATGCTGCGAGCAGAAAAAAAAATCTGCATTTATAAGGGTTGTTTCACACTTTTTTTTTTTTGCTGTTTGCTACAAACAATACTCTTTCTGTTTGGATGCTTTTCTGGCATATTTTGGGTTTCTAAGCATAGTTTCCAAAATGCAGCATGCCCTAGTTATAGGTTTTTTTTTCTGTTTTTTTTTCCAACAGGCTTTTTGTCATAGGAAATAACTGATTAAAAACATGCTAAAACGTGTAGATAAAAATTTAAAAGAAAAACATAAAAAAATGCATGAAATTTGTGACAATTTTTACAAGAAAAAAAACAACATTTCCCCAGCAAATCTGGTGCAGCAAAATCCATACGTATTTACTGCAGATTTCACTCTGCTTTTTTTGTTCTTTTTTTTTTTTTTTTTTTTTTTACAAATTTACATTTTTTTCTTTAATTTTTACTATTTTTGCAGAATAAAAAAAATGCTTTTGGTCAGCTGTGTTCACACCCAGCTTTAATCCACAGCATCCATGTGTCACTGAGGCCTTTCCACTTTTTTCTGAACAATCACTTAATCTTGCATGGAAACAGCTGTTTCCCTGCCAGATATAAGGCTCCCATTAATTATAATTATTTGTGGGGGGGGTTTTTAAGACTGTCTTCTTTTTTGCCCTGTTATATTGGATGCCATTTTTTATATGATTCTCCAAGTCAGTATGATTATGCAGATACCAAATTTTGGTACTTCGATTTTTTTCTCGTTTCGCCACTTACTGATCGGATTAATTTATTTTATATTTTGATAGATCAGACTTTTCTGAATGCGGCGTTACCATGTGTATTTTTTTTCCAATTGTTTTATTTTTAATGGGGCTAAAAGGGGCTGTTTGAACTTTTCTATTTTTTTTTCTTTTTCCATTTTTTCTGTCTTTTTAGTGTATTTAATAGTCACCTTTAGGGGACTATTAGCTGTGATTGATCGCTTGTACTATACATAGCAGACCATCAGCTAAACGCTAGCTTTCACAGGAGGATGGTAATGATGGGCAAAGGGGTCTTCAGCAGACCCTCGGCAATCATGGCAACCCATTGGCACCGCGAGATAACGTCTCAGGCAAACCAATGGCCGTGTGGAATGACGCGACTCCCTACTGGCGTGTGTTAAATGCCGCTGTCAGTATAAATCAGCCGTCATCGGCATGTGAGTCCGCATCAAAGGCAGGAACACAACATATGACGTAACTGTACATTATATGTCGTAAAGGGGTTAAGAAATGCTCTCTCTTGCAATATTATATACCATCCTGCTGCTTATCTGCATTTCCTCTTCCCTTCACATGACACCTACAAGCACTTGCCATATTATCACACCCTAAGATTCTGATTCATTAAATGAATAATTACAGCCAGTTATATTTTTCTTTGAAACGCTCCAGCATTTCAGAGAAAGTATAGTTAGGGGATCCGGCAAGGCACTATAAGTAGAGATGAGACTAGTCTGGCACCGTCCCTGGCCGACTCCTCCCAGCACTGATGCAGGTGATTGACAAGTCTATCCCTCATGTGTCCATAGGGAGAGATCTGTCACCTAGAGCGGCGCTGGAAGGAGACGGCCAGGGGCTGCACTGGAGTAGTCTCCTCTCTTCCTATGGTCCCGGATATTCTACTCTGAAATGCTGCAGCGCTTTAAACAAAAATATACCTAAATCCGGGGCTGGTTTTAGACAAAGTTGGGCCCTAGGCAAAAGTTTAAAGTGGGGCCCCAAATGCTCACATATTGCACCATCACACAGAAACATTTCGGTTGTATTTATAATGCACACCTCATAGTCCTCCATATTGTATAATGCACACCCCATAGTCCTCCATATTGTATAATGCACACCCCATAGTCCTCCATATTGTATAATGTACATCCCATAGTCCTCCATATTGTATAATGCACACCCCATCGTCTCCATATGCACACCCCATAGTCCTCCATATTGTATAATGCACACCCCATAGTCCTCCATATAGTATAATACTTGTTTAGTATAATGCACCCCATAGTCCTCCACATAGTATAATGGACATCCCATAGTCCTTCATATAGTATAATGAACTCCCCAAAGTCCTTCATATAGTATAATGCACCTCATAGTCCTTGATAGAGTATAATGCAGCCCCCCACCAGAGTATAATGCAGCCACCCCCATAAAGTATAATGCAGCCATCTTGTCCAGACGCCATGATGACTTTTCCCATGCACAGCTCGTCTCTCCATACTTCCATCTTCTCCAATCTTCGGCAGCACATCCCCACACGAGGCCCTTAAAGACAGCAGTGTCATTGTAATGCTCCTGAATAAAAATATCTGCCCTACACTGAGCCTCTGAATAGATAATTACCCCTCACTATATTCTCTGCACAAAATGTGACTCCTCCTTTTCATACTGTGCGCCCTCTTCACACTGTCCTCTCACACTGTGTCCACCCTATAGGGTCCAGTCTCTATACTATACCCCCTCACCACACTCCCCCTCCTTGGCTTACTATCTCTTACTGGCTGTGCCCTTAAACTGTCTCCCATGCTACCCTCCCACATTACTCAGTCTCTATTCTGTGCCCACTAACACTTTTCTCCCCCCATACTGTCTCCTTGCAGTATTCCCCGCTCCCTTTTCGTACATTTACCCTCTCACTTTCCATACTGCCTCCTCACATATCCCCCTTACTGTGTCTGCACCCATCCCATCACTCACGCTCCCCTTACTGTGTCTGCACCCATCCCATCACCCTCGGGCCCCATACTGTGTCCGCTTACATTTTCCTTGTTGCTCCTCATATTGTGTCTGCACCCATCCCCCCACTCACCGTGCTGTGTCTGCACCTACTATGTCTCCTTGCTCCCCAAACTTGTGTCATCAAATCTTCCCCCCTTTACACTAAATTTCCCCCAGCCCCATTACATTAAATCTCCCCCCACACAGTAAATCTCCTCCAGCCCCGTTAAACTAAATCTCCCCCACACAATAAATCTTCCCCAGCCCCGTTACACTAAATTTCCCTCAGCCTTGTTACACTAAATCTTCCCCACACAATAAATCTCCCCCGCCCCATTACACTAAGACCCCCCCCACACACACAGTAAATCTCCCACAGACAGTAAATCTCCCCCAGCCTCGTTATACCAAATCTCCCCCCACACACAGTAAATCTCCCCCGCCCTATTACACTAAGTCCCCCCCACACACACAGTAAATCTCCCCCACACAGTAAATCCTCCCCCACAAAGTAAATACTCTCCACAGATAGTAAATCTCCCCCACAGACAGTAAATCTCCCCCAGCCTCGTTACACCAAATCTCCCCCAGCCACGTTACACTAAATCTTCCCCCCAAAACACAGTAAATCTCCTCCAGCTCCTTACACTAAATCTCCCCCCACAGTAAATACTCCCATACAGTAAATACTCCCCCACAGAGAGTATATACCCCCACCCAGTAAATACCCCCTTCAGAGTATATATCTCTCCACAGTAAACACCCCCACAGAGTATATATTCCCCCCACAGACAGAGTATATACCACCCACACAGATTATATAACTTACCCACACAGAAGATCTCCCCTTTCCCCTCTGATACAGTGGGTATGGAAAGTATTCAGACCCCTTTAAATTTTTCACTTTTTGTTAATTGCAGCCATTTGGTAAATTCTAAAAAGTTCTTTTTTTTCTTATTAATGTACACTCTGCACCCCATCTTGACTGAAAAAAAAACAGAAATGTAGAAATTTTTGCAAATTTCTTAAAAAAGAAAAACTGAAATATCACATGGTCATAAGTATTCAGACCCTTGGCTCAGTATTGAGTAGAAGCACCCTTTTGAGCTAGTACAGCCATGAGTCTTCTTGGGGATGATGCAACAAGTTTTTCACACCTGGACTTGGGGATCCTCTGCCATTCTGCCTTGCAGATTCTCTCCAGTTCCGTCAGGTTGGATGGTGAACGTTGGTGGACAGCCATTTTCAGATCTCTCCAGAGATGCTCAATTGGGTTTAGGTCAGGCCTCTGGCTGGGCCAGTCAAAAATGGTCACAGAGTTGTTCTGAAGCCACTCCTTTGTTATTTTAGCTGTGTGCTTAGGGTCATTGTCTTGTTGGAAGGTGAACCTTCGGCCAAGTCTGAGGTCCAGAGCACCCTGGAAGAGGTTTTCATCCAGGATATCTCTGTACTTGGCTGCATTCATGTTTCCTTCAATTGCAACCAGTCGTCCTCTCCCTGCAGCTGAAAAACACCCCCATAGCATGATGCTGCCACCACCATGTTTCACTGTTGGGATTGTATTGGGCAGGTGATAAGCAGTGCCTGGTTTTCTCCACACATACCGCTTAGAATTATCACCAAAAAGTTCTATCTTCGTCTCATCAGACCAATGAAGGTTATTTTTCATAGTCTGGGAGTCCTTCATGTGTTTTTGAGTAAACTGTATGCGGGCTTTCATATGTCTTGCACTGAGGAGAGGCTTCCGTTAGGGCTAGTCTGCCATAAAGGCCCGACTGGTGGAGAGTAGCAGTGATAGTTGACTTTGTGGAACTTTCTCCCATCTCCCTACTGCATCCCTGGAGCTCAGCCACAGTGATATTGGGGTTCTTCTTTACCTCTCTCACCAAGGCTCTTCTCCCACAATTGCTCAGTTTGGCTGGACAGCCAGGTCTAGGAAGACTTCTGGTGGTCCCAAACTTCTTCCATTTAAGGATTATAGAGGCCAATGTGCTCTTAGGAACCTTGAGTAATGCAGAAATTCTTTTATAACCTTGGCCAGATCTGTGCCTTGCCACAATTCTGTCTCTGAGCTCCTTGGGCAGTTCCTTTGAGCTCATGATTCTCATTTGGTCTGACATGCACTGTGAGCTGTGAGGTCTTATATAGACAGGTGTGTGTCTTTCCAAATCAAGTCCTATCAGTTTAATTAAACACAGCTGGACTCCAATGAAGGAGTAGAACCATCTCAAGAGGATCACAAGGAAATGGACAGCATGTGACTTAAATATGAGTGTCTGAGCAAAGAGTCTGAATACTTATGACCATGTGATATTTCAGTTTTTCTTTTTTAATAAATTAGCAAAAATTTCTATATTTGTGTTTTTTTCAGTCAAGATGGGGTGCAGAGTGAACTTTAATGAGAAAAAAAATGATTTTTTTTTAAATTTACCAAATGGCTGCAATGAAACAAAGAGTGAAACATTTAAAGGGGTCTGAATACTTTCCGTACCCACTGTACATGTAATCTTTGGTGTCTTCAGCTCCAGCGTGGAGCACTTACCACCAATGTGCGCTTCTGGGTCCCGACGAGTGACGTCAGCAGTGTGATCACATGACCTGACCACGCTGCGGTCAGAGTTTCAATTGTACTTGCATCTGAAAGACGTAAATACAATTGATAACTGGGAGCCGGCGCACTGCGCATTATGTGAGCCAGCTGTCAGCTTGACAGTCAGTTCAGAGAACAGCCAACTCCCAGTCCGGTGGCGGCAGAATGCTGCAGTTGGAGGAGACACTTCAGACCACCGCATTAGGTGGCCTGACTGCGCCCCCCCCCTTCCGGCTGTGCCTGGGGCAGGTGCCCCAGCTGCCCCCCCCTAGATACACCTTTGGGTCTGAGTGTTCAGCAAGGCCACATGCAGTGGGCGTTCTGTGGCAAGAGAGAAAGGAGATCGGGACAGAGATAGTGTGATCCTGAGGAACTGACTGAGACAAAGAGAGTTACAGAGACGCAAAGAGAAGGACAGTGCCAGCTAAGAAGATGGACCAGAGAGCAAAATGACCAAGTAAGAAGGGTCTGGAGAAGGTATGCCTAGCAGCACTGCCCAGAGTAGCTTACAGCTCTTAAAGGTAATGGGCCAGGACGGAATGGAACATGAGACAAAGTGAGTGTCCTAGACAGGAGTTCCCTAAGTGTCAGAGACTTTGAAGTTGAGTCCGGCCATATTGGCAAACCCTCTCTTCTTCGAGGAGATTCAAATGCGGAACCGCAGGAAGAGGAAATGACTTTCATGGACTGTACTGTGGTGTTAAGCTGGGTGGTGAAGGAAATTAGACCAGTGGAGGCAGGAATGTGTGAGGCCAAGGAAGTAATGAGACTGTGTATTGAGATGCTCTGTATTAATGAAGAAGCGTGCGAGAAGTTGTGTACCCGCTATCCTGTGTATATAGTGGTAATCAGACTTTTGTTCAGTAAAACTACGTTTTCAAATAACTGGTGGTCTCTCTCCTTGAACTGTCAAACATCTGGTCCTGGCAAACAAGCAACATTGGTTACATGCGGCCTGCACTGGTGTAACCAGGGGCATACATAGAAATCATTGGACCACATAGCAGAAGTTCTATTTGTGCCCCCCCCCCCCCCATCCCAAAAAAAAAAAAAACTTAATATTCGGCCGAGTCAGAGAAGAGCATATCTCACAACTTTGCAGCCCTTACAAAGTCATTGTCCTCCTATATAGTCCTCCATTTAGTATTATGGACACCGCATAGTCCTCCATACAGTATTATGAGCACCACATAGTCCTCCGTATAGTATAATGGGCCCACATAGTTCTCTATACAGTATTATGGGCACCACATAGTCCTCCATACAGTATTATAGGTAACACATAGTCCTCCATACAGTATTATGGGCACCACATAGTGCTCCATAAAGTATAATGAGCCCCATATATTGCTCCAAACAGTATAATGGGCCGCACATAGTGGTACATACAGTATAATGGGCCCCATATATTGCTCCATTCAGTATAATGGGTCCCCTATAGTTCTCCATACAGCATAGGGTGCCATATATATTGCTCTATACAGAATAATGTGCACCCTATATTGCTCCATACAATATAATGGGCCCCATATATTGCTTTATACAGTATATTGGGCCCCCTATATTGCTCCATACAGTATAATGGGCCCCCTATATTGCTCCATACAGTATAATGGGCCCCATATATTGCCCCATACAGTATGATGGCTCCCCTATATTGCTCCATACAGTAAAATGGGTCCCCTATATTGCTCCATACAGTATAATGCGCCCCTATATTGCTCCATACAGTATATTGGGCCCCATATATTTCCCCATACAGTATGATGGGCTCCTTATATAGCCCCATATAGTATGTGGGCCCCCTATATTGCTCCATACAGTATAATGGGCCCCATATAGTGCTCCATACAAAAAAAAAATAATCAATACTCACCTCTTCCTGTTCCCTCGCTGCTCCGGTCTCTACAGTCTCTGGACTGCTCACCCTCTGCACTGCTCAGCACAGAGGACATGCTGTAGTGACATCATCGCACCCTCTTCACACATCCAGCCTTCATGTAACATGCTGGGGCGCAACAGATGAGTATCTCTCCCACGGCTACTGCACCGCGCCATGTTACACCAGCACCAGAAATGTATGCCATCAATATTTGTGTTGTAATTTACTCCTCATTTGTGGCATAAATGATGTTGCATATGTCAGCTGTTCTTGTCCACGTTCCATCCCGCTCAAGTTCTGGCTGCTATTCAAACAGTTCGCAGAGCTCGATGTAAAAATGCCAAAAACAACGTCAAGCAAAAATTTTCAAGCAATTGTAATCTCCAGTTCTGGCAAAACCTGCTTGATGACTCCGGCCCATGATGTTTATATGAACATTGTGCCCCATCTTTTTGGCTTTTAAATGCTTAGTAATGAATCTAGAAAACATGGGAACTTCAGTTTTATAGTAAAATGTTTCTACTACGATAATTTTAAAACTGCTAATAGAGCACAAACTGCAGGGAGTTGATGCAGGCTGCGCTACAGTTCATGAAAATGTGTAATTCTGCATGGGATTATGGAATATTTGACAATTCCAAACAAATTCTACTCTTAGGTTATATGCACATGACGTCTTTTAGACTTGGGTGAACTATTCTAAGAGGAAGATGCATCAGGACTAGTGTTGAGCGAGTATGTTTTGTTAACCCTTTCGCCGAGTACGCTCGGGCCGAGCTCCGAGTATTTACAGCTGCTCGGTGATATGGTTGAATCGCTCCCCGTGTGCATGATTTGCAACTGTTTGACAGTTTTATTACATGTGAGGAATGTCTATTTCTTACACATTCCTCACATGTAATAAAGCTGTCAAACAGTAGCAAATCATGCACACGGGAGCTATTCAACCATATCACCGAGCAGCTGTAAATACTCGGAGCTCGGCCCGAGCGTACTCGGACAGAACATACTTGCTCAACCCTAATCAGGACACATTGGTGGTTTTTTTCTTGAAGTGTCTTTTTTGCAAACTTTTGGTCATTTCCTGAGCACTTGCTTCATCATTTTTTACCTCCGGTGGGCTTTTTTCAGTGTTTTCCATCGTTTTCGTATTCCCCATTCAACAATGCAGAAACCACTAGAGGTTTTGTGAAGCGAAAACGCTGAAAAAGATGCCTGGGCATCTTCTGATCATTATTTGAGCCCCCACCCATTCACTTGTATTGTAAAGTGTAGAGAGTCTTCAGAGTGGAATGGTCAAGTCACTTCCTTTAGCCGCAATTAAAGACGCTCAAAAACCTGAACATATGAATAGAGTCATTTTTACATAGGAATGCATATGTACATCCTTTCGAGCGTTTTCTGAGTGAGTTTGCAGGCAGAATCTACTTGAAAAAGACGTCGTGTGCACATAGGCTTAGGCTACATTCACACATCCTTGTCTATTTCTACATCTGTATTGCATCTGTTTTTTTTCTCATCCGATTTTATAAACAGAAGCAGGGAGACCGTTAAATGGGTTTGTGGCGCCCCGGAGGGTTCAGTCACCACAGAGGTACTGCATCTCACCCAGAGGTGTGGTATCCCACTCTCAGGTAAGGATAGAGTGCTGCCCGGGACCCTAACACCTGCATCCAACACATCCACTTCAGTAGGTGCAGGGCGAGATTGCTCCTAAGGGAGAGCACAGTCCCTGGTCCCTGGCTGGAGTGGAGGGGAACCAAGTGAGGGGGAACCATGTAGTGGTTGTGGGTGGAGGACATAGATCAGGGGAGCACTTCAGAAGCAGTATAAAAAGAGGAGCCATCTTAGAGAGTGTGGTCAGTCAGAGGAGGAAAGTGTGTGCAGCAGAGGCTCTGCAGGAGCTCTGCTCCGGAGACGGGCCTGGTGAGAGGCCCAGGACTGAGAGAGGAGAGGGAGCAGGAGAAGGGCTCCAGGAACAGAAGGGATCCCAGGGGTACGGGAAGTGCTGGAGGCCACCCGTACGCCAGAATCTGCCAGGCGGTGGAGGGATCGAGCCGGGGACCGGCCCCTAAACTAGTGGAGAACTACAAGGCTCAGCTAGGAACCGAAGGCTGCTGTACTTGTAAGGTGCAGTGGCCACATCCGCAATTATATCGCTGAGAAGGTGGCCACAGAGGGTCCAGGGGACTGCAGGTCGCCCGACAAGACCTGAGGCTACCGGATTGGGACACTGATTGCGAGGCGCAGGGCAGGAGGGCGAGAGCCAGCGCAGGAAGACGACCGAGGAAGGCACACAGAAAGGGGTCCTGTCAGGCACTCTTGAACTACCTGAGGGATTGCTGAACCCCTGCCTGGTGAACGCAGCACGATGTGGGAGGTTGTAGTCCGGAACCTGTAACCTGAGGAACTTAACAACTGTGAGTAAACTCGGAAGACTGCACCCCACTGTCTCTGTGATTATTGTCTGCGCCATCACCCCTGCACTACAACACCCAGCACAACCTATAACATCTACACTGCCCTGGAGCTAAGCTCTACCTGTGGAGAGCCACACCAGCTTTGCTGCACTAACATCAGCTCCAGAGGACCTGCTCCGCAGCGGCGGCTCCCTTTAGCCGCATACCACAGGTGGCGTCACGAACTTTGTTCATAAATCCCCTGTAAATATTCCCCTTTTGATTGACCGCCCTGGGTCACGGACCGGGTCACCGCCACTGTGACATCTCCCCTAGCAACGACCGGCCCGGCACCGAGTACCACACGACCCAGGGGGCGCGTCAGGTTGTCCAGCTATAGGGTACAAGTCTGCAGTTACTCTAGGTGACTGCAGACTTGTGAAACCTCACATCGCACTGCGAGGATTCACCGGCATCGGGAGCCGACGGTCACATCTCCACAAATATGCGATTTGCATACTTCCAGCCACATTCCGTCTAGACTTGTCCAGCCTTGCTCAATGCACTTGCATTGAGCGAGGCTGCAACAGTCTAGTCGGCATGTGACCACATGAATGTTAACAGTGCGCATTGCGTAACACTATGAGGGTTCACAAGTCTACACTCACGTAGATTGACTGCAGACTTGTACCCTAAGGCCGGACAACCCCTTTAACTGACGCTGACTCTTAGCAATGAATCAGTGAAGAACTAATGAAACACAAAAGGAAAATTTCAGCAAAAAGAATGTTTTCCATTTTTCATTCATATTTAATTGATCTCCATTAACTTTAATGGCCACGTCTGATCTGCAAAACAGATGAGCATAGGACTTGCTCTGAATCTCACAGACCGGAGACGAGGACCGTCTGCATGGACCAATGAAACTCTATGGATCCGTATGCTGTCCATTTAAAAAAACAGACAGAACCCAGACTTGTACTGCAGATATGTGAATGTAGCCTACATGGTAGTGCAGAAAGCTGTACCACTACTGCAATCAAAAAAAAAGTAGCAAAAAATGCATATTTGTGCAGTGTCCAGAGATGGACACTGCAAATAAAACACAGCATTCCCTAAAAATCACACCCATTGTAATCAGCATTGTGTAAATAGGTCTCTACTAATGAGGGATCAAAATCCAAACAATATGCATGAATCCTTGGAATGAACCATAGTAAAATGTGAATCCACTATCAACCACTAGATGGCGCCTCTTACAACTCTACTCCATGTACATTTGTTAGGAATTCATCTTGCTTGATTTTGTTTCTGAATTACCTCCTCAAAACAGATGAGACACCTTGTGCCAAAGTAATATGACAAAAAAAAAAAAACAGTTTTTTTTTTTTAAGTTTTATACTTTCATATTTAGAACAAGTTCACATGTAATGGATTTGTGTGGAAAAGCTATTCAACAAATCTGCAAGAAATCCGCAGCTGCAAATCTACAACAAATATGTCGACCTTGTTGCACTTTTTCCTTTTCTGTCAATTAATCTTTTAAAATAAAAAACAGCTGTAAACTCATTTATACTGGCTTCACCAATCCCTTAGTGACAGAGGCCTAGAGTGAGGAGGGACCTCAGGGACGGTTGCTCCCCCAAATTCTATGGGGGTGCAAAATTTTGCCCTCACTGCCTTTTCTTTAGGGGTGCAATGAGAACTTGCCCAGAGGCCACCTAAGTATATGATTAAAGTAGCAAGGGGCTGCTTTGACATGTAGGTCAGCGCCACAGGGTTTTATGCAGAGTGCAACAGTTGAGAAGAGTTTGCCATTGGCTCTGCATAGGCAGCAACCAAGATAGCGAAGCTCTCAGTATGATGAAGTGAGACTTGTTATCTGGGTCACTGGCTATGCAGAGCACCACAGCTAATGACAAATTTATATAGACTGTTGGACTCAGAATAAGGGCTCATGCAGACGTCTGTGCAAATCGGTCCGAACACAGACAGCAATGCACGGACTGGCCGCAGGTCTCCCCACTCAAGCGGCACAGCCTTATACAGTGATACAGTGGGGAAAATAATATTTGATACACTGCTGATTTTGCAAGTTTTCCCACCAACAAAGAATGGAGAGGTCTGTAATTTTTACGTAGTGTAATGCAGCGGCTTGCGGCATTACTGTAATGGTCCAGGGTGTGTTCTGGCTGACCATGTACCTCTCCCTCAGGTGACTGATCACATGACTGTGACATCAGCACAGGTCCTGTGCACATAGAAGGACTGATCACATGACTGTGACATCAGCACAGGTCCTATGTGCACTGAAGGATATGTAAATCCTGGTGCTTTTGAAACAGTGTGAAAGGTGTGAGGCCTGTTCCCTGTGTGTGGGACACTGTTAGCCTGGAGAGGCTTAGTGAGGCCTAGAGAGGCCTGGTGAAGCCTGAAAGGCAGAGGCTGAATCCTTGTGTGTAAGAGATGCCAGTAGCCTTGGAGGGCAAGAGGCTTGGAAGACAAGAGTCCTGAAAGGCAGAGGCTGGATCTTTGTGTGTAAGAGATGCCAGTAGCCTTGGAAGGTACGAGGGCTGGAGACCCCCACCTGGGAAGCCGTAAAGCCACAGCTGTGGCAGAACAAATCTGATGGAAACCGCTAGACCCGGCAAAAGGTAAAAGCGGTGCGTTATATGGACATTGATATAGTTACTTTGCTGAAGGCTGTAACTGGAGCCAAGTGGGCCTGTCAGCCACTTGAAAGGCTCTTGGATGTTATGTGTGTAAACATGCCGGTGAGCCACTGAGATGGACTATGTGATAAGCAGTTACGAAGTGTAATAAACTGCTGGATTTCATGTTACTGGAAAACGTCGCATCTGTGCTTTAATTGATCCGGTGAAGCGAGTGTCCCCCAGCATGATGACTAGCGCTGCCTTACAGTAGGTATACTTCACCTGTGAGAGACAAAATGTAAAAAAAATCCAGAAAATCACATTGTTTTATTTTTATATACGTAATTTGCATTTTATTGCATGAAATAAGTATTTGAT
The DNA here is from genome assembly GCF_046119375.1 of Phyllobates terribilis. NCBI lineage: Eukaryota > Metazoa > Chordata > Amphibia > Anura > Dendrobatidae > Phyllobates > Phyllobates terribilis. Next base: position 528,111,249 of record NW_027362771.1, on the reverse strand, counting down.
ACAATAGAAAAACAGAACTTAACATTTGGTACAGAAACCTTTGTTTCTCCAGATCTTTCAGGTTTCACGGTTGTCACTGCGTTTCAGCTCTCTCCAAAGATTTTCTATTGGGTTCAGGTCTGGAGACTGGCTAGGACACTCCAGGACCTTGAAATGCTTCTTACAGAGCCACTTCTTAGTGGCCTTGGCTGTGTGTTTCAGGTCATTGTCATGCTAGAAGACTCAGCCACAAACCATCTTCAATGCTCTTACTGAGGGAAGGAGGATGTTGACCAAAATCTCACAATACATGACCCCATCCATCCTTTCTTGAATACGGTGCAGTCGTCCTGTCCCCTTTGCAGAAAAGCACCCCCAAAGTATGATGTTTCCCCCACCATGCTTCACGGTTGGGACGGTGTTCTTGGGGTTGTACTCATCCTTCTTCTTCCTCCAAATACGGCGAGTGGAGTTGATATTAAAAAGTTCTATTTTGGTCACATCTGACCACATTACCTTCTCCCATGTCTCCTCTGGACAATCTAGATAGTTATTGGTGAACTTCAAAAGGGCATGGACATGTGCTGGAGTCAGCAGAGGGACCGTGCGTGCTCTGCAGGATTTTAATCCATGACGGCGTAGTGTGTTACTAATGGTAATGTTTGAGACTGTGGTCCCAGCTCTTCTCAGGTCATTGACCAGGTCTTCCCATGTAGTTCTGCGCTGATTCCTGACCTTTCTCAGAATCATCTTAACCCCACAAGGCGAGATCTTGCATGGAGCCCCAGGCCGAGGAAGATTGACAGTCATCTTGTGTTTTTTCCATTTTCTAATAATTGTGCCAACTGTTGTTGCCTTCTCATGAAGCTGCTTGCTTATTGTCCTGTAGCCCATCCCAGCCTTGTGAAGGTCTACAATTTTGACCCTGGTGTCCTTAGACAGCTCTTTGGTCTTGGCCATGGTGGAGAGGTTGGAGTGTGATTGATTGAGTGTATGGACAGGTGTCTTTTTTACAGGTAACGAGTTCAAACAGGTGCAATTAATACAGGTAATAAGTTCAGAGCAGAAGGGCTTCTTAAAGAAAAACTAACAGGCCTGTGAGAGCCAGAATTCTTGCTGGTTGGTAGGTGATCAAATACTTATTTCATGCAATAAAATGCAAATTAATTATGTAAAAATCATACAATGTGATTTTCTGGATTTTTTTTAAGATTCTGTCTCTCACAAGTGAAGTGTACCTAGGATAAAAATACAGACCTCTCCATTCTTTGTAGGTGGGAAAACTTGAAAAATTGGCAGTGTATCAAATACTTATTTTCCCCACTAGAATATGCTGCTCTCACACTCGGATTGGGAGACCTATGGCCAGTCCGTACAATGCGGTCCGTGCTTGGACTGATTTTCATGATCCCTATAAGTAGTAATTGAGAAGATAAAGGCTGCACCGTGATCTACCATAGCTCCGGTAATTTTGTGACAGACTGAGACCTGCTCTGTCCCCTGTAAAAAAAAAAAAAAAAAAAAAAGAAAGAAAGAAAACGACTAGCATTAAAATAAACTTTTTTTTTACATACTTTTTTAAACCTAATTAGGGTTTGGACTTGAGTTAGCGCTAAGGTTTAGGAGTTAGTGATACGACTGCAATTGTTATAGGGCTAGGATAAGGGATAGTGCTACCATTAGGGTTACGGTAATAAAATAGTTGCATAAAAAAAACACAGAAATATAATAAAAAAAAAAGTATAAAAATATAACAATGTTTAATTTTAATTTTAGAATTTTATATCTAACAGTTTAGATTTCTGCAGCTATTGGGAAACTCTCATTTTCTTAGCCGCTGCTGTATTCCACTGCTGAATTTCTTTGCCACAAAAATGACTGAAAATTCCTCATTTCTGTCCATGTGATTTAACCCTTTAAAGCATTTCCAGGATTGGAAAAGGGGTCTGCTTTTTATTTCCAAAGGCAGCACCTTTCTTAGGCTTCATTCACACATCAGTTTCCGTTTTTATATTCGCGTAGAAAGAACTGTTTTTCTTTCACGTGTCGTCTGTTTTGCTTCCGTTTTGTATCTGCTTTTTCTCATCCGTTTTCAAAAACTGACGGGAGTAGACAAACTTTTTTTTTTATCTATTGACTCTTAGCAAGCAATCAGTTAAAAAACAGATGAAACATGGATGGAACTCTGAAATAAAAATTAAGTCTTTCATTTTTCATCCCCATTGACTTTAATGGCCAACTCTGAAAACAGGACCTCTTCTGAGTCTCACAGATCGAACACAGGGATCCGTTTTTGAAAACTGATGTGTGTATGAATTAATGAAGCTATGTGTTGACTGAGATAAAAAGGGACATGTACTTTGGATGTGTGAATAATGTCTTAGGCTGGATGCACACAGTGCAAGTACGCATACCTCACAACTTTGAATGATAAGAAAGAGGGACACACTACAATTTTTATTCTACTCTAAGCCAATACCATAACTTCACCCAGTTCTTTAAATATGCCAACACAGAAATATTGTTCCTAATTAAGACCATTAGAGTTCCCTTCCATGGCTCCCACAGTCATCCCCGTACAGTATCATCAACACACACATATATGGCTTCTACATCAACATACACCACACAATTCTGCTACATCATCATACACACAATTCTGCTACATCATCATACACACAATTCTGCTTCATCATCATACACACAATTCTGCTACATCAACATACACACAATTCTGCTACATCATCATACACACAATTCTGCTACATCATCATACACACGATTCTGCTACATCATCATACACACAATTCTGCTTCATCATCATACACACGATTCTGCTACATCATCATACACACAATTCTGCTACATCATCATACACACAATTCTGCTTCATCATCATATACACGATTCTGCTACATCAACATACACACAATTCTGCTACATCAACATACACACAATTCTGCTACATCAACATACACACAATTCTGCTACATCATCATACACACAATTCTGCTACATCATCATACACACAATTCTGTTACATCATCATACACACAATTCTGCTACATCAACATACACCACACAATTCTGTTACATCATCATACACACAATTCTGCTACATCATCATACACACGATTCTGCTACATCATCATACACACGATTCTGCTACATCAACATACACACAATTCTGCTACATCAACATACACACAATTCTGCTACATCAACACACACATAGATCTGCTACATCAACATACACGCAATTCTGCTACATCAACATACACGCAATTCTGCTACATCAACATACACACAATTCTGCTACATCAACATGCACACAATTCTGCTACATTAACACACAATTCTGTTACATCAACACACAGAACCTGCAAACAAAATGAGCAAACACCCTATAGCAGTGCTGGCAAACATATGGCACAAGTGCCAGAGGGGGCACGCACGCCATCGCCACAGCACTAGTGCTCCTGGAGCCCGCCGAGTGCCGACGCCAGCCCCTACTTCAGCTAGTTGCTCGTTCTCTGACACACATCTAGCTGAATTGTATTGCAGAGCACAAATTGGCCAGGCTCGTGCGCCGCAATACACGCTGAAGGCCAACAGCTGACATCAGCATACATGAGACTGGGTGCATGGCAGTGACGTCATGCGCCCCCGTCGCTAGGACGCTGAAATCAGCTGCCGGCTACAGGAGAGGACGCAGTGCGAGAGAGGAAGGAAGGTGAGTAGTTTTTTTTTCAATATGCGGTTAACAGCGGTGCCTGCAGGGGAGGTGGGAGGAGCATATATACAAGGATTGGGGGAGCATATATACAAGGATTGGGGGAGGCAGGCATATATACAAGGATTGGGGGAGGCAGGCATATATACATGGATTGGGGGCAGCATACATACAAGGATTGGGGGAGGCAGGCATATATACAAGGATTGGGGGAGGCAGGCATATATATACATACAAGGATTGGGGGAGGCAGACATATATGCAAGGATTGGGGGAGCATAGATACAAGGATTGGAGGAGCATATATACAAGGATTGGGGAAGGCAGGCATATATACAAGGATTGTCGGCAGCATACATACATGGATTGGGGGCAGCATACATACAAGGATTGGGGGCAGCATACATACATGGATTGGCGGCAGCATGCATCCAAGGATTGGGGGCAACATACATACAAGGATTGGGGGCAGCATACATACAAGGATTGGGGGCAGCATACATACAAGGATTGGGGGCAGCATTCATACAAGGATTGGGGGCAGCATTCATACAAGGATTGGGGGCAGCATTCATACAAGGATTGGAGGCAGCATACATACATGGATTGGGGGCAGCATACATACATGGATTGGGGCAGCATACATACATGGATTGAGAGGCAGCATATATACATGGATTGGGGGCAGCATACATACAAGGATTGGGGGCAGCATATATACAAGGATTGGTGGAGCACATTTACAAGGATTGGGGGAGGCAGGCATATATACAAGGATTGGGGCAGCATATATACATGGATTGGGGGCAGCATACATACATGGATTGGGGGCAGCATACATACAAGAATTGGGGGCAGCATATATACAAGGATGGGGCAGCATATATACATGGATTGGGTGCATATACCAAGATGGGGGTGAGCACATTCTTTATTTCTGCGGTCTCATACCGCTGCTCCCGTCTGTGGTTGCTCTATGCTGCCCCCGCCTGCTCTCTGTATCAGTTGTTTTTTCTAAACTAAAACCTCAGTATTCAGGTTAATTTGCCGTGTTGGCACTTGGTGATAAATAAGTGGGTTTTGGGTTGCAGTTTTGGGCACTCGGTCTGTAAAAGGTTAGCCATCATTGCCCTATAGTAAGTAAATAAACAGTAATAGTACATGTAAATAACATACAGTACTTAGTTAACACTGTTTTGATCAAAAAAGCATAAAAGCCATCCCACCACGACACAGTGTACCCAATCGAGACAGTACCTAACTCTTGTAGTTCACTTCACTATTTGTCAGAATACGTAAAAATAGATAAGGGCAGAGGAGGACAGGGTCCTGACAGTTCAGACACCTGCCAATGGAAAGCTATATAAAGAAAATGTACAGCACAAAAAGGGGAAGCAATGCCCCTGTATGTACAAAGTACAGAAAACAAAAACGAAAAAATTGAGATGGAGCTGAGATGAGTTGGTTTAAGTGCAAGGGCATAGGTGTGCATTCACACTGTGGCAATTTAATAGACAGAACCTAAGATAAAAGCAAATTTAGCAAATACCCAGTAATAAGTAAATAAATAAATAAATAAATAAATAGTAATAGTAAATAACATAGGGTACTTAGTTAACACTGTTTTGATCAAAATAAAAGCCATCCAACCGCGACAAGGTGACCCAATCAGGACGGGACCTAACTCTTGTAGTTCACTTCACTATGTGGCAGGGATCAGCATGAAGTGGAGATTTAGCTATTGGATATATATGTTGTACACAATTAGCCCTAGAGGTTTACATGAAAAAAAAGAATATTTTTTTGTAAAAAAAAAAAAATATTTTTGTGTAAATTTTTTTTTGTAAATATTCTGCTTTGTCACAATTTACTATGTTTGGCTCTGGATATATAATTATGAGCTATTCTATGAACAGTAAGATAGGATATGTGATGCATATAAATTAAATTACTTTTTTCTTTTTTTTAAAGAATATATAGGATTATTACATAGATATATTATTAATATCATCACTATGGTAGTATGTGTTTGAAAATGGTTTTCTCTAGTATTATTATGTATTTGATCTGTATTTATACGTACAGTATATTGTTGAAAATAGTTATTCTATAATTATCTGGAATATTTTTATTGGTGGAGATGGTCACATTGTTTTTATGATTTTTTTTAACCCATAGTGAACTAGGAAATCTCAAGCTTGAGAAAGGGGTCTGTCTGTCGCTACAGCTGAGGTATCTAATACTGACTTCAGTGTCTCTGCAAGCTGTAAACTCTTGTGGAAAAAGGAAAATTCCTTGGAAATTAACGTGGGTGATTATTTGTCTATATTATATGATCATTCTGCAGTAATGGACATTATTGAATATGTTCCCCTGCGGAAAGACGTCATCAAGGTCATCTTAATCTTCCGAAACATGACAAGTTCTGAAACATATGTTTTGCTCCAGACAGAATAGGACCAGATATCTAAGAAGCCTGGGAACAGGAATAAAAGAAGACGATAGACAATTAATCGTATGTTCCACACTAGGGTAGTGAGACCAAAAACAAACTGTGAAGGTTTGCGACAACTTGTCTCTAATTTTCAACCACCAGCATTATGGGGAAAAGTTCAAGCAATGCTAGGTTCTTACAAAAACCTGCATCCTTCCAAATCTAGGGTCAGTATTGGGAGCACCAGTGTGGCACAAAAAGGGCTCCAAAGCCCATTGAGCCAGATGCATCTGTCTACAAGGCAATATCTGCATTGCGTGATGTATATAAAGCAGTCACAGTATATCCTATGTGATGTATACAACAGTCTCAGAGTATCCTATATGATATATATATATCAGTCTCAAGGTATCCTATGTGATGTATATTCAGCAGTCTCATGTCTTTTATGTGATGTATACAGCAGTCTCAGGGAATCCTATGTGATGTATACAGCAGTTTCACTGTATCCCATGTAATGTATACAGCAGTCTCAGTGTATCCTACGCTATGTATACAGCAGTTGCAATGTATCCTACGTGATGTATACAGTAGTCGCAGTGTATCCTACGTGATGTATACAACAGCCGCAGTGTATCCTATGTGATATATATACAGCAGTATCAAGGCAATGTCACGCAAGGTGTGGGAAAGACTAAGTACAACACGAAGTGAAGAGGGAGAGAAAGCCCATACACTAGGGAAAGGGGGAGTGGAGATCCCTAGACAGATCTAATATTGCCCTGCCTACCCTACTGTCCCTATATAGGTTCCACACCTATCGCCGAGCAGGACCCTAAGCCCTGGATGTCCCTAGAGCTAGGCCCTAGATAGGGAGGGGGAGGGGTGAGCACTGGTCATGCTCCACTACAAACTAAAGGCAACAAGGTAGACAAATAAGGTAGACAAACTTAGGTCGATCAGACACCAGAGGAGTAACGCCAACGGTCCTCCAAGGGCACCAGAGAAGAAGCTAGCCGATTGCTAGTGCTCCAAGCCTGCACAAAGGTATATAGAAGTATCACCGGCGATTCCCTGGAGCAAACTGAGTTTTTTTAACTCCCAGGTTAGGGTGTGTCAATCAGCAGCAGGAGAGAGGTCGCCGCTGGGTCCTAAAAGCAGAAGGATTAAGAAGGCGTCTGTAATGCCAAGCACAGTGACCTTCTACAGCCAGATCCAGAGTGAATGTCTATTACACCTGACACACCCGTGACAGTACCCCCTTCTATGAATGGCCTCCAGACACTCAGAACAATGTTTCTCAGGATAAAAGATGTGGAAAGCATGAACCAACCTAGGGGCATTCACCCCTGACGCTGAAACCCACATCCTTTCCTCTGGACCATAACCCCTCCAGTACACCAAGTATTGTAGGGAATGACGCTGGAGGCGAGAATCTACAATCCTCGAAATCTGAAACTCCAAATTACCATCAACCATAATTGGGGGCGGCGGTAGGGGAGAGGACTCAAGAGGTTCTACATATCTCTTGAGCAGAGACCTGTGAAAGACATTGTAGATTTTAAGGGACTGAGGTAGCTCAAGACGAAACGCTGCTGGGTTAAAGAAGTTGTACAGTACTTTATATTACCCCCCCCCCAATGTATCCTCTGCGGCCCCTATGACTTTTTGTAATTACCTTATGTTGCTGATAATGCCTGTCAGCGGCGCTAACGGTGGCCACTCACAAGCATCACATGACCCCACGCTGACGTCACGACAAGTGAGGTGTGACTCAGCGCTGGGGACCCTGCGGTGGCTGCTGGGCTGTGGGCGGAGTTACCCCCCGCGTCACACCCAGCATCCACCGATCGCTTTCCCAATGAATGGGGAGAGGCAGAGCGCGTGGTGGATGCCGCCCACAGCCTGGCATCCATCTGGAACGCGGAAGACAAAGATCCCCGGCTGCTGCCAGCACTTGTCGTGACATCAGCGGATATCAGAGCCGGCTGCAGCCGGGGGTCACGTGATGCCTGTGAGCGGCCAGTGATAGCGCCGCTCACAGGCATTATCTGCAATATAAGGTAATTACAAAAATCCTTAGTGGCCCCGGGGGGATACATTGGGGGGATAGTATAAAGTACTGGACAACCCCTTTAATGACGGAGGTTATTTTATAGGGACCAATAAATCTAGGTCCCAGCTTCCAGGAACGAACCTTCAATTGGATATTCCTGGTAGACAACCACACAAAGTCATTCACACTCAGGTCTGGACCTGGCAAGCGTTTCCTGTCAGCCATATGTTTGTACCTGTCTCCCATGATCTTCAAATTACTCAGAACCCCCCACCACACCGAGGAGAGCGACGAAGCAAAACGTTCCTCCTCATGAACTCCTGAAGCTCCTCCCCCACTAAAAGTACCAAACTGTGGATGGAAACCGTATGCACCAAAGAACGGTGACCTGCCGGTAGATTTTTGGCGATGATTATTAATAGCACATTCTGCTAGCGGTAAGTAAGATGCCCAATCCTCCTGATTTTTGGAGACAAAACACCTGAGGTAAGTCTCCAGATTCTGGTTAATACGCTCGGTCTGTCCATTCGACTGAGGATGGAAGGCAGAGGAAAAGGACAGTTGCACCCCCCAGTCGAGAACAGAGCGCTTTCCAGAACTTGGAAACAAACTGGGGCCCCCGATCTGACACCACATCGGAGGGAACCCCGTGAAAATTCACGATCTCACTTATAAACAGCTGAGCAAGAGTCTTGGAGTCTTGGCATTCGGAAGTGCCGGTAATGCGACGAAGTGAACCATTTTACTGAACCTATCTACAACCACCAAAACCACAGTCTTGCATGCAGATACCGGTAGGTCAGTAATAAAATCCATAGACAAGTGTGTCCATGGCCTGCTAGGAATAGGTAGTGGAAGAAGTGTACCAGACGGACGGGTGTGCAATACTTTAGAAAGTGAACAAATACTACAAGTAGACACATGTTCAATCACATCTCGATGCAACCCCAGCCACCAAAAACGACGAGAAAGGAGGTCCGCAGTTGCTTTACCACCTGGATGACCAGCAAGCACAGAGTTGTGATGTTCCCTAATTACCGTATTTTTCGGACTATAAGACGCACCGGACCATAAGACACACCTAGGTTTTAGAGGAGGAAAAAAATGTAAGCAAAAAATGTGGTCATGATGCCCTGTTAAGGGGCAGAGGGTCTGCTGCTGACACTGTTATAGGGGTAATGTCCCCTAATTCTGTTAATATCCCCCATCCTGGTATATATGGCTCCCTACTTCCTGTTATACGTGGCCCTCATCCCCATCCTGATATGCATGGCACCCCAATCCACCATCCAGGTATGCATGGCCCCCTCATCCCTCTTCCTGGTATGTATGGCACCCTTCATCCTGTTATGTTTGGCCCCTCTCACACACATCCTGGTATGTATGGCACCTTCATCCCTCTTCCTGGTATGTATAGCCCCCTTCATCCCTGAATGTATAGCCCCCCTCATCCCTGTATGTATGGCCCCCTTCATCCCTGTATGTATGGTCCCCTTCATCCCTGTATGTATGGCCCCCCTCATGCCTCATCCCGGTATGTATGGCCCCCTTCATCCCTGTATGTATGGCCCCCTCATCCAGGCTGCAGCTACAGCGTGCTCGCTATTAAGAAGAATGAATGGTCACTGCTCCCCATGCACGCAGTCCTGGCGTGGGGAGCAGTGACTATTCCGGCACAGAGCATGATACAGTGCTGGAGGAGAGAGGAGGTGAGTATGAAAGTTTATCTTTTTTTCTGTGCAGCGTGACAGGGATCAGGGGGTGCCAAGCATACCTGGATGAGGGGGGCCATACATAAAGGGATGAAGGGGGCCATACATACCGGGATGAGGGAGTCGCGCTGCAGGCACAGTGTGCCGGTTATTAAGGAAAATTAATATTCACTGCTCCCCATGCCCATGGGTGTGGGGAGCAGTGAATATTCATTTTCTTTAGTAGCGGGCACAGTGTAGGCCACTGTCGCTTCCCCCACATCCCCCACCACTCACAGCCACAGTATTTATGTATATCGGACTGTAAGACGCACCCCCCACTTTCCTCCAAAATTTTGGAGGAAAAAAGTGTGTCTTGTAGTCCGAAAAATACGGTACTTTGCGTCGCAGATTAGATGGTACAAATAACCTTCCTGAAGGGCAGGAGGCAGGGGCATCCCCCTGAGCCTCCAACACCTCACCCTCCAGTTCAGGGTACAATGCTGAAATGACTACCCCCTTCTGCAAAATCGAAACAGGGTTCTCATGTTCACCACCACCAGGGAAGCTCCTGGACAAAGCATCAGCCTTGACGTTTTTGACCCCTGGATGGAAAGTGACAACAAAATTGAACCTAGTAAAAAACAGGGACCATCTAGCTTGCCTAGGGTTGAGCCGTTTAGCCGATTGCAGATATGACAGGTTCTTATGGTATGTGATAACAGTAATAGGATGGACAGCCCCCTCCAACCAATGTTGCCAATCTTCGAACGCCAATTTGATTGCCAAAAGTTCCCTATTGCCCACGTCATAATTTCTCTCAGCCAAAGATAATTTCTTAGAAAAGAAAGCACATGGAAGCCATTTACCAGGGGACAGACCCTGAGACAAAAGAGCTCCAACTCCCACCTCCAACGCATCAACTTCCACAATAAAGGATCGGGAGACATTGGGTTGACTGAGGACTAAGTATAGGTGCAGTGGCAAAACAGCTCTTTAGGGAGGAAAAAGCTTTCAGGGCGGCATCCGACCATTACGCAAGATCAGACCCCTTCCTTGTCATGTCAGTGAGGGATTTCACAATTACCGAATAATTTTGGATACATTTCCAGTAAAAATTAGTAAAGCCCAGAAAACGCTGCAGAGCCTTCAGTTTCTCGCAACGGTCCCAATCAAGGACAGCACCGATCTTCTCCGGATCCATCCGAAAACGACAACAGGTACCCCCAAAACTGCACCTCCTGGACAGCAAAAACACACTTTTCTAGTTTGGCATATAGTTTGTTCTCTCTTAATATCTGAAGCACCTGTTTAACATGCCCCCGATATGTCTCAAAATCAGGTGAGTAAACAAAAATATCATCCAGATAGACCACCACAAACCTCCCTACCAAATGATGGAAAATATCATTAAAGAAATGGAACACCGCAGGTGCATTGGTCAAACCGAAAGGCATAACCAGACTCTCGAAATGTCCTTCCGGGGTATTGAATGCTGCTTTCCATTCATCCCCCTCTCTGATTCTAAGCAGATTGTAGGCTCCCCTTAAATCCAACTTGGAGAATACCTTAGCTCCCACAACCTGGCTGAACAAATCTGGAATCAGAGGAAGAGGGTATAGATCTCTGACGGCAATTTGATGTAATTCCTGGAAATCTAAACAGGGATCGCCATCTTTTTTCTTCACGAAGAAGAACCCTGCTGCCACGGGCAAAGATGAGGGTCTGATATGTCCCTTCTCCAGACTTTCTGCAATGAAATCCTTCATGGCTTGTCTCTCAGGGCCAGAAAGATTATACAGTCTGGACTTTGGTATTTTAGCTCTGGTGGTCAGGTTAATAGGATAGTCATATGCACGATGTGGGGGGAAATCCTGACACCCCCTCTCAGAAAAAACGTCCTCAAAACCAGACAGAAATGCAGGTAAGGTCTCTGTAGAGACTGTAGAAAGGGAAATGTTCTCATGGCAGTAATCTCGCCACTCAATGATCTCTCTGGATTGCCAATCCACCAACGGATTATGTTTCACCAACCAGGGTAGATCCAGTACAATTGGTGTGGGAAGACTGTCCAGGACATAGCAAGGGATTATCTCACAATGAACCGACCGCACCCTCAGTTTTACATTATGTACAATCTGAGTTAGCGCTTTCTGCGCAAGTGGCACTGAGTCGATTGCAAAGATGGGAATGGGTTTAGCTAAAGTACAGCAAGCAAGATCATGAGTTCTCACAAACGCAGCATCAACCATGCTGACTCCAGCTCCACTGTCAACAAACACAGAAATGTTCTCAGTTTTGCTCTTTAGCATCACCTCTGCTGTCAGGACAAACCAAGAACTGCAGGTTGATGATAAACGCATCCCTTGACTATCCAACTGCAGACTACCGAGAGTGAATCGGGTTTCCTTTTACTTAGGAATCAAGGTACAGGCCCCAATGAAATGTCTCTTTTTTTCCACACAAAAAAAACCGCATGCCTTTTTTCTTGCGGATCTCAGGGAATTAAAAAAATTTCTTTCCAAATCAGACAATGTGATTTTCAGGATTTGTTTTCTCATTTTGTCTCTCATAGTTGAGGTCTATCTATGATGTCAATTACAGGCCGACCTCATCTTTTTAAGTGCGGAACATTTTAGAGCGGAACATTTCCTGGTCCTGATATCTGCTAACAGAGATCAGCACTAGAGAGAGGAAGCGACATGTGGCCCTCTATTGACCGCTCACATAACACTTCCTGGCAGTACTGACGTGAAGAGGGGGTGGCTTTTTATGATTAATCCTTTCAGCATTACTCTTCTTCTAGCTGGTAATGTTTAATGGGGAACTGTTTGGATTACATTTAACGCGGTTGTCCAGGCTCGGGGCTCAAGTCTGCAGTCACTCGATGTGACTGCAGAATTGTTAATTCTCCTAGCCCGCAGTGTGCTCGCTAGAAAGACTATCCGATGCCTTGCGCATGACCGCAAGTATGAGAGTTGCATACATGCAGTCACATGCCTACTAGACGTGTGCGGCCTCTCTCAATACAAGTAAATTGAGTGAAGCCGGACAAGTCTAGTTGGAGTGTGGATGGAAGTATTCAAATCACATACTTGTGGTCACATGATTGCCTGGCGCCGGAAAATCCTGACAGTACGCACTGTAAGGATTGAAAAGTCTGCAGTCACAGAGTGAATGCAGATTTGAGCTTCAAGCTTGGACAACTTCTTTAAGAGGCACTTTTTGGTACTATAAGGGTGAAGTGGTCAAAAATGACAAGTTTTGTAGCTGAAACTGCTTTAGGAAATGCTCCTTTTTTGGGGGAATTAGTAGGGAAGTTTCTTGAAGCCATTTTGAAGAGCTTTTTAAGCCTTTTTGGAGATTTTTTTCCTTAAGCATCTATTGCTGCCTTTTGATTGGAGAATGCTTAGTTTGGAGCGACTTTCATCAGGAGACACTTCAGAGAAGGGACATGCACTTTCTTTTCTTCCACCCCGCGTTTTCAAAACCTGAGGCAGAAGAAAAACCCTAAAAAGCCAAAACAAATGACCAACAAAGTGGTTTTACAATAGAATTTAATAGGAGGAGTCTTTCAAGCCTTTTTTGAGCGATTTTTCAAGTCTCTTTTGAAACGGTCCCACTCCTAAAGACTCCTTAAAAACCCTTAAAGTACGTTTCCACGTGCCACATCTGCTGTGGATCTTCTGCAGAAAAATCAACACAGGTAAATATTGCTTCAAATCAGCAGTGAATGAGATTTCTTAAGATCTCAATCAGGCTATATGCACATGGAGGATTTTTGCTTAGTTTTCAGAGCAGAAACTCCAAATTTTGGGGAGTTTTGAGATTTGGAGCAGGATTTGTGGAGTTTTCGCTCGGTAGCTATGCGCACATGACATCTTATTCATACAGACTTTACAGCGGAAACCGCCTGAAAAAACTGTTCAAAAGAATGGATATAAGCATTTCTATGTAAAAATGACTTTCTGTGAATATGTTCAGGCTTTGGAACCTCTTTTAACCACTACAAGTTTCTACAAATGCCAAAAATAAAAGATGTGACCTGTCTATTCTTCTGCTGTTTTTCTCTCAGAACACGCACTGTACTTTATAATACAGACACCCAAAAGATGACTGAACATTTTTTGGAGCATTTTGCCATAATTTTTGCTTAAAAAAAAAAACGCTAGAGGAAAACGACAATAAAAAAGATATTGCAAAAACCATGGGAAACCATAGAAAAAAAATTTGGCTTGGAAAAAAAAAAAAACATCCTAAAAATGCTCAGTAAATGACTGAAAAAATGGTACAAAAAAATTTCCGGCGTTTCCTAAAGCGTATTCTGCTTGAAAACCTCGTTGGGTTTGCCTAAGTTTAAAAGACATCATGTGCACATAGTCATTTTCTGCTCCAAAACCTCTTCAAAAAAAGTCTGTGTGCACAGAGCCCTCTTGTAAAATGCAGATTATTGCCCGCAAATCTACTGCATATTCTCAAAGTAGGAACACATTCCAGATGAAAGCACTCTCTCACTTAGAGGACAATTCAAGGCCGTATTCACATGTTCTCAATTTGTTCTTTCATCCCCATATCTACCTCCAACACAAAGTGGGTAAAGATTTTACAACCCGGTTCACGAGCAGCAGGAAAAAAATCTGTTCAAAACTTTGTTTGCACTGATTCATTGATTTGAATAGAAGACTTTAATCCGTGCCTTGGGTCAAAAATGGACATGTGAACAGTCCCATAAGGTACACGTTCACTCCATGAAAAACACGGCAGGGATTGGGACGTTCCCATGCATGACCTCAGTCCCTATTCTGCCAGCAGACAGTCCGTTCAGAGGGCTCATCTCTGTGAAGATCCACAGCAATAATCCCAATGTCTGATGTCTGCAGGGATCCATAGGCAACGGCAGGTGAGACTATATCAGGCTGGTAGACATTCTGTATGGGAGCTTTTATTGGGGCACTCCTAGGCTGCTACTGTCTATGGGGGACAAACTGGTATTGTCTATGCAGGTCACATTCAGGCTGTTACTTTCTATGGGGGCACTCTCTATCTGATGCTGTCTATGGGTGGCACTCTTAGGCTGGTACTATCTATGGAGGAAATCTCTGTCTGGTACTGTCTATGGGGGCAATCTCTGGCTAGTATTGTCTATGGAGGGCACACTCAGGCTGTTATTGTCTATGGGGGCACTCTTAGGCTGGTACTGTCTATGGGGGGGCAATCTCTGTCTGGTACTGTATATGGGGGCAATCTCTGTCTGGTACTGTCTATGAAGGACACTCTCAGGCTGTTACTGTCTATGTGGGAAACAATCAAGCTGTTACCGTCTATAGGGGGCACTCTCGGGCTGTTACTGTCTATGGGGCAATCTCTGTCTGGTACTGTCTATGGGGGCAATCTCTGGCTAGTATTGTCTATGGAGGGCACATTCAGGCTGTTACTGTCTATGGGGGGCAATCTCTGTCTGGTACTGTCTATGGGGGGCAATCTCTGTCTGGTACTGTCTATGGGGGCAATCTCTGGCTAGTATTGTCTATGGAGGGCACACTCAGGCTGTTATTGTCTATGGGGGCACTCTTAGGCTGGTACTGTCTATGGGGGGCAATCTCTGTCTGGTACTGTCTATGAAGGACACTCTCAGGCTGTTACTGTCTATGTGGGAAACAATCAAGCTGTTACCGTCTATAGGGGGCACTCTCGGGCTGTTACTGTCTATGGGGCAATCTCTGTCTGGTACTGTCTATGGGGGCAATCTCTGGCTAGTATTGTCTATGGAGGGCACATTCAGGCTGTTACTGTCTATGGGGGGCAATCTCTGTCTGGTACTGTCTATGGGGGGCAATCTCGGTCTGGTACTGTCGATGGAGGGCACACTCAGGCTGTTATTGTCTATGGGGCACTTTCGGGCTGTTACTGTCTATGGGGGCAATTTCTGTCTGGTACTGTCGATGGAGGGCACACTCAGGCTGTTTTTTTGTCTATGGGGGGCAATAGCTGGCAGCCACTCAGAATGGGGGCACAATGTCATCTTGAGGAAAGTTGGCAGCTACACTACAAAGGCTGCAGAATAGTATATGTATGTATGTATCTATCTATATATCTAGTAACTGTAACATCCCTGTGTCCGGCTCACATTCCCTCCGGACTACTCCCTCTCCTCCCCGGTGCTCTGACACTAGTTGTCAGGTAAACAACACGTGTTACACAATCACATACTTGCTAAGTACCAGCCACTGCTTCGTGTTGGCCACACCCTTGTCAGATCACCAACCAATCAGAGAACGTGTAAATTCTAATCTCTAGCGAGGCTTGGAACGCTGCCGGATAGATTCAGGCAGGATGCGCATGCGCGTCAAGTGGGTCTCGGTTGTGCCTTAGTGGCACTTTTTTTTTTTTTTGGAGGGGAAAGAAGTTACAACCTGGCAGGAATGGAGCGAGGAAGAGGAGCAGGTAAGGGGGTCTGTCAGCAGATGGTAAGGCTGGGGCGGCCCTAGCACCGTGATACAGGCTGTGGTTACAAGAGGTGGTCGGGGGAGCTACTGTGCTATCATGCACATTACTTTCTATGGGGTGCACTAATTTATGGGGGTCTCGTCATCACCATCAGATGATAATAAGCATGTGACACCATTACATTAGATTGCATCTCTGGAAACAAAATGATCGAGAATTAATTGACATTTTTAAAATTTTAGGGAAAATTTTCTTTTTTTTTCTTTTTAGAAGTTTCCAAATTTTCTCAATTGTAATAAAAATAAGCTGTGAGGGGGATTCAGGGCGAGTCACAAGGGATGCACGGGACGCAGAGTGTCAGGGCTAAGCGCCCTCCATGAGGATTTGGGGAGTTTTTCACGTTGCATATTTTTTTCTGCAAAATAAAAACAAAAAACGCAGCGTCTTCAGATCCAGCAAAGTGGATGGGATTTCTAGAGATCTCCGGCCTCTGGGCTTTTTATTTTATGCAGCGTAAACTGGCCTGCGGTGCGAGTATCAAATCCGCAACGTGTCAGTGTATGTTGTGGTAAATGAGTTTTATTTGTGGATTTTCCTCATAAATGTGATTGAAATGACGTCCGCAGGTAAAAACCGCACGCTTTATCAACGTCACTCTGTGTGTCTGCAGACTTGTAAATCCTCACATCACGTGCTACACACTGTCAGGATTCTCCGGTGCCAGCAGCGGTCATGTGACTGCAACTATGCGATATGCACATTCCGACTAGACGTGCGTGGCCTCACTAAGGTCACTTGCATTGCACGTCTAGTCAGAATGTGGCTGAGCATAAGCAAATCGCATAGTTGCAGTCACATGACCGCTGCTGGCACCGGAGAATCCTGACAGTGTGTAGCTAACAGTGCACTCTGTGACGATTCACAAGTCTGCAGTCACATAGAGAGGCTGCACACTATAGAGTGAAAAATCTGGATGACCCCTTAAGTTTATGGGTGCATATAACATCTGATTTGTACAAATAGAGTGCAATTCTTTACATAGGAAACTTTTCGTGGTCTTGTGTACAATTTATTTACTGCTGGTGTCATATAGATGAAAATCTGACAATTTTTTTTTTTTCTTCATACGCCTGTATGAGCTTAATTGTGTAAGCCTTATATCTGATTCTGGGACAAGTAGAGTGACAACCAATCATTACGGCTTCGGCAGCTTTCCTTCCACCCTGAACAGTAAGGGCTCATTCACACATCTGATTTTTGCATACAAGGGCTATTGGTGGTATTCACAGATAGCACTTGTATCTGTGATAGTCTATGGTGCTGTTCACATGGCCGTGATTTTTTTTGCGGACCGAGAGGTCCATGCGTTTTCGCAGAGAAATTACCTATTTTGATCTGAGGGTTGGATCAAAATCAGCAATGATCGTCAATGGGTCTGTGAAAAAAATCGGATCACACTCAAATGACATCCGAGTGCAGTCCGATTTTCACAGATTGTCAGAAGGGAGAAGGTGGAGAACTATTTTTTTTATATATATATATATATATATATATATATATATATATATATATATATATATATATATATATATATATATATATATATATAATATGCCACTGTAGTTTGTGTCACCCCCACCTCATTGTAGATTGCAAGCTCTTACGAGCAGGGTCGTCATTATTTTTGCTTTAAATATTGTATTATCTTTAGCTATGTTACTTATGACTGTTGAATATGAACCTCTGAATTGTAAAGCGCTGCTGAATATGTTGGCGCTATATAAATAAAGATTATTTTTATGAGAAAATTGGATCACACTCTGATCAGAATAATCAGTCCATTTTCTCTGTTTCTCGTACGTGAAAAACCTGATGTCTGAATGAGGCCTAAGGCTATGTGCCCACGATGCAGAAATGCTCAGGACTTTTCCGGAGCGTTTCTGTATCTCCCTGGTAGAAAAAACGCATGCGGATTGTACATGCGTTTTTCCTGCCAGGGACAAGCGGAAGTGAAGCGTTCTTCACATGCATTTCTGCATGCGGGTTGTCAAGCGCTTTCCAAGCGATTTTAGTATCACTTGGAAAGTGCTTGACAACTTGGTCACACTATATAAATCCGTGCAACCGGCATGGATTTATATAGTGTGACCGAAAGAATGGTAAAAAATAAATATTATTCTTACCTTCTGATGGCCCCCGGTGTCCTTATCCGATCCGTCTTGGCTTGCCGGCAGATCGCGGTGGACTAAAAGGACCTGCCATGACGTCATTTAGTCATGTGACGGGTCACGCGACCGCCGACGTCAGCGGTCGCGTGACCCGTCACATGACTAAATGATGTCATGGCAGGTCCTTTTTAGACCATTGTGAGCTGCCGGCAAGCCAAGACGAATTGCTATGGAGACCGGGGGCCATCAGAAGGTAAGTATAATGTATATTTTTTATTTTATTCTTTTTTTTTTTTTACAGGTACTATGGTACCCGGGTCCGGAGGAGAGTCTCCTCTTCTCCAGACCCGGGTACCATCCGCACATTGAACCGCATGATATATCCGCATGTGCAGATGTAATCATGCGGATATCATGCGATTCAATGCAAGTCAATGGCAGCGAAAACGCCGCGATTCCGCAAAATAATTGGTAGTGCTGCGGATTTTTCCGCAGTGATAATCCGCAGCGGATATTTCCGCAGCATGTACACAGCACAAGCGGATTATCATTGGGGAACATGGCAGACCTTCTACCAAGCGTTTTTTAAGCGTTTCTGCAGCAGAATTGCTGCTGCGGAAACGCTTAAAAAACGCATAGTGGGCACACAGCCTAATACAGAACTCGGGGGTTTATCACTGTATAACTAGGCAGATTCAGGAGTCCGGGAGCACGGAGTGATGGCAATGATGTGAGTTCTGGTGGTTTAGATTCAGTGCCACATCATCACAGGGATGTTACCGCTCGTCTCCTATATTGAGCCTTCTAAACTGCATTTTTGTGGGATTTTTGAAGTATTTTCAGTAGTTTTGAAGGTGCTTTCCTTTTTTTTTTTTCTTTTTTTTTTTTCTAGGTACAATTGATTTCTGTATAGGTGAAAAAATATGGCCCATTGAATGTGCGTGACTAATAAAATGCCCCCCAAAAATTCTTGTAATTTTTCTTTCTTTTTTTTTAATTTACACCAAAAATAAGAACCACATAAAAAGTATGTTAAGGCAGCCTAGAACATTTTTTTTAAACAGTGATTTCCTTCTAATTCATGAAATGCTGCTTCCTCCGCCCGCATGTAGCAGGAAGGGTGCAGGGACACTGGGGGCATTATTTAGTTCATGTGTCAGGTTGGTGTTTGCTGAAGCATCAGGATTCAAGTAGCCATTCATATCCCTTGTACTTAATAAAGAGGCTTCTGTATCCGAAGGATACTGAACTATATCGGCCTCCGTAGGCAAAGTGCTACATCTGCCCGAAAAATTAGGATTTTATTTATATGTGCAGCGAAATTCCTTTAATCTGGCATCAGATAGTCCAGAAAATTCTATAATCCAGAGATATTAGGAGCTTTATCTAATTAAAAAAAATATATATATACACACACAGTGGTGGCCAAAAGTATTGGCACCCCTGCAATTCTGTCAGATAATACTCAGTTTCTTCCTGAAAATGATTGCAATCACAAATTCTTTAGTATTATTATCTTCATTTAATTTGTCTTCAATGAAAAAACACAAAAAGAATTGTCCTAAAGCCAAATTGGATACAATTCCACACCAAACCTAAAAAAGGGGGTGGACAAAAGTATTGGCACTGTTTGAAAAATCATGTGATGCTTCTCTAATTCGTGTAATTAACAGCACCTGTAACTTACCTGTGGCACCTAACAGGGGTTGGCAATAACTAAATCACACTTGCAGCCAGTTAACATGGATTAAAGTTGACTCAACCTCTGTCCTGTGTCCTTGTGTGTACCACATTGAGCATGGAGAAAAGAAAGAAGACCAAAGAACTGTCTGAGGACTTGAGAAACCAAATTGTGAGGAAGCATGAGCAATCTCAAGGCTACAAGTCCATCTCCAAAGACCTGAATGTTCCTGTGTCTTCCGTGCGCAGCGTCATCAAGAAGTTTAAAGCCCATGGCACTGTGGCTAACCTCCCTAGATGTGGACGGAAAAGAAAAATTGACGAGAGATTTCAACGCAAGATTGTGCGGATGGTGGATAAAGAACCTCGACTAACATCCAAACAAGATCAAGCTGCCCTGCAGTCCGAGGGTACAACAGTGTCAACCCGTACTATCCGTCGGCGTCTGAATGAAAAGGGACTGTATGGTAGGATACCCAGGAAGACCCCACTTCTTACCCCGAGACATAAAAAAGCCAGGCTGGAGTTTGCCAAAACTTACCTGAGAAAGCCTAAAACGTTTTGGAAGAATGTTCTCTGGTCAGATGAGACAAAAGTAGAGCTTTTTGGCAGAAAGCATCAACATAGAGTGTACAGGAAAAAAAAAAGGCATTCAAAGAAAAGAACACGGTCCCTACAGTCAAACATGGTGGAGGTTCCCTGATGTTTTGTGGTTGCTTTGCTGCTTCTGGCACTGGACTGCTTGACCGTGTGCATGGCATTATGAAGTCTGAAGACTACTAACAAATTTTGCAGCATAATGTAGGGCCCAGTGTGAGAAAGCTGGGTCTCCCTCAGAGGTCATGGGTCTTCCAGCAGGACAATGACCCAAAACACACTTCCAAAAGCACTATAAAATGGTTTGAGAGAAAGCACTGGAGACTTCTAAGGTGGCCAGCAATGAGTCCAGACCTGAATCCCATAGAACACCTGTGGAGAGATCTCAAAATGGCAGTTTGGAGAAGGCACCCTTCAAATATCAGGGACCTGGAGCAGTTTGCCAAAGAAGAATGGTCTACAATTCCAGCAGAGCATTGTAAGAAACTCATTGATGGTTACCGGAAGCGGTTGTTCGCAGTTATTTTGGCTAAAAGTTGTGCAACCAAGTATTAGGCTGAGGGTGCCAATACTTTTGTCTGGCCCATTTTTGGAGTTTTGTGTGAAATGATCAATGATTTGATTTTTGCTTCATTCTCTTTTGTGTTTTTTTCTTGCAAGCAAATTAAATGAAGATAATAAGACCAAAGAATTTGTGATTGCAATCATTTTCAGGAAGAAACTGAGCATTATCTGACAGAATTGCAGGGGTGCCAATACTTTTGGCCACCACTGTAATATATATATATATATATATATATATATATTAGCTCTGTTCACACTTGTGCTACAGGCTTCCCAGGAACAGCAAATGTAGAACAGACTGCCGGAAATGGCGCCATGAAATAATTAACTGGTTCATGTCCAGGCAATTTATTTATTTTATTTGTTGCTGTGTTTTTCCTGGCAAGAGATGCAAAAATGGGGCAGAAAACCTGAACCCTGCCTATAATGGAAAATGAAATCCAGCGCAAACTATAACTGGATATGTATCCTTGGACGCACAATCAGCTGAAGTGTATTGCAGTGCAGAGACCCGCCGGGTCTGTGCACTGCAATACTCGCTGCCCGTCAATCGAGGCTAGCAGCTGATGTCTGTGTGCATGTGACTGGGGACGTATGGCAGTGATGTTATGCGCTCCTGTCGCTTGCACACTGAAGTCAGATGCCGGCTTCAGAAGAGGACGCCGTGCGTCGGGGGAACCTAGGGAAGGGGAGTATAATCTTTTTTTTTTTTTTGTGCATTAAAGAACAGCGTCAGAATGGGGAACGTATATACCAGGATGGGGACTATACAGTATATACCTGGGGGATATACAGTATACACCAGGATGTGCCCATGATAAGAGATATATGTACGCACGCGCGCTTTTCACTAAATTAGAATATCATCAAAAGTTAATTCATTTTAGTTCTTCAATACAAAAAGTGAAACTCATATATAGAGTGATTTATTTCAAGTGCTTATTTCTGTTAATGTTGATGATTATGGCTTACAGCCAATGAAAACACAAATGTCATTATCTCAGTAAATTAAAATAATTAACAAAAAACACCTGCAAAGGCTTCCTAAGCTTTTAAAAAGGTCCCTTAGTCTGTTTCAGTAGGCTCCACAATCATGGGGAAGACTGCTGACTTGACAGATGTCCAGAAGGCAGTCATTGACACACTCCACAAGGAGGGTAAGCCACAAAAGGTCATTGCTAAAGAAGCTGGCTGTTCACAGAGTGCTGTATCCAAGCATATTAATGGAAAGTTGAGTGGAAAGAAAAAGTGTGGTAGAAAAAGGTGCACAAGTAACCGGGATAACCGCAGCCTTGAAAGGATTGTTAAGAAAAGGCCATTCAAGAATCTGGGGGAGATTCACAAGGAGTGGACTGCTGCTGGAGTCATTGCTTCAAGAGCCACCACACACAGACGTATCCAGGACATGGGCTACAAGTGTCACATTCCTTGTGTCAAGCCACTCATCACCAATAGACAACGCCAGAAGCGTCTTACCTGGGCCAAGGAGAAAAAGACCTGGACTGTTGCTCAGTGGTCCAAGGTGTTGTTTTCAGATGAAAGTAAATTTTGCATTTCATTTGGAAATCAAGGTCCCAGAGTCTGGAGGAAGAGTGGAGAGGCCACAATCCAAGCTGCTGGAGGTCTAGTGTGAAGTGTCCACAATCAGTGATGGTTTGGGGAGCCATGTCATCTGCTGGTGTAGGTCCACTGTGTTTTATCAAGACCAAAGTCAGCACAGCCGTCTACCAGGAAATTTTAGAGCACTTCATGCTTCCCTCTGCCGACAAGCTTTTTGGAGATGGAAATGTCATTCTCCAGCAGGACTTGGCCCCTGTCCACACTGCCAAAAATACCAATACCTGGTTTATAAACAACAGTATCACTGTGCTTGATTGGCCAGCAAACTCGCCTGACCTTAACCCCATAGAGAATCTATTATAGAGAATCTATGGGGTATTGTCAAGAGGAAGATGAGAGACACCAGACCCAACAATGCAGACGAGCTGAAGGCTGCTATCAAAGCAACCTGGGCTTCCATAACACCTCAGCAGCGCCACAGGCTGATCGCCTCCATGCCACATTGCCGCATTGATGCATTAATTGATGCAAAAGGAGCCGACCAAGTATTGAGGGAATTTACTGAACAGACATTTCAGATTTTAAAAACATTTTTCAAGCTGTTGCTATAAAATATTCTAATTTACTGAGATAATGACTTTTGTGTTTTCATTGGCTGTAAGCCATAATCATCAACATTAACAGAAATAAACACTTGAAATAGATCACTCTGTGTGTAATGACTCTATATAATATATGAACTTAACTTTTTGTATTGTAGAACTGAAATAAATAAACTTTTTGATGATATTCTAATTTGGTGAGAAACACTTGTATGTGTTTCTCACAAATCTATATATCTATCGGGAAGGAGCCGAAGATGGGGGATATTACTATGTAATAGGGGAGGTGGTGCAATTTGTATGTCCTTTATAGAATCTAGAACGCTACAAGGGCCCATACATCTGACCAACATGAGGGGTGGGGCAGGACCAAATCTTGTATCGGGGCCCATCGGACTTTAGTTATGCCACGGTGTGTGACCTTGCCTACATATTGTAAATTTTTATGCTATATGGTTTAAAGAGCCCTATTAAATCCCCGCTGCTCCAGTGCCACTACAGACACCAGTGATTGGCTGCAGTATGTCCAAATGACATAATTGCTGCTGAACAGTAAACCAAGACCAGTGGGAGCACTGGAGAGGCAGCGCTAGTACATCAGGGGATTTACCAGGTTGTTAATACTAGTTTTATTATTTTATGGCATTTCTGACCTGTGTCCCATCTTTGTTGATCTCTGTAACACGTTTAGGCCAGGTTCACACATTGCATATTAGGTGCACGTTTTATGTGCCGATTCTCCAGACTTGAAATCCCCAGCATTTTATAGTTAAATGGATGAGTTTTAACAAAATCTCCTCCCCTTGTTGCGGGTTTTTTGGGGAGGAATGTGCACGGAAATTTGCTTTTGTTCTTTATTTATTTATTTAGAAAAATAAAAAAAATCTGTTGTGGAAATTTTCCCTTTTTGGTGCAGATTTTACCCATTCATTCAATGGAGACTCAAAATCTGCAGCTTAAACTGTTGAAGCACGGAGAAAAAACAATGATCAATTGTCTTTGCTATATGTCTGATGTATTTAAATATTTTATTGAAAGAGCAAAAGTTGGTGGGAGGGGGGCATACATGCACATTCCATAGTGATATATGCATATTTGTACAAAGTATTTCCTCATAAAGAGTAACATGTGTGATCCATGCACTACAATTATGGTAAATTGTGCCTATGAACTATATGATATGTAAACTATCAGGGCTCCTCTATGGATGGGTGTCCACCCCGACGCGCGTTTCCTTGCTCAGCCATTGTCAGGGTGCTTAAACTGCTAACCTGACTTTGGTTGCAGGTTTGGTCCATTTCAGATTAAAATAAAACAAAAAACAAAACCTGCATGAATGAGCGCAGTAAATATATGCAGATTTTTAATACCATAGCGCTGCGGTTTTCAGTTTAGAAATCTGTGGGGAAAATCTGCAACACATCAGCTGCTTTAATCCTGAGCTCACACGTTGTTGCGTATCACCCCACTTTCCCTAAGACTGATGTAACTGATAGACAAGACCGTGTCCTTTATGTGATATATTTTTTTATATACTCGTCAATATTTAATCGTGAAACTATTTTTTTCTTGTTTTCCAGCCAGCTTGCGATCCGAGGCTTCCCAGCTGAGACAACGAAAAAGTCACCATGCTCCCACCTCTGCAGCTGCGCAGCCCCGGCCACCAGCACGCCAGGAGAAGGGCGGCTTCATGCGACGGGTCTTTGGTTTTGATGGGTCGGATCTATCTAGCTGGCAGCGGTTTGTGAGCCTGATAAACCGACCCACTGACCCTGCAGGCCTTGGGGTCTTCCGCTTCCTCTTTGGTGAGTTCATTCGCAGTCCTGTACCAGCTCTGGGGTTTTCTCATTCCTGTGCCCATTTTCCACAGCACATCCTATGGAAATCCTCCTCCTGCCATTCCTCTTCTTCTTCCCTTCTCCACCCTCCAGAGTACGTGAGTCATTTATCGTGGTGAATCCACCTGGTTGTGCTGTAGACTTCCATGATGACCAGACGCTGCTGTGTTCGGCCCCCTGTAGAGCCCAGGCTCGCTCTAGTTTTGCTGGCTTATCCCATAGTTAATGTCAAAAATATTCCTCCAATATAGATATATTACACATATAAACCACAGTTGTATAAACTTGGTTTTAAAGGAAAATATACTACAAATCTAATAAAATCATTATTTTTATTTCATCAATTTAAGAACATGATAAAAAACAAGTAAAAGCAGGTACCTTGAAAACTAATCAAAGACCTTTCCAGATCAGCTTAAACACATGTAGCATTATTTATTCTCAGAGAAATATCTACCAAGATGCCAATATTGCACCAATTCTAAGTGGTAAGTGGCTATAACAGCTAATATTGCATTACTCCCATAAATATAAAGTGCTAAAGGAAAAAAAAAGAGAAAAAAAATTTCTTTAGCACTTTATATTTATGGGAGTAATGCAATATTAGCTGTTATAGCCACTTACCACTTAGAATTGGTGCAATATTGGCATCTTGGTAGATATTTCTCTGAGAATAAATAATGCTACATGTGTTTAAGCTGATCTGGAAAGGTCTTTGATTAGTTTTCAAGGTACCTGCTTTTACTTGTTTTTTTATCATGTTCTTAAATTGATGAAATAAAAATAATGATTTTAGTAACTTATCCCATAGTTGCATACTGAGAAGTTTACATATCTGTCTAATAGAAAATGTTTTCATTTCTGGAAAATCTCTTTAATTATAAATATTTTTTAAACCTGCTGCTGAGTATTAGAACACTTTTGCTAAATGTTTAATTCCAAGAACGGCAAAAAATGTGTTTTTATTCCCAATCTGTATGTGAAGAACCATTGTGATCATAATGGACATCAATGGTCGCTTGCTGCATCCTTTTTTTTTTTTTTTTATGAGGAAACCTAAAAGGGATTGTCCACCTCTCCACAGGATAAATTGCTGCGGTCCGACCACTGATGAGACTCCCACCAATCCTTAGTCTGGCTCTGATATGCGGCGTTAGGCCCTCTATACTGGAGACACTGACCAGTGAAGGTGTGGTGACAGTTTTCACACGTACTGGAGACACTTACAAATGTAGACCCATTTAAATCTATGGGGCTGCCCACATGTCCATGGGGCTGGGTGTCCATATGACCCACACATAAGCCCCCGTCTCACATAGCAAGATCGCTGCTGTGTCACTGTTTTGGTGACGCAACAGCGGCCTCACCAGCGATGTCGCTATGTGTGACACTTTGCAACGATCAGGCCCCTGCTGTGAGGTCGCTGATCGCTGCAAAGTGTCCTGGACCATTTTGTGGTCGTTGCTCTCCCGCTGGTCAGCACACATCGCTGTGTGTGACCAGTGGGAGCAGCGATCAGGCTGGTAACCATGATAAACATCGGGTTACTAGGGGCACACGCACACCTAGTAACCCGTTGTTTATCATGGTTACGAGCCTGCTAAAGTGAGCGGTAACCTCCCGCTCACTGTAGCAGAGTGGTAACCATGATAAACAACGGGTTACTAGGTGCGCGTGTGCCCCTAGTAACCCGATGTTTACCATAGTTACCAGCCTGCTCCTGCTTCAGCAGGCTGGTAACCAGGAGCAGGACATCGTGGAAAGATTCTTTCCACGATGTCGCTGCTCCCCTGATCGTTGGTGAGCCTGCCTGTTTGACAGCTCACCAGCGACCTCATAGCGACGCAGCAACGATCCCTGACAGGTTTTATCGTTGTCGGGATCGTTGCAGCGTCGCTAAATGTGACGGGGCCTATAGACATGTCCATTTTTTTTCCGGCAGCACAGACGTCAATATGTCCCGCACACGTGCACATTGATGACATAACGTGTAACATGCCTGTGCCGTCAGTGTGAAGGGGGGACCCTAAAAAAAAATAAAAAAAAAAAAAATGTGGGGTTCCCCCTATTTTTAATAACCAGCAAAGGCTAGGCAGACAGCTGTAGGCTGATAACCATGGAGCTTCCCAGCCTATTAATATCGGGCCCTTCCCAGCATAATAAGACCAGATCACAGCTGTCTGCTTTCCCTTAGCTGGTTATTAACCACGCCATTTTTTTTCATTTAGTTATTTTTTTAGCTGAATACATGTACAGTAAACTACACATTCACTGCACTAACTATATATCTAACTGTCTATCTCTATCTTTACACATCTAATACCAAAACATCTGTCATTTCTATTCCGGTACGTGTCACACTGATGGTGCACACAGATGGCACATGTATAGAACATACGGACACAGATATTTCAGATACTGTTTTTTCCAGTATCGGAAATATCAGGCCATGTGAAAGAGACCTTAGATTGGAGGTATGGTGGTTTTGCTCGAGCGCCGCTGCTCAATTCATTGCCTATGAGATTGCCAGAGGTGGGCGAGTACTATATAGATAATAGATGGAGCCGTGGCGTGCACATGCAACTCAGAGCTACAGTATCAGGATTGGGATCGGTGGGGGTCCAGGTGACCGAACCCACTTCGATCCTTGAACATATTGTGGTTGGGTGAACCTCCTTAATGTTGCTTTGCAGCAATCCTGTGGCTGTACCATGTTTTGAAGTGGAGATATGGACATTTTTTATACTGATAGCCTGTCCTCGCATTAAAGGGGTTGCCCACTCCTTGAGAAATCTTCGACAAACCCTGCAGCTAGCTGCATTTTCTTGTGATATGTACATTATACACTGATTCATCGAAGTTTCAGTGGTCACATGCTGACTAGAGTCTCAGCCGCTTCTCTCTTCTTTTGAGAAGCGACTGATGCACTAGCGCATGACAACAACTGCGCACATTGCTTACTTGTGGTCCATGTGACGGCTGCTGGTACCAGCAAGTGGAGCAGAATCCTAGCAGTGCGTATATTACACACCGTTATGATTCAGCAAGCTCCAGTGCTCGCTGAAGATTTCCTTGTGTAGTCAACCCCTTTTAATCAGGCTGCACAATGTTTAGTATGCATGTAATTGTCTTTGTCATTAATATAGATATACAGTGAAGGAAATAATTATTTGATCCCTTGCTGTTTTTGCAAGTTTGCCCACTGACAAAGACATGAACAGTCTATAATTTTAAGGGTAGGTTAATTTTAACATTGAGAGATAGAATATCCCAAAAAAAAACAACAAGAAAATCACATTGTGTAAATTAGATTATTTCTCACTGCAAAATGCATAAAAAAAATTAGGTATTTGATCCCGTACAAACCATTGAGTTCTGGCTCCTACACACCAGTTAGACGCTCCTAATCAACTCGTTACCTGCATTAAAGACAACTGTCTTACATAGTCACCTGTATAAAAGACTCCTGTCCACAGACTCAATTAGTCAGACTCTAACCTCTACAACATGGGCAAGACCAAAGTGCTTTCTAAGCATGTCAGGGACAAGATCATAGACCTGCACAAAGCTGGAATGGCCTACCAAACCATAAGTAAGACGCTGGGTGAGAAGAAGACAACTGTTGGTGAAATAGTAAGAAAATGGAAGAAATACAAAATGACTGTCAATCGACATCGATCCGGGGCACCATGAAAAATCTCACCTCGTGGGGTATCCTTGATCATGAGGAAGGTGAGAGATCAGCCTAAAACTACATGGAGGGAACTTGTTAATGATCTCAAGGCAGCTGGGACCACAGTCACCAAGAAAACCATTGGTAAAACATTACGCCTTTTAAGGTTTAAAATTCTGCAGTGCCTGCAAGGTCCCCCAGGACTACTTCACCGCATCAATGGGAGAATGGATGGAGCCATGTACCGTAAAATCCCGAGTGACAACCTCCTTCCCTCCACCAGGACATTAAAAATGGGTCGTGGCTGGGTCTTCCAGCAAGACAATGACCCAAAACATACAGCCAAGGCAACAAAGGAGTGGCTCAGAAAGAAGCACATTAAGGTGATGGAGTGGGCTAGCCAGTCTCCAGACCTTAATCCTATAGAAAACATATGGAGGGAGATGAAGCTCCGAGTTGCCAAGCGACAGCCTCAAAATCTGAATGATTTAGAGATGATCTGCAAAGAGGAGTGGACCAAAACTCCTCCTGACATGTGCGCAACCCTCATCATCAACTACAAAAAACGTCTGACTGCTGTGCTTGCAACAAGGGTTTTGCCACCAAGTATTAAAGGGGTTTTCCCACAAACAAAAGTTAATTTAAAAAATTGTCTTTGTCTGTCCGAGTACGGAACATACCACAGCTCCTGGGCAGGGGAGGAAGCAAAAGAGTATACAGACAGGACAGCAGAGGATCGCAGAGGATTTATTTTGTGAGGTAAAATATTGTTTAAAACAGGCAGGGGAATGTTTTACCTCACAAAATGAATCCTCTGCAATCCCCTGCTGTAATGTCTATACCAGATGTGGTATGTTCCATACATTGTCAGACAGACAATTTTGTAAATGAACTTTTGTTCGTGGGAAAACCCCTTTAAGTGTTGTTTGTCAGAGGGATCAAATACTTATTTCTCACTGTAAAATTCAAAAAAATGTATCTAATTTATACTATGTGATTTTCTTGACTTTTTTTTTTTTGGATATTCAATCTCTCAATGTTAAAATTAACCTACCCTTATAATTATAGACTGTTCATGTGTTTGTCAGTGGGCATACTTACAAAAACAGCAAGGGATCAAATACTTATTTCCTTCACTGTATTATACATCTCCTTTTTAAGAGCCATAGCGTATACATGCAGACTAGACTTGAAGAATCCGGACTTTAAACCCACAGCTAATCTTATTAAACATTTCCCCTGTGCAATAGGAGCTTTTATTAATACGCCTGCATGCCGAGAGTAAGTGGTGCTGTCTACACAGTGGCCTCAGGGGTCATCCTCCTCCTGCGTCCTCTGTGTGGTGGGGGTCACTCGCTTGTTTATACAGAGTGGGCAGCGATAACCCGATCTTTCATCTGTTTACACAGCATGACTTAGTCACTGATGAGAAATCGCCTACTGTTTACCCACCAGTGTCCGGACCACCACTCCATATCCTCACCAGTGAACCTGAACTCACATACCTTTATTTCCCGGTCTGTGTAAGCACACAGCTCTGAGGTTTTAACATTTTATTGTTATTACAGTATTTTTATGCTTTCTCATCCACGACCCCACCCTTGCGTTTTAAAGGGGTTGTCCACCGCCTCTATCTTCCACCTCATTGGTAATGCAGAGACATTTCTACACAATCACCTGGTGCCCATCTAGTATCATGCAAAAAAATTTTTCCAAGACCCAGAATTTTTTCATTCTGTAGTCGATGGGGCTATGCGAGGGCTTATTTTTTGCAGAGCGACCTGACTTTTTTTAATTGTATCATTTTGACGTAGATACATTTTGTTCGCTCCTTGTTACATTTTTTTTTGCAGAGTTTTTTTTAATATTACAGTTTTTACTGATTGGGATAAATAATTTAAATTTTGATTAGATTTTTATGGATGCAGCAATGCTACATATTTTTGTTTAACTATCTTTATTTAAAGTAGAGACAAGATATATAATATAGATTTATTTATTTTTTTAATATATGTTCTAGTCCCCATAGGGGATTGAACCTGGCAGCAGCATTCAACAGGTCAACAGCTGTGGGCAGAGCTTCGCTCATGCATGGTTATTCGAGGCAGATGATGGCTGAATAACACAGCCATCATCTGCCAGGAATTAAACGACCTCAGCTCCTGAGTCCGCTTTATTCATCTGCTGCCAACTAGTATTGTACGTGTACGGTGCTCTTCGTTGAGGGACTAAGCTGACTATAGAAAAGAGATTTATCTGCAAACTTATTTTAGTAAAGTTTTCTGGGCACAATCAGTCTCCAAACTCCCCTGTTATTTTATTTTCCTTTATTATCTCCCTTTCAGCCCCCTGCAGCTATCCTCATAGTCTATTGTTTACATCCTGAACTTTTTGCCGGCTCTACTTTTTTTTGCCTCTAGACTACATTTCCCAAGAGGCAGAGCTGTATCTGTCCTATAGCTCTCTCCCTCTCACAATGCCACCCATTCCACCTACGCCGCACCATCCTGAGACTCCTATATAGTCTCAGGGTGTTGTAAAAGAGCCATAATATATTCATTTATTATAATGTGACCTAGCAATCTGGAACGCCTAGCTTCATACTTTCTGGCCAAATTCACTAGCTAATAAGATTACTATTGTTCTCTGTGGAGCCTGCATTGCTACTGTTGGTTCTCCTCTCCCTCCCTTCCTGTACACATCCCCAGTCACTCACAGCTTGCGAGGATCCGTCAGTGATTTTTCATGTACCCAAAAAATGTTCTGAGTGTTATCAGTGTTTGGTCCGTTTTTATCATCGGTGATTTTCACATATAATAAATAACTATCCTTTACAGTGTTAATCATGGACATTATGCCGACTATACACTGATGCCAATTGTGATTTTCATGCACCTATATACGTGTCTAAGTGTTTTTTCACCTGTGATGCTAAAAAAAAAAAAAAAGAAACTTGTCTGAGTGGGTTTTTTTTTTTCGGGCACACTGTAAAAAAAAAAATACATGTGAATGGATCCATGTCCTGTACTTGGAAACCAGATGTCTGAATGAGGCTTTGGGTGTATGGCCACCAATGGAAATAAGTAACCCGATGTTGTCTATGCTGAAGCTACACTTTCCCCACCCCTAATAATTGCACCCACCCCTCTTTTCCCAGATTTACAGTCTCCAGCCTAGTTAATCAGCCTTCAACAATCCATTGAGCTGATTTCTGCCTACAGAGAAGCAAAGGGGAGAATTACTACCTGAATTCACCCAAATTCTAGCTCCGGTTGGCTACTTATAAACTTTATTGTGTTTTTTTTTTTTTAAATTTACTACTGTGGTTTCTACTATTCACGTGAATAGGAATTTTAGGAATTCCATTCCCACGTTGCAGTAAAGAACTATTCATTTCGGTGTGCTATGGATTATTAAAAAATCATAAAAATTAGACTAAAGTCGGCCCAACCTGCCAATATCTTCATCATCTGATGGTACAGAGAATGATCCAACCTGATGAGTCTCCTTTGGTTCTCCCTGGAGATACCTTCCTGGCAGTGGCTGTCATGTAGAGGGCATAGGAGCGTTCGGCTGAGCGTTCCTGTCTATAAGAGAGTCAGGAGAGACTGACGTCTATCTAATGTGTATGGTCCCTTAAATCTACTGTTTATTTCCGATTTCGGCTGCAATAAATGATGTACCTCCCATGTTTCTTTTCTAGGCCTTCTTATGGTTTTGGACATCCCCCAGGAGCGTGGCCTCAGCTACCTGGACCACAAGTATCTGGATGGACTGGATGTTTGCAGATTCCCCCTCTTCAACTCCTTAAAACCTCTTCCTCTGGACTGGATGTATCTGACCTATGTGATCATGTTTCTGGGTGAGAATCCAAACCTGAAATTGAAGCCATAGATTCTAAAGCCCAGTGAACGATGGGGAATTCACCAGTTTTTAGTTTTCCTATGTCTGCACACTTGCGACCCCAGTGCTATAAGACATGGGTGTAAGGCTGGGGGTCTAGGATCACTCTAGTCACATATCTATTTTAGGGTTGCTGGTAAAAACCTAATTGCAAATGGGTTGGAAGTAGAGATGAGCGAACCCGAACTGCAAAGTTCAGGGTTTGGACCGGACATTGGTGGTGAACTCCAAACATGGACTTCTCTCGGAAGTTCGTTTTGGAGAGTGAAACTTTACTACGACCATTTTACAACACCATAGTTTAGGTCCCCATTGACTTTTATGGGGTTATGGTTAAAGTTTGGGTACAGTTCTGGTACCAGAACTCACAGGTCCACTCATCCCTAGTTGCAAGCTAGCCACAGTCTGATGTGATTTACATAGTGATCTGCGATGGCATACGTGATCTGTGACCAGAGACCAAAAGTCAGAGAGGGTTTAGGTGATGGTTGTCAGGGTACCATCTGGCAAACCCGGGCAATTGTCGTCTCCACTGTGTCCGAAGGGCTCACTCCGGCATGTGCTCACTACATGTATAGAGCAGGCTCAGCAACTGAGCCTGGTCCATACAGCTTGTTGTATGACTGACACCTGAGTCTAAGGCCACGTTCACGCATTCAGTATTTGGTGAGTTTTTTACCTCAATATTTGTAAACCAAAATCAGTTTACATCAAATGTTGTCATCAGTTGTACACGTGGACAGGCGCCCAGCTTCTTCATATAGTAAGTACGGCACTCTTGGATGTATGGGGGCTCGGATAGGGTCCCACCCTGTAATGTTTATATAGAATAATCCAAAACTGAAGAATATTTGGATTTATTGTTCAATAAAGTGCAAAAAAAAGTGGCATTTGTGTCAATACTACCTTTCTCAAACATGCACTACAAACATTTAATAAAAAATAACATAAGGTAAAAATCAAAATAATATATGTATACAACATTCCTCTTCATGGCTGATACTTGTGCAACCTTCCTTGAACTGCTTTATCCATTCATACACAATTCTTCACCACGAAACACTTTCTCCATACTGTGCACAAAGTTCGCACTAAATATCAGCACCAGCCTCAGACCGCAAAAAAGCAAATCGCTGCATGCTGCAAAATATAAGTGGGGAGCTGGAGTGCGGATAATATTTGGTATCGCCATGTGCATAACTGTCCAAACTATAAAACATAACTGTGTATCTCATACAGTGATTTCCAAAACTATAAAAAAAATGCCAGAATCCTTTTTCTTTTGGTCACTTTGCCTCCCAAATCAAAAGAATCAAGATCAGACCCGGCCTGAACGGTGGTAACATTTTTGCATCCTGCCCCCCTCTTAATGTCACTATCTCTCCCCCAGGTGCTCTGGGTATAATGCTCGGGCTCTTTTACCGCCTGAGCTGTCTGTGCTTCCTCCTGCCATATTGGTACATCTTCTTCCTGGATAAGACCACCTGGAATAACCACTCGTATCTGTACGGACTCATCGGCTTCCAGCTCACCTTGATGAATGCTAATCGTTACTGGTAAGCACAAAGGCTTCCGGCTGTGCTCCGGGTTCTTGATTATTACTTATAGTTTAATTGCAGGATTGCGTGTTGTTTTTTTTTTTTTTTTTGTCTAATTGCTTATTAAAGGGGTGGGCCGGGACTGAACAATTGATAACCTATTTGAGATTGGTGACAGCCGGCATCCCCACCGATCAGCTGAAATCTGCAGCAATTTATGGAGGAAGATACGACAACTTCATGTATTGCTTTGTGGCCACTGCCGATTAGTGCAAATCAGCTCCCATTCATTTAAATGGGAGCTAAATTGCAGTACCAGCAGTGGCCACTAAGCAATGCATGGGGCTGCTGTGTTCTCTATAAATTGGCTGCTGTAGCAGATATCAGCTGATCAGTGAAGGTGCGGGGTGTTGGACCCCCACCATTCTCTTATAGATGGCCTATCCTACAGATAGGTCATCAATTGTTTAAACTCAGACAACCCCTTTAAATTAAAAATGAAGCTACATAGCAAATATTCTTAATTAAATATCTGTTGTTTTGTCTACTATTCATCCCAATCTCGCAGGTCTATTGATGGGCTATTTAGTCCTCGCAAGCGCAATGCACATGTTCCGCTTTGGAATTACACTCTTCTTCGTTTTCAGGTAAGTTTTTGTATAGGTGAACCACATTTCTATAGAGCAGGATGCGTCTGATAACAGCAATTGACAGCCTTGTGCTCCCTTGAAATAAGCGCACTGTAGGGGGGCTTGCAGTTCAGCATTGGGTTGGTCAAACTGCTGAGAGGGGGAAAAAAAATTGTGTGTGTTTGTGTATATAGATAGAGAGATGCACCAGTAACAATCTGTCACTGAGATGGCTTTCTTTTTGACTGGATTTTTGGTCTGGGATTTAGGAGCGACCAAAAGAGCTTGGGTGGGAAAGGTCGCTCCCATACTCCAGTCTGGGTCTTACAGGCTCAATAACAGGCAGCTGGGTTGGACTTAGCAGAGTATAGTGTTATCTGGCTGGAGAAAGACGGAGCGTGTGAATACTCTTGTGTTTTTAGACTGACAGGTTCCTGGTAGACTGTTTTTGATTTATTGTGCCTTACCCAGAGAAAAGGACAGGTGTTTTTTTTTTTTGTTTTGTTTTTTTCGTTTATTTACATATGCTGAAGAAAGTCTGTTTTTCGTTTTGGAACTGCAAAGTTTATGAATGACCATAAACTATATTCTGTTTTGATATAAAAAGCCTATGCGTGTCCACGCGGCTACCAGTGAGCTGAACCCCCTGCAAAATATGTATTTATTACTATACTACAAGATCTCTGCTTGCTGTCATTCAATAGGAACATTCATTGTGAATTGTGACACTAATTCAGGTGCACTGCTTGTTAGGCCTCCTTCACAAGTCAGTGTGTCCAGTAGGTGTAGTGACAGTTTTCACATGTACTGGAGACACTTACACATGCACACCCATTATAATCTATGGAGCTGCACACATGACCACATGCTCACATGGACTGTGTGACCTACACGTGGACATGTCCATTTTTTTTCCGGCAGCATGGACGTCAATACGTCCTTCACACGATGACACAAGGTGTGACATCCCTGTGCCATCCGTGTGACTCGTACCGGAATAGAAATGACAGATGTAAAGGTGTTAGATGGGCAAAGATAGAGAATAGATAGATAGAAAGATGTCCCCGTGAGATTTATAATTAGTGCCATATGTGTGTAGTTTACTGTACATATATTTAGCTAAAAAATAAATAAATGATGAAAACAACGTGGAGTGCCCCTAACCAGCTAAGGGAAAGCAGACCGTTGTGAGCTGATCTTATTATGCTGGGAAGGGCCCAATAACCATCGAGATTCCCAGCCTATTAATATCAGCTCACATGTCTGCTTTTCCTTTGCTAGTTATTAATAATGGGAGGGAAGAAAAATGACGTGGGGTCCCCCTATTTTTAATAACCAGCAAAAGGCAAAGTAGACAGCTTTGTGCAGATATTAATGGGCTAGAAAGGTCCATAGATATTTGCCCCTTCCCGGCCTAATAAGACCAGCCCTCAGCCACCTTAGAAATGGCACACCCATTAGATGCACCAATTCTGGCTCGTAGCCTCGGGTCTTCCTATTGCCCTGGTGCGTTGGCAATCGGGGTAATTGGATTGTAGGGTTGATGTATTAACCCCTGGGGTTAGTAATGGAGAGCTGAAACTGGTGGTGCACGTGGGGGAATGGCATTGAAACGAAAAGATACCACGGCACTCACGTGTTAGTAGTTACTTAATTTAATCGTAAGGGATTATGATTAAATGAAGTAACTGCTGACACGTGAGTGCTGGGTTTTCTTTTCGTTTCACCGCCATTCCCCCACGTGGATCAACACAAGACCGGAGTGCCGACTATTTTGTATTACACTAAGTAATGGAGAGGTGTCTGTCAGACATGCCCATTACAAGCCCTGTAGTAAAAAAAATAAATAAACACACACAAAAGTCCTTTTATTTGTAAAAATCACTTCCCGACAATTTCCCTCTTTCACCCATTTATTAAAAAAAATCCACACCGGTCCATCGTAATCCACATTTAGGTCCCGCGAGATCCCTGTCTCCTTCATCCAGCGTATGGAGCTCCATAGACTGAAGCAGCAATCACTGCCGGATCTCACGCTGTACTCTGTTAAGTTTTCGTTAGAAGGGGGCTGGCTTGGGGAACCAGGTCCAGGGAAGTTTAACTGCATCTTAAACAGTTAAAGGTTTTTTGTTTATAGAGACTTGTCAGAAGTGTTAATTGGTGGGGGTTCAGGTGCTAAGACACCCAGCAATTGATTGGAGGGACAGAAAATCTAGTTCTTCTTCAGTGGCAGAACCTGGAGCCCCACCGATTAAACTTCTCCCACGGGCCACCTGTCCTGGAAGTCCATCTCCAAGCTATGGAAGGACTTTCTCTATGAAGATTTCCTGCCAGTATCTTATAGTGTGTGCTCCTTTAACAACCAGAAACCCTAACACGATGAAAAATAATCAGATGATAATCCTCTAATATTCAGACTTGTCATCAATCTTCCAGATCTTCATTGTGTATTTCATCGCTGGTATCAAGAAGCTGGACGCGGACTGGGTGGAGGGCTACTCCATGGGCTCGCTGTCACGGCACTGGCTGTTTGATCCATTCAAGTAAGGACATGCTGATTGACTATTGCTGGATTCACACCTCCGCGTTTTGCAGTCTGTATACGGACCGGCCACCGGTCTCCTGACCTATATGCCTATGAGGTTGTCCAGTTCGGGTCAAGAGACCTGCGGCCGGTCCATATTCAGACTGCAGAACGCGGAGGTGTGAATCAAACCTAATCACATATATACACACACACACACATGAATAAATGAACAATTCCTGGCTTCTATTAAATTTCCACCACTTAGTCGTTGAGTCTTGTAAATTAACGGCAAGAGATTAAAGCTTCTGCTCCAGCAATCAAGAAGGAGCAGGTTGAGTCTCTGGCTGTTGGACACAGTCGAGATTCTTCGGGAGAAGACAGAATCGGTTTATTACCGCATCTGTCTTCTCCTTTGCTGGCACCATAGCACTCAATGTGTGCTGAGTAGAAGCATAGGTGACCGCAGGATCGCCAGGTGTCTGCCCAACATGGCAGAGCTGCCGGGTCCTGGCTGAACCAGATCCGCTCTGCCAGTGACTAGTGTCACTGTAGTGGGCCGTTTTCCCCTGTAATTGGGGCTCTTATTGATGGCAATAAAAGAAAAATATATATGTATGTTCTCCAGAGATCCTGTGAGACAAATAATGTCTTTATTGATCAAAAGGTCATAACAGATACCTTTTTTAATTTAAAAAAATATATATATATAACCTCCAAAAGATTTTTTTTTGTGGTATTTTACATTGAATATATTTTATACATGGTAATAACAAAGAAAAAAAAACTAAAGTAGGTATCAACACAAATAATAACCCGAAGAATTCATTCAATGTTTTTTTTAAGCTAAAACATGTAAAATGTAAAAATATAAAAAATAAACAAATTGCATTTTTTTTCTATTCTTGCGCATGTAAGCAAATATTTTTTATTTCTCACTCATAAAACAAGGCTTCATACAGTCCCATCAGTGGGAAATTTAATATAGTTATAGCTACTGAAAATGTGGCGAATCAAACAAAAAAAATGGCTGGCCATTACAGGTGTCGTCTGGTATCAGATGAAAAGTCTGTGGGAACTCTGTGATGGGAGACTGCTAAGTCGTGGCGGTCACGATTGTGCGGTGTCCCATCCCCCCCCATTAGGTGTGTGGTCACGTCATCACATGTATACTTGCGGTAACATGCAGACTAGACTCCAGTATTTCTCTCAAATCTCTCCTATTGAGATACGTGGCTGACACTAGTCAGCAAGTCACATACATACAGTCACGTGATCACATATCGATTTGTATACTCGCAGTCACATGCAGACTAGACTCCAGCATTTCTCTCAATTCTCTCCTATTGAGAAAAGTAGGGTGAGACTAGTCTGCAAGTCATATACATATGGTCACATGACCACCCACCTACATGCAGAAACATCGGGAAATCGTGACCGTGTTCACATCACACACCGTTACGATTTGGCAGTCAGAGTTACTGCAGACTTTTCTTCTGAGACCGGACAGCCCCTTTAAGGCCTGGTCATAAAAGGGCTAGACAAGGAACAAAATACTCGTCTTTATTTACCATTTCTTGTCATGCACTTGTTTGTCACTAGATGGTGCTATTTAGTTGCCGTTTACTTATGATAACCCCATCTTAAAGGGGTTGTCCACTAATTTACATTCCCTTCTGAATCACCTCCAAGGTGCAGTAAAATAAAATACAAAATGCTATAGTTTCCTCTCGGACAGACGCTGATCCTCCGATGTTGGGGAAAGTCACATCACAGTATGTCACGTGACCGGCTGCAGCGGTCACATGACATAACTGCCCGGGACACAGCGCCGGTACAGGAGGGAAGTATAACGTGCAGTAGTGGTCTAGTGGACAGCCCCTTTTAATATATGAACTTCCCCCTCCTCCCACAGCCATGGCTGTAGCATGTAATCTTCTCTCTCCTCCTCTCATGATGTCGCTGCTTATGTCCTGTATGTCTTTCAGGCTGTTTCTGTCGGAGGAGATGACGAGTCTTATCGTTGTGCACTGGGGAGGACTGATCCTGGACCTGACGGCTGGATACCTTCTCTTCTTCGATGTCACACGACCCATCGCTATGTTTTTCGTCTCTTACTTCCATTGCATGAACTCTCAACTTTTTAGCATAGGTACTGAACGTCAAAGAGTTATATATTTTGGTTTCTTTGCACATTGCTGGCTACTGAATGAGGTAACTGAGCACCCGTCAGTGATCTTTTTCCAACTCTGTTTTTTCTGAGCTGATTTCTGACTACATGAGAGTTGAGCTGAACTTTGTGATCATTTAGACATGAGCTCAGAAAAATACAGAATTGCACATTCCCCATCGGATCCAGTTCACTGCCCGATTCTTAGTTAACTCATTCAGCAGCCAGCATTGAGCAGGGACACAAAAAGATTGTAAAAGGCAAATGGTGCAAAAAAAAAAAAAATTAAATGAAACCTTATTCCAAAATTTTGTTCCCCAAAATACAAAGGTGTCTAAACTTTTTCTTTTTTAAAAAAAAAAGTAAATTTGTCCTGCATGGAAAGTTATGAAACTTTGTGAATCACTATATTAGGGGATTTGTCTTCAGTCCTGTGAAATAAAAAATAAAACATAAGTGACTTCTAAACCGACACCTGTAGCTGTATCGATATCAGAATGTATTCATTTGGAGTACAGATGATGGCAGTGATGGGTGAGCTCTGCTCCTGTGTCTCACTAACTCTGGGGATATGCTGCTGCAGATGATTGTTCTGATAAGCTGAACACTCAGAGGAGGAGACAGGGGCTGACCCATCACTGCCTTCATCTGTGCTCCAAATCAGTACGTTCTGATATCTGTGCAGCTAAACATACTAATTTGAAGCACAGATGATGGCAGTGATGGGTCAGCCCCTGTCTCCTCCTCTTGAGTGTTCAGCTTATCAGAACAAAACACAGGAGCTGAGCTGACCCATCACTGCCATCATCTGTACTCCGAATGTGTACGTCCTGATATCGGTACAGCTAAAGGCTGGAAAATAGACTGGGGAGAAGCAAGGATTGGAAGCCACTTACATGCAATGTTTGTTTTTTTTGTCAGGAATGATGACAAATCTTCTAATAAAATCATTTGCAAAGTATTTGTAGAGGAATCTACAAATGCTGGTGGGTTCAGAGGGCATGGGGGGGGGGAGAGGAGGGAGGATGACCTGTCGGATTTTCTTTAAGCTCTTAGTCTTGTTGTTACCCGCTCCTCCATCTTTTAAAACGTCTGCCCATTGTTTTACATGATCTTGTTTCGTAAAAAGCTAATGACTTGTGTCCTTCTCCCAGGCATGTTCTCGTACACTATGTTGGCCACCAGCCCGCTGTTCTGTTATCCTGATTGGCCCCGTCGGCTGGTGTCTAAGTTTCCCCGCTGTTTACACTGGGGTCTTCCTCCCACTCAGACCCCACAAAAGAGCTCAGAATGTGTTTACCCAGGACAGAAGGGCAAGGCCTCTCCAGGACTACGACACAAGCTGGGAGCCATCTTTACGGTTATCTACATTGTAGAGCAGCTGTTCCTGCCCTACTCCCATTTTATTACCCAGGTGAGAGCTCACAGACGTGTTCCTGTGTCTCCTGTGGTCAGCAGCCATTTCTGCTGACTCTCCAGTACACAGGAGCACTCGATCGGCCGAGCGTTCCTGTGTTCTCTTTAAGAAAGCTGCTGACTGACACGTTGGCCGGCAGCTTATCTCAATGTGATCGGCAGTCCGAAATCTAACACATCCAATCGACATCTCACCCAACAATCAGTCGGCTGGCGCCCCCATACACTTTAGACCGTCAGCCGAATCTGTTGCTATTAGCAGGTCCAGTCAACTTAAGTCTAATGTGTATGGGGGCTTTACTGTAGGTCATGGAAGAGGCTTCCTCTTATGGTTATCAACAGGGGTCCAGCCTCTGAGACCCCCCCACAGTGCAGGGAACAGCAATGCCGCTGTAGTTGAGTGAGTGGAGCAGCGTTGTAGTGCCCTGCACAGCAGATGACAGGCGTCAATGAAATTGTAGGGGTGAAGGCAGCCTTACCCCCAACCATAGCATATCCTAGTGATACGTCATCACTTACTCTTCGAAGAGGACCTGTCACCACTCATTAAGTTCCTCCCATAAAACGATCATTCTTGAGCTTTTTTTTGCAGTTCCCTTCCATTTTATTCCTCGTGGAAATGTAAGAATAAATTAATAACAGGGAATGGTAACGCCCAATCCTTAAGGTTTTTTTTTTCCTACCCTGGTAGCTCTGATTGGACAGTGTCTATCTACCCTTCCCCCGCCCCTACTAAATGGTTACACTTTCTTAATTTGTTCATAGATGTCTTGGAGGAATAACTGAGGAACAGCACTATGTAGGGTTGGAAGAAAAGCTGCTCCATTATTATTTCAGATGTCAGGAGAGGTGATGGCCTATGTTTACACGCCGTCTTTCTTTTGCTTCTTTTGTAATGCAAAACCTAAGAGATCTCAGAAGTCTCATGCACACAGTTGTTCTTGTTTTCTTAATTTGAGCACTCCAGCATTTTTTAACATTTAAATTTAAAGTCCATTCTTTCAGAATTTTTTCACTTCTAGAAAGCAATGAGAAAGTGAATAAAACTAACTTTATTAAACGTGTACTATAATCCGGACCTAAAAAACGGTAAACAAAAGGCGACGAAAACGCTGCAAAATATGTGTTTTGAACACCAGGTTTTTTTACTGCCAAGAGAGCAGTTTTTGGCTGCAGCAAAACTACCGCTGCGTGTGAACATTGCCAATAAGTATTCGACTATAATTGGAAAACTATTACTTTTGTGGAGGTTTTTTTGTCATTTTTTTTTTTATTTACAAAAAAAATTAATTGTTTTTCACCAGTTTGCTAGATCCAAATTTTCAGCCCTTTTTAGTCCATTTGTGCCTGTTTTTACCATCATTGTTGCATCTGTTTTTCTTGTATAAGAAAAAATTTGTTACCTTCTCCTACTCATTAAACATTAAAAAACACACATTCTGACGACACACAGATGGCACGGGTGTACTGTCTGTTCTTCACTGATTTATGTATTTATTGTTTTCTGTATGGACTCGACGCGGACTTGAATGGCTAAATCTGAACCACAAATTGGATCTTGACTGGACATGACAAGGTCAATGGGCTATAATGGGTACATGTTCTTTCGGTGAAAACCCCCCCCACAAAACTCATCCATAATACACAGATGTCTGACTGAGGCCTGACTGATCTCAAGAGATTTGGGAAATGAAAATTCTGTCCTAACCAAAGTCTTCATTTATGTCTCAAGGGCTACAATAACTGGACAAACGGCCTTTATGGCTACTCGTGGGATATGATGGTGCATTCACGCTCACACCAGCATCTGAAAATTACCTACAGAGATGGGATCACTGGTGATGTTGGATATCTGAACCCTGGGGTAAGTGTCAGATTTTAAAGGGGTTGTCAAAGTCTAAAATGTTTTGGGGGAAATTGGTTTACAACGATATAAACTAACTAATCTCGCCGATCTCCTGTCGCTTTA
Source organism: Phyllobates terribilis (assembly GCF_046119375.1). Lineage (NCBI taxonomy): Eukaryota > Metazoa > Chordata > Amphibia > Anura > Dendrobatidae > Phyllobates > Phyllobates terribilis. The sequence goes on along the minus strand of NW_027362771.1, from coordinate 528,068,078 downwards.
TTGCGGTGCTTTCTGCTTCCCTGACAGTTTCCCAACATATGGATGTATGACTGAGTCAACATATAAGACAAAAATGTCCCTTTCTTAGGTTTTCACACAGACCCGACGCTGGAAAGATCATGCTGACATGCTGAAGCAATATGCCACCTGCCTGCAAGGCCTCCTGGGAGCTTATAATATTTCAGAGCCAGAAATCTACTTTGATGTATGGGTGTCAATCAATGACCGCTTCCAGCAGAGGTATGTGCAGCATTGCATGTGCTGCTATAGTACGACTGTCCCACTCGATCGTGGGGAACATGCACCTTGACTGTATTGATTCTCTTATCAGGTTATACGACCCCACAGTGGACATTGTAAAAGCCGAATGGTCTCCCTTCCACAAAACACCCTGGGTTAAGCCGTTGTTAGTAGATCTGTCACCATGGAGAGCTAAATTCCAGGAGGTGGAGGACAGTTTGGATAATCAGACCGACGTGGTGTTCATTGCAGATTTCCCAGGTAATGTTGCAAAGACTTGGCACATTGTTATGGTTCATCCAGCTCTGTAAGTTATCCCAGAAGATTGCTTCCTGGCAGAGTTACGACCACTAACCACTAACTGTCATTATATGACTGGTCGTAACCATGGATACCTAAGGTCCTGCAATGCCCATCTGGTAAGTGTCATAGCGAATCAGAAGAACAATACTACTTTTCTAATTGAAGGATAATATTCTTATTACATCTACTACATATTTGGATAGGATCTTGGATATGGGAGTACCCCTTTTAAGCACCACAAAATACCACCATGCAAAAAAAAAATTACACAAAACCATATTTTATTTTACAAAGTTTTTTTTTTGTTTGTTTTTTTACTCACTGAAGTAATATTAAAAAAAACTGTACAAGTTTTGTATCGCCATAATACTATTGATGTGAGGATTCCTATTCCCTGGTCATTTCTACCACACAATGAATTACAGGTGCATCTCACTAGCAGATGACCTGGCTCTCCAAACCATCACTGATTGTGGAAACTTCACACTAGACCTCAAGCAGCTTGGATTGTGGCCTCTCCACTCTTCCTCCAGACTCTGGGACCTTGTTGAGTGTGTCAATGACTGCCTTCTGGACATCTGTCAAGTCAGCAGTCTTCCCCATGATTGTGGAGCCTACTGAAACAGACTAAGGGACCATTTTAAACTTAGGAAGCTTTTGCAGGTGTTTTTTGTTAATTATTTTAATTCACTGAGATAATGACTTTTGTGTTTTCATTGGCTGTAAGCCATAATCATCAACATTAACAGAAATAAACTCTTGAAATAGATCACTCTGTTTGTAATGACTCTATATAATAGGAGTTTCACTTTTTGAATTGAAGAACTGAAATAAATTAACTTTTTGAGGATATCCTAATTTAGTGAGATGCACCTGTACGTACACACACACAACCGAAAATTGCATTGTTTTCCACCATTTTACCTCACTTGGATTTTTTTCCTCCTTTAGTTTATTAACTGACCTTTATTATTTTATCGTTTCTTTTTACCCTAAATGATAGGTCTTCACTTGGAGAATTTTGTGAGTGACGATCTGGGTAACACCAGCATACAAGTGCTGCAAGGAGAGGTCAGTGTGGAGATTGTGAAGGACACAAAGAACTTCACTCTGAGAGAAGGCGACCGCATGCAGGTGAGTGTACAGGCGGAGCCGTGAGTGCCGTGGCACTGCACACCGTCCAGGCGGAGCCGTGGCACTGCACGCCGTCCAGGCGGAGCCGTGGCACTGCACGCCGTCCAGGCGGAGCCATGAGCTGCTCTTCCTTGTCCGGTGAAGCACATTTATGAGGACATTTGATTATTCAGTTCCCACCCGGTTTACATACTGTCGGCAGCACATCCCGTTTACCCTGAGAGATTTCCTGATAACATCACTATCATGTTTCCATGGGCCAATGATCAGGAAAGTGTGTTCTTGTGTGTTCAGATATTTATATATTGCCTGAAATTGGCGTACATAAAAAAGCAGATTTTGGATGCCTAGATTTCAGTGTTTTTGCCTAAAAATATTTTTCAAGGGCCTCTACTGTAGTATCAGTATCAAATGCTACTGTCCATTTTTGTTTTTTCAGTTGCCAGCAGGGGAATACCACAAAGTGTTCACCGTGTCCCCAGGACCCTCATGTTACATGTACCTGTATGTGAATACCACCGCAGTGACCCTGGAACAGAACCTGACCCGTCTGCAGGAGCTGAAGGAGAAGGTGGAGAATGGGAGCGGTGAGTGATGCCGGATGTTACACTGTACTGTGATCATGAGCGAGCCATCCTACGAGCTCCTGATTATCCTACAGGCTGCCAAAGAATAAGCAAAATGCTCGTTCATCGGCTAAAATCTTTTTTTCGCCGCACAAAAAAAAAAAATCCTCGTTCTCGGCAGCACATTGTCCTGTGTAAGCTTGATTTGTGCTGCTGAGAACAAGGTCTGTGTATGCGCACTGCAAGATATTGGTTAAGTGCGAATCTGAAGTGGGGTCAGTCTGTATAAATGCCACCGACCGGCAAATACTTGGCTAAATTCAGATATGTGGAATTTTTTTTTCTTTATATATATATATATATATATATAATATATTTGGGGATTTTTACAATATGTAGGGGAAAGGGAAAATAAGTTGTAATATACTGTTATATCAAATCAACCTCAAGAAAGCAAACTTGTAACTTAGAAGAAACAAAGAGAGCAGGGAAAGAGATTCAAAGGGGAAGGAGGAAAAGAAAAAGTGGACAAAAAAAGGAGAGGCGTAGGGAAAGGTAAAGGGGGATAAAGGGAAATAAGAGATCATCCATATTATAATCATAGTTATAACTTCAATTTATATGTATTGAAATAAAGTAATATCTTTGTTTTCTGTCTAAAAATAATAACATTTATGTACAGATATGTGGATTTTTATTCCCTGCAATTTCATCCTGTAATCGGTGGTAACAATCTGCAGCTTTTCCGCATGACAATGGCTTCCTGCCAGTTGTGCCTTGATTCCCATCCACTTGTACGGTCGGTCGGCCACATCTTAGCATTACTGTCCTGTTTTTGTGTCTTAGAAACTTCTCCCCTGCCACCCGAGTTACAGCCCCTCATCTCCGGAGAAGTAGAAGACCCCAATGTGTCGGACCCCCTGGTGGTTGCCTACCTCCGCAGACAAAGGCGGATAGAGGAGGCAGAACGCAGGCGAAACGCTACAGTAACTGAGCGATTTCAGAGGTTTTTCAATAAGAAGTATTATCTCCTGCGACGAAGGTAAGTGCCTGTGCTTTATGAATTCTTCCCACCGTATAGAACAGGGATGTCCAACTCAAATATACAGAGGGACAAAAGTAAAATCTTGGACAAACTCATGGGCCAACCTTGATATTTGTTAAAAAAAAATGTCTACAATTTAAGTTTTTCCTCATCACCAGATATAAAGATGAATCTTTTCATATGGAAGCAAACTTAAAGTGGTTGTCCCACGAGCAAAGTACAAGTTAATTAATAGATCTTAAGTTTCAGCTCACATTACCAGAGCGTTGTGTATTTCCTTGCAGGCAGGGACGTATAATGAAATCATGGGGTCCCATAGCAGAAGTTCTATCCCTCCCTTCCCTCCCTTCCCCCCCAAAAAAATTAATATTCAGTGGCGTCACAGAAGAAGAAGCCCTACAAAGTAATTTTCCTCCTATTGACGCTCCTAGATTGCCCTTCTATTGCCCCCATAAAGTATGATGCCGACAATGGTTCCCCTTAAACAGTGTATGAAATCCGCTCAGTGAATTCCTCCATCGTACTCTCCACACGCACAGTATGACGACCCTACTGTACCCCACCAATCACCCCGGCAAAGTATGGTGACCCTAACACATTATGATGTCCCAATTATGTTCCTCACACAGTATAATGGGCCCCACATAGTCCTCAATACAGTATTATGGGCCCCACATAGCCCTCCACACAGAATAATGGGCCCCACATAGTCCCCCACACAGAATAATGGGCCCCACATAGTCCTCCATATAGAATAATGGGCCCCACATAGTCCTCCATACAGAATAATGGGCCCCACATAGTCCTCCATACAGTATAATGGGCCCCACATAGTCCTCCATACAGTATAATGGGCCCACATAGTCCTCCATACAGTATAATGGGCCCACATAGTCCTCCATACAGAATAATGGGCCCCACAATAAAAAAAAATAAATACTCCCCTCTTCTCGTTTCCCCACTGCTCCGGTCTCTGCAGTGAGCGCTCTGAAGCTCTTCACTGCTCGGCACTGGGGACGCAAAATAGTGACATCTTTGCGGGTAAAATATAATCATCCTGTGGGTTAGATTTGGCATGTATGGTATAGAAGAAAACGCTAATAACATATACATTTGTGCTCAAAAGTTTACATACCCCGGCAGAATTTTTCCTTTCTTGGCCTTGTTTCAGAGAATATGAATAACAAAAAAACTTTTTCTCCACTCGTGGTTATTGGTTGGGTGAAGCCATTTATTGTCAAACTACTGTGTTTTCTCTTTTTAAATCTTAATGACAACCAAAAACATCCAAATGACCCTGATCAAATGTTCACCACATACCCTGGTGATTTTGGCCTGATAACATGCACAGGATTTGACACAAATGGGTTTGAATGGCTACTAAAGGTAACATCCTCGCCTTTAACCTGTTTGTTTGTAATCAGTGTGTGTTAGTGGCGTACCGCCAATGGCGGCAGGCCACGCGACTGCTATGGGGCCCGTGAGCTGGGGGGGCCCCATAGCAGTCGCCCCCCTCCTGCACTCCCCGCTCAGCTTCTTGATTGCCGCCGCCCACCGGCACTGTCTTCAGGAATGGACACGCGCTGTGCGGCTGTGTATTGTAGTAATGACACCGCAGGGGCGACACTGCGCCTTTAATTGTGCTTGTGTCGCCCCTATGTCATTACTAGCAGACACAGTGCACTGCGCGTGGCCATGCCTGAAAACAGTGCCGGGGGGCAGCGGCGGCAATCAAGCAGCGGAATGGGGGGTGCAGGAGGGGGGCCCCGATTAAGAAGGGGTCCTGATGAAGGGAGGCCCTGATGAAGGGAGACCCCGAGGGGGGCCCTGATGAAGTGCTGTCAATTAAGCAGCGCCGGTGGAGCGGGGAGGGGCCCTGATGAAGTTCCGGCAATCAAACACCGCCGGAGGTCCTCCCTGCAGAGATGCTGGGGAAGCGATGTGGGCCCCTCTGATGGTCCAGGGCCTGTGATGGCCATCAGACAAGCCGGCGGCCCTGCACAGCTGGATCGGACACAGGCCAAGGGGAAGGTGAGTGAGGCTTGTCGCCAGATTCCCTAATCCCCATATTAAATATATTTCTAATGTGTCTTGTGTGTATGACTGTGTATATATATTTATGTCTGTTTTATGTGTTTTTAAGAATGTGTTCAAATATGTACGTATGTCTGTATGTGTACTTATCTGTGTATCTGTGTGTGTGTGTGCGTGTGTGCGTACTGTGTGTGCATGTCTGCATATATGAAGGGTGAGGTGGCAGGCTGGGCCCTGTGTACTATACCTATATTTCTCTGCGGTATCTGTGCATCATGAATCGTTGTATGTATTAAAGGGCCCACTGAGACTCTGTCTTCCGGGGCCCACGAAAACCTGGAGCCGGCCTTGGTTGATAGCAATGATGGAGAAGGGAACGTCATGTGACACTCCCTCTCCCATCATTCCTCCTCTGCGTCTGACGCAGCGGCGTGATGACGCTCCACGCTCTGTCAGACAGTGGAGCTGGCAGTTGCTGAGGTGATGACAGAGACACGCTGCAGAGACTGAAGAAGTGGGGAACGAGGAGCGGTAAGTATGTATTTATTTATAAATCAGTGAGTACTGGGGGCTGCATTTTACCCTATGGGGGGCTGCATTATACGGAGTACAGGACCATGGGGTGCATTATACTGTGTGGAGGACCATGGGGAGTGCATTATACTGTGTGGAGGACCATGGCGAATGCATTATACTGCATACAGGACCATGGAGAGAGCATTATACTGTGTAGAGGACCATGGCGAGTGTCTTATACCGTGTGGAGGACCATGGCGAGTGCATTATACTTTGTGGAGGACTATGGCGAGTGCATTATACTGCATACAGAACCATGGGGAGAGCATTATACTGAGTGGAGGACTATGGCGAGTGCATTATACTGCATACAGAACCATGGGGAGAGCATTATACTGAGTGGAGGACTATGGCGAGTGCATTATACTGAGTGGAGGACCATGGCGAGTGCATTATACTGAGTGGAGGACCATGGCGAGTGCATTATACTGAGTGGAGGACCATGGCGAGTGCATTATACTGAGTGGAGGACCATGGCGAGTGCATTATACTGAGTGGAGGACCATGGCGAGTGCATTATACTGAGTGGAGGACCATGGCGAGTGCATTATACTGAGTGGAGGACCATGGCGAGTGCATTATACTGAGTGGAGGACCATGGCGAGTGCATTATACTGAGTGGAGGACCATGGCGAGTGCATTATACTGAGTGGAGGACCATGGCGAGTGCATTATACTGAGTGGAGGACCATGGCGAGTGCATTATACTGAGTGGAGGACCATGGCGAGTGCATTATACTGAGTGGAGGACCATGGCGAGTGCATTATACTGAGTGGAGGACCATGGCGAGTGCATTATACTGAGTGGAGGACCATGGCGAGTGCATTATACTGAGTGGAGGACCATGGCGAGTGCATTATACTGAGTGGAGGACCATGGCGAGTGCATTATACCGAGTGGAGGACCATGGCGAGTGCATTATACCGAGTGGAGGACCATGGCGAGTGCATTATACCGAGTGGAGGACCATGGCGAGTGCATTATACCGAGTGGAGGACCATGGCGAGTGCATTATACCGAGTGGAGGACCATGGCGAGTGCATTATACCGAGTGGAGGACCATGGCGAGTGCATTATACCGTGTGGAGGACCATGGCGAGTGCATTATACCGTGTGGAGGACCATGGCGAGTGCCTTATACCGTGTGGAAGACCATGGCGAGTGCATGATACCGTGTGGAGGACCATGGCGAGTGCATGATACCGAGTGGAGGACCATGGCGAGTGCATGATACCGAGTGGAGGACCATGGCGAGTGCATGATACCGTGTGGAGGACCATGGCGAGTGCATGATACCGAGTGGAGGACCATGGCGAGTGCATGATACCGAGTGGAGGACCATGGCGAGTGCCTTATACTGAGTGGAGGACCATGGCGAGTGCCTTATACTCTGTGGAGTGTGGAGAGGTGTGGGGCCGTTATATTGTATGTAGGCCCATTATACTGCATGGAGTGCTGTGTGGGGGTCACAGTTGGGGGATCATACTGTGTTGGGGTCACCATACTTTGCCTTGGGAATTGAGGTGGGATACAATCGGGTCATTATACTGTGAATGTGGAGGAATTCACCATGGGTGTATCATACTGTGTTTGGGGACACTTTTGTTGGCATAACACTTTATGGGGCAATGAAAAGGAATCTAGGACATCAGCAGGAGGAAAATTACTATGTAAAGGCTGGAAAGTTGTGAGATCTGCTCTTCTGTGACCCCTGACAATTATTTACTTTTTTGGGGGTGGGGAGGGGGGGCCCAATTAGAACTTCTGCTATGGGGCCCCATGATTCCTATGTACGCCCCTGGTGTGTGTGTGCATAATAGCTGAGTGAATTTCTGGGCTCCAGACAGACTCTTGCATCTTTCATCCAGCCACTGATGTTTCTGGATTGGGAGTAATGGGTAAAGCAAAAGAATTGTTAACGGATCTACGTGAAAAGGTAGTTGAACTGTATAACACAGGAAATGGATACAAAACAATATTCAAGGAATTGATAATGCCTGTCAGCAGCGTTCAAACTGTGATTAACAAATGGAAAATCAGGGGCTGTGTAAAAACCAAACCATGGTAAGGTAGACCAAAACGATTTCGGCCACAACTGCCAGGAAAATTGTTTGGGATGCAAAGAAAAACCAACAAATAACATCAGCTGAAATTCAGAACTCTCTGAAAACTAGCAGTGTGTCTGTTTCAAGATGCACTTGAAGAAAAATGGGCTGCATGGTCGAGTCGCCAGAAGAAAGCCATTACTGCGCAAGTGCCACAAAGTATCTCGCCTACAATACGCCAAACAGCACAGAGACAAGCCTCAAAACTTCTGTAACAAGGTAATTTGGAGTGATGAGACCAAAATTTAACTTTTTGGCCACAACCATAAACGTTACATTTGGAGAGAGGTCAACAAGGCATATGATGAAAGGAACACCATTCCTACAGTAAAGCACGTAGGTGGATCGCTGATGTTTTGGGGCTGTGTGAGCTACAAAGGCACAGGAAACTTGATAAAAGTTGAAGGAAAGATGAATGCAGCACGTTATCAGCAAATACTGGAGGCAAATTTGCACTCATCAGCCTGAAAGCTGCGCATGGGACGTACTTGGACGTTCCAACATGATAACGATCCAAAACACAAGGCCAAGTTGACCTGTCATTGGCTACAGCAGAACAAAGTGAGGGCTCTGAAGTGGCCATCTCAGTCTCCTGACCTCAATATCATTGAGCCACTCTGGGGAGATCTCAAGAGCGCAGTTCATGCTAGACAGCCCAGGAATTTACAGGAACTGGAGGCTTTTTGCCAAGAAGAATGGGCAGCTTTACCATCTGAGAAAATAAAGAACCTCATCCACAACTACCACAAAAGACTTCAAGCTGTCATTGATGTTAGAGGGGGCAATGCACGGTATTAAGAACTGGGGTATTTGAACTTTTGATCAGGGTCATTTGGATGTTTTTGGTTGTCATTAAGATTTAAAAAGAGAAAACACAGTAGTTTGACAATAAATGGCTTCACCCAACCAATATCCATGAGTGGAGGAAAAGTTTTTTTGTTATCATTCATATTCTCTGAAACAAGGCCAAGAAAGGAAAAATTCTGCCAGGGTATGTAAACTTTTCAGCACAACTGTATACCAGTGCCAGGAATGCAGTTCTCACATCTGTCGGTTTTCTGATTAGCGTGGTCCTGGACGGCCACGTCACCCAGGCCAGTTCTGCATTGACAGCATTCTAGCCAATGTTTAGCAGGAACCTGAGGAGCTACCATTATGCCGGGTTGTTTGTGCCTGACCTTCCTAACATCGCTTTAGGCTAGACTCGCACATCCGTGTGTCACAGACCGTGACGTACGGACCCGGCCAGAACTCAACAGCCTCATAGATGTATGTGAGGCAGTCGACTTTATGTCTGGAGACCCGTGGCCGGTCTGTGTATGGCAATCCATGCCCAGATGTGCGATTCCAGGCTAGATTTACCCAAACATACAGCTTCCAGTTAGTGGTAACTCTGGGTTTCCTGACCCGACCGTCTGGTCTTATACCTCATATTAGGAGACCCGGCGTCTGGCTGGGAGATGCAACCATAACACAGTCCATAAAATCTGTCTGCTGTGCTGCCGTGAATGTGGCCTTAGGCTGCCCATGTTTATAGTTGGGTTTATGCGGCTTAGAAGGTTGTTGGCAGCAGATCTCACAGGGAACGTGCTGCCACCAGTTTTCAGACTGTATGAGGACTGAACAGTAGTATTTCTAGTCCCTACGTAATTCACATTGACCTGTGTAAAAGGCCCTTTGTTATATCCACAATCGATGCTCGTTATGGGAAGAAATCTGTAGTGTAAACTTGGCCCAAAGCGCATTGTTGTGTCAACTCAGGAGCCTCCATTCTGGAGAGGAAGAAAACTGCTCACAAAGCTCTTGAAGGGGGTGGTCCGGGACGTGTTTGCTGAGCTCTGGAGATCACTTCCATCCAGCAGCCGCTGGAGCAGATTTCAGCTGATCATTAGCAGTGCGCCCGGGCATCAGACCGCTCCTGTAAACCTCTACAATGGAGTGGTTGATAACAGAGAACACCAGAATGCAGTCACCTGCACAGCAGATGGTGATAATGCTGGCTTGTTCAGCGTCCTACATTGAATGTATGTAGAACAGACGGGTGTGAATACCGGACAGGGAGTGCGCCCTTATCTCTGTGACGGTCCTGTCTCTCTGTAAATAACATTCCTCCGGGCCTGGGAATAGGACGTAGTTTAGTCTTTCCCAGCAGTTTCCCACCCACCGAATACAGAGGAATCCTGTGCTCACTGCTGCCCGAGCAGACGGGACACTGCTTATCAAAGCATTGGACATAAGGGAAGCAGAACATGTCCTCCTTCAGCAGCGCGTGTGCCGACAATCCTATTAATGCAACGGCAAATTCTGTCTTCACAGCTCCCGTCACACCTTGTGTAGTAAAACCGCACCCAGCAGTAAACGGGCAGCAGCCACAAAGTAAAAAGCGGTCATTAGTGGCATCGCTTTGGGGTATAGCGCCAATGTCCAAGCGCAAGAACTGAACTATTCAGAATAAGCAAAGCAGACGGGAGGTGAACTTGCACAACTGATGTCCTTATACCTCTGCTACTGGGTTCCAGCAAACAGCAGGGGCCACAGCCGTCGGACAAAAGGGACAGTCATTCTGTGCTAACAAACAAACAAACATATTTACGTGTGTTTCCTCCTGGTTCTCTGGTTTCCTCCCACACTCCAAAGACATAGAAATAGGGAATCTAGATTGTGAGCCCCAATGGAGACAGAGATGGTGATGACTGTAAAGCGCAGCGGAATTAATGGCACAAAGCATAATATAGTACAGGCGCTTAGTGCATCCTTAGCATGGCAGAACAGTTTGTTTTCCCTCCATCACCAGCCACCTCCCTCTAAAGTCAGGACTGTCGATCTTATAGAGCCAGGGAACGGCATCGATAGAGGGAAAGGTGCACTGAACTGTTCAGCCGCGCCATAGTGCACCGAGTGTCTGTGCTTGGTTTGAACAGTTATTCTGTCCCTTTAACTATTCTGCTGTTTCAGCTCCGAGAAGTGAGACCCTCGTGGATTCGTTCAGTAGGACCGTGTTGTACCCGTTATACAAACATCTTAAGAAAAATGCAGAAAGTCGCTGCTATCCCTATATGTGGTAGGTGTAATAATAATATTATTATTAAATACCTTCAATTAAAAATGTAGTATAGTTCTTCTGATTCACTATGTCTCTTTCCTCGTGTGCAGGATTTTGGGTATCCATGGTTACAACCACTGAGATAGTGACAGTTAGCTAGTTGTTAGTGGTCGTAACCATGGATACCTAAGCTGCACATGAGGAAAGAGACATAACAAATCAGAAGAACTATACTACATTTCTAATTCAAGGTATTTACTAATATTTTTATTATTATGCCTACTGCATATTGGGATAGGATCTTGGAAATGTGAACAGAGCCTTAAAGGAATATTCCATATCCTGTTGTCATCGGTTACAAAATCGGATCTAGAATTTGGTTGCCGTTTTGTTCCATATGTAATGGATCCGTTGATATTAGCGGGGTCTCCGAAAACCTCTAGTGTTCTTGGCATGCACAGTGCTACAAAAATAATGGATCCATTAATGGATGACCTCTGTTATGATCAGTTTCTCTATAGACTTCAATGTTAAAAAGAAAAAAAAATGGATCCAGATGTTATTTTACAAAAAAGTTGTAGACTACATTTTTTTGATCCAGCTTAAAAAAAACTGATTGCAGTGAAACAGATCTACATTTCTGTCCTCAGTCAAATGAATGAACTTTTTAATGAATGATTTTATTTATTTTTTGTTATCCCAAAAAGGAGCCAGAAACAGACATGACTGCTGGATGTGTGAGCATAGCCTAATGTGTACAGGGACTAGTGAGCATCAATGATCTCTACACAACCACTGACAGTCTAGATTATCTCAGCTTGCTGCTATTAACTGTAAGCTATTGTGCTCTGTTATCAGCCATATCAAACATGAGAGAAACTTTTACAGTAGGTCCAAAACCTCCCTGCCTGATGGTCATTTCTTTATCTTGTAGATCCAAAGGTCTAATAAACTTTAACTACTTTAAATATCTCTCTCTGGAGAGTTTAAATACCCTCCCTATCAGTATGTAAAAGACCCCCACACCCCATACACATGAGATAGTTGTCAGAGGAACTATATTACCCCCAATTCTCCCTTAGGCTGTGTGCCCACGGTGCGTTTTTCAAGCGTTTATGCTGCGGAATTTCTGCTGCATAAACGCTTCAAAAACGCCTGGTAATCCGCCCCCCCATGGTCCCCAATGACAAGCCGCAATGTCAATGCCCATGCTGCGGATTTTTCCGCAGCGTTTATGCTGCGCTCAAAAATCCGCAGCATGTCCATTAATTTTGCGGAAGCGCGGCTTAATCTCCGCCATTGACTTGCATTGAGACGCATAATATCCGTGTCAGTACATTTGTACTCACGGATTATATGCGTTTCAATGTGCGGATGGTACCCAAGTCTGGAGGAGAGGAGACTCTCATCCAGACCTGGGTACCATAGAAACTGTAAAAAAAAAGAATTTAAAATAAAAAATAAAGATTATACTCACCTTCCGATGTGTTCCCGGTGTTTTGTCAGCTCCGTCCAGTGTCTTGCAATGTTCGCGTTGTTGTGAAGGACCTGCCATGACGTCACTGAGTCATGTGACCCACCACATGGCTCAATGACGTCACCGCAGGTCCTTCACACCACCGCGAGCAGTGCAAGACACCGGACGGAGCAGAGAAAACACCGGGAAGACATCGGAAGGTGAGTATAATCTTTATTTTTTACCAGTCTTATTCTTTTTTTTTTTTTTTTAACTAACTTGGTCACACTACTATAAATCCATGCCGGTTGCAAGTATTTATATAATGTGAACAAGTTGTCATTTGCTAATATTATTATTACATCTACTACATATTGTGATAGGATCTTAGAAATGGGAATACCCCTTAAATTGCTTATTCACACGACTGTATAGCGGCCATATTATCTTGTGTCCAAAACTAACAGCAGCTCAGTCATAGTTTTGTGCTACTTCCCTGAAGTTGTAGGTTTCCAGCAGACTATAACCTGGGGCTCAATGCCAGGAATGTGGACACGTCCTTAGAAGACATTCCTACCTGTGCGAAATGTCTTTGCTTAACCTAACGACTCCTACGGGGTAGTCCTTGTGAGTGCACGGCCTTGGGAGACAGCACTAGAACTTTATAGGTCTATTTAGACATTGTAAAAGAAATAATGGGTGTCACCCCCTCCTTCTGTATGGAAACTAGCTGTAGTCACTGGCTCTGGGAGGAAACCTGGGCCAGCGGGCAGTGCAGTATAGATGGGCAGCGACACGCACAGACGATGTGGGACGAGCCGCAGGTAAGACAGCCGTAGTGCAAAGGAAAATGAAGGAACTGCCTCCAGCAACCGGTCATTCCAGGGAGAGATGGCTATGGCAAACTGCGCGCTACATATCATATTCCTGGCACGTAGAATTGCTGAAACTGGGATTTCCGGTTCAAGCATGTCTAAAAATGAAAGGATTGTTTGCTATAATCAAAGGCGTCCGGCGTTTTGTGATGATGGTGATGGCAGCAGATCCACCTCTTAATGAATTTGGTGCATCTTCCGGTCGTCGTGCGCCTCTGACTGAAATACATCTGTTCTAATTTCCACCACTTCCATAGCCTGAATGATGATGGATTTGTCGGCCGTGCTCGATCTCGCCTCCTCCGGTTCAGCAGCATCGACTTTTCAAAAAGTTTGTTCTTTGACGCCAGGCCGCAAAACTTAAATGCAATTAGAAGACTTGCAACATTTTTACAATCTCAAGCAGTTTTATGTCAGAAATTTTCCAAAAACTGTTTGCGAAATTAGGACTGAAGTCTCCTTCTGTTTTCTACAAGTTTTTGGTGTGAGGCTGTGAAGCAAACACGTGAAGGCTGGTGCAGTCGAAAACTAAGTATTTGCTCATGGCAACTATGATGGCTGTCGGCCAGTTTGCCGCGCTCCTGTACAGGAACACGCCTGTGGTCTCTATGATCGAGCAGTGTCCGGCCATACCTGGCAGCCGCTTATCTACAGGAGACACTGCGATTAACAGTCTGAAATCGGATAGACCGGATCAATTTTAGTCCCCCCCCATGAATAAATTGAACGGGCTCCCATACACATTAGACTGTCAGTTGAACCCGATCATATCAGCGGGTTTGGCTGATAATCATTTAATGTGTATGGGGGACTATATTTTCAGACTCTTTGGTATACACAATTAGTAACCTGATTGGGGCCACGTCCAAACACATCCTTGCCTTGTAGGGTTCTGGAAAGTTGCCTCAGCCTTATATAACAAGGCATGATGTAACAAAATGAAGTTTAATTTCATACTGAATCATTTTGCAGTGACAGTAGTTACCAACAACCACCACAAGGGGGAGACTTAAGGCAGAAATACATTTCTTTTAGAATAGATAACACCGGCCATCTTCAGCGTGGCTGCAGAGAATGATTCCTGGGCTATACTGCCATAAAGGCTGATCAAGGAGAACCTGTTCTGGACTGTATCTGCAGCCATATGATTGTATATAAAGAGACTATTTTAACTCGTAGCTAGGGTTGAGCGGACCCATGAAACTTCGGTTCAGGTACCAGAACTGTAGCCAAACTTGAACCCCATTGAAGTCAATGGGGACCTGAACTTTGGAGTACTCTCCATAAAACGGAATTCCAGAAGTCTGTGGTCGGAGTTCAGCACTGGACACGTTGGCGTTCAGGGTCGCTCATCTCTGCTCGTGCCCTTCTTGCTCTTATGTCTACATGGGTTATTCATATGGACGTACAAGAAGTACTAGTCCGATATAGCACTGAATCTAAAAATCCAATATACTAGCTGCATAAAATAAGGACTAAAATAAAAAAAAAAAAAAAGGCTGGACTCTATTCACACCTGCCTTCTGGATCAGGTATTATCATGCATTTTTCAGTGCTCAGCCGTTAACAACCAGCCTGTGCCCCAATTAGAGGGTTCAGGCTCCCTGTGTCATTCACTCCAGCACCCTCGCTCCGCACAGAGGGCGAGCCATGCACCTCTATGGCCAATTCCAGTTATTCCAGCCAGGAATTAGGGGGACTTGTGGGTCCCATCTGTGCCTATGACATTTGTGGCATCTCCTGAGTGGTTTTATATGGCAAGGTTGTATAGCATGAAGATTTCAGTGTTATCACTTAGGCAATAGCTTTTTGGGCTCCGTACGCACAGGCGCCTTATACATTTATTTTTTTTGTGCAGTTTCCTTATGACAGCCATTTCTCTGCGGAATATTGTCGTTGGTAAGCCGCCCCTGGAGCAGCTGGCAGCTGAAGTGGCGTATGCCAACATCAAGTATGAAGATCCCAGACAGCAGGAAGCCAAGCAGCAAGACCACCCTGCGCCAGAGCCCGAGCACACAGACGTGTGACCTTACAGAACGTGCGGTTTTAATTCATGAACTATTTTCTATTATGTTTTTGTACAGAGCAACAACCGGAATACTTTTATACGAGCGAGATCACCCTACGACGGGCTTAAAAATAAAGAGAAGTCTTTCTTTACCCAACACTCATCTTACCAGTTTTTTTTTTTTTACTTATCCTTAAAGGGAGTGTCCACTAGGGACCTCATAGATAATAATAAAAACTATAAATACTCCCCTCCAACACCATTCTAGGGGTTGTCGATGCTGCTATTCCTGGCAGGTCATCTGACATTATGGCATTGTTTGGCCTGAAAGGGAACATGAAGCCTATACAGGCAGCTATGACCTAGGCCTCATTCAGGTTATATATATATATATATATATATACACACACACACACATATACATTCTATATTGGCTCACATACAGTGATCCACAGTCTGAGTACAGACTGGAGGATCTGGTCCTGAACATGACAGCCTTCCAGGCATATGGGGATGTTGATGTCAGGTCAGTTGATCTGCAGTCAGCCTGTACTCGGGTCTTAAGGTGATAAGTCATGGCCTGACTGTAAGGCATCATCCATCTTTATAGTTCTGGCTAGAAATCCTAAACTGGCTTTTATGTGTAACAAGCGTTGATTGAGGCTGTACTCGGGAAGCGACCACTTACTCTGCCACGCTCAATTGTCAGATTTCTCCCCCCTACACATGAGAAATCTACTAAATCATGCAGAAGAGACTCATCCCCATGTCCAGCTTATCCTTTAGTTCTCTCCACTATTGTGTATCAGTGTAAAAGACAACAGAGTGGTTGAGATGAGAGAAAATCAGCGCTTACATGTTAAGAATTAGGCCGTCTGCAAGTCACATTACTTTTATTGCACAAGAAGTAAGACCCAGAGACTTAGATGTGATGCTGTAATATGACTGTGTTGCAAGTTGAGTAATGAGCAACATGTTGATTTGTAGATCTTCGCCTTAAAAAGGTTTATTGCTATTTCCAAGATCTTATCTCAGTATGTAGTAGGTGTAATATTAGCAAATAATTACAAATGTAATTCTGATTTGTTGCTTACTCCATGTGCAGGGCATTTCAATAGCTTAGTTACAACCACTCAACCATGGATACCTAAGCTATTGCAATGCCCTGCACATGGGGTAAGTAACATAGCAAATCAGAATAATTACATTTGTAATTGGAGGTATTTGCTAATATTTATACCTACTACATATTGGGATAGGATCTTGCCAATGGAAATACCCCTTTATTCTCACACACCCCTCCTTTTTTGAGTGACAGCTTTGGCTTGACTGGAGCCACAAAGGAGAGAAATGTAAACAAGTAGGTGGAAAGGTGCACGGAGGTGTTCTTTCCAGACATCTGACCTGGTTATTAGAAGGTTGGCCATTTAGAATCAGGAGTTAAATGCAGGGCTGTGGAGTCAGTGTCCATTTTGGTGGAGTTGGTATAAAATGGACTGAGGGAGACAAGAGAAATTGAGGAGTTTGATGTTTGGCTTACAGACTCCACAGCCCTGGTTAAATGGTTTGTGCCCTACTTGGGACAATGCTCCAGAGTAAAGTGTACCCTCCTGTGCTGATCCACCAGATCTCCCAGAGGTAGCATGTTATTGCAGCACTCACCTGGCATCCTCCCTCTCCCACCACTAATGGAGTGCTGCTCCTAATTCCCTTGTCTGTCCAAGGAAAGCAAGCCATTAATAACTATATCTGACCATACCAGGACATGGTCTGATCATACCACAGCTCCTTGGCAGGATGGAGAAGTAAAAGATATATATACAAAAATTTACTACAATTCCATGTTGTAATGTAAGGTGAAGCATTTCCTTGCCTGTTTTTTTTAATCAATGTTTTACCACATGTGCTGTCCTGTCTGTATACTCTTTTGCTTCCTCCTCTGCCCAGGAGCTGTGGTATGATCAGACACAGCAGGGGTAGATTTAGAAGATTATTTCAGCACAGGAACATTTTTTTCCCCAGACATCCAATTGTGGAACTTATTTTTATTCCAAGATCTGAATAAAATTAACTTTGTGGGAAAACACCTCAAGTGCATATTGCCTAAGTGGAGAACAAAGACACAAGCACTATAGCAGATGACCAGGCATGAGAGCTTTGATTGGCCCAGTCTGCTTTGGCTTATGAGAAGCTGTGCTGGACCATGTGGAGAGAAACAGACCACCAGGCCTTTGTTCTGTCCAGGGAAACTTCGCACCATAATGGTGGGATCCTCATGGTCACCATCAGTAGAGAACCTTTGGCAGATTAAACAAATCACACGACACAAGTTGTAAAGGGAGCACCTAATACTTTATTCATGAAATCTTGCTGTGATTTATTTGCTTTTTACCAGAACCAGACACATGGAATAGTAAAAAAAAAAAAAAAAAGTTGAATGTTAGTGTACCCTATAGCAGTCAGAGAGTCCTCTACAAGATGAGCATGTAAACAACCAGCTTCTCTGTAAAACACTGGTATAAGTGCCCATTCCTGCAGGGGGCGCTCCATCTGAATGAGATACACATTAACACAAGCCAGGACCTCTGCAGGGCAGCGCCATGGTTTTTCTGTACTACACCATAGCATGCCAGAGGTTCCTGGAGAGGTGGTGTATCAAAACCAATAAACAGCATAAAGTGTAAAAAATAAAAAAAAAATTAAAATAGATGTCACCTGCAGCACGGGCTACTCTGTACTTACACCCGCGCCTGGCAACAATAAATAAAGCAGTTCAGGAGCATTCCCATCTCAGACATCTATGGCATATGTGCCTATGCTATAAGTGTCTTGAGATTGAAATACTGATTTTATACACATCAAATTTCAAGTAAGATCCTTTACTCTCTCCCTGCCTGCTGCTAATCCTGTGCCTCAACTCTGCACTGGGCTGGTTTCTCTGTAGCCACACCAGCCAGCTGCAGAGAGGAAGGTATGGCACCCATGGCACAGGCTCACAGGAGATTAGACAAGGGAGAGCTTTGTGCAGTGTGGCTTAGTGAAATAAAAAGAGGAGTGAGTACAGGCACCGGGAGAGAACAGCCTAAAAGGCCACTTCACTTTTTTTGGGGGGGGGACAAGTTGTGCACTGCTGAGAGCTATTGAGAATCATGAGTGTATGGTTTTGGCAAAGTGCTGCATTGTATGCATAGGGAATTAAATGCACACTAGGACATGCATGAGGGATGGGTCATCTGAAGGATTGTATAGTAAGGGAACAATGTAGGACCCAACAAGATACGAGAATATAGACAGTGGCACCTATGGCAGTCTACAAAGCCTGGGGACAATATACTTGGTCATGAGAACACCTAAGGGGTCAACCATTTCATTCTCAGATGTACTGGAAACCACATCTATTCGATCGGCACCAGGGTCTTGATTTGTATAATGCCACATGCTTCATGGACTGACTAGTCCCAGCACCATGGTTGATCACACATGGTCATATGCCGCTCCAACATCCTCTAATGAGCACTGCTCACAGCAAGGGAAACCTGTGCTGTGATATTTAATGGGGGACCAGCCATCAGTAGCCATATTGGGATATGGGCTCTGCAAATTAAGCCATCGTGCAGATTTAACATTGGAGGTTTCCAACATAATTGAGGAAAAATGGCCAACCCCTTTAAGGCTACTGGAAAAAATAAAAAAATAAAAGCCTTCTGCTATAAGCACCAATAGAAGATTAACAGCAAAGATGCAGGGGTAGTACTAGCTCATACATGGTACTGTCTCCACAAGCAGGACATGGCACTGGAGACCACAGTGAACCAACAGAATAACAGGAGAGGTTAATATGGGGGCCTTTTCCTCCCTAGGAGTCTGCAGGCTTCTCTGTATATAACGCCAGCAGGTCAGAGGGGGAAAAGCCTAACAATCAATACTCCAGCTTTTTGGGCACTTCCCAGGAGAAGCACTCCCTACCAAAGTGACCATAGGTTGCAGTCCTCTGATAAATTGGCTTCTTCAGATCCAGATCCCTGGAATATACAAGTTTGCTTGTTAATGTACAGTGTAAAGAGAAGACTTGTGATTAGCAATTAATGATCAGTTATGGCAGAATCCTGCCTCATGACTTCTATATAGGCCACTTACCCTGGGGGATCTCCCGGACACTATACTCACCCAAAAAAACAGACTGCCTACAGCAGGGATCACCAGTGGCCCGAAACCCCTTTCAATCTTCTCATCGGGCCTACGGTGCTCAGCACACTGTAGGACATACCCCTTACTGGGTTTCCACTATCTATCAAGGACATCTCCCACCCACCTCCTTGGTTAACAAAGCAAGGCTTGTTGCTGACTTTACCTCACGACAACGCCAGGACGAAGGTCAAAGTTCTTCTTCACTATATCCAGCAGCTCCCTCTCGCTCTTTTGTGAGGTCCCATAGTGGAAGATGGAAATAGACAGAGGATGGGCAACACCAATAGCATAGGAGACCTGGTTAAGAGATTGAGATCTACAGTGTGTAACATCACAGGTGACGGGTATATTAAAAACCCTGACTGGCCAGCCTCAGGTTTAAAAATAAAGCAAACATTTACCAGAAGTTTTAACTTACCTGAACGAGCACACGGCGGCAGAGACCAGCCTTAACTAGGGATTTGGCCACCCAGCGGGCAGCATAGGCAGCAGATCTGTCCACCTTCGTATAGTCCTTGCCAGAGAAGGCACCGCCGCCATGAGCACCCCATCCACCGTAAGTATCCACAATAATCTTGCGGCCTGTCAAACCAGCATCTCCCTAGAAATATATAATATTCAGAGACTGAATGACAGGTCAAGTTCAGTCATGGTGCCAAGATCCCCACTAACAGGAATGCTCAGTCAAGCACCACTCAGGTAGACTGACTGCCTACAGACCCAAGCCCTTTTGGTTTAAGTGTAGGTCAAAAATTCAGCGTAGGCAACATCATGACGTCAACACTAAGGAATAAACCAACATCTACTGACCTGTGGGCCACCGATCACAAATCGGCCGCTGGGCTGCAGGTGGTAGATGGTATCATCATCCAGGTAATTGGAAGGAACCACAACCTTGACAACCTTCTCCTTTAGTGCATCACGCATCTCATCCAGGCAGATTCCCTCATCGTGCTGTACAGAGACTACAACGGTGTGCACCCTAACAGGGATCACTGCTCCACGGTCCTGCATGTACTGGACAGTGACCTGTAATTACATGGGTTATTAAAATGTGCTCCTTCATGGGATCCTAGCAGAGAATCTGCAGGTGCAGAAAGTCTTACTCACCTGGGTCTTAGAGTCAGGACGAAGCCAGGGCAAGGTGCCATTGCGACGCAGCTCCGCCATCCTAGCATTTAGTCGGTGTGCCAGGACAATAGTCAGAGGCATGCACTCCTCTGTCTCATCTGTAGCATAGCCAAACATGAGTCCCTGCAAACGAGGGGAAATTTAGTATGACAGCCATGTTTTAGAAGCATGAGCAGCTCTAATCCTTCAGTCTTGTTCTCACCTGGTCCCCAGCACCAACATCCTCTTCATTCCTATCCAAGTGCACACCCTGCGCAATGTCAGGAGACTGCTGTTCAAGAGCAACCAACACATTGCAGGTCTTGTAGTCGAAACCTAAAGCCAAACATTTAATTGCCAGACTTAGCCTTGTAGAGATCGAATACAACTCAAATCAAGCAATATCACTTACCTTTGGAGGAATCATCATAGCCGATATGTTTGATTGTGTCCCGCACAACCTTCTGGTAGTCTACGGTGGCCCTAGAGGTGATCTCACCAGCGAGGAGAATCATGCCAGTCTTTGCCACAGTTTCTGCAGACAAACAGAACAGTCAAATCCCATCCTCAAAGCCACCTTTATAGATATTGCAGTAAGGTTAGGGCACCAAGACTTACCACAAGCTATTTTAGCATCAGGGTCCTGCTTGAGGTGGGCATCCAAGACTGCATCGCTGATTTGGTCACAGATTTTGTCTGGAATGACAAACCAATGTGAACTATGAGAATCAGGCAACCATGGATGTCTAGAGTAAACCTGGTCATTCATGTTAGATTGTTAGTCAGGCCAAATCCGACCAGAGGTTTGATTTCAACATGTCCAATCCTGGTTCCCAGGGTAGAACAGTCACCAGCAGCCATGTTTGGCAGCAGCTTATTCCTCAATTTAAGTGGATTCCCCTTTACGCTTCATTGAACTTGAGCCGATCTGCACAGCATTGTATAATTCTCAACGAGATGAGCAACGTCTCCCATATAAGGCGGCTTCACCCAACACCTGCTGCCCTCAAACAGGGCGTCATGTTACCATTCTGTAATGCTACGCCAACATGCAAACCCTACATGATTTATTCTAGTCATCAGGCCATAAATGAGACACTAAACCCTAAGGAGTTTGTATGGGCTACCAGGTGCTCTGGTTCGCTCCCAAACTCCAGAGACATATCAGTTGGGGACAGCAATGATATCTATAAAGCAAGCAAAATACCCACTTTGGAGGCGAAAAAGTCTATTGTTCCATTATCAGCCAGAGTAGCAGATTTATAATCCTTACTGAGATGGTAGATAAAGATGATTAGACACTGAGCCCAGAATTCCTTCCCCCAGGACCCTCTCCCCTCTATTCCTGGAAGTGAGATCACAGCTCCACCACTGAAGTAGGAGTCATCTACCCAAATATTGTGCAAGACCCCGGGAGAGCTCATAAGCTACCTTTGTATATTTACTTCCCAAGGAAACTACAGCCGCCAAACAAAGCCAGGAACAGATCCAAGTAGTGGTAATGGCGTACTCTAGTTCTGCTCACTGCTCAATTCCCACCCTGAAAGCCTGGACAGAACCTGGCAGCGGCCCAAGCCATTGACAATTATAGATACTGTGGGCAAATGTGCAACGCAGCGATCCCCTGCGTGCAGCTGTCCAGGAGTCAACCTGATGCAATGCACAGCCATTGGGCCATCCCCTCCCACACCCACCCGAACAGGAGGGGACACAAGAATACACGACTGCCTCGTGATACCATCATGGCGGCTCTACTACATTAGTACCTGCAGGCAGCATTAACCTATCACTTATAGGGGGGGGGGGGGGGGTGGAGATCAGTCTGATACCCGAGCCCTTCTAATTCTTACCGCCATCAGGCTTCCGGTGCAGTCACATGGTGGTGGCGCTTTGCCAATCTGATTGTCTGCCAATTATATGCTAGTCTGGAGCCATTTTTAATCTTGCTTACACAATATAACTAGTTAGCTGGGAAAGTGACACCTTTTATAACCCAGATTAAGAGTTGTGGCTCCAGCCAGGAAAGGGTTGACTAGAATAATGTATACAGTTTACTTGTTAGTTGGAAGGATCTTATATAACAGTATATGCCTAGGATCAGAACATGTGCCCACCTGGTACAATATACCCTGCAGTACAAGCTGGGCACATGATACAGGCAGATAGATCAGTCACCCAGGCAGTCAGGACAGGAGGGGCCGCCCAGGACCACGTGTTCTCTCACTGCATTGCGGAGCCTAGAACACCGAGAACGTCAGAAGGATAAGGGAAAACGCCATCGACCTAGTTTAGACCCTTTCGACGTTCCATAGCGTTTGAAGAAACGTTATGAACAAAAACAGCAGCTGAACATGTGATGACGTCACCCCCGACCAAAGCTACAACACACGGCTACCAGCAATACTCACCGGGGTGCCCCTCCCCAACGGATTCAGAGGTAAATAGAAAGCTGCCCTCGTCAATGAGAGCGTCATGGAAACCGTTCAGCATCTGTCCGTTCATAATGGCGGCAGTGTAGGCCGTTTCGTAGCTTTAGATACCGCAGATGCTTTCGCTTGGTCCTCGCCGGTTGGAATGCAGGAATGGCGCCAGGTATGGAGCTTTTATAGATTCTCAGTAGTGACGTCAAGGATCCCGCGCGAGGCCGCTCGGCCAGTCCTCAGCCCCCGCCTAGACTGACGTCTCTCTGGTGAGGAGTGGGACGAGCCCAATGGAATGTACCAAAATCTACACTGGAGGGGGGAGTGGGAGCTACAAGAGCCGCGCTACTAAAAGAAAGCTTGGAGTGGTAGTATTGAATCGTGCCAGGGCTTTGTATATATGGAGGCAGTTAATTAGGTGCCATGATAGATTATACTGTACTGGTAAATATATTAGCTGGCATTTTGGTACAGTCCAAGATTCATAGTGTTTAGAGCTAGTGGGAGGAGCCAAGTTACTCTGTCCTCGTCCTGAGAGAGGTCGGACGGAGCGTCGTGTCATGTGCTGCCCTCACTCGTGGGCCATGTCATATGTGAGACATAAAAAGCTCAAGTGCCATATTATCCAATGTCAACCTCAATGTAAAGAGTCACAATTACAGGCGTCCACCGAGCGCAGATAATATTACATTTTGCAGCCCTCATGTGGGGTCTGGCTCCACGTTTCTTCAATCCCCTCTGCTTTCGATTTTATCAATTTTTTTGATCAATAGAGCTGTATTGGGGCTTGTTTTTTGCGGTACGAGCCTTAGTTTTTCTCTTTACAACTTTCTGATCTTGTTCCGCGTTTTTTAGGGAGACAAAGTGACCATAAAGCAGCGATTCTGCCATTTTGATGTATTTTTTCATTGTGTGAGATAAATGTTTGTTATTTCGGACAGTCATGGATGCTGCAATGCCAAATATGTTTTTATTTTTTAGATTTTTTTCATGTTCCAGGAAAAAGGAGGAGGAGGGGGGGGTGATGTGAAGTTCTGTATTTTTCACAAATTTGGGTGTCATCCTTGTGAGTTCTGTATTTTTATAATTTTTAAAAATACATATATTTTTTTTGCTACATTTTTTATTGGTCTCCCGCTGTAATATTGCATTAAATTGGAAAATTACCTACTTCCTATGTTCTTTTAGCTGACAACTATTTCTGCCGACTCCCCCCTTACACAGGGACGCTCAGCTCATATTTTCAAAGAGCAAGAGGAGAAATCCGCTATCCAACACCTTACGTCTCCTGAAAACAAAAGGATCAAGCGTTGGAATTTCAACAGCCCGAGCCTCTTTTCCCCGGCATCATCTATGGAGGGAGATTCAGGAGGCTCCTATACATATTAAAAGACCATATATCCCCCATGATGAAGCGGTGAATACATGCAGCGAAACGCGCGTAGGGGTCCTTGAGGGGGATTCTTTCTCTGCTGGCCTTTCTTTATTGAGGTCTGGTTGCTACCTTGGTACATTTTTGGGTGATTTTGATGGGAGGGTATTGCAATTCTCCACAGAGGAATTTGAGCACAGTGATGTCTATGATAAACTACACTAAACAAAAAAATAAAGGGAACACTTAAACAACACAATGTAACTCCAAGTCAATAACACTTCTGTGAAATCTATCTGTCCAGTTATGAAGCAACACTGATTGTGAATCAGTTTCTCCTGCTGTTGTGCAAATGGAACAGACAACTGGTAGACATGATCGGCAATTAGCAAGATACCCCCTATAAAGGAGTGGTTCTGCAGGTGGTGACCACAGACCATTTCTCTGTTCTCATCCTTTTTGGCTGTTGTTTTGGTCACTTTCATTTTGCCATTGCTCTCACCCCTAGAGGTACAGTAGCATGAGGCAGTGTCTACAGTACAACCCACAGAAGTTGCTCAGATAGTGCAGTTCATCCAGGATGGCACATCAGTGCGAGCTGTGGCAAGAAGGGTAGCTGTATCTGTCAGCACAGTGTCCAGAGCATGGAGCAGATACCAGGAGATATGGAGGGAGCCATAAGAGGGCAACAACCCCACAGCAGGACCGTTACCTCCTCCTTTGTGCAAGGAGGAACAGGAGGAGCACTGCCAGAGCCCTGCAAAATGACCTCCAGCAGGCCACAAATGTGTATGTGTCTGCACAAACGGTTAGAAACCGACTCCATGAGGGTGGTATGAGGGCCCGACGTCCACAGATGGGGGTTGTGCTCACAGCCCAACACCGTGCAGGACGCTTGGCATTTGCCACAGAACACCAGGATTGGCAAAGTCGCCACTGGCGCCCTGTGCTCTTCACAGATGACAGCAGGTTCACACTGAGCACATGTGACAGATTCTGGAGACGCCATGGAAAGAGATCTGCTGCCTGCAACATCCTTCAGCATGACTGGTTTGGCAGTGTGTCAGTAATGGTGTGGGGTGGCATTTCTTTGGAGGGCCGCACAGCCCTCCATATGCTCGCCAGAGGTAGCCTGACTGCCATTCGGTACAGAGATGAGATCCTCAGACCCCTTGTGAGACCATATGCTGGTGCAGTTGGCCCTGGGTTCCTCCTAATGCAGGACAACGCCAGACCTCATGTGGCTGGAGTGTCAGCAGTTCCTGCAAGATGAAGGCATTGAAGCTATGGACTGGCCCGCCCGTTCCCCAGACCTGAATCCGATTGAGCACATCTGGGACATCATGTCTCGCTCCATCCACCAACATCACGTTGCACCACAGACTGTCCAGGAGTTGGCGGATGCTTTAGTCCAGGTCTGGGAGGAGATCCCACAGGAGACCATCCGCAACCTCATCAGGAGCATGCCCAGGCATTGTAGGGAGGTCATACATGCACGTGGAGGCCACACACAATACTGAGCCTCATTTTGACTTGTTTTAAGGACATTACATCAAAGTTGGATCCGCCTGTAGTGTGTTTTGCCACTTTAATTTTGGGGTGACTCCAAATCCAGGCCTCCATTGGTTAATAAATTTGATTTCCATTGATGATTTTTGTGTGATTTTGTTGTCAGCACATTCAACGTTGTACAGAACAAAGTATTCAATGAGAATATTTCATTCATTCAGATCTAGGATGTGTTATTTGAGTATTCCCTTCATTTTTTTGAGCAGTGTATTTGTAGTGACTTGACAAATTCACAGGTGCTCATTTACACAATGTTGAAAAACTTTATATGTCTCTTCTTCCACCCCCTCTTTTCACCCTGTAATTTATATCTACATTTTCTGTAACATATTTGTTCCAGCCTCTTGCTATATACAATGATGAAACTGTCCTTGCCATACATTGTGTCATTTTTCATGTCTTCTGTCTTTTTGTATGTTTTTATGCAATATCTTTTTAAATGGTTCTAATAAAAAATTACATTTTTATATTTGAGTCAACAATACTCCATTTTTTTCTCTTGATGTTTCATATTAGAAGATCAGCCGATTCCTCACATTATTTGCTGACTTTTATGTTATGTATACAGGGACCAAACAAATCAATTTTGGAACAAATCAAGCCAGACATGTCACTCGAAGCAAGGATCACCAAGCTACGACTTGACTACTTTGGACACATTATACAAAGAGTGGAATCATTGGAAAAGGACATCATGGTCGGAAGAATAGAAGGAATAAGGTGAAGAGGAAGAACAGCAACTCAATGGTTTAATATTATCAAGATGACGGAGGAGAAGACCTTGGTGGTCCTATCTAGGCTTGCACTGAATCGATCTTCCTACAGATCGTTCATCCATCAAGTCGCCATGGCTCAAAATCGAGCCGAAGGCCATTGAAAAAATACAGGGGCCTTTAGTCTGCATTGCCTACTCCCCCCACTTCAAAAAAAGGATGTCTGGTACAAACAGCTGTAAAGAAATGTGCTGTAAAGCGTTGACTGCTTTAATCATATAATGATGATTTAGCTGGCTGTTATCCTTCAAGATCATATCTCTTCACATGCACATTTCACTCAGGATGTGCACGTTATATTAATGGGATAAGGAGGACGAGGAGAGAGCTGCGGCTGAAAATCTTCTCATGTACAGGGAAAATCAGCCTTGGATGAAAATAAATAAATAATTGGTCTATAGTTCAATCCTCTCAGAAAGAAAAACTGGACATGCTATAGGTATAGACTTTACATAACAAGTAAAAATCTACTAAAAATCAGGTATCTATTGACAGCTATAATCTCTCTCTTACTGACCAGTGTAAGGCTAGGGTCACACCACCGTATGTTCTCCATCCGAGAAAATCAGTCCCATAATGCTAATCACAATCTGATCAGAATGTGATCCAATTTACTTGAATGTGGAGAATTTAAAAAAAAAGTTTCTCCATTCTATGAGTCCGTGAAAAGCGGACCACACTCGGATGTTATCTGGGTGCAGTCCGATGTTTTCCATAGAGATCTGGGGCATGCAAATTAAATAGGATATGGTTTAGGTTTAGTCCAAGCATAATCGCCAGCTCAAGGCTAGCCCTTTTTCTTTAACTCACCCCCCCCTTCCCCTGTGCCAAGCTGTTCAAGAGAACCCCGGATTATTTGCCCACCTTCCCACCCTTGTAATAGGGATGATTGAATATCTCTGATTTGAGGTTCTCAGTTTCGGCTAATAGCTCAGCTTGGCACCTGGAAGGACAATGTTAGGGAGCCGTGGAGTCGCCAAGAGTGATCCATATGCCCACCATGCTGATGGTATATTTTCTGGTTAGTTATATTTAGTGTAAGATCTTTTCGGCAACTTGAAGCCATGTCTGACATCGCACATTGAAAAATGTGTCTGCTTCATTATTTCGTCGTTTAATTGTCATCTGTTTAGTACGGTCTCGCTGCCTTCGTTCCGTCAGTGCATTGTCTGTGCTCAGTCCTAGTGTCTTACCGTTCCTGAAACAGTTTGTAGGAGCGGAGTACTGACTCCTATGCCGCTGCTCAGTGACTTTGGTCGTGACACCTTTCGTGCAACCAAGGTTTGCACAATACAAATGAATGGGGCCGTATTGCACCCATGAGGGTACTGCGACCAGCGAGTTGCAAGAAGTCCAACCTTGGGTTTTTTTTTTTGCAATTTGCTTGTCGGGTTGCAGTGTGACCTCATTCACTTGTATTGTGCTGTGATGTATAAGCGGCACCGAGCGAACCTTGATCGTGCCATAGGTGTCACCTTGTTGCCTCAGCCTTAAGGAGACCATGGTGTATGGAGTCGTATCGACAATGCGCCATGGCAGCTAATTTGCATATTATACGGGTCATCTAAGTACTAGACTTGCTCTGCAGGACCACAGGCATGTCCTGTACCTTTAATTATGTAGAGTCTAGGAAGATTATTGTGTGCTTCCAAGAGTAGTAGTGTCTAGGAACATGATCAGCCTAGGAGGATTACCCCGGATTATGCAGGGAAGTGTCATTGTCCTGGGAGAATAACACCGTGCGCTGCAGGTCTATGATGGAAGGGCGAAAGATTTGCAGACGCTAAGGCTATCCTTACTAATTATGCTTCACGTAGCACATTTTTATTCTGCTATATGGATGGCCTGTAGATCCTTGCACGGCCTGGCTGTGCACTACAGATCTCGCAGTAGACCACACCATGCTCTGCAGTAGGCCAGTGTCGTAAAAGATATACGATTGCTCCCTCCTCCCTTCTCTGCAGATTTTTCCTTCCGCAGAATCATTGCTGATGAAACAAAGAGCTGGCACGTGGAACCTGAGCTACCGAGGGAGAAGAGAGCCATGACACTGCACATATTGTACAGCTCCGCATGACTGCACGCTAACAGCACTGTAGGTTGTAACGGTGGCTATGTAAGGGCTCGTTCACACGTCAGTCATTATGATTTCCAAAAATTCTACCACAAAAAATCATTACATGAGAAACAAATTATTTTTTTGTTACCATTTTTCTGTTTTTGCAGTCCGTACAGATCTATGGCTATATAAGTGTATGTCTCAAACGCTGCACCACAGCTGTTCACAATGCTATGTGTCCATTAGTCTGTAATATTAATATACTCGATCTTTCTACAATCGCTTTCTATGTATCTGTGCATATATAATATAAACTATATAAAACCATAGAAATATACTATGAAAAGTAATATTCGGATCATTGACTCAGGAGGTGAACATTTTCCTGCTGCACTTTCCAATACAGTTAAAGGGATTTTCCTCATTTAAATCTAGAAATGCTGAGATTTCCCAGCACATACACACCTTGTAAATGCCATGCTGCCTTGGCGTATCCAGTCGGGTGGATCTTAATGTACAGTTCTGTAGCAGTGCTTTGCCATGCCAACAAAATCGGACTGGGGTGCCAAGGGTCCACCAGTAACCTACTCCACGGCCCCACTTTTCAACTAAGGGCGGTGGCCCACTCTTGCACAGGGGCCCACCGGAGGATTCTCCTGCTCTCCTCTGGGCCAGTCCAAGCCTACGTACCAATATTTAGCAGCCATATCCAATCTCTGATTGTATATGTCACAGCCATAGATACTACCGCAGCCATGGATTCGCTGCACCAGTCACGTGCCGGTATGGCACATCATTGCTTCAGCGATGTCAATAAGGACCTGTGGGGGACCACAGGGTGGTCTGCATTGGAATGACGGGGGATTGGCAAGCTGCTTAATGTGCATTTTTGTTACTTTACACCATGAACTCTTTTCAAAAACATTTTGAAAGCCCCCTTAAGTGTGTAATATACAACTCTGAAATCATTATTCAGTGTACTTTATAAGCATATCTGCCTATTTATACATTGTATATTCTTAATTGTAAAGTGCTGCAGAATATGTTGACACTATATAAATACAATTTTTTATTATGATTACTCCATGGAGCAGCAATACTTTATACCAAATGATCTTCCATGTGTCCTTCGTAACATTCCTCTTCGCTCAAGATATCCAGAGATGACCAGCTTTGATTAAAAAAAAGTCACCCTGTTGGGCGTTGTTCATGCTATACGTGTCCACATTCTGAAAATTTTCAGAAAGGTAAGTTTGGACACGTGCATAGAAACATAAAATATGGGCTAAAGGAAAACAAACCAGCTCATCTTGCAGAAGTGACCATCACCACAGTGGTAAAGGTAAAAACTATTTGAAAGTTCATAAAGGATAGACAAAGTGCAAGTTATGAGATGCAGAACAAGCCTGGCAAGTTATGTTATGCAGTGAAAGGTCAGCAGAAAACTATCAAGAAAGATCAAAGGAGTCAAGTAAAGCTGGCTGTACATTTTATAGAACTGTCAGGCAAACATTTATTTTGCCTACATCTATTACTTCCGACCCCGCGATACACTTGCACACTCAGCCAAATGTGCAAGCTTTACCAATACATCTGGCAGTGGCATATCTCCTGTGGGAACAAAAGATCAGGCATGTTGAAATCCAACATGTCCATTCCTTCTTTCCCCCTCGATGTCTGCTGTTGGAGAAAGTCTGGAGTCATACCAAAATCATCAGGTACTTCTGATATTCATCCAATGTGTATGACCACCTAAATTAAATCTGTCATTAGATTCAGGCTGCCTGAACCACTGGCAGCATGTATCAGAGCTGGGCTGCGTGATTGCAGTCAGGTATGTTTTACCCTGCAGTTCTGCGGTGTTTCAGAGTGTTATGACTGAGCCCTAACACTCACACGGTGATGAACAAACCAGAGAAGATGTTAAACCTGCAAACCACAGGTGAATATACAGACTAGGCAAATCCCTAACCTGACCCTGATTTGTCCCTGCCTGACCGCGGAGGTTGGCACCCTAAAATTATGCAATGGTGCCCCCTCTCAACGTCGGCTGACCCTGAATGTCCTTAACTTCACCCTCAACTATACTCAGAGTGTTACCCAAAACAACAACAACAGAATGTAGTGCATTGAGACACAGGGCTAAAGACATGTTCACACAGTCATACATGAAAGACAGAAGAAAAAGTAAGGAACCCAAAAAGATCTTCTGTATTGTCAGGGATGTGTCAGAAGTTGCAGTTGGTTTCAGGATATCTCTTCGTTTGGCATTACAGACACCTTCTTAGAAGCTGTCTCTCTGGGACCCAGCGGCTACCTTTCTCTTGCTAACTAACACCCTGGCCTGGGTGTATAAATACCTGCTGTTTGCTAGAGGGAGGTGCTGGCGATATTCACATGACCCCTTGTGAAGGCTTGAGCAAGAGCAGTACTTCTTCCTCTCTGGAGCTAAGAGGATGTGTGTTCATCTCTCTGAAGTCAACTTATTATTATTATTATTATTTATTATTATAGCGCCATTTATTCCATGGCGCTTTACATGTGAAAAAGGGGGTATAATACAAGAACAATTTCAATAATCTTGAACACAATGTGACAGCGACTGGTACAGGCGGAGCGAGGACCCTGCCCGCGAGGGCTCACAATCTACGAGGGATGGGTGAGGATACAGTAGGTGAGGGTAGAGCTGGTCGTGCAGCGGTATGGTGGAGCGGTGGTTATTGCAGGTTGTAGGCTTGTCGGAAGAGGTGGGTCTTCAGGTTCCTTTTGAAGGTTTCCACGGTAGGCGAGAGTCTGATACGTTGGGGTAGAGAGTTCCAGAGTAGGGCGGAAGCACGGGAGAAATCTTGTATACGGTTGTGGGAGGAGGAGATAAGAGGGGAGTAGAGCAGGAGATCTTGTGAGGATCGGAGGTTGCGTGCAGGTATGTAACGGGAGACTAGGTCGGAGATATATGGAGGAGACAGGTTGTGAATGGCTTTGTATGTCATGGTTAGGGTTTTGAACTGGAGTCTCTGAGCAATGGGGAGCCAGTGAAGAGATTGACAGAGAGGAGAGGCCGGGGAATAGCGGGGGGACAGGTTGATTAGTCGAGCAGCAGAGTTTATGATAGATTGGAGGGGTGCGAGAGTGTTAGAGGGGAGGCCACAGAGCAGGAGGTTGCAGTAGTCAAGGCGGGAGATGATGAGGGCGTGCACTAGTGTTTTTGCAGATTCATGGTTTAGGAATGTGCGGATCCGGGAGATATTTTTGAGTTGGAGTCGGCAGGAAGTGGAAAGGGCTTGGATATGTGGTTTGAAGGAGAGTTCCGAGTCCAGGGTTACCCCGAGGCAGCGAGCTTGAGGGACTGGGGAGAGTGGGCAGCCATTGACTATGATGGATAGGTCAGTTGGGAGGGTTGAATGAGATGGTGGAAAGATGAATTCTGTTTTGTCCATGTTAAGTTTTAGAAATCTAGCAGAGAAGAAGGATGAAATAGCAGACAGACATTGTGGGATTTTGGTTAATACGGAGGTGATATCCGGTCCAGAGAGGTAGATCTGTGTGTCATCAGCATAGAGGTGATAATGAAAGCCATGAGACTCTATGAGCTGTCCCAGGCCTAAGGTGTAGATGGAGAAGAGCAGGGGTCCTAGAACTGAACCTTGGGGGACACCGACAGATAGGGGGCGAGATGAAGAGGTGGTGTGTGAGTGGGAGACACTGAATGTCCGGTCTGTTAGGTATGAGGAGATCCAGGATAGGGCCAAGTCTGTGATGCCGAGAGATGAGAGAGTCTGTAGTAAGAGGGAATGGTCCACTGTGTCAAAGGCAGATGACAGGTCTAGGAGGAGGAGGACAGAGTAGTGTCGCTTAGATTTGGCGGTTAGTAGGTCGTTTGTGACTTTAGTCAGTGCAGTTTCAGTAGAATGGTGCGGTCGGAAACCAGATTGTAGGCGGTCAAAGAGGGAGCAGGAGGAGAGGTGGGAGGACAGTTCAGAATGGACATGTTGTTCCAGTAGTTTTGAGGCATAGGGGAGAAGTGATATGGGGCGATAGCTAGACACAGAGGATGGGTCAAGGGAGGGCTTTTTGAGGATGGGTGTGATTGAGGCATGTTTGAAACATGAGGGGAAGACACCAGTTGTTAGTGACAGGTTGAAGAGGTGGGCTAGGGCTGGGATGAAGATAGTGGTAAGGTTTGGGATGAGGTGAGACGGGATTGGGTCAAGTTTACAGGTGGTGAGGTGTGATTTGGAGAGTAAGGAGGAAAGTTGATCTTCAGAAATGGTGGAGAATGTAGTTTTGGAGGAGGAGGTTTGAGTAGGTGTGGGGAGGGGCTGTGGGGGCTTTAGGCAAAAGCTTTGTCTGATGGTGTCAATCTTCTGCTTGAAGAATGAGGCAAAGTCTTCGGCTGAAATAAGAGGAGAGGGAGGAGGCACTGGGGGACGGAGGAGAGAATTGAAGGTGTTGAATAGTTGTTTGGGGTTGTGGGACAGGGAGGATATGAGAGATGTGAAGTATGTTTGTTTTGCTGCAGTGAGTGTGGACTTGAAGGTAGTGAGGGACTGTTTGAATACGATGAAGTGCTCATGGGAGTGGGACCTTTTCCATCTACGTTCAGCAACCCTGGAGGCCCGTCGCAGTTCTTTAGTTAGGCTGGTGTGCCAGGGTTGTCTGTTGATTGTGCGAGTCTTGGTATGCGTGAGGGGGGCGACCGAATCGAGAGCTGCAGCTGTTGTGGTGTTGTATAAAGTGGCAGCAGCATCTGCATCATGTAAGGAACTAATGTCTGTAAGAGGGAGGAGGGATTCAGAGAGAGAGTGTAGGTCAAGGTGTTTGAGATTTCTACGAGGGTATTCAAGTTTGTGGAGTGGGGATTGTTGCCCCCGGGAGGAGAGAGAAGAGAATGTGAGTAGGTTGTGGTCAGAGAGAGGGAGAGGTGAGTTAGAGAGGTTAGATAGGGAACAGAGGCGGGTGAAGATGAGGTCCAGCGTGTGGCCGTCTTTGTGGGTGGGTGTGGAAGACCACTGGGTAAGACCAAAGGAGGAAGTGAGGGATAGAAGCTTAGAGGCAGCTGAGAGGGAAGTATCAATGGGGATGTTAAAGTCGCCCATGAGGATAGTGGGGATGTCAACAGAGAGGAAATGAAGTAGCCAGGTGGTGAAGTGGTCAAAGAAAGTGGTGGCTGATCCTGGGGGGCGGTAGATGACAGCCAGTTGGAGGTTGGAGGGGGAGTAGATGCGCACACAGTGCACTTCAAAAGACGGGAGAGTAATTGCGGGCGGCAGTGGGATCTGGGTGAAAGAGCAGTTTTCTGAGAGGAGGAAACCTATTCCTCCACCGTGCTTGCCGTTGGGGCGGGGGGTATGGGAGAGGTGGAATCCGCCATACGAAAGTGCAGCAGGAGAGGTTGTGTCGAAGGGGGTGAGCCAGGTTTCAGTGATTCCGAGGAAGGAAAGCTTGTTAGTGATGAAGAGATCGTGAATGTAGGAAAGTTTATTGCAGACAGAGCGAGCGTTCCATAGAGCTCCTGTTAGTGGAACTGGGGAAGCGGGGGCTGGGCGGATGGGTGTAAGGTTAGAAGGGTTACGAGAGTTTGGGATAGATCGGGGGTAGGAGGTGGAAGTGAATGTAGGGATGTGGTGAGGAGGGCCAGGATTTGGAGAGATGTCGCCGGCAGTAAGGAGGAGCAGAGAAAGCGTTATTAGGTGGGAGCAGGAGAGGGCATGAGGTGGCTGTCTGTGTTTGGAGACAAAGGATTGTATGTTGTGGAATAGCTCTGAGGAAGAGGTGAGATGGGTGGGGAGAATGGAGGGAGAGATGAAGAGTTCCTTTCCAGGTGTAGGGATTAGGGGTGGTTGAAAGAAGTGAAGGATTAAGGGGGTGAGAGTGAAAACAAAAACAAACATTGTTTACTGTGATTTAGTATCCAGGTACCTTCAGTTCACTTCAGGTTCAATTCAGGATTAATTCAAATTTCAGACACTTCAGCTCATGGACACTTAAGCTGAGGGACACAGACTTCAGTCTGACACAGACTCCTAGTTCTCAATATATGGCCTACAAAATGCATTCAGCTGTGAACCAGAGGGGAGTGGTCTGTGCTCATCTTGATCAGCTGATTAAGGCTGAACCAGATGTAGGATACTCAAAGGTTCAGTAAACAAGGTCATAAATGAAAGTGGGGGGTGGGTAGTGTAACTTGGGTCACGTACCATTAGTATATAGTAGGAGCAGAGAGATATAGGGAAGGCTGCATGGAAATCAGGATGGAAAAGTTGGGTCACGTACCATTAGTATATAGTAGGAGCAGAGAGATATAGGGAAGGCTGCATGGAAATCAGGATGGAAAAGTTGGGTCACGTACCTGTAAGAGGAATGGATAAACAGAGATGCTGATTAGAGTGCGGTGGTGGCCGGTAAGGTACAGTCTGCATGCATCATATTATTCAGGATTAATTCAAATTTCAGACACTTCAGCTCATGGACACTTAAGCTGAGGGACACAACTAAAGGTAAGCTATCTTCCCTTGTTTGTTCCCCCTTGTTGTCTTTAGATGTCAGTGGGGATCGACTAGCGCTCATCCCCTCCCTTCCCTAGCCAGGGCCAAACGCCAGGGAAATACAGGACGAGGTTCCTGTGTGGCGGTTGGTGCGGAACCAATATAAGGACGTTAGGGGAGACAGGATGATATAAGTTCAGCCTAGGAGGTCTCCACTAGCCCCTTTCCCTAGAATCAGGACCCCCTTTTCCCCCTTCCCATCGTGTTGCACTTAGTCTTTCCTACACCTTGCGTGACAGGTATACGTGAAAACCGTCAGACCCTAAATGTAACAAAATGGAAAAGTGCTGAGAAGGGGAACACGATAAACCGCAGGAGAAGCAATAGAGAACACCCCAGCATGATAATCCTTCACTGGGGAGCTGGGACTCCAAACATCCATATAACTTAGAATCTAGCCAGCAAAAACTGTATGTGCCAGGAGAGTATGAATAGCCCCTTCCAAGATGTGATAGGACAAGCTAAACGAGGAAGTGAAAATACCTGGATAGAAGCAACACAGCAAAGCAAAGACGCGCATTATCAGAAGTTGGACAGAGACAACATAGACTATGATCCAACAGGAAGGGAAACCGACTCACACCGGATCAAGCCCCGGATTCAAGCCATGACACAGTGAAAACATAGCTGGAAAAGCCGGCTGAGGACTAGTCCAATGTAATCTCCAACCTGCTTCTTCCCACACCACTCCAGTTGATGGACAGACTCCTAGGTGTGTACATACAGAGAAACCTTTCAAGCAACTGGAGCGGGGCAGGGAAAACGTGGCTGGGGACTGTTTCGGACTAGTCAGGTCTCTCCCTTTAGTCCGCGGCCAGCCTTTCAAACTATATAAATCCTAAAAAATATTAAGTCACAAATCCACCAGTTAGAACAAAATAGTTAGTTTATAAAATATATAAAAAAGACAAAATACAGTATATTACAAAATATGATAAAAAATAAAGGCCAGGGGTGAAGGCTCAAGATTGAACATGGGCGCTGTCTTGACACATTATACTTGGAGGGGCTGCACGACTGGGAATACATATTCAGCATTCATATTGACTGAGTGTTATACCTGAAACTCACAGTATGTAAGTATATAAGGGACTCAATACAGGTATAAGTAAACATATGTCAAACACAAATATGGAGATCAGTGGTAACTCATTAGTATAGTAAGATGGCAAGTAGCATAGAAATTCCATTGCAACATCAATATCCCCAATGTCAGTGCATACCCATTGCTCTGTGTGCCAGATCTTTTGCCTGCAACCCTGACAAGAGTTTGCATGGTCTTTTTCAAAGGGTTGTCATGGACTGTGTGGAGGCTCATATGTTTACCTCTTCCTGGGATTCTGAGAGGGGAGCATATTCCACGGTGGTTCACATGCCGCGTTCAAGGTTGGCACCGATACATTGATGACCTATTAATTATATGGCAGGGCACAGGCAAGAAGCTCCATGCCTTCATGCCGGGATTGAATAATAATGACTTCAACATCAGAGTGATATATAAGCATCATCAACAACAGATTGAATTTCTGGCCATTAAATTATTGGTTCAGAGTAATGGTCTAATCCAAACAGATGTGTTCCATGAAGAAAGCGCTGTTAATGCTTTGCTGCATGCCTCTTCAGGTCACATGGGATCCACTATACGAGCCGTCCCGGTGGGCCAGCCTGTATGGATGAGGTATATTTGTTCCTATGATGGATATTTTGAAAATCAGGCATCAGACCTTAAAGAGATATTCCTTGCACGAGGGTATAGCAATAGAAGTATTAAGATTGGCTACCATCATCCTAGAATTACACCCCGTAGTGACCTACTGACCACCACTCAAAACAAACGGTAAAGGGATCCAGCTACACGCTTCATCTCTATATATAATCACCAATGGGAAACCATGCGGAGCTTCCTTAAAAAGCATTGGTCTATTTTAAAGACTGAACCCACGCTATCTAAAATGCTCCCTTATTCACTGCTAAGAGAAGCACGAACTTGAAGGACATTCTGGTTAGAAGCCACTAACTGGCTAAACCCCCCAGTTTTTTTTAATGGTGGTAGATGCAAGTGGGGTTGCTACCTGCGTGGCGATTGTTTAGCCTTCAAAAATATTCTATGTGTCACATCATTTATATCAGCTGATGGTTTGAAGGAATTCAAAATTACTGATTATATCCCAAGTAGCACCACTTTTGTCATAAACTATGTCACATGTACAGTACGTGTAAGATCATCTATGTGGGTCTCACTTCCCGAGAACTACGTGCAGGTACTTGTGAACATGACAGGCAGTACTTGGGGTGGATGATAATTCGGCAGCTCATGGGGTGGAGGATCTATCTGTGTTTAAAACTATTCCTAAGCACTTTAAGGTTTGTCACGTCTGTAATCCCAATGAGTTGAAGATTTGTGGTATTGCTAGACTGCGATGTGGTTCTAGTGGGGGGGATACCAAGCCTCTTCTGACACAACTTAAATACCGCTGGATCGTAACAATGGGCACATTGGCACCTGCCGGTCTCAATGATAGGGCAGCACGGTGGCGCAGTGGTTAGCACTGCAGCCTTGCAGCTCTGGGGTCCTGGGTTCAAATCTCACCAAGGACAACATCTGCAAGTAGTTTGTATGTTCTCCCCGTGTTTGTGTGGGTTTCCTCCGGGTTCTCCGGTTTCCTCCCACACTCCAAACACAGAGATAGGGAATCTAGATTATGAGCCCCAATGGGGACAGTGATTATGATGTCTATAAAGCACCGTGGAATTAATGGCGCTATATAAGTGAGTAAAATAAATGAAAAATTGTGTTTTGTTCCCTTTTTATAATATGTCATATCCCTTTTTTTGGATTTTAACTGTATATTGTTTAGTCCATCTCCTCTTCCATATGAAGATCTCCTGATGACTACTGTGGTCTCCCTCTCACCAATCTGAGCACCCGTCATTCCATTGTGAACTTAATTTTATTGACAACAGTATTTTTCTGTACGTGATTGACACATGTGATATACATAACAAGCTTATGGGAATATGTGTATGTTCTACTATACATGATACTGTATGTCTTAACTGTGATTGAGCACTATGGTATTCTTGTTTTCCATTATATCTTATTATATTGTTTCATCTGCCCTCTTTTTTTTCATTGTCCTTCCTTCTCTTCACCTTTTTTTTATGATTACTTTTTTCTTATCAATATTCATGGTATTTGCTTCATTATTATTTTTATTTATTTATCTGCCTTGTGCATTGCTAACAGCATCTTTGGGAGATGCGTGCCGACCAATTATGTCACAGGGGATTTCCTTCTGACCCGCCATGTCTCCTGGTTGCCGGAAGCGATGCACGCACTTCGTGAATGCTGACGCCCATGTGACTCTTAATGCGGCTAAATTATCTACACCTGACAGAATAGTACTTCATAAGAGCCTCCACGCAGTTCATGACCACCCCTGAGGAAGCCCATGTGAAACGCGTGTCGGTGTTGCAGGCATAAGATCTGGCACACAGAGCAATGGGTATGCACTGACATTGGGGATATTGATGTTGTAGTGGGATTTCTATGCTATCTTACTATACTAATGAGTTACCACTGATCTCCATATTTGTGTTTGACATATGTTTACTTATACCTGTATTGAGTCCCTTATATACTTAAATACTATGAGTTTCTGGTATATCACTCACAGTCACTATGACTGTTGAATATTGATTCCCAGCTGTGCTGCCCCTCCATGTATAATGTGGCAAGACTGTGCCCATCTTCATACTTGACCTTTGTTTTTATCATATTTTGTGATATATTGTGTCATTTTTTATATTTAATAAACAAAATCGTTTGCTCTACCTGATGGATTTGTGACTCCATATTCTTTTAGGAATAATATTGATTTTTGTGGAGTATTTCCCTACACAGTTTGTATATCCTTTTTGGTCCAGGGCCTTATGTCTTTCATGTGTGACTTTACAAGTTCAGATGATATTGATAGCTTTTCAAACAATGTGTTTTTTTTTTAAAACGCTGGAGCATTTCAGGGTGATACATACCTGACTGCGATCGTGCAGCGAGGCTCTGATACTGCCGGTAGTTCGGGCAGCATAAATCTGGTAACAGCTTCTCAACGGGGTTCAGATGGCCTTATAGAAAAATTATGGACGTGCTTGGCTCCGTGTGCTTGTCCTTTTTGCGGATGGGTGCCGGAGCTGCGTTTACATTGCATGCATTATTTTGGTCTGTAAAACGGACTAGAATAAGTACATGATGCATTTCTTTTCCACACAGACCAAAAGAAAAAAAAATGGGGCTCAGAGTTGTGTTTGCTCAGTTGTAAGTGGTAGGGACTGGTGGCAGGTGGGTCTCAGCCTGTGAAGGGTAAATGGTATGTAATATTTGCTGCTGGTTTATTACATTCTGTGTTTAGTGGTGCATGACAATTGGTGGAGGTTAGAGCCAAGATTACAGCTTCTTTACCTATCTTAGGTATACAGGCGCATCTCATTAAATTAGAATATCATCAAAAAGTTAATTTATTTCAGTTCTTCAATACAAAAGTGAAACTCATATATTATATAGAATCATTACAAACAGAGTGATCTATTTCAAGTGTTTATTTCTGTTAATGTTGATGATTATGGCTTACAGACAATGAAAACACAAAAGTCATTATCTCAGTAAATTAAAATAATTAACAAAAAAACACCTGCAAAGGCTTCCTAAGCGTTAAAAAAGGTCCCTTAGTCTGTTTCAGTAGGCTCCACAATCATGGGGAAAACTGCTGACTTGACAGATGTCCAGAAGGCAGTCATTGACACACTCCACAAGGTCCCAGAGTTCCAATTTTCATTTGGAAATCAAGGTCCCAGAGTCTGGAGGAAGAGTGGAGAGGCCACAATCCAAGCTGCTTGAGGTCTAGTGTGAAGTCTCCACAATCAGTGATGGTTTGGGGAGCCATGTCATCTGCTGGTGTAGGTCCACTGTGTTTTATCAAGACCAAAGTCAGCGCAGCCATCTACCAGGAAATTTTAGAGCACTTCATGCTTCCCTCTGCTGAAAAGCTTTTTCTAGATGGAAATGTCATTCTCCAGCAGGACTTGGCCCCTGTCCACACTGCCAAAAGTACCAATACCAGGTTTATAAACAACAGTATCACTGTGCTTGATTGGCCAGCAAACTCGTCTGACCTTAACCCCATAGAGAATCTATTATAGAGAATCTATGGGGTATTGTCAAGAGGAAGATGAGAGACACCAGACCCAACAATGCAGACGAGCTGAAGGCTGCTATCAAAGCAACCTGGGCTTCCATAACACCTCAGCAGGGCCACAGGCTGATCGCCTCCATGCCACATTGCCGCATTGATGCAGTAATTGATGCAAAAGGAGCCCCGACCAAGTATTGAGGGCATTTACTGAACATACATTTCAGTAGGGCAACATTTCAGATTTTAAAAACATTTTTCAATCTGTTGTTATAAAGTATTCTAATTTACTGAGAATATAATGACTTTTGTGTTTTCATTGGCTATAAGCCGTAATCATCAACATTAACAGAAATAAACACTTGAAATAGATCACTCTGTTTGTAATGACTCTGTATAATATATGAGTTTCACTTTTTGTATTGAAGAACTGAAATAAATTAACTTTTTGATGATATTCTAATTTAGTGAGATGCACCTGTAATAGGTAGAATTCTGTTTGGGGTCCTTTGACTAGTGTCATCGGATTTAACACGGATTTAGGGTGCTAATTTCACAATGAAATGAACATTGAAGCCAATAATATCCCAGGCATGTGTATCTGTAACCTCATTCACATGCTATGGTAAAATTCTGCACTGGATCAGTCCTGGAAATAAGTAGCCTCTATATCTACGGCAGAAATCTGATTGTTGTATTTTTGCTGTGGAAAATAACATATAAGCCTTAGCATTACTATCCTTATATTCTACAGAAAATGTAGTTAAAGGATGAAAGACAGACGTCTTGCTCAGTGATTCAGCCACGGATACAACCAGTATACAGTACAGACCAAAAGTTTGGACACACCTTCTCATTTAAAGATTTTTCTGTATTTTCATGACTATGAAAATTGTACATTCACACTGAAGGCATCAAAACTATGGATTAACACATGTGGAATTATATACTTAACAAAAAAGTGTGAAAAAACTGAAAATATGTCTTATATTCTAGGTTCTTCAAAGTAGCCACCTTTTGCTTTGATGACTGCTTTGCACACTCTTGGCATTCTCTTGATGAGCTTCAAGTGGTAGTCACCGGAAATGGTTTTCCCTTCACAGGTGTGCCCTGTCAGGTTTAATAAGTGGGATTTCTTGCCTTATAAATGGGGTTGGGACCATCAGTTGTGTTGTGCAGAAGTCTGGTGGATAAACAGCTGATAGTCCTACTGAATAGACTGTTAGAATTTGTATTATGGCAATAAAAAAGCAGCTGAGTAAAGAAAAACGAGTGGCCATCATTACTTTAAGAAATGAAGGTCAGTCAGTGCGAAAAATTGGGAAAACTTTGAAAGTGTCCCCAAGTGCAGTTGCAAAAACCATCAAGCGCTACAAAAAAACTGGCTCACATGAGGACTGCCCCAGGAAAGGAAGACCAAGAGTCACCTCTGCTTCTGAGGATAAGTTTATCCAAGTCACCAGCCTCAGAAATCGCAGGTTAACAGCAGCTCAGATTAGAGACCTGGTCAATGCCACACAGAGTTCTAGCAGCAGACACGTCTCTTCAACAACTGTTAAAAGGAGACTTTGTGCAGCAGGACTTCATGGTAAAATAGCTGCTAGGAAACCACTGCTAAGGACAGGCAACAAGCAGAAGAGACTTGTTTGGGCTAAAGAACACAAGGAATGGACATTAGACCAGTGGAAATCGGTGCTTTGGTCTGATGAGTCCAAATTTGAGATCTTTGGTTCCAACCACCGTGTCTTTGTGCGACGC
The DNA here is from genome assembly GCF_046119375.1 of Phyllobates terribilis. Taxonomy (NCBI): domain Eukaryota; kingdom Metazoa; phylum Chordata; class Amphibia; order Anura; family Dendrobatidae; genus Phyllobates; species Phyllobates terribilis. Next base: position 528,025,712 of record NW_027362771.1, on the reverse strand, counting down.
AGAAAAGGTGAACGGATGGACTCTACATGCCTGGTTCCCACTGTGAAGCATGGAGGAGGAGGTGTGATGATGTGGGGGTGCTTTGCTGGTGACACTGTTGGGGATTTATTCAAAATTGAAGGCATACTGAACCAACATGGCTACCACAGCAACTTGCAGCGGCATGCTATTCCATCTGGTTTGCGTTTAGTTGGACCATCATTTATTTTTCAACAGGATAATGACCCCAAACACACCTCCAGGCTGTGTAAGGGCTATTTGACCAAGAGGGAGAGTGATGAGGTGCTACGCCAGATGACCTGGCCTCCACAGTCACCAGACCTGAACCCAATCGAGATGGTTTCGGGTGAGCAGAGTGAAGGCAAAAGGGCCAACAAGTGCTAAGCATCTCTGGGAACTCCTTCAAGATTGTTGGAAGACCATTTCCGGTGACTACCTCTTGAAGCTCATCAAGAGAATGCCAAGAGTGTGCAAAGCAGTCATCAAAGCAAAAGGTGGCTACTTTGAAGAACTTAGAATATAAGACATATTTTCAGTTGTTTCACACTTTTTTGTTAAGTATATAATTCCACATGTGTTAATTCATAGTTTTGATGCCTTCAGTGTGAATGTACAATTTTCATAGTCATGAAAATACAGAAAAATCTTTAAATGAGAAGGTGTGTCCAAACTTTTGGTCTGTACTGTAGTTCTCTAATGGTTTTGTGCTAAGAAAATATGTTATATTTCTTGGGATTTCTTGCTCTTATGTTTCTTATTGCATCACAAAAGTTTCCTTCCCCCTTCAAAAAAAATATTGCTCTCCAGGGAAGCGAGAAGGTTGCGCTACATATATCTGTCCTTGTGCCCCTGATAATAGAGTTGGAAAGTTATTAAATGTCCAGAGGTTGTTGATCCTGCGCGGGAATATGTTTATTTACATCCTGCATCTGTCAAGGACAAGCAGGTTCATTTTTAGAAAGCAAAATACTATGAAAACTTTTAATGGTTTCTTTTTTTTAGCTTTTCTAAGTAAGATTAATCCAAGTGTGATATACACGGAGCTCTGGGCCTGTGGGAACAGGTCATCTGACATTTAGGTCATACTAGTAATATCGAAATCAGATTTTTTGTGATTGGATCCCATTAGTCCTAGATGGACTGACACCTGCCAACTGGTCATACAAGGACTTGACAAGTTGGTCTGTGACCTGTTATTCTTTGCTTCATTGCATTTTAATGAGGAAGACGACGTTGATCTAAATCGCCAGCTTACATACATACGCTTCATGTTTAATTACTTTGTGAGTATACCTTAACCCCTTAACGACCTTGGGTTTTTAATATGTGTATTTTTGATTTTTTTTTTTATCGTTTTACTTTGAATGGGGCGAAACGGAGGTTATTTGAACTTTTATATATTTTTTAAAAAAAAATTATATTTGGAAAAACTTTTTTTTTTACTTTTTACTTCCTTCAATAGTCTCCATAGGAGAGTTGAAACTGCGATCATCCGATCGCCTGTGCTACACATAGCAGGGCTTCAGCCCTGCTATGTGTAGCAAAATTGGTCATCTGCTATAAGCGCCGACTACGTGGCGGCGCTCATAGTAGTTCAGCAATGATAACCACAAGGGTCTCCTGCAGACCCCGGGGTTGTCATTCCAACCCATCGGCGCCTAGAGATCATGTGACAGCAGCACCAATGGGCGGAGCCAATGATGCGCATCCGGTTTGCGCAAGTTAAATGGGGAACATATATACTAGGAAGGGGCCTAGGATTGGGGACATATATACCAGGATGGGGGACATATATACCATGAAGGGGCCAAGGATACGGGACATATATATACCATGAAGGGGCCAAGGATGGGGGAAATATATATATGGAAGGGGCCTAGGATGAGAGACATTACTAGATAATGAAGGGGGAGAATACATTTGTCCGAACACATATGTCTCTATAGGATTTAAAACGCTACAAGGGCCCATACATCTGACCAACATGCAAGGGAGGCTCAGGTCCAAACTTTGCACCTGGGCCCATCGGATTCTAGTTACGCCACTGATGCCATTGAATTATTTGCTTTTTTGTAAGTGTGTGCTCATATCGCCCTAGCAGACTGTCATACCTTATAAAATCTGCCATATACTTCTCCAGTGCTGCTTATAAATCAAATCAATTGGTGCGATGAGAATAACAACCCCTACATCATCCACGCTGAGCCTTCTCATGCTATCTCCTTTGAGCAAAAGCCTGGCACATGCTCATACAATTCTACTGCCTTGAATTAGGTCTCATTCATGGTCAAATGTCCATATTTTTGCTTATAGATAAAAAAACAGCATTTTTCATCTACAGAAGCAGATTTCCATCCATGTTTGGTCAGTGTCTGTTTTTATCCTTAGTGTTTCATCCGATTTTCTTGCATGCAAAACCCAAAAAATTGAAGTCTCTCCTACCCATTAAATAGCATAACATGCACAGCACTTTTCATGGAGCCATACGTTTGAATGGGAGAGTTTGATCCATGAGCCAAAAACGGACGTGTCTCCTTTTTATTCTAGCGGACACTCAGTCCACAAAAAGGCAAGGAGGAGTGAACATGTAGTCTATAATGGGTGCGTGTCTCATCTGTGAAAACCAGCCTATTGGCCCTGCATCTTTTGGCAATCAATTAAAAATAATATTGATTTGATATTAAAGAAATTTACAATCAGCTTTCCGGCTGATATTGGAGGTCCACTAGAGCAACGGATCTCCAATGTCAACATTACAGCAAGCGGCAGTGAAATGATGTTTCGAAAGTTGTCAGGCATATTCGAGAATTCATGACTAGTCTAGGAGGGCCATCTTCCCAATCAAGTGTGGCAGTTGTCTGATTGGCCAGAATGGGGAGGGGAAGTGGAAACTGTTGAACTATGTGTTACTTTTTGATGTCTTTATTGTCTTGGACATGTTCCCGCTTAATTGTAAAGTGCTGCCAAATATGTTGGTGCTATAGAAATAAAATTGATATTATTATTATGGAGGAGAGGTAAGTGGCTGCAAGTTCTTGCCGACTCCAGATCATAATAGAACATTTGTGAGTAGAAGCTTCAGGAGCACAGACGAGGATTCAGTATTTATGCCCACACCCGATGTCTACTGTATGTTAATTACCTTTTCTGGGTTATACTGAAGTTTTATTAACTTAATTTTCGTTCTCTTTAATAACATTTAATTGGTGTATTAAAATTGTTGTTAGTAAATTTAAAAACGTATTAGGAAATAATTTTCTACAGGTGCCCTAAGATTTCGACTGCCTTGGGACCTCCACAGGGTTTAATCCAGCACTGCATGAAAAGCGCAGAAAGAACACATACATAAGAAACGGATGTCTGAATGAGGCCTAAGGTGGTTCGAAATCTGTAATGCAAATTTGCAAACTTGTGATCTAAAATTTTTATGGGGTCAAAAAATAGAAGTGTAAATATTTCCATTCTATTTTTTCTCTGCTCGTGTTCCACTTCTGATTTTGTTATAATCCTGATAGAAAATTCTGACCAAGTGTGTTAATGGTCTTATATACCTTTTTTCTTGATGGTTAACATTCTTGCCTGGTAAAGTGGTTGTCTAGATAGATAAAAAATGATAATATATAATCTAATATAAAGTACTCCATTTCCAGATTAGCTTTGACACAGTACAGAACGCTCCTCCCTCGTGTCGGTGAGGGGCTGGCTGTCAAAATCATTTCAATAACTGAGCCAACCTCGTTTATCTTTTCATGGGCTTTTAACGGGAAGGGGGCTGGCTTAGGTACTGAAGTGACACAGCCAGTCAGCCCCCCTGCATTGTGTGTTTTCTTCAAAGAAAATTTGCAAGTAGAGCTACCCACACTGGATTGTGAGAATTGGTGGAGCTTTATAATGACAGTATATAATTCTGCTGTAATAATTTACATTTTAGACCATTCTAAAGCACTTTTTATATAGCTGAGCCACCCCTATAACCACTTATTATAAGGTAGTGCACCATCTGTGTATCTGCATAGTACGATTATTTCCAGATCTTCCTCACCCAATGAAATAGATAACATATATGCCTGCTAGTACATCAAGGTCACAGTAGGTCACTATAGTGGATGATAAGGTGTCTCGACACTGCGACTGCTACATGCGAGGGCAAACCACAACCTCACGTGGTGGCCGATGAGCACACGGCTTTGCCAATGACACTTAGGTGTTACATTAAAAATCATATGGCCACTGGATGCTTCATGGCATGGTTTTGGCCTAATACATTCCACTAACTTGGTCTTCAGATCCAGCAGATAGATTTCACATATCAAAGTTAGGAGCACATGGGCGATATCGATATTCCATTCATACCTAAGTTCTGTGTGGAAGAAATTGCAGGAGCTGTCCATTTTACGGCTGAGACTGTGCTGTGTTTAAATGGCAGGCAACTCCTCCATTCATCCACCATGCAGGAGCACTCATTGCTCTGCACACATTCCCAGTCATGACCACAATGTGAGGAAATGTCTGGTCTAATAATTTCCACAGTCCTCATAATCTGGCCTAAAGCAAATTATTTCCTCCACTGCTTTCAACATTATGTGTATTAACATGTTGTTGCCATATTGTGTTTTGTTTTGTTTTGTAATGCTACATAAAATCTTAACCAAAAAACTTGTTTCAGTCACGCTGTGTGACTACATCCTGAACAACCGGTTCCATCCTTTAGTTACTTGTTTCCTCTACCCCAGTCCTTCACATTTCAGCCCTCCCATATAATCTTTTCCATCTTACCTGTCAGTGGAAATTACATGCATATCCAGAATTTCGAAGGAGTTCTCCAATAATATGATAAAAGGACCCTCGTCACATAACTCAAACGGCAGCCTATCCTAGTCACATGTCAGGACGGACTGTAGTCTGAAGAAACACAGCTCCTGAAATCTGTGTGTCAACTGACAGAGGAGCTGCTGTATATCATAAGCACATGTACTTCTGTGAGCTGCTGAAGATGTGTGTGACTGGGAAGAAATACATTTTTTCCTCTGCTGACTGTGCTACGAGGACTGAGGTTGGAGAAAAAATCCATTGCGCTCAGTTAGCCAAGGAGAAGATATATTTCTTCTTCTGTTCTCCTGTAATACAATTGATATGTGCTTATGATACAGCTCCTCTGTCAGTTGATACACAGGTAACAGGAGCTCAGACTGCCTGACAACTGATCAGGATGGGCTGCAGTCTGAATTATGTGACTGGAGGCATTTTATTATATTCTTTAAGAACCCCATTAAACAAAACCAGTTCAGAGACTGAGGTGATAATAAAACTGCTTCATGTGTTACATTGATTCCTACTCAAACCTAAGCAGAAGGATAAGATAGTGTCCCCCTTCCTCTGGCCAATTTCACACCAGCATAATGGATGTGCATTTCTGAACCCATATTGTGGCCACAAATTTCCAATTTTGCTAGTCAGCTCATCAGTTTGGAATTTGCAGCAGAAATGCGTACATGTTAAGATCGGTGAGAAATTTGACCTCACTGACGTCTATTGATTTATCATTCCTTCGATTTCCATTCAATTACAGTATGTTGAACAATCTCCAGTAAAACCACACCTGGCTCTTCTATCAGTACAATCACTAGCGCTACAGAATAGAATGCATTAATCCACCAAATTTGAAAAATTAAACTGCATACAGCCATGTATAAACACTATTTGGGCATATGTTATAATGTTGTAAAACCAGTATGGTACCAGTTATATAAATTGAAACTATACCTATATCCAACCGATCCACCTATTAGGTTGTGGTATGCAAAACACTTTTAGTTATACTTCTTTTGTTTGCAATAAATCTCCAAGCGTTATATGAGCTATATAAGGTGATGTAGCGCATGGACCAAGACAATCCCTAAGGAAGTAAATTGTGTTTTTCGAAACGCGTAGTATCACTTTTTGGTCTGTGCTTCTAACTATAGTTTCATCCTGACATTACGTTAAACTGCATCTGGGAATTCTAGTGTTGAACTCAAGGACAGTTTTCATTTTGAGTCAGTGCTGCCGGACATGTCAATATCTTGCCGGAATCTTTTTTATTTAATATTTTATCTTCTTCCTGATGGTAAGTAGACAGAAGACAATCAATTGACCATCAAGCAATCCAAAATACAGGCAGGAATATTTACCACCTTGAGGTTCATTCATGTAACTCTTAGAAGTTTATTGCAAGCCATAGAAGTATAACTAATATTTGTCTGTTTTGCTCTACCACACTGTAATACCTGGTGTGGACCTGTTGGATTTAGGCATATATTAAGTAATGGGAGGAAACAGAACTTGTAACTGCAACCAACCAAGCTCACAAATGTTTGTAATCAGTTCAGAGATTCAAAAGACCAGTCTAACATAGAAAAAAACCCTAATTTAAAATAATAAATACTTTAATTGATATACATAAAAAAAAACTAGAAAAACCGAAAAACCATGTATGTATACAGTACAGACCAAAAGTTTGGACACACCTTCTCATTTAAAGATTTTTCTGTATTTTCATGACTATGAAAATTGTACATTCACACTGAAGGCATCAAAACTATGAATAAACACATATGGAATTATATACTTAACAAAAAAGTGTGGAACAACTGAAAATATGTCTTATATTCTAGGTTCTTCAAAGTAGCCACCTTTTGCTTTGATGATTGCTTTGCACACTCTTGGCATTCTCTTGATGAACTTCAAGTGGTAGTCACCGGAAATGGTCTTCCAACAATCTTGAAGGAGTTCCCAGAGATGCTTAGCACTTGTTGGCCCTTTTGCCTTCACTCTGCGGTCCAGCTCACCCCAAACCATCTCGATTGGGTTCAGGTCTGGTGACTGTGGAGGCAAGGTCATCTGGCGTAGCACCCCCATCACTCTCCTCCTTGGTCAAATAGCCCTTACACAGCCTGGATGTGTGTTTGGGGTCATTGTCCTGTTGAAAAATAAATGATGGTGCAACTAAACGCAAATCGGATGGAATAGCATGTCGCTGCAAGATGCTGTGGTAGCCATGCTGGTTCAGTATGCCTTCAATTTTGAATAAATCCCCAACAGTGTCACCAGCAAAGCACCCCCACACCATCACACTTCCTCCTCCATGCTTCACGGTGGGAACAAGGCATGTAGAGTCCATCCGTTCACCTTTTCTGCGTCGCACAAAGACACGATGGTTGGAACCAAAGATCTCAAATTTGGACTCATCAGACCAAAGCACAGATTTCCACTGGTCTAATGTTCATTCCTTGTGTTCTTTAGCCCAAACAAGTCTCTTCTGCTTGTTGCCTGTCCTTAGCAGTGGTTTCCTAGCAGCTATTTTACCATGAAGGCCTGCTGCACAAAGTCTCCTCTTAACAGTTGTTGTAGAGATGTGTCTGCTGCTAGAACTCTGTGTGGCATTGACCTGGTCTCTAATCTGAGCTGCTGTTAACCTGCGATTTCTGAGGCTGGTGACTCGGATAAACTTATCCTCAGAAGCAGAGGTGACTCTTGGTCTTCCTTTCCTGGGGCGGTCCTCATGTGAGCCAGTTTCTTTGTAGTGCTTGATGATTTTTGCAACTGCACTTGGGGACACTTTAAAGTTTTCCCAATTTTTCGAACTGACTGACCTTCATTTCTTAAAGTAATGATGGCCACTCTTTTTTCTTTATTTAGCTGCTTTTTTCTTGCCATAATACAAATTCTAACAGTCTATTCAGTAGGACTATCAGCTGTGTATCCACCAGACTTCTGCACAACACAACTGATGGTCCCAACCCCATTTATAAGGCAAGAAATCCCACTTTTTAAACCTGACAGGGCACACCTGTGAATTGAAAACCATTTCCGGTGACTACCTTCAAAGGAGACAGCGATTTTCACTACAATACTGTTGTGAAGGATGAGGGGATGTAATAGCCACTTACAATCATCCTGTAAGCATGTGACGTTGTAATGAGGCACCTGACCAGCTTCAAACAAAGGATTTACACCCCTACCAGATAGCTGGTAAGCTCCTACAGGAAGACTCCTTGTGGATCTAAGCCATGCGGTCCCCTCTGTTCAGACAGATAAGAATATCATATTGAGTTATGGACGTATTATACCTCCTGGCCGTACATCGAATAGATTTCAGAGATCCCCAGGACACAGTGAATGTCCGCCTGGGATAGGGAGATACGTAGAATATCTATTAGGAAACAGATAGTACAGCTGTGTTTAATCTCCACTCGTAGCAGGGGCCCGGCTGAATCCAATGACACCAGAACCGCCTCCCTTGGACCGTCAATTAAGGAGTTATGACCCATCTGAAGTTTTGGAGTTATTTTTTCCCAGGGGCACGGGGAGGGGACTCAGGTTCAGCCCAGAGGGCAGGAGGGGAGATACCCATAGGAGATATAAGCTAGAGTAAGGCCATGTGGCTCTCTCTCTCTGATGCATTCTGACTTCAAACACGGTGGCTCACATTGAGTAATGTGCTGCGAAAGACCAAGAAACCCGCTGGAAGCTCAGGCCCGCATGAGGCCCAGCGTACACATGGTCAGACATCACTAGTAATTGACATGACTCATCTGCTTATATCTTTTGTCCTACCACTGTTGTGTTTGCATCTCTGACCATTATGTATGTATAACCCTTGTGTATATAGTGTATTGTCTAGTGTACCCTTAAGGCGATTAAATATATTATTTAACCTTGGGCTGCTCTTTTATCTCGATCCACGAATCCACACGTCCATTGTTCGGTTTAATGCCCATACTACAGGCGCTAGTTTCTGGTTTGATATAATTCCTGTTAATGGACTGGGGCTTATATCGAATAAGAACTGGTGGCAGCTCTACCGGGCTGATAAGGTTCTGTTTCACTGGGGCTAGTGAAAGGGGCCTCTCAGCCTGTCAGGGGCGACTGTGGTGTCACATCAGTGACTCAGTGGGCCACCTCTTCTCATGCTCTGTACCTTCTTGAACCCGTAAAGACAGGGGGTGTCTGCGTAAAACTGTACCAATCTGACCTTACGTGTCCCCGAGGGGTGCGGAACACCACGTTGGTGCAAAGTGTGGTCCCAAAACTACGGGCGGAAGACTTCCCCCTCCTGGACAAAGGAGGAGGCTTGAACACTTTCTTACTGGCATTTGAAAAAACTTGTCATCAGTACCATCTGCCGGAGGACCAGTGGGTTCGGTTCCTAACCCCTCGCCTCAGGGGTAAGGCCCTAGAAATATTTGGTTACCTGCCCAGTGAGAGCACCCTGTGCTATGAGGATATCAATCAGGCTCTGGTCCAGCAGTACAACATGACCCCTGAGACGTACCGGAAGAAGCTCCGGAGTTTGCCACGGGGTCCTACAGACAGCTGGGCTGATCACATCCGGGTCCTACTGAGAGCAGTCAACCAATAAACCACGGGATTGAAGCTCACCACCGTCCAGCAGCTGATGGAGCTCACGGGATTGAGCAGTTTTTGTGGAACTGCCCGGAGGACCTCCAGGAGTATCTCCGTGATCAGAAGCCAAAGGGGGCCTCTGCATCACTGACACTTGCCGATGAGTACTCCAAGAATAGGACTCAAGAGGCCAAGAAACTTGCTGGCTGAAGAGGGAGTAAGACGAATGCGGTGCCTGCTGTCCCTGCCCCAAGGGGGCACCTGCCAATGCTTCCCTCTCCACGTCCATAGGGAAACCCCGACTGTGTCATCTCTGCAGACAGCCGGGACACTTCAAAGCCATGTGTCCCCAGCGTCAGAAGGGCCCGTCCTCATTCCAGAAACCGTCCACTGTTTTGTATGGGGGTGATGAGAGGTCCCTTGACAACTTTCCTACCGTCTCCATAGGCCAGGCCATGGCCATGAGACTGCAAGACACCGGCACTGAGGTGACTCTTGTGCAGCCTGAGCTGGTGTCGCCACAGGATTTGATACCTGGGAAAACTCTTGCCTTCTCCGGGATTGGAGGCGTCGAGCCGGCGCTGCCCGTCGCCAAGGTGTATTTGGACTGGGGCACTGGGAGGGGAGTGTGGGAGGGGGGGTAACCCTGAATATTCCCGCAAATGTTTTGCTTGGGAGAGACTTGGGATGGCTAGTGTCCCGGTATGTGGCTACAGAACCCCCAAGGCCTGATCCTCCAGACAACATCATGTCCACCCCTGTTGATGTCAATGTTATCAACATGCCTAATGATGGGGATCTTGGGGTGGGTGATGTACTGTGTCCCTTTCCCCTCGGGTGGGGGGGGTGGAGATCAATCAAGCCAGATGTGATAGTGGCTTAGAGTGTGGCCAGCAGTTTGTCCTGTAAGGTTGTCCCAGAGGGGACAGACAGCTGTAGAGGGGGAGCATGCAATTGAGGGCGGTGTGGTCCCAGGAGAGATAGGGCTCCAAGGTAAGGCCTCATTGCAGGGTTCCTCCACAGCCGGGATGTCAGAAGGCCAGGTTAGTAAGTCTGGACCGGCAACTTGGGCGGAAGCAGAGGGGGAGCTGGCGCTACCCGCGGTTGCAGTGGCCATGGTCGTTATGTCCAGTGGTAGAGCAGAGGCCTCTCAAGGGTCTGATGGCTTCCCCTCTTCCGACCAAGTGGCTGCCAGGTCAGACGGAGGCCAAGAGACAGGTCCCGAGGAACTGACAGAAGATGTGGCAGTCTCATCTATTCTGGCCACTTACAGTCAGTGGTTTCAGGCGGCACTGGAAATGGACGAAAGCCTGAAAGCTTTTAAAGAGCAGGCAGCACATTCTCCCTTGGACTCAGACCTCGTGCGGGTGGTCTAGGACCAAGGACGGCTGTACCAGGTAGAGATCCAGTGATGTTCACCAGAGGTGTGGCCCAGGGACCGACAGTTAGTGATACCCTATCTGTTCAGGGCGGAGTTGTTGCGGATAGCGCACAAGATTCCGATGGCTGGACATCTAGGGATCACTAAGACCAAGGCCAGGCTGGCCCAGCATTTCTACTGGGGTCCGAGGTGACTTCCTACTGCCATTCATGTGACACCTGACAGAGGGTGGGGAAGGCGGGGCGGCGCCCCAAAACCCCACTGGTAACTCTACTCATCATTGAAGAGCCTTTCAGGAGGGTGGCTGTGGATTTGGTTGGCCCGGTGGCCATTCCCAGCAGCTCCGGGAAACGTTTCATACTGACTGTAGTAGACTATGCCACCCGGTGCCCAGAAGCGGTAGACTTGTTGGCTATTCGGGCAAACAAGGTAGCCACCGCCTTAGTGGAGATTTTCTCCTGAGTGCGTTTTCCCCAGGAAATGCTCACTGACCGGGGGACCCAGTTCATGTCGCGGCTGAAGGAGTCCTTCTGTAAGCAAATACAGGTGCAAAATCTGGTGAACAGCCCGTACCACCCACAGAGCAACGGCCTGTGTGAATGGTTCAGTGGCACCCTGAAGCAGATGCTTAAGATGTTGGTCAACTCCCATGGGTGCGACTCGGAATGGTACCTCCCACACCTACTATTTGCCTACCGAGAGGTTCCACAGGCGTCAACAGGGTTCTGTCACACCAGGTGTGGGAAAAAACTTAGTGCAACACAGAGGGAAGAGGGAAAGGGAGCCCAGACACTAGGGAAAGGGGGAAGTAGACTAAACTTTATAGACAACAAGGGTAGAAAAACTGGAAGAATGCTTAGCTTTAGACGACTCCAGACAAATGTGAACTCGGCCTCAAGCTCCAGAGAGGATGAAGTACTGCTCTTGCTAAGCCTTCACAAGTAGAAATGAATATAGCTGGCACCTCCCTCTCAGACACACCAGGTATATATACACCCAGGCCAGGGAGCTAATTACCAGAGGGAGGTAGCCGCTAGGTCCTAGAGACAGCCTCTCATCTAAGAAGATGTCTGTAATGCCAAACGTAGAGATCTCCTGCAACCAACTGCAGGGCGACTGTCTGTCACCTCTGATACCACCGTGACAGGGTCTCCCACTTTGAGATCCTGTACGCCCGACGTGTGCGGGGGCCCCTTGGTCTGGTGAAAGAGGTCTGGGAAGGGGACTTAGCCACCCCTGGTGTGTCGGTCGTCTAATATGTCGGGTGCTTCCATGACAAGATACAGGCCTTGGCGCAGCTGGTGCACAATAATATGACGAGAGCCAAAGCCGACCAGAAGTGATGGTATGACCAGAATGCTTGTGAGAGAACCTACCAGGTGGGTCAAAAGGTGTGGGTGCTGGTCCCCGTACCCGAGGACAAGCTTCAGGCTGCCTGGGAAGGTCTGTACCTCAATGCCGTAACGTAGTTGGTCACCTTGGATCACGCCCGGGGAAGCAGAAGGCCTTCCACGTAAACATGATCAAGGCACATCATGAGTGGGAGGCCTGCACCCTCCCCGTATGCAACCTGCCAGATGAGGGAGAGGTGGAGACCCTCCCAGACATGCTCACCAAGGCTAGGGCGGGTGGGACCATCAAGGAAGTGGAGGTTTGCAACCAGCTGTTGTCGGACCAATGGTCCCAGCTGTAGGCAACCCTACAGCACTTCCGGGATTTGTTTAGCAACAAGCCCGGAAGGACAGAGTCGGCCATCCATCATGTGGACATTCAGGATCACCCCCCAATCCGGCGTTCAGCATATCGGGTCTCCCTGGAGGTGCTCCAGGAGATTGACGAGATGCGGAAGCTGGTGGTCATCCAACCATCAAGCAGCACTTGGGCCTTGCCTGTGGTCCTCGCCCTAAAGAATGGCCGGACAACTCAGTTCTGTGTGGACTACAGGGAGCTCAACGCTGTCACGGTCACCGATGTGTACCCAATGCCGCGCATCGATGACCTGCTCGATCAGTTGGCCAGGGCCAAGTACCTGATCATCATGGAGCCGGAGATATTGGCAGATTCCCCTGACCCCCGAGGCACAGAAACGCTGTGCCTGTATCACCCCATTCAGACTGTACGAGTCCACAGTGATGCCATTCGCCATGAAGAATGCCCCTGCCACTTTTCAGCAGATGGTCAACATGCTGCTCAAGGGACTTGAATTGTACGCGGCCGCGTACCTGAATGATATTGACATCTACAGTCCCACCTGGGAGGATCCCCTGGAGCATCTGGCGCAGGTGCTTTGACGGATCCGCCAGGCAGGCTTGACGATTAAGTCGGAAAAGTGCCAGCTGGTTATGAGTAAGATCCACTACCTGGGACACCGGGTAGGCGGGGGGGGGGCTCTAAATCCGGAGCCCAGAAAGGTGAATGCTATCGCATCCTGGCCCACCCCCAGGACCAAGAAACAGATAATGTCCTTCCTGGACACTGATGGACACTATAGGAGGTTCGTCCCTCACTATAGTAGCCTGCCAAAGCCCCTGACGGGCCTCATCAAGAAGAAGCTTTCCTCCGCAGTCGATTGGACAAACGACTGTGAGATGGTCTTCCGGGTGCTGAAGACCACCCTATCTACCTTCCCAGTACTTCAGGCAGCCGACTTTACACAGCCGTTTGTAGTGCAGACTGACGCCAGTGACTTTGGCCTCGGTGCTGTGTTCAGCCAGGTCATCACTGCAGGCCATAAACACCCCGTTTTGTACCTGAGCGGCAAGCTCCTGCCGCGGGAGGTGGTCTACTCCACGATGGAGAAGGAATGTCTGGCCATTGTGTGGGCCCTGTTCAGACAGATAGAAATTTCATATCGAGTTATGAAAATACTATGCATCGTAGCCGTACATCGAATAGATTTCCAAGATCCCCAGGACATGGTGAATGTCCGCCTGGGTCTCGACCGATTCTAGCACATAGGGATAGGGAGAAACATAGAATATCTATTATTAAACAGAAAGTACAGCTGTGTTTAGTCTCCACGCGTAGCAGGGGCCCGGCTGAATCCAATGACACCAGAATCACCTCCCTAGGACTGTCCATTAAGGAGTTATGATCCATCAGAAGTTTTTGGAGTTATTATCTGCCAGGGGCACGGGGAGGGGACTCAGGTTCAGCCAAGAGGGCAGGAGGGGAAGTACCCATAGTAGATATAAGCTAGATTAAGGTCATGTGGCCCTCTCTCTCTCTCTGATGCTTGCAGACTTCGAACAGGGGGCACACGTCGAGTAACGTGCTGCGAATAACCCGCTGGAAGCTCAGGCCCCCATGAGGCCCTGCGTACACATGGTCAGATGTCACCAGTAATTGACATGTTTCATCTGCTTATATCTTTTGTCCTTCCACTGTTGTATTTGCGTCTCTGACCATTATGTCTGTATCAACCTTGTATATACAATACAGACCAAAAGTTAGGACACACCTTCTCATTTAAAGATTTTTCTGTATTTTCATGACTATGAAAATTGTACATTCACACTGAAGGCATCAAAACTATTAATTAACACATGTGGAATTATATACTTAACAAAAAAGTGTGAAACAACTGAAAATATGTCTTATATTCTAGGTTCTTCAAAGTAGCCACCTTTTGCTTTGATGACTGCTTTGCACACTCTTGGCATTCTCTTGATGAGCTTCAAGAGGTAGTCACCGGAAATGGTTTTCACTTCACAGGTGTGCCCTGTCAGGTTTAATAAGTGGGATTTCTTGCCTTATAAATGGGGTTGGGACCATCAGTTGTGTTGTGCAGAAGTCTGGTGGATACACAGCTGATAGTCCTACTGAATAGACTGTTAGAATTTGTATTATGGCAAGAAAAAAGCAGCTAAGTAAAGAAAAACGAGTGGCCATCATTACTTTAAGAGATGAAGGTCAGTCAGTGCGAAAAATTGGGAAAACTTTGAAAGTGTCCCCAAGTGCAGTTGCAAAAACCATCAAGCGCTACAAAGAAACTGGCTCACATGAGGACCGCCCCAAGAAAGGAAGACCAAGAGTCACCTCTGCTTCTGAGGATAAATTTATCCGAGTCACCAGCCTCAGAAATCGCAGGTTAACAGCAGCTCAGATTAGAGACCAGGTCAATGCCACACAGAGTTCTAGCAGCAGACACATCTCTTCAATAACTGTTAAGAGGAGACTTTGTGCAGCAGGCCTTCATGGTAAAATAGCTGCTAGGAAACCACTGCTAAGGACAGGCAACAAGCAGAAGAGACTTGTTTGGGCTAAAGAACACAAGGAATGGACATTAAACCAGTGGAAATCTGTGCTTTGGTCTGATGAGTTCAAATTTGAGATCTTTGGTTCCAAACACTGGAAGGAGGTGTGATGGTGTGGGGGTGCTTTGCTGGTGACACTGTTGGGGATTTATTCAAAATTGAAGGCATACTGAACCAGCATGGCTACTGTTATGATCTGCTACAAGCACTAAGGAAACACAGGAGATCTGTCCCTACAATAGAACTAAGCTTGAACTCTACGATGTAACGGGAAACCTGATCCTGCGATCAGACCCGCTAAAGTCCTCAGCTAGTCTGTACGAAGACCTATAGATGTGAGGGAGGGATCCCTACAAGAACTAGGGACTGGGAGTAAGATGGACACCTCCTAGCAGAAATTGTAGCAGAAAAGGACAAACTAACAACATAGAACATAGAGGTCAAGAGACCTAGCTAAACTGACGGAGTAAGGTAACAAAGCACCTGGCTAGCTTAAGAAAGTAGAAATTACAATGAAGTCCAGCAAGGCCAGAAGGACGGAGTAGGATTAAATAGGCAAAAAAGGTCATGTGACCAGCAAACTAGAAAATAACTAACAGGAGAGTTCTAACAGTACCCCCTCTTCTATGAGGATCCTCCGGATCCCCTAGGCCCAGGCTTATCAGGAAACCTCATGTGAAACGCTCTGATATTTCTGGAAACAGAAACATCATCCGCCCTCACCCATGAGTTATCCTCGGGACCGAAACCCTTCCAAGCGACGAGATACTGCAAACTCCCTCTATACCGTCTAGAATTAAGGATGCGGGAAATTTCATATACCCCGTCCTACACCACCGGAGGAACAGTGGCAGTGGCGTCTCTATCAGATACATCAGCTTTTTTCAATAGAGAAACATGGAACACCGGATTAATCTTCCAGGAGGTGGGAATCTCCAACCTAACAGCAGATTGTTTAACTACCTGAAGCACCTTAAAGGGCCCTACAAACTTGGGACCCAATTTTTTAGAAGGAATCCTCAACCGCAGATTCTTAGAGGACAACCAAACCATGTCACCAGCCGTAAACAAAACCTCTTGACGTTTCCTGTCAAAGTACCTCTTAGATTTTTTGTTAGCCTCCTGCAGATTACCACGCACATCCGTCCAAACTCTTTCCAAATCACCGGAAAAACTCTCCTCCTCAGGCACAGCCGATACCAATTTAGAGAATGACCCAAAAGACGGATGTCTCCCAGAACAACAAAAAAAAGGCGAATACCCAGCAGAAGAGGATGTATGGTTGTTAAGAGCAAATTCAGCAAGCGGCAGAAACTCAGACCACCCTTCTTGATTGTCTGCCACAAAACAACGCAAGAACTGCTCAACATCCTGGTTCTTCCTTTCTGTCTGGCCATTAGACTCAGGATGATATCCAGATGAAAATGACAAATGAACACCCAATCTGTCACAAAAGGCACGCCAAAAACGAGCCACGAACTGAGGTCCCCTATCAGAAACAATGTCAGTAGGAAGACCATGGAGTCTGACAATCTCCTTGACAAAGGCCTTAGCGAGTGTCTTAGCGCAGGGCAGTTTGATGAAGGGAACCAAGTGACACATCTTTCTAAAACGGTCCACGACCACCCAGATGACCGTGAAACCCTCAGAGGGGGGAAGGTCAGTAATAAAGTCCATCGCCAGATGTGTCCAAGGTGCACTAGGAACCTCCAGAGGCCAAAGCAACCCCGCAGCAGGAGTATGAGAAGACTTAGATCTAGCACATATAGTACATTGACGCACCAACTTAATGACTTCCTTCTGCCATCCAGGCCACCAAAAACTGTGACCCACAAGTCTCTTAGTCTCAGATATTCCTGGATGACCTGCCAACCGAGACTCATGACACTCAACAAACAAATCTCTCCTAAAGGTCCTAGGCACAAACAACCTCCCATGGGGAGTGTTAGATGGGGCATTCTCCTGTGCTTTAAGAATCTCATCTTCCAAAACGGAGTCCAATGCAGCAATCACAACACCTTCTTGTAAAATGCTCTCCTCCTCCTCAGCACCGATCATGGGAGAAAAGCTGCGAGACAAAGCATCAGCTTTAACATTCTTGGTACCTGGGATGTAAGTAACGGAAAAATTAAACCGCGAAAAAAAAAGTGCCCACCTAGCCTGACGGGCATTCAAGCGCTTGGCAGCATCAAGATAGATCAGATTTTTATGATCAGTGAAAACCTGAATGGGAAAATCAGCACCTTCCAAGAGATGACGCCAGTGTTCAAATGCGAGTTTAATAGCCAGCAATTCCCGATTACCAATATCGTAATTAAGTTCAGTCTCAGAAAATTTTTTTGAAAAAAAGGCACGGGGATGTACTCCATCCTTGTTTTCTTGAGACAACACCACACCGACCCCCACAGAAGAAGCATCAACCTCAACCAAAAACGGCTTAGTCACATCAGGCTGCATAAGGATGGGGGCAGAGCTGAACCTTTCCTTTAGAAACACAAAAGCTTCAATGGCCTCAGTAGTCCACTGAACCATATTAGCAGCTTTCCTGGTGAGATCGGTCAGTGGTTTAACAAATAGAAACAATTTTAATGAATTTTCTGTAGTAATTGGCGAAACCCAAAAACCTCTGTATCGATTTCAAACCAATAGGCCTAGGTCATTCCTGCACAGCTTGAACTTTCACCGGGTCCATCTCAAAGCCCTCGCTGGAGATAATGTAGCCCAAAAAACTAATTCTCTGTACAGCGAACTCACATTTCTCTAGCTTAGCAAAAAGCGAATTGTCAATCAATAACTGCAATACCTCACGTACGCTCCGCCAATGAGACTCCAGATCAGGCGAATAAATCAAAATGTCATCCAAATACACAACCACATTTTTGCCGATCAAAGGTCTAAGGATATCATTAATAAGATTCTGAAAAAAATGCTGGTGCATTGGTGAGACCAAAAGGCATAACCAGACTCTCAAAATGACCCACAGGAGTGTTAAAAGCAGTCTTCCATTCATCACCCTCCTTCATACGCAACAAATTGTATGCCCCCCGGAGATCAATTTTAGAGAACCATTTGGCCCCCACTAACTGGTTAAACAAATCAGGAATCAATGGCAGTGGGTAGGGATTGCGTACAGTAATTTTATTAATCTTGCGAAAGTCCAGACAAGGACGTAAACCGCCGTCCTTTTTTTTAACAGAAAAAAATCCAACAGCCACAGGTGACTTAGAGGGTCTGATATGACCGGCGGCCAAGCTCGTCTGTATGTATTCCTCCAAAGCCTTTCTCACAGGAATAGTAAGATTAAATAAACGACTTTTAGGGAGAGTCGCTCCAGGGACAAATTCAATGGTACAATCATAGTCTCTATGAGGAGGCAAAACTTGCGACTCCTCCTCAGAAAAAACTCTCCAAAAATCCTGAATAGGTACAGGTAATTCCCCTTTATCCACAGCAGCAATGCGCCCGTTACAACACTTGTCATAACACTTAGGGCTCCAGGACTTAATTTCATTGGTAGACCAATCCAGTACAGGATTGTGCAATTTTAACCAGGGCAAACCAAACACTACTGGAGAAGGCAAATTATTTAATACCACCAAATCCAAATTTTCTTGGTGAATACCATTAATAGTGAGGGGAAATTCATAAATCTTGTGAGTAACACATTTCAAGGGAGAGCCATCGACAAAAACCACGGCAATAGGGGATGACAAAGGTTTGGGTTTTAATTTAAGTTTTTCCAAGAATCCCCCATCAATCACATTCAGAGTAGAACCACAATCCACAAATACCCGAAATTCAATTAATTCTTCCTGAGCAGCGGTGGTAGCAGAAAGAAATACACCCTTAGTGTTTAAACAGGCTATACGGGCGTAACTGACTTTTTTTTTTTCTTTGTTCATACGAAGCACACAGTTCTTAATGAAATGGTCAGATTTTCCGCAATAAAAGCACAAACCTTCAGAAAACCTGAGGTCTTTTTCCTGAGAGCGGGGTGACATCGCCCCAATCTCCATCGGCTCTCCAATGTCAGTACAGACCCTCTCAGAACTCGGAGCTGACATAGCAGAGGATTTACTCTCATTAACCCTTGCACGCAGTCTCCTGTCCACCCGTATAGCTAATTGCATTGCCTCCTGCAAGTTTCCAGGTGTAGGATAAGCAATCCGCAGATCCTTAACCCTTTCACCTAGCCCTGCAAGAAACAAACTTTTCAGAGCAGAATCGTTCCACCCCACCTGAGCAGACCACCGACGGCAGTGAGTACAATAATTTTCCACATTACCTGATCCCTGCCTCAAATGTCTCAATTCCGTCTCAGCTGATGAGACACGATCAGGATCATCATACAACAACCCCAAAGCAGAAAAAAAACTATCCACTGATCTAAAGCACGGATCACTAGGTTGGAGAGAAAAGGCCCATCCCTGAGGTTCCTTGCGCAAAAGTGACATTATGAACCCTATGCGCTGTGATTCATCACCAGAGGATCTGGGTCTTAAACGAAAATACAATAAACAAGCATTTTTAAAGGAAAAAAAATCTTGTTGTTTACCAAAAAATAAATCAGGCAAACGTACCTTTGGCTCTACAAAATGCGCTCCAGAACAGCTACTCACGTGTTGTTGGAGCTCGGCCACCTCCAGAGAGAGTCCCTGCAAGCGTTGAGCCAAATCCTGAACCGACACCATGATGGAAACTGGAGGTCTTTCCTTAGAGAAATTTTTGGGCTGGACTTACTGTTATGATCTGCTACAAGCACTAAGGAAAGACAGGAAATCTGTCCCTACAATAGAACTAAGCTTGAACCCTACGATGTAACGGGGAACCTGATCCTGCGATCAGACCCGCTAAAGTCCTCAGCTAGTCTGTACGAAGACCTATAGATGTGAGGGAAGGATCCCTACAAGAATTAGAGACTGGGAGTAAGATGGACACCTCCTAGCAGAAATTGTAGCAGAAAAGGACAAACTAACAACATAGAACATAGAGGTCAAGAGACCTAGCTAAACTGACGGAGTAAGGTAACAAAGCACCTGGCTAGCTTAAGAGTAGAAATTACAATGAAGTCCAGCAAGGCCAGAAGGGCGGAGCAGGATTAAATAGGCAAAAAAGGTCATGTGACCAGCAAACTAGAAAAAACCTAACAGGAGAGTTCTAACAGCTACCACAGAATCTTGCAGCGGCATGCTATTCCATCCAGTTTGCGTTTAGTTGGACCATCATTTATTTTTCAACAGGACAGTGACCCCCAAACACACCTCCAGGCTATTTGGCCAAGAAGGAGAGTGATGGGGTGTTACGCCAGATGACCTGGCCTCCACAGTCACCAGACTTGAACCCAATCAAGATGGTTTGCGGTGAGCTGGACCGCAGAGTGAAGGCAAAAGGGCCAACAAGTGCTAAGCATCTCTGGGAACTCCTTCAAGATTGTTGGAAGACCATTTCCGATGACTACCTCTTGAAGCTCATCAAGAGAATGCCAAGAGTGTGCAAAGCAGTCATCAAAGCAAAAGGTGGCTACTTTGAAGAACCTAGAATATAAGACATATTTTCAGTTGTTTCACACTTTTTTGTTAAGCATATAATTCCACATGTGTTAATTCATAGTTTTGATGCCTTCAGTGTGAATGTACAATTTTCATAGTCATGAAAATACAGAAAAATCTTTAAATGAGAAGGTGTGTCCAAACTTTTGGTCTGTACTGTATAGTGCATTGTCTAGTGTGCCCTTAAGGCGATTATATAATTTAACCTTGGGCTGCTCTTTTATCTCAATCCACAAATCCACACGTCCATTGTTCTGTTTAATTCCCATGCTACCAGGGCTGGTTTCTGGTCCAATATAATTCTTGTTAGCGGACCGGGGTTTATATCGAATAGGAACTGGTGGCAGCTCTACTGGGCTGAAAAGGTTCTGTTTCACCGGGGCTAGTGAAAGGGGCCTCTCGGCCTGTCAGGGGTGTGAGCGACTGTGGTGCTACGTCAGTGACTTATTGGGGCACCTCTTCTCACTCTCTGTACCTTCCTGAACCCGTGGGGACAGGGGGTGTCTGTGTAAAACTGTACCAATCTGACCTTACGTGTCCCTGAGGGGTGCGGAACGACACGTTGGTGCAAAGTGCGGATCCGTATAACGTGATCCGTCTGACGTAATAGTAAAGTCACGTGGGTGGCGAGGTGTGGATCCTTCACGCTAGAGTAAAAACCTAGCTCTGCAGGCTCTAATTAGGTGCACCTAGCTGGCTCTGCATATAACCAGGCTAGGTGTTCACCTTAGTCAGTCAGCTAAGGGAAGCTGACCAGAGTGGATTGTATTGGTGCTAAAGAGAGAGACAAACCAGAGTTTCTCTCTGAAAAGAGACTGCACAGAATTTTATGAGTTTCACAAAGTGGCGACAAATACAAAAAAAAATTATTATTTTTTTTTGTAGGATTTTTTTTCCCGACTTTAATTAAAAAAAATCTATGCAACTGTGATATCGCTGCAATTGTACTGACCTGGAGAATCATTATTCAGAGTAATTTTTAGCACAGAATATACAGTACGTCAAAAAAATAAGCCACAAAAATCTGTGCAAAATTGCATTTTCTTCACAATTTCACCGCATTTGGATTTTTTTTTTTCGTTTTTCAGTTCATTGAATGTTAAAATGAATGGCATCATTCAAATGTACAACTTTTCTTGCAAAAAAACAACCCTTCATACAGCTAAGTTGACAGAAAAAAAAAAACCTTACTGCTCTTCGAGGAAGAGAAGAAAAAAACAAAAGTGCAAATTCGAAAATTGGCTGCGGAGGAAAGGGGTTAAAATAACATCTGCTTTCTTACAGAAACAGTGTCATATCTGTCTACAGGCTGCACTCGGTGAAGCTGAGTGACGGAGCTGAGCTGCAATATGAACAACCAATTGATAGGTGCTTTGCTGTTTTTGGAAGAAAGTAGCTATGTTTTCCTTAAACAGTTATTTCCATCTTCATGGGTGGGCATGGTTGGGTAATACTTTAACAATTTACTTTTTGAAAAAAAAAATGTAGCCATTTTTGACATCTTAACACTTTTCTTTTTTCTTACAGTATATACAGCTCGTTGCATAGGTGACCGACCACCACTGCTGTCTAGCTGCAGTGTCTGATCATGCACAGTGCTCACAAGCTTTTTTATTGAGCTGCTTTGAAGCTAGCTGTGCTGTTGTCTCCTAATCTCGGCCAGCTTCAGAACAGTGTTTAGGAGTCAGTCAGCAGTGGTAGTCGGTCTCCTAGGCAATGAACTGTAAAGAAAAGAAAAGAAGGTTGTTAATATGTCAAAAATGGCTGCAAATTTGAATAAACAGCAAATTGCAAAAGTGCTTGTTTTTACAAACACAATCCGATAACACTCGTCTATGAAGAAGAAAATAAGTTCCGTAAGTACAAAGCTCAAACAACTCCTGACTAGTGATGTGCGAGAACTAAAATGCTCGGGCGCTCGATACTCGGGTCG